>NC_058127.1:3896944-4634444 GCF_914725855.1 Thunnus albacares | reverse complement strand
AGAACAATTTAATAGAAGAAGAAGAAGATATTTAACACCGATTTTATTGATCCGTCTCACCGTTCTCTCCCAGCATCACCATGATCTCAGAGTCCGTGAACTCTCCTCCTTTGATCTCCAGCGTGAACTCGCCCATCGTCTTCGCCATGTCTGGATACTGAGAGACGACGACAACAAAACATCAGCGACAAACTTTCACCTCAGTCGGCGAGAGAAGAGAGACGACGACGGTAAAGACGGGGAACAGACCTGGTAGTGCCTGAGTCTCTTCACTTCCTCCTCGTTGGCCGTTTCAGCCACCTTGAAGACCAACGAGGTCTCGCGAAACCTGAGATTCTCCGTAGGAACGTAACCGTCCAGGAAGATGTTGATGCCTGCGGGACGGACGCAGGAAGACGTTAAAGAGGATCAAACGGTCGTTACGACTGTCAGAGTATCCTGATGTAGATCTTAATTAATCCTTCTTTAAAACTACTGCGTATAAAACGTCATTATTCTGAGAAATATTGATGACTATAAATACAGAATATATAATATTAGAATCATATTTTCACATTATTATTGATCAAATACATTATTTCATCTTATTTTATCTTCGATCATATTTCACTTAAATCATAGAAACTCTTCTTCTTTCAGCCACTTTAGGTTTTTAATTGATTGTTTGTTAAAAAAGTGAAAAAAAAACATAATTAAAATGTTTAACAGTTCGAAGTTTGATGATTTTCTGTCATAAAAACAACAAAGAAAGAAAGAAAATCACATTTGAGAAGCTGGAACCAGTAAATGTTTTGACATTTTCACTTAAATGATTAATTAAACTAATTTAACTTCTGGCGACTAATTGATTAATCAAGTCATTGTTGTTGTTTTTTATTCCGTCTTCAGCTGCAGATTAAAAACACAAAAACACTGAATCAAACTTCATAAATGTTCATATTTTCTGACAATAAAACTGATTTTTTGTCGGACAAAATAATTTGATTGACGATCAATAATCAAGAAAACAAAACAAAAAAAAGGGACGATGAAAATAAAGAGTGTGTGTGTGTGAGTGTGTGTGTGTGAGTGAGTGTGTGTGAGTGAGTGTGTGTGAGTGTGTGTGTGTGTGTGTGTGTGTGTGTGTGTGTGTGTGAGTGAGAGTGTGTGTGTGAGAGTGTGTGTGTGAGTGAGAGTGTGTGTGTGAGAGTGTGTGTGTGAGTGTGTGTGTGTGTGTGTGTGTGAGTGTGTGCGTGTGTGTGAGTGTGTGTGTGTGTGTGTGTGTGTGTGTGAGTGTGTGTGTGTGTGTGTGTGTGTGAGTGTGTGTGTGTTACCCTCTCGGACGCTGAAGGGCATGGTGACGACTCCGTAGGCGCTGGGGACTCCGTACAGACAGCAGATGAAGTCAGACAGGTAGTCCAGCACACTCAGGTCGTGTTCGACCACGATGATGTACCTGAAACACACACACACACACATACACGTTTACTTTACATCCTTATGAGGACGCTCCTTGACATGATGCATCACGAGCCCCAAAACCATCACAACTAAAGACCTGAACCTGAACTGAACCAGTTCTAACCAGTTCTGAACCCTCAAACTGCCCTTTGCAGTCGTGACGAGGTGAATCAACACTTTACTAGTAATTTAAAACCTTCTGATAGTTTATAAAGACGATCAAAGCTGCTAAACATCAACTAATGATCATTTTCATTATTGATTAATCTGCCAATTATCTTCTTGATTGATCAGCTGATCATTTGATCAATAAACTGCCAGAAAAAACTGAAAAATTACTTCAAACAGGAAACGTCACAACTTGTGAAATATTTTAACTGAGAATGTAAACTGTTGTTCTTATTATCAATCAACATGTCAATTTGCTCCAATCAATCAATCGTTTTATGTTTAAAATGTCAGAAAACAGTGGAAACAGTTTCCAACATTCAAAGATGATCAGTTTACGATCACATACGATGAAGAATTCGCTTTTAAAATGATCAGTTATTGAAATATTATTGATTAATCGACGTTTATCAGCGGAGTCAACGAAGCTTCTTGAACGTTAACTGAACATCTGTTTGTTTCCAGCTGTTATCCAAATGTTATTGATCATCTCTTTAAATCGATCGGCGTTACCTGTCCGGAGTGATGAGCGAGCGGATGGTGATGGCGGCCTTCAGCCTCTGTTTCACATCCAGGTAACTGGACGGTTCGTCAAACATGAAACTGCAGCAGAGAAGAAGAAGAAGAAGAAGAAGAAGAAGGAGAAGAAGGAGAAGGAGGAGAAGAGAAAACACGTCAGTCAGTCAGTGAGTTAAAGTTTTAAGCTGGATAAACGTCGAGTGGCGGTAGAAACGTTTCCTCACATGTCGGCTCTCTGGATGCAGACGACGGCGCAGGCGAACCTCTGCAGCTCCCCTCCGGACAGATCCTCCACGTTCCTCTCCCGCAGGTGACTCAGATCTGCCCCCAAAAACGCACCAAGAACAACCAATCACAACACAGAAATATCTTCTTCACTGATTCTTTGATCAAACTGTTTCCTGATAGTTTTAACACAAAGTTACTGTAAAACAACTGGAAACGATCTTCAAGATGTTTGTGTAACTGTTGGAATCATAACTTCAAACTTTTCTTAACATAGAAAATGAAATATTTAAAATAACTCATGATCAGTTAATTATCAATTAATCTGCCA
The DNA here is from genome assembly GCF_914725855.1 of Thunnus albacares. Classification (NCBI taxonomy): domain Eukaryota; kingdom Metazoa; phylum Chordata; class Actinopteri; order Scombriformes; family Scombridae; genus Thunnus; species Thunnus albacares. Next base: position 4,631,761 of record NC_058127.1, on the reverse strand, counting down.
GATTGTTTAGATTAATCGTTTTATCTTCAGTTACTATCAGAGTGAAACCTTTAAACGTCTCTTTGTCAAACTTATAAAGATAAAAAACTAAGGAAAAGCAGCAAATCTTCACAGTTAAGAAGCTTCAGATATTAATTAACGGCGTCTTGTTTTCTTGTTTATTATCTAAAGTCTCACTGTTGTATTTTAAATCCTGTGTTAATTACATCCATGTTTACAAGCGTACAGTCTTCTTCTTCTCTGCTTTTGTTGGCGTTTTACTGCCACATGAAACCATCATCAGGACTCAACACAAGAAACAAAGTGGAAAAAACTGATCCACGACGCTGTGAAACGGGCTCAGAAACTCCACATGTAGCTTTAAAAGATTAATCAATAATTGTTGTGATTCATTTCCTGTTGCTCATCTCATCATTTAACCCGCTAATTGCTTTCGTACTAAATGTGTATATTCAGTGTGTGATCACATGTTCAGACTCTTTTATCAACAGCAGACGTCTGACGTTGTTCTTTGTTTGTTTGTTGTTATTTATTAAACGTCTCTCAGACTGTGTGTGTGTGTATGAATGTGTGTGTATCCGTGTGTGTGTGTGTGTGTATGAATGTGTGTGTATCCTCGTGTGTGTGTGTGTGTGTGTGTGTGTGTGTGTCTTACCGAGCTGTTGACAGACCAGGTCCTGTGTTTCTGTGTCGTCTTTCCTGCTCAGGATGGCCCCTACTGACCCCTGCAGGCAGAGACCCGCAATTACAACCAAATCCTGACTCACTGCTGCAACATTCAAACCATTAAAAAAAAAACCACAAACACAAGCTGGTGCTGTCGTGTGTGTGTGTGTGTGTGTGTGTGTGTGTGTGTTCACCTTGACAGTCTTTGGGATCTGGTCGACGTACTGCGGCTTGACGATGGCCCGCAGGTCGTCCTCCAGGATTTTGGTGAAGTAGTTCTGCAGCTCGGAGCCTCTAAAGTAGGTCAAGATCTCCTGCCAGTCTGGAGGATTCTGGGACGGAGACAGACCAGTATAACGACATGTAACAGCTGTGATAGTATCCAGTTATTTCACTCTGAGTGTAACAAGTTTGTGTTTTAACCAAATTTATTCTCTCATTAAGTCTGTAAAACGTCGAGTGGAAGCGTTTCCTCCCTGAGTGACTGATCCTGATTAACAACAGACTGAAATAAAAGGATCCTGATAGAAATCTGACTCCATAAACATGAGAAACCTTCATAAAACTCTCTTATTTTGGATTTTCCTCTAATCTTTGGATCATTTTACCTTTTTCACCTCAGATCAGTAAAGATTATTAATATAAATCTCTATCACCTTCAGACTGAGTGACATGAACGATGGTGGACGTACGAGACCAGTCTGAAGCCGTCAGGTTGTTCGGTGAATCGTAGCGCTATGACGTCAACAGTCATCAATAATAAACAATCGTCTAACAGCAAATCCAGCAAAGTGACACCAACGTTATGGATTTACAACCAGAGATTTCACCGTCGTGTTTCAGACGGCAAACACAGCAGACGATTAGTTGATTAATTAACCGATTGAAGGAAAATTTGTTGCCAATTATTCTGATAATCAATTTATCGTTTCAGTTATTTTACGAGTGCTAAATATTTACTGGTTGCAGCTTCTCAGATTTCAGGATTTTATCAGATATCGTTGAAACATTTTTGGTTTAGTAATTGAAGGACACGTTTGGCTTTGAGAAGCTGTGTTTGATGTTTAAAACAATAAATCTGCAGGTGAATCAGTCCTGATCGTTTGTTTCAGCCTCAGTGTGACGGATTATTAAACCACATCGACACAGAATGTAAATACCAGTAAATCCACAACAGCTGACCGTCACATGACTGTCAGAACCCCAGCAGTCCCAGTCCCAGTCATACAAACACCCAGACTGGGACTGCTGGGTGTTTGTATCTTTGACCATAGTGAAGACGTGTCTACGTTTTGAGGGTTGAGACCTGGTTTCAGGGTTTCGGTCGGTGGTACAGTATCTGTGATGTTTGAACACTCACATCGAACTTGCCCAGGTTGGGTTTCTGTTTTCCAGCCAGGATCTTCAGAGCTGTGGACTTGCCGATACCGTTGGTCCCCACCAGCCCCAGAACCTCCCCCGGCCTGGGGATCGGCAGCCTGCGCACACACACACACACACACACACACACACACACACACACACATCTCAGTATTACACCACATTTAACACCAAGTATCCAGCTAATAAACATATCGGCTCATCGTTCAGGACTCAGGTGGTTTAGTCGTCTGTTCTCAGATGTTTAATCTTCTATTTAAAGGATCAGATTGTTCAGAAACATCGATGTGAATCACGACGGACCAGAACGCCTTCACACAACAATTTAACAACGACAGCGGGGAAAACAGTAACTTCCCTCCTTTAGAAAACCTCCTAAAACATAATTAAACATTTTTTTCCTTTGACATTGAAAACTTTTAGTCTGAAATAGTTTGCTGACTGTTGAAGAAAAACCCTGCAGCAGTTCAGTCGCCGACTGACGGTGGAAGCTGCAAATTTCAGGTCTAAAAGTAGCTCGAAATTCCTAAAAATAAACCTTAAATGTAGGACTCGTAAGTTTATTATCTGAGGAGTTTTTCACTAAACATTTTAGCTTCTGACTCACTAAAGACTCACAGTCAGTCAGCTGTAACGAGCCTCGTTGCATCAGTGTCTCATCAACATAAAGTTAATAACATATCTAGATGACGCTCGAGTTAATAAGGATCCAATCAGATCACAAACAAACACAAACAATCCAGTGAATTAATCTCAAGAGGAAACTTTCAGCAGCACTTCAGAGGACTCTTACTGTCACCAGTAAGAGTCCTCTGAACAATACGACCTCTGAACATCAACTTATTAGACGCTGAAATCTCAAATTAAACACAAATTATTTTGTTTCAGGTTGATTTAAAGAGGCTGAAAGCAAAACATGGACTAACCCTAACTTAAATGAAGCTGTAATCACATTATATTCTGTATATAAATATGATTATTTCATGATAAAAGAGTAGTCAGCCTTCAATACTGGCTAAACTGAACTGTTTTAAATGGTCTAAGTCTGGTCACTTCCTTGTATATCCAGTAACATTACTGCTGCTGTGTTTCCATAGTTTATATTCATGTTTAAGTCCCAGATGAACGGTGAGTTTATCGGCGTACCGGTGCAGTTTGAAGGAGTTGGCGCAGTATCTGTGTGTGGTTTCCTTCTCCAGGTTGCTGGGCAGGTTGACAATCGACAAAGCTCCAAACGGACATTTCTACAACGACAAGAAACATCATCAGAACAACTGAAAACGAAGCTGCAAATCATCCTCGTTGTTTGAGGAACAACGATGATATTCTGGGATTTCTGACTGTTGAAGTGAAACGGCAACATGAAGCATGTTATAAGCGATATTTTCTCCACAAGACAGGAGACGTTCAGGTGTTTTTACCTTGACGCAGATGCCGCAGCCTATACACAGAGACTCTGAGATCCAGGCAATCTTACTCTGTGGTGTCACCTCGATACACAGTTTACCTGCAGACACACAAACATGAATACAAGTTAGTTTCTGGGGACGTCAAATCTCTGGAGATGAGAAATAACACACGACGACGACGTCTTCTCCACACTGACCCATGCGGACCACCGGGCAGCTCTTCTTGCACTCCTGACGGCATTTCTTGGGTTTGCATTTGTCGTGGTTGACGATGGCGATCCTCGTGTTTTTATCCGCCATGATGGAGGGCTGGAATGACGGACGCTAGGACCTGCGGAGCTGCAAAAGACACGAGTTGTTAACGAGGTTCATCATGACAGACGTTGATTTCAAGAAGAGTTGAAGTTAGTGAAGCGTTTCCAGCCGACAGACACAAACTTAAAGGACACGTTCATAATTTTTCAAATGTCAGGAGCCCAAATGAACAGTGAAACATGTTTTTCTTGCTGTAATCGTTCATCCTGTTCATACTGACCATTAGAAGATCCCTTCATAATGAACTTACAATCCACAGTCCTCCGTCTGTGCAAAAAATGTATTTCAAAGTTTATCTGAAGCTAATATGAAGCTTCAGCGTCCAGATGAGTCAAATCAAGTAGATATCTTTCAACGTTACAGTCTTTTTAGTGTCAAAGTCCCTCTTTTTGTTACTATACTTCCACCGCAGCTCAACAGGGAAACACAAAGAGTGAATTTGATGCTAAAAAGACTGTAAATGTGTCAGACATCCACTTGATATGACTAACTCAGACTGCTGAAGCTGAATAGAAGCTTCACATCTACTTTTAAATGACTGTGTGGACTTATACTGTCAGTAGAGATGTACCGGTCAAACTGTTTCTACTATATAAAAAGGTGGTGAAACATTGTGACAGTATCAATACCGCCAAACATTTCTATTACTGTCATTACTGTGATTAAGAGCTCGGTGTAACTTTTATTAAACTGTGTGTGTTTCTCTTTAACTGTTAATACTCAACACACTCGCACTCCAGAAATCAATCAAAAACTCATGGATCCGTCTTAAAACTTTGAACGACCTGCTTTTGTTTACAGAGTTTAAACTGTTTTGGATGTTATTATATTATAGCTGCAACATTCAGACCGCTATCGACCACTAAAATCCAAGGCGATCATGTTGTGAAGTAACTTAACTGTATTCTGGCACTAATAGCACCATAATAACACCATTTGTGATATTTTTACCTATGATAATCATAGCGTCGGTCCCTAATTGAAAGCTCATTTGAAGGGGATCCTTTAATAACCAGTATGAAGAGGAGGAAAACCTCTTTCACTGCTCATGTGGACACCTGACTGTTGAGGGAACTCAGTAATATCCACCAAAGTGCCACCAGACTGACATTAACCTCATCTGAAGAGGACAGTTGTGAGGCTCAATCCTGTGTCCACTCTGTTCACTCTGCTGAAGCAACACATTCAATTATGAACAAAAAAAAAACCGCTCAGCCTTTCTATGTAACAAAAGGGCTGCCATACATCTAATACCACAACCCCAAAACCAGCCTCTACCTGAACCTGACTGCACCCACATTTATTAATCAGGATCCTTGGTTTGATTGGATTTTTCCATCTCAGGCCTCAAGAGAGAGATGAAAATGTAGCAGCTCAGTCAGCGCTTCAGTCTTTTTTTAAAGGGAGAGTGAGTCACACCGGAGTCCATTCAAAAAAACCTTGTATTTAATTGTTACCTCACCTCTGAATGTATGAGCCTGCTGCGACGTCATTTAAGGCCTTTAACTAGTAATTAGTGTCCGACTTTTCAATTCGGCGTATATTTCATACATAACAGTTGAATATATCTAGAAATAATCTGCTAATCTGTTGATCTTAACGGTAACATTAACGTTATTCCTTCGTCGAAACGCAACGTGACGGGCGGTGGCGAGCAGCAGCAAATTAAGGTTTGTCCTTGTTTAACCCGCTGATATTTGAGTCATCCATATGCCGAATACTTTCACACATCCTAAAGATTAATTAAACGTCTTCAATCGTGAGCTGACAGTTGTGTATATTTGTCAGCGAGCGGGGGAAGTTTAATTGTTGTTATTTTTTGAAGGGGGTTTGGAGCGCAAAAAGAAAACGTCATCTTTTCTGGGGCCCTTTTGCCATTTAACAACAGCTCTGTTAATTACTGTCAACATATAAATAAACTTTGACTCCTTGTGAGCTTCAATTGTTTCATTCAGAGGTTTAAATGACAACAACTGAAGCTTTAATGAACCGTTAGGTTCGGTTATTAGAGGTTGCTAACGGTTAGCTTCAGCGCAGGCCCAGCACTTTGACAGCTGCTCCGTTAGAGATCAACGCTCGTTTCTATGGCAATAAAAACAAAATCCGGAGTAGTACGTTAATAACTCACCCCTCTTCGGCCCCCGTTAACCGGCTTTGGAGGAAAAAAAGATAATAAATGAGGTTTAGTAACAAATAATTAGGAGTGAAAGTTCTCTTTTTTTCCAGCAACGTGTTCTTCTCCTCCTGGACGCCGGCTGGAAAGATGGCGGGAGATACGCACAAAGCGTGCGACACGGTCTTAGGTGACGTCACTCATAAAAGCGACATAGAAACTACAAAAGTGGGAGATTCGAAGGACCTAAAATAAGCAGTCACAAACAAAAACGGATTTAAACTGAATTTTATTAAACTGTCGGGCGTCTGATGTATTAAGACGACTCAGTGGAGACTTGCACTAATTCGTCTTGTAAGTTTGACTTGTATTTATGTCATGAAATAAGTTTTACTGGCTGTGAGACTGTAAACAGCGAAGAAATGTTAGCTGCTAGCAGCTAGCTCCGCTAAAACTTTATTTACATGTCGAGTTTGCTTTTATTTCAGAAAATAACTTACGACTTATCAATCAAACGACATCTTCCCCCTTTTAAAATTAATTTTAAATAATGAACATGTTTCATATTTCCCGAGTTTCCCTCCTTAAACATGCAGAGTGGAGCCATTATAGTGTTTAAAAATGTGTCTTTTTGTGTGAATAATGTTCAGTTAGTTGCGTCACTTCAATGCCGAATTTTAATTAAGGACCAAATAATTATCTTATACTCTTAAATCAGATGCTGATATTTATATATATCTTGAAATTGACAAGAAAACTTAAAAATGTGAAATTTTTAAAGGGAGTTTGGTGTTATCTCACTAATTTCCGAATAAAAATGGAAATAAACGAGGCTAAAAGACCACGTAGCTTTCACCAAACTTGTGTTTTTATCTCTCCTCGTGTTAATATGATGGTCACCTCCTGTACTGTCATTTATATACAAAATTAAATATACAACAGAACTTACAAAATGTTAGATTTTGAATGCTTAATAAGGAGGAGACAAATCAGGATGCAGTTCTGGCAAATTAAGAGCTGATCCAGGTGTCAGAACTATATATAATGTGGGAAATGGGGGGAAACTTAATGATGTTGTTGTCTTGGAGAGAGTTTGGATGGAAAAATATGGTCAGACAACATGTTGGAGAGCCTGTGGGGTTGAGATTCACTATCATGTGTTTTGGGAATGCTGAAGATTTCCTGTTTCTGGACGGTAGTCTGAGACGGCAGGGAAAAGGTTTAAAAAATCAAAATTGAATTAGTTTTCAGGTGTTGTGTTTGGGGCCACCAGATCCTCCTTGTTGCTAGTAAAAACCAGCCAGACTTAAACCTGACTGGTTTAATGTGATTCATGACATTTTTGTGATGAATAAATTGACGTTTGCTTTGAGACATTTTTGATAAATATTGTAAAGGATGGGTTGAGTTTGTCAAACTATTTAGATCAGATTTTCGGTAAAATTGTATCAGTTGCACAGTAACACTCCTGGTTCTCTGCTACAATCAGTGATGAGTTAATATAATCGACTTTTGATTGTTTTCTCATTGCATATTTTCTGAGTTATCTCTTTTGTTGAAGATTATTACATGCACAGTATACATAATTTTTAAACGTGTATGATGCCTTTATGTTTGTTGATTCTCTATTCCTAAATAAAAAGAGGGTTGGGATGTTGTTGTTTGTTAGATTTTTAAAGGGAGTTTGGTGTTACCTCACTAACTTTAGAGATAATCTGCATCTAAGAGTGATTAGAAGTGAAGTAGTGTTCGCTAAACGTGTGTTTTTGTCTCTCCTGGTGTTTATAGGATGGCCACTCCGAGCAAGACCCCGCCTGGAGCCGACCCGAAGCAGCTGGAGCGGACCGGGACTGTCCGAGAGATCGGCTCCCAAGCGGTGTGGTCCCTCTCCTCCTGTAAACCCGGTCAGCGCCAAAACCCTTCGATGTACAGTCTGATGTGTGTTTGTGTGTAAACAGAGTGATGAATCTAGTCTGATGTTATTTGAACTCATGTCCAGGTTTCGGTGTAGATCAGCTGAGGGACGACAATCTGGAGACCTACTGGCAGTCAGACGGATCCCAACCGCACCTAGTCAACATACAGTTCAGGTAACGTGGAGTTATTTCCTTTCTTTCTGTGTATCTCAGGGATTGTATCACCAGGAGTTTATTAGAATGTGTTTTCCACTTTATTTCAGACCTTTTACGTCAGGATCTTGTATGAAGACCTGGTTGTTTTTATTCCTTATCATTTGATTCCTCTCTTTTTATTTAATTATTAATTTCTGTTTGTTGTTTCAAGGAGGAAGTGAAGATATCTTTGTATTTCTGCTTGTTAATCGTCTGTAGAGCTGCAACGTTTAGTCGATTTATCAACAGAAAATAAATTGGCAATTATTTTGATAATAGAATCATTGTTTGTCATTTTTTTTTAAGCAAAAACACAAATTTTTCCAGTTGCAGCTTCTCAAATGTGAAGATGTGAAGCTTTTCTGTGCAAATATGATAGTAAACTTCTTTTTTTTTTTATTTTGGACTTTAGAAAATAAGAAAATAATCAAAGTCGCAGCCATGATGATCTGTAACTGTGTGTCTGTATTTGTTTTCTCTCATTGATGTTTTTATTGGTTGTGTTCAGGAGGAGGACGACGGTGAAGATGTTGTGTATTTATGCCGATTATAAATCTGATGAGAGCTACACACCCAGTAAGATCTCTGTCAGAGTGGGCAACAACTTCCACAACCTTCAAGAAATCAGGGTAACAAATATTTATTAGATGATTGTCTGTCCTGGATTTAAAAGGTCAAGTTTCATAATCACTCAAATTCTTCCTCTTCCTCTTCCTCTCTGCAGCAGTTGGAGATGGTGGAGCCCAGCGGCTGGATCCACATCTCTCTGATGAATCAGGTAAAACAAAAAAACAGATCACTTTACTTTCACTTTACTGTGTGTGAACTTTATTCCCTTTAAGATGAGCTGTTTAAACACAGAAATCTGCATCAAGACAAACTGAATAGTAACAAATATACAGAAACAAACAACATTTCACAGCTTTAAACACCTTTTTGTTTACTGAATCTCCTTTTTGCACATTTACAAGCTCAGTGTGTTTATAGCTTTGACTACAGCAGCAGACGTCTCTTCCTGTGGAAAACAAACTGGAGGTTAAATGAGCCGCATAAAGAAACAAGATACTGAGAAAGTTTATTTGTTGTCAGCTGATGCGAGTGTTTGTCCTCAGGTTTCTGTCAACAGTTGGAGGTAAATATTAGTTTGTGTGATGGATTTCAGTCATTTTACAGATAAAGTTCTGTTATATTGTGATGAGGTTCATAACTTTAGTATACAGCAGCAACTAATGATGATTTTTATTATCGATTTATCTGCTGATTATATTCTCGAACAATCATTTTATCTATAAAATGTTAGAGTTCATATTTTCAAGTTGCTTGTTTTGTTCAAAAATTTTTAATTTACTGTCATATATGACAAAAAAGTTGAATAGTTTGACTAATCTATTATTAAAAGGACAAATTATTCTTCACAGAACAATCTGAACAAGAACAAACAAATAAATATAAATATAAACACACACACCATCCTAACAAAAAATGGAAAAGTAAAAAACACATGGACATGAATAAAAACCACAAGTAAGATTCATGTGTGAAGTCTTTGCGTGACTCTCGTGTGTTTTTGTGTCTCAGCGGACGAACGAGCCGATCAGCACCTTCATGATCCAGATCGCAGTTCTGGCCAACCACCAGAACGGCAGAGACACACACATGCGGCAGATCAAAGTCTACACGCCAGTGGAGGAGAGCTCCATCGGAAAGTTCCCACGATGCACCACGGTCGACTTCATGATGTACCGCACTATCAGGTGATCTGGACTCGCCCTCCGTGACCCCCCGGAGAGTTCGGGAACCGCACGAAACGAACACTGATATCTGGAGCCACTGCTGTGGAAAAAAATCTAATCTGGTGCATCCTCGATTGATTCCGTATTGATTACGGAGTCGATCGGTCTTTGTGAAAGTTCTGATGTTTTAACGTGAAGCTGCCAATATTTAACGTATTTAAACGTGACTGTAACAAACGTCCAGCGTTTGTCTTCTCAGGATGGAAAAGCCTCGTTATACGACCGCAGGACGATTAAGCTGATGACGCTTAAAGGTCGGCAGCAAATAAATCTTAATATTTCTCTACTTGTGTTAATTAACAATCATATCAGGGGAAGATGACACCAACTAGACAACATCTGATGAATAAAATGTGTTTATAAATGTTCTTTTCCCCAAACAGTTTTATTAATTTTTCAAATATTATGTAAAAAGCACCGTCAGGCTGCAACAAACAATTATTTTCACCATTAATCGATTAGATTTTGGTCTATAAAATGTCATAAAATGAAGATATTCAGTTTATTGTCTTAAAGGACGAAAGAAACCAGAAAATATTCACGTTTTCAGCGTTTTTGTTTCTTCTCAACTCTTCAAAACGATTCCTCAAAAAAACTAATCACTGCAGTTCTAAACATATAAACACATAAAGAGTAAGAAATACACATGAAGACAACAACACAGAACAACAATCAACAACAAAACAAGGTCCATAGTTCAGGTCCGTGTCACCTTTGACCTCTAAGTCCATGAGTCCAACACCAGTATGCTGTCCTGATGGTTTCCAGTTCAAGAAACAAAGTCTCTTTGACAGTAAATCGACTCTCTGCTTGTTGATGGTCCGTCGTTTACAATTCTGATAATCGATTCATAATTTTTAAGCAAAAATGCCCAAAATATGAAGGTTTCAGATGCTCAAATTTGAGTATTTGCTGCTTTTCTCGTCTCACATCACAGACGATGTGAGATCTTTGGGTGGATTGGGTTTTTTTTCACTGTTTAGATTTTTTTAGAGCAAAACAATTAACTGAAAAGATACTGGGGATTAACTGATGGTGAAAATAATCGTTAGTTGCAGGAATCTGTATCTGTATGTAGTTTGGTATCTTTGTTTTAAACGATTATCAAACTGGTTGTTGATTATTTTTCTGACTCGAGAAAGATCGAGGACATTAATATCTGACGTTAACCTCCACGTAGACCATCACGATTACACAATTCAGTCTGTGAGAAGACCATGAGATTTGGTTCAAAGCTCCGGAAACCAGTCAGTCAGTGTATCTCGGACTCTTGATGGTCTGAACATTTGTTTCAGAGGCTTTTCCTTCATGATAAGAAGAAACACTGAATACTGACATTTATCTTTGGCAAGAGAACGTAAAGATATTAAACTCACATGTTTGTTTGTTTGTTTGTGACGTTTTGAAGAAATTTAGCAGCACTTGAAAGAAAAAACAAACTGTAACTTGAACAATATGGTTTTTATGCAAGTAAAGCACATTATACAGTAGATTATGACTAAATTTAATCCTGTTTTTGATGTTTGGGTCTAAAAATATTCACTGAATTTCAGGAAGGACGAAATATTTTCAGGAATTCTGAGCGACATGTTTTATTCATGATCAACATTTTGCTGTGACGAAGTGAATTAAGAAGCCGAAATGTTGAGGTTTTTTGGTCAGTTAAGACTTCTTGTTCATAAGTATCATAAACTCACAGTTGAAAACCCAAACTGCTCCGTGCCTACAGACCGTCTCTGTTGTGGATTTGTTACCAAACACTGAATTAAACAAGTTTCAAAGTGACACGGCTGCAAATGTGACTGAGTTCATGAATGAAAGAAAGAGAGAGAGAGTCAGTCCAATTCTATTATTATCTAAACTTACAGTTGTTGGAAAATCACTAAAAAGACAGTTTCTGCTGCCAAAATGAGCTGGTTTGCACGTTATTCCCAGTAGTTTTCATGGAGACTTTTAGGTTTTCTGAATTCCAGAGATCCTTGAAGAGCTCCACAGACTTTCATACTCCCAGAAACCTCCGAGATCAAGGTGGTGTGCCAAGGCTCCGGGGACGTCCAGGTGCTTTGAGATACTGTCAAGGCTCCTACAGGTAAGTTCAGTGAACTTCAGGGGTCTTTTGAGATATTTTTAGACTTCCTTGGTTCTGAGAGATGTTCAAGAGCCTTTGTGGGTTTTTAAAAGTGAAAAGACGGTTCAGAAGTTTTCAAGTCTGTCTTAAAGGCTGTGGATTTTGGTCTCCATCACTTACATTGAAAGCACATTTGAAGGATCTTTTAATATCCAGTATGAACAGGAGGAATGATTAGACACCTGACTGCTGGTTTAAGACAGATGTTGAAGGTTGTGAATCGTCCTTTAAGAGATTTTTAGCAGCATCCAGAGATTTTAAAGAAATGTTTAGACCACCTCTCATATTAGTCATGAAGTGTTTTGCTTTAAAAAGATGTTTTTTAGCATCTAACGTCATGTCAAAACATTTCCTCCTTATTTCCGTCTCAGCCAGCAGCTCTGTTACTGGTTTACTGTCACTGTTTTTACTCTGAGAACATTTCTGTGACTGAAACTTGCTCACATGCCTTATTTAGACATTTAACGGGTGTGAATTATGTGATTGATTATCTGACACAAAATACAAATATACACAACTCGTACCCAAACCTATAAATATCTAAAGACCAACCAAGGAGGTTGTGTATGAAAATGAGAAAATAATACATAAAGTGGAGAGTTACAGGCAGAAAATAATATTTAAAATCAGCGTTTTTAATTATTTTACTTTCAATGCGGTGGGACGTCAGCTGCAGCAAAGTGCAGAAGAGAATAAAGTCACATTAACTGCAGTTCAACAGTTTCACCACTAGAGGGAGACACATAGATACAAATGATGATAAACTTTATTTATACAGCACTTTTCAAAACAAACTTACAAAGTGATTTACATGGTTAAACATTTAAGTGCTACAATTAGCAGTGGTGGAAAGTAACTAAGTACATTTACTCAAGTACTGTACTTAAGTATAATTTTTAGGTACTTGTACTTTGAGTATTTCCATGTGATGCTACTTTATACTTCCACTTCACTACATTTCAGAGGGAAATATTGTACTTTCTACTCCACTACATTTATTTGACAGCTTTAGTTACTTTTCAGATGAAGATTTGACACAATGGATAATATAACAAGCTTTTAAAATACAACACATTGTTAAAGATGAAACCAGTGGTTTCCAACCTTTTTGGCTTTTGACGTCTTACAAAAAGCAGTGTGTAGTCGGGGTCACATTTCACATGTCTATGAGTTGTTAACAGCTCCACCAAATAGTGATTTTTCCCTCTAAACTTCTCACATGCTTTCATTTCAATAAATGTTCAAATGATCCAATATTTCAGCAAAAATCAAAGATTAGAGAAAAAGTCCAAAAACTGAAAACAGATTTGTGTATCAGAACTTTGTTTTTTCTTCTTTCCTCTCCCATTAATCATCTCACCACCCCTCAGATTTATCTGCTGACCCTTTGGAGGGGCCCGACCCCTAGGTTGGGAACCAGTGGACTAAACTAGCTAACTGTATATAAAGTAGTGTAAACTAGCTCCACCTCCAGCAGCTACAACAGTAACATGCTGCTCTAACACTGATGCTTCACTATTAATAATCTAATGATGTCATATATAATAATATATCAGTCAGAGGGACCAAACCACTACTTTTACTGCAATACTTTAACTACATCAAGCTCATAATACTTATGTACTTTTACTGCAATACTTTAACTACATCAAGCTCATAATACTTATGTACTTTTACTGCAATACTTTAACTACATCAAGCTCATAATACTTATGTACTTTTACTGTAGTAGGATTTTTCATGCAGGACTTTTACTTGTAATGAAGTAATTTAATTGCTGTGTTGCTACTTTTACTTTAGTAAATGATCTGATGATGAGGCAGTAAAATAAAGACAATTGAAATGTAAACAACAGAATGAATCTCTGGTTTAAGATTAAAAAGCTCATTTGAACTGAAATAAACAGCAACACGATCAACAGAAGATTGATCTATAACCTATTTTGATAATCAATGAATCACTTCAGTCATTTTTTTTTTTTTAGCAAAAATGCCAAATATTATGATGGTTCCAGCTTATAAAATGTGAAGATTTACTGTTTTTCCTTTTCATAAATGAGTTAATTGAACATCTGAACATTTTGAACTGTCAGTCACACAAAACAAGCAGTTAGACGACGTCATCAAGCCTCTGAGAAACAGTAAAGATCATTTATCTTATTACTTTTACTTTGAAGAACATTTAAGACAGTAAATTTAATCTAGCAGATACACAGCAATTGAATTTTAAGCAAATTATTAACTTTTTATTCTCCTTGTGCAGCTCTGTGCACCTAAAGAACATTTTTTATTTTAATTTACATTATCAATCAATTAGTTTCCACTATTTTGATAAATAATTAATCATTTTGAGTCATTTTCACACTGAATCTTTATTCCGACTGCTGATCTGAACAAAAACAGACATTTGATGACGTCGTCTTGGAAACAGCGATCGATATTTTATGGACCAAACAACTAATCAAGAAATTAATCAGCAGATTAATCGATACTGAAAATATCGATGCAGCTCTAATTGAAGCACAGAGCAAAGTGTGTGTGTGTGTGTGTGTGTGTGTGATGGGAGGGTCTGATGGGAAATCCTCCCTGGTTGCCGTAGTAACTGAAACTACTTCAGCCAATAAGTATCGCTCTTAGTTGAATTACATTGATCTGATTTGTGTGTGTGTGTGTGTGTGTGTGTGTGTGTGTGTGTGTGTGTGTGTGTGTGTGTCTCTGCCTCACACAGTAAACACATTTAATCTGGATTACACTCTTTTCAGTTTGAACATTTAATTTGGCAACAAACACAGACACACACGGATTTATACTCACACACACACACACACACACTAAAAACAAACACACACTGTGACGGTCGGTCGTTGTCTCGCGTTAACGAGTCCCAGACGGATGTTTTGATGTTGTGTTTTACTGTCTGCTACTTAAGCCAAGTGCTTTTTTTTAAAACTTTATTAGCTGCTTTAATCACACACAGCAGCCTGCTGCAGCACAGATATCCAACGCTGCTCCTCTGTGTGTGTGTGTGTGTGTGTGTGTGTGTGTGTGTGTGTGTGTGTGTATAACCTATATTTTATTTTTCTAGTCCACACTGAGGGGTTGATTGATTATGTATGTTCAGCCTGTAGCACTGTGTGTGTTGTCAGGAAGCACAGAAGACTCGTTTCATCTCCTTCCTCGCCGCTCTGAGCCATGATCTCACACACACACACACACACACACACACACACACACACACACACACACACACACACACACACACACACACCAGCACACACACGCCTGTAGAAAGAACACAGAGTTCTACTGTTTGGGGTTTTATTGTCAGATGTTTGTGCTGTTGTACTGAACTGAGGTGTTTCTGTTATTTTGTCCACACCCTGTGTGTGTACAGAGAGCGAGACGAGTGTGTTTGTGCTTTTAGTGAGATTAAATCAGCCTGATAGTCCTCTGCTTTTTATTTGATGCCCACAGCAATTACATTAATAGCTCACACACACACACACACACACACACACACACACACACACACACACACACACACACACACACTGAGGTGTTTCTGTACTTGTGAGATCCTTCACTCAGAAACCTGAATCTCAGTCTGACCTCTAAACTAAGTCTGACGCCTCAAACAGAAGCGACGACCAGACACAATGTCCTCGAGTTATTATAACGTCTCCACCTTCAAAAAAATGTCCCTCAAAAATTCATTTTCTCAGAAATGCCCTAATTTTCAAAGCAGCAAAAAATGTCAACACTTTACAAAATGTCCTTTATAAATGTTAGCGACGTCCTCACGCTCACGTCAAAGAAATGTTCTCTTTAAAGGTCGTCAGTCTACAAAAATGTCCTTTTATCCCAAAACTGTCCTCACGCAACAAAAATCATTTCATACAAAAATTCTGATTTTCAAAAAAATGTTTTCAATCTTTACAAATGTCTTTTACCTTTTTAAAAATGTCCTAATTAAATAAAAAAAGTCTTCATTTACAAAAATCTCTTCACTTTGTATAAACGGCCTCATTTTCCAGAAATATCTCGACCTTCAAAAAAACGTCCTGATGTCACAAAGTTGTCGTCACTTTCAAGGTTGTCAGAAACATGTAAGAAACACACACACACACACACACACTCACTAACACACACACTAACACACACACACACACACACACTAACACACACACACACTCACTAACACACACACACACTCACTAACACACACACACACACACACGGCGTCCTCTGAGCTGCGTTTGTGTTTATTTGGCTGTTTTTTTTTTTTAAGGTGTTTTAACCTTCAGGTGACAGAAGAAAGTCAAACTGCAAAATGTCTGAAAAGACTCTTTAACACACAGCAGCTACCTGTGTGTGTGTGTGTTAGTGTTTGTTTGTGTGTGTGTGTGTGTACTCGATGACTACAGCTCGCCCTGAGGGGATTCACTATTGTGCTGTCAACAAGCTGCAAAGCCTCATGGGTAATAGTTGAGATGCTTTTCAGCTGTTAACTGCACACACACACGTTTTGTGTTCCTTCCTCTCCTCTTCTTTCCCTCCTTTGCTTTCCTTTCACTTCCTTTCCCTTTCTCTCATTTCCTTCATTTTCTTTCATTTCCTTCTTCTACCCTCGGTTCCATTCCTCTCGTTTCATTTCTTCCTTCCTTTCCTTTCCTTTCGTCTCACTTCCTCTTCTTTCCTTCCTTTCCTTTCTTCTCGTTTCCTTTCCTTTCTTCTCGTTTCCTTTCCTTTCGTCTCACTTCCTTTCCTTTCCTCTCGTTTCCTTTCCTTTCGTCTCACTTCCTTTCCTTTCCTCTCGTTTCCTTTCCTACTCTGTTATCCAGGAACAGAAACTCTTCTCGGGGTTTTTGCTGCGTATCAAACTCTTCACATTTTGTTTCCTTCGGGTCATAAACGTATAAAACTCATAAAATCGCTCCGTTTGCTTTCATGTGGTTTCAGGAAGCAGGAAGAAAACAATCCAGATGTTGTAAATGTTCACATGCGACCAAAACAAACTGTTGGCAAAACAAATCGAGCTCAAACTCAGATAAATAACTTTATGTATGTTTTTACTTTAACAGCTTTTTAACAGTTTCTCTCTCATCTGTTTTATTTGCCATTGTCTTTTAACACTTTTATCTTGTTTTAAATCTTTAATCGTTTTATTTATTGCGTTTGTCTCTTATTGTTTTACTGTTGACATTTATTAGCTTGTCTTTCATCTGTAAAACATTTAAATTGTCCAACAGAAGCTAAAACCACTGAAGAAACATCCAAACTGACAATAATAATCTCAAAATGTGTAATTCTGATATAATGAAAGGAACAGTTTTGTAAATACATGTATGTCTGTCCGTTAAATATGAAGCTACAGTCAGCAGGCAGTTAGCTTAGCTTAGCATAAAGACTGTAAACGGGGGGGAAACTGCTAGCCTGCCTCTGTCCGAAGGTAACAAACTCCACCTGTCAGCACCTTTAAAACCTTCTAAACATCTGATTTTATCTCGTTAATAAACACAAATAAAACAAATTAAATCGTTTAGTCGACACATCGATGATCTGTCAGAGAAACACAAACATCTTAATAATCTTTCTTCTTTCTTTCTCTCCCTGAAGCTTCCTGCTCCTGATGAGGACACAGCCCGCTGCCCTCCGGCACCGTTACCGTGGCAACCTCCACATCAGTTTCTGGGCCAAACGGGCTGGAAACACACAGGATGTGCGACTGCAGTGAGTCTTTTTTTTTTCTTCTTTTAATAAATTCTCTTTTAACTTGTATTCCTCGGGGGAACTTCGGTCTGATTTACATTCACACAGATGCAGCGAGCGGTTCTCTGTGGAGCCGCTGGGGTTCGCTGCCTTGCTCGAAGGCTCCTCGGTGGTGTTTGTGAATCTGACCGATGAGTTATTATCGTTAGTTACAAAGATTTCTTGCTGGACTCGAACCTCAAACTCCTTCCTGTGACGTTTCCTTTATAAACTGGAACTAATAATGTTAAAATCGATACTTTCCTTGAGAGAAAGAAGAGCTCGATTTATGCAAATATCACTTTTTTGCACGTTTTTTGCTCATTCAGTTGACCTGCTGGGAACTGACTCATGTTAAAATAAATGTCCTTCCTCCACTAAAGCTAAGCTGCAAAAACTATAATAATAAAACCTTTAAATTGTATTTCTGTCCAGATTAAATCAACTTTTAAATGTTTACGTCTAACTTTCAAACTTCTAAATAAGACGTCAAATTAATGAGATAAAAACCATCAAATAATGATTATTATATTATATTACTATTAAGATTTCTTGCTGGACTCGAACCTCAAACTCCTTCCTGTGAAGTTTCCTTTGTAAACTAGAACTAATAATGTGAAAATCAATATTTTCTTGAGAGAAAGAAAGGTTCATTTTAAATATTCATTTTTAGTTTGTTCATGTCGACTTTATTCTTCATAAACTAAATGATTTTATAAGCAAATATCACTTTTTTGCTCATTCAGTTGACCTGCTGGGTTAAAATAAATGTTCTTCCTCCTTACAATTTTATTTCTGTGCATCTTCCAGATTAAATTAACTTTCAAATGTTTACTTCTAACCTTCAAACTTCTAAATAAGACGTCAAATTAATGAGCCAATAAGCCATCAAATTAAGACCGTTTCCTTGCTGTAAATGTGTCACGTTTGTCTTTTCTGTGCAGCTCGACTGAATTTGTTAAATGTTCACAAAAATCCGTTTTAAACCAACAGTCAGGAGCCCAAATGAACATTGAAACATGTTTTTCTTGCTGTAATCATTCCTCCTGTTCATACTGACCATTAGAAGATCCCTTCATAATGACCTTACAATGGAAGTGATGGAGGACAAAATCCACAGTCCTCCTTCTGTGCAAAAATGTATTTAAAAGTTTATCTGAAGTTAATATGAAGCTTCAGCGTCCAAATGAGTCAAATCAAGTAGATATCTTTCAATGTTACAGTCTTTTTAGTGCCAAAGTTCCTCTTTTTGTTACTATACTTCCACCTGCAGCTCAACAGGGAAACACAAAGAGGGAATTTGATGCTAAAAAGACTGTAAATGCTTTAAAACCAGAACAAACAGGAAACATTAGCTTCTCTTCACTTGTAAACAGAAGGACAAAGATATAAAATGAGCAGAAAACATCCACCATGTTAAATTATTATTCATAAAAGAGCATCAAGACATTAACATCTGTGGGAATCAACCAGTAAAACCACTCAGCGCTTTATAAAACTCATCTTTATTGATCCTTTTTCATCCCTCCATCCTCGTTCCACCCGGACAATATTTTTGTTTCTTCTTTATAAAAAGCTGAATATTTACATCCTCTGTGTATTTACACTATTTTACATGATTACATCATCAGGACAGCGTCGCCTCTCCGGAGCCTCACACCTGCAAAAAGGTCAACTTCCAGCCTGAAATACCACTTGTTGCTAGGGGAAATATCACCCGAATCTCTGCTTATTGGCTGGAGGTGTTGCCTGGCAACCACAGCTTATTAGACTAATATCTATCTGGTAAGGGGAGATGTTTTAAATTATTTATCTTTTTCTTTTTTTTTTTTAATATTTCATAAGCTCAGGAAACATGTGAGGTGACTGTTTAAAGGATTATTTTAAATTCAGCTGTTGTTATATGGAAGCAAAGAAAAGACAAAACTGAAGCTGCAACAATTAATCTGTTAATTACTATAAACTGATGGTTGCAACGTCTCCACTGTGAGGATTTGCTGCTTTTCTCCCTTTTTATATCATTTAAAACTGAATCTCTTTGGTTTTTGGACGATACAGCGGAAAACAAACAACAAACAAACAAACATAAAAAACATCACAACAAGTGATTTAGTGTTCAGTAAACAGGTTTGGTGATTGTTTTCCTGTCCGTGGCGGAGCTGAGCGCTGTGTTTCAGGTCGCTCCGTTTAGTTTTTCTCGTGTATAAAGTGTAAATTAGTTATTTTAAAAAGTCACAGCTGCTTTTCTCAGTTTCTTTCTTTTTAAATAGTGAATTCTGACACAAGACTAAACTATCAGGAGCTGCTAACAAGCAAACATCGTTTAAACCAGTGGTTCCCAACTGGGATGATTTTCATTATCAAGTTACTTTATCAATCAGTCAGTTTAACATATCGTCTATAAAATGCCTCAAAGCGACATTTTAAAGTAGTTTGTTTTGTCCAAAATCCAAAGATATTGAATTTCTAACAATATAAAAAAAGAGAAAACTGCAAATCTCAACATCTGAGAATCTGGAAACAGAAAATATTTGATTTATTTATTTTAATAAATGTCAGTTAATTTTCTGTGCAATAAATTGAATGAATTCGACTGTTTCGGCATTTTTCCTAACTCTTAAAAAGAAGTAATATATCTATGGTAAATGGCCAAAAAGTTATTAATTGGGTCTGAAGAGGTTAAATCGATCACAAGAGAAACAACTTTGTGTAATTAAATGTGTTTTTTTTCATGTTCCAGGTTGAGAACAGCTGATCAATCCTCTGCTGACTGATAATCTAATTATTATTGATTGTTTGATCCATTTAAGGTTAAACGTGACTCTTAGTAGTGTCCTTGTGAGTTTTGTATGAGTCCAAGAAAGAGGGAGTGACCTAAAATTTGACCTACAGCGAAGAAAACGGCGGCCAACTGAGCACTCAGCACCGTTTTCTACATTTAATTTCACTTCTGGCGGGATAATAAGTAGCACGAGGACCTACATTACGTTAAAATTGCGCCATAAATCACTGAAACACACGAGTGATTTTAATGTGCAGTAAACCTGTTAAGGTTTATAGAGGTGACAAGCAGCTTGGAGTAATTACATTAATCCTCCTCCTGCCTTTAAAAAAAACCAAAATAACGTTTAAAAAGACGACTGTAAAGCTGGAACACTAGTGAGGGTTTTAAATGTTTTGGATCGTGCAGATGTAAGGCTCTGGTTGTGGCTGATTTTTATACAAGTTGAGGGGAAACTACTTTTAATTCCCAGAATCCACCGGTGACGTTCAGAGTTTCACCGGCTGAAATGGCGTCCAGCAGTTTGTTCAAGTTTCCCAAAAAAAAAAAAACCGACATATGTTACAGTACTGCAGGGCCGAAACACAAAAACATACATTTAAAGGCAACGGAGACGATTATGGCGGGAAAAAACCCAACAAACATCCACTCTGATAAAACGGCTGCTGGTATGAAAACAACACTGACTGAATATGAGGTTCTTTTAGCGACGTTGTTCATCTCTGTTGCCTCTAAAAGTGTCTCTGGTGGCCTTCACGATTTGGTACATTTGGATTGGTTGGTTTAAAACAGCGTTGTTGACCTTCCTCATTGGTTAGCAGCAATAAAAGTCAATGCCCTCCTCGTCTCCCATTGGTTACATTCAACCATCATCTTCACTGTTTATAAATCCGTCGTTTTCTATAAAAAAATCCGTCTTCTTCTTCTTCGAGCCGTTCTGTATATCCATCCATGTCTGTTAAACATTCACTTGTTGTCATAGAAACCATTTACATCCATGTTTCAGTCTGTCGTTTGGCGCCACAGCTCCGGGCTGATGGTCGTTTTAGTCCGTCCCGACTGCGGCAAACAGTTTTTTTTTTAAATTTTGGCAGAATCAGTGCAGCCGTGTTTCGTTGCACGTTTATCTTCCATCATTTTGGCTGTTTTTTGTGAATCATTTCTTCATAAATTGTGTTTCCAGGGTTTTTTGGAGGCTTTTTGTTGAATTAAAACAGCCAATCAGGACGTAACATTCATACCTGTCTTGACTGTTGTTGGACAAACTGAATCCAGTCGTGACTTTGGTCAAAGAAGTCAGTGTTTGTTTCCTTTTTTTTAGAAAATAAAATCCTTTTTCGTCGTCATCGCTGTTCCTTTAGCTCTGTTCGATGACATCACTCCCTCCTCCTCAGTCCGTCTCTTTCTTCCTGTCGTCCAGGTCGAAGTCCAGCACCAGCAGTTTGGTTTCCTCAGTGCCGTTCCTGCTGCCGGCGGCGCACACAAGCCGAGTGTCTGACGCCCTGATCCGCCAAACCACACCGCCTGTCGAGAAAAGATGACACGTGATTGAAGTAAAAGTACCAACACAGCAATGTAAAAATACTACATTACAAGTAAAAGTACATAAGTATTATGAGCTTGATGTAGTTAAAGTATTGCAGTAAAAGTAGTGGTTTGGTCCCTCTGACTGATATATTATTATATATGACATCATTAGATTATTAATAGTGAAGCATCAGTGTTAGAGCAGCATGTTACTGTTGTAGCTGCTGGAGGTGGAGCTAGTTTCAACTACTTTATATACAGTTAGCTAGTTTAGTCCAGTGGTTCCCAACCTAGGGGTCGGGCCCCTCCAAAGGGTCAGCAGATAAATCTGAGGGGTGGTGAGATGATTAATGGGAGAGGAAAGAAGAAAAAACAAAGTTCTGATACACAAATCTGTTTTCAGTTTTTGGACTTTTTCTCTAATCTTTGATTTTTGCTGAAATATTGGATCATTTGAACATTTATTGAAATGAAAGCATGTGAGAAGTTTAGAGGGAAAAATCACTATTTGGTGGAGCTGTTAACAACTCATAGACATGTGAAATGTGACCCCGACTACACACTGCTTTTTGTAAGACGTCAAAAGCCAAAAAGGTTGGAAACCACTGGTTTCATCTTTAACAATGTGTTGTATTTTAAAAGCTTGTTATATTATCCATTGTGTCAAATCTTCATCTGAAAAGTAACTAAAGCTGTCAAATAATGTCGTTACCTGATCCTCGGCTCTGCAGCGCCACCACGTCCCGCAGCCAGGCTCCGGTCCGCAGGTCCCACAGTTTGACCGTCCCGTCGTCAGAGCTGGACAGAACCAGACCTCTGCAGAACTGCAGACACGTCACCGCCGACTGGTGCTTGTTGGGACCTGAAGGAGACACATCATCACACTGTGACCTCCGACCTCTGATCTCCTCACCACGGCAACCACTGGTCTCACACACTCATCACCACTGGAGCAGCTTCTTCTACAGCAGCAACGTTCAACTCTGTGTTTATTTTATTTTTCATGATTTATTCTAATCTTTCTCACCAAATATCTCAACTATAAATGCTAAAAACATTAAATTTGGTAAACATGGTCGTTATAAAATGGCACCAACAGCGCCACCGTGTCGCCAGTTATTGACGATTTTGTGACCATCGAGTTTCTGCTAATAAGTCGACTCATGACGTGACGATAATGTTCTGTAAACTGGTTGTTTTGTCCAGTCAAAAACCCAAAATATATTCAATCTGCAATGATTTAAAACAAAAAAGCAGAAAATTCTCACACTTGAGACGCTCTAACCAGAGAATATTTGGCATTTTTGCCATAAAAACTGCTTTAATAATTAATTGTTTATCAATATAATTGTCAATTAAGTTTTAATTTCAAGGTTTGTGCTGGTGGTGCATGACGACCACTAGAGGGCAGAAAGACAACAAAACGTTCTCTCAGAAACAAAACCTGAGATATTATTGTGCTTATCAAGTTATTATGCACCAGTAAGCATCCAGTAGAGTTATCAACCCTCTGGAGTCAAACTGGTTTTCTCTTTGTGAAGATTAATTTAATAATTTAAAAGCCGCAGTTTTGACTGATGTCCAACAGTAAACACATTGTGTCACTTCCTGTTAGTATAAAATGCTTTTAAATATGTTAATTTCTTATATACTAACTGCAAAAACAATCTGCTAAAAAACACGTTAGATGATTTCATCTGTTTGTCATTTATGACAGTAAACTGATGGTCTTTGGGTTTGAAACACTTCAGGATGTCACTTTTTAACAGATATTCTTCACTAATTTCTGACATTTTATAGAGAACAACACACTTGTTTCTCTTCTCTTGTTTTCCCCTCATCCCTCTGCTTCCTGTCTTTCTCCTGGCGGACTGCAGACTTTTGGTGTCGGTGTGTTTTAGTGCTGAGTCAGCGACGAGATGGATCACACACACACACCAACACACACACACACACAGTAACTCTCAACCCTCAAGCTGCTCTCATTGTTTTCTCTTGACACGTAACCTCGGAGGAATGTTATTGTTTCTCCGTCTCACCTTGCAGCGTGTGCAGACACTGTCCCGTCCTCACGTCCCACACTCGGACCGTGGAGTCGGCGTTCCCGGACACCAGGACGTTGTCGCGCAGCTCCATGCCGCTGGTCAGCGACTGGTGGCCGGTCAGCGTGTGGACACACCCACCTGGAGACGACACACACACACACACACACGTACTATGATGTGATGTTGTGATTCTTTGTTAGAAAAAAAAAAGGAAAATCTTGATAAAAAGATGTTGATGTTATGAAAAGAAGGAGTCGTCTGATCTCAGAGGACGAGACAATCAGGAGATCAGATGTTGTTTTTGACTGTTTATAGCAGTTAGTCAGCTTTCAAAGTGTTTTCATAGTTCAGTTTAAGCTCCAGGAGTTTCTGAAGACTGAAGAAAATGAATAAATGACGAGTGAAAATGAATCGTCTGTCAAACAGCCAATAATTACCGCCGTCAGAGACGATGAGGAGCTCGAACTGACGCACACGTTCAGTCTGAGAAATGCTAACTGTCAGAGAAAATCACCCCGGTGCTTCTAAACAGGCTGACGGGAGAGACTGTGATTGATGGACGAATGTCAAGTTTAAAGATGAATTCACAGAGAACAATTTGTCTTTCTGAGTTTTATTACAATAAACAGAGTTCACATTTGCATATGTGGATCTGTGTAAAGTTCAGTGTTGCCGCGTGCGTCAGTCTAATAGGTTTCTTCTGATTAATTTAACATTTTTGTCATATTTATCTCTGGGGAGTTTTTTTTTTTCAGTCTTCTGGGAATTAAAGAGCTGAGAGCTGAATTCTTATCTGCGTTTCCTCCCTGAAAGCTTTCCTCTCTCTGCCTCCGTCTAATGAGAAGTTACAGTTACGGCGACCGAGTCCCGCAGCTCACCTTTGATCACACCTGGTGGGAACGTTTTCACACGAGAAGCAGAAAGTCTTATGATGTGCTTTTGGGTATTAAAAGGCAGAATAACATAAAGTTTCCATTTCAACAAGCTACACAAATGTTGGATTTAATCATTCCTCCTGTTCATACTGACCGTTAGAGGATCCCTTCATAATGACCTTACAAGCTAATATGAAGCTTCAGCGTCCAAATGAGTCAAATCAAGTAGATATCTTTCAACGTTACAGTCTTTTTAGTGCCAAAGTTCCTCTTTTTGTTACTATACTTCCACCTGCAGCTCAACAGGGAAACACTGATGCTAAAAAGACTGTAAATTAGACAATAATCTAACCTTTAATATGGTTTTATGAAAGCATTACTGCTTATTTTATCTTTAACATCACAATTCAATCATATTCGTAACGTTAACTCCTCTAAAGAGGTTTTAGTGAGCAGGCGTTTGGAGAACAGAGATGCAGCGTTTCAGTTCCACAGAAAAGAGACGACAAACTGGTTTGTAATTAAGGATTTAGCCAATGAACCAGTATGAACATGAGGAACCATTACAGCGAGAAAAACCTGTTTCGATGTTCATTTGGTTTCCTGACTGATGATTTAAGACACACCTATGAAATTATAAACCCGTCCTTTAATGGTTTTATTTCTTTTTTATGAGAGAAAAGGCTTCAGGCATGAGAACTCTTCTTCTCCTGGGATTAATTGTATCTCAGGGAAAGTTTCCCAGAAATACCAGTTTGAAGTGTGTTGTATCTTCAAAAAGAGGGGGGCTTATATTCTGGCCAATACGGTATTTATTCTACTCATGTCTGGGCTGAACAGAGAGAGATCAGTACCTGTTTCTGCGTCCCAGACTCTGATTGAAGTGTCCAGCGAGCCGCTCACCACAAACACGCCATCAAACTGCAGAAGAAGAAGAAGAAGAAGTCGTTTAATTTACTGAAATATCAACGACACGCAGCTGTGTGACAGTCGGTTAGTGTGTTTGATGTGTGTGTGTGTGTACCTGCAGTGAGTACACTCGGTTGGTGTGTCCCTGCAGCGTGTGCAGACACGCCTCCGTCTCGGGGTCCCACACCTTCACCATGTAGTCGTAGCCGCCCGACACCACGCGCCGGCCGTCGTACTGAACGCAGCGCACCGCCGCCACGTGGCCCGTCAGCACGTGCTCGCAGCGGCCCGTCGACACGTCCCACACACGCAGCGTGGTGTCCCGGGAGCCCGACACCACCCTGAAGAAGACGAAGACGAAGGAGAAGAAGAGGAGGGGTGTTACATCACTGCAGCATCATCCAATCAAATCAGTTCGATTCTGTGTTTCATTAGCATGAAAGTTGAATACAAGGTTGTGTGTGTGTGTGTGTGTGTGTGTGTGTGTGTGTGTGTGTGTGTGTGTGTGTGTGTGTGTGTTGCTGTGGTGACCCAGTTTCATCATTTCTGTACTTCATGTGTGTATTTTTAGTGTATATTTGCATTAATGTCTATTTGCAATGTAAATGTGTGTGTGTTGGTGTTTGTGTACTGTGCAGATAAGTGTGTATTTATTATTGTGTATTTGTGTTTATGTGTTGTCTGTATTTATTGTGTTAGTGTTAATTTATGTATATTTATTAATGTATGCGTGTGTAATTAGTGTGTGTGTGTATTTTTATGTGTTTGTGCTACAGGTGTGTTTATGTGTGTGTGTGTGTGTGTGTGTGTGTATTCATGGATGTTCATATATAATTAATGCACTACATTAATGTTATGCTTGTTACCGTGGAGATGAGCAGTAAGCAGTGTGTGTGCCATTAAAGTATATGAATCTTTGTGTGTGTGTGTGTGTGTGTGTGTGTGTGTGTGTGTGTGTGTGTGTGTGTGTCCTGGTCGTCATGGAAATCAATGCAGCAAAATGTTAGGTGTTCCTAAAGTGAGAGAGAGAGAGGGAGAGTTTTACCGGTTGCCGTGGAGATGCATGCAGCGCACGGTGGACGTGTGTCCGTACAGCGTGTGGACACACTCTCCGCTCTCGGCGTCCCACACCCGAAGCGTCCGGTCGGTGGAGCCGCTGATCACCGTGGCAACCGCCATCTGACTGCACCACACCCCGCCGGTGTGACCCGTCAACGTCCGCAGACACTGAGAGACAGAAAAGACAAACGTTAATGAACAATCACTCGTTTAATTAAATGATCTAAAGACTCGTTTACAGGTCAGAGGTCACCGTCGCCACAACTGACAACCACAGGATGGCGTTTATTGTTAAAACCAGCAGTAGAAGAAGTGACAACACTGTAAAAACACCTCGTTAAGAGTATAAATCATGTATTCAAAGTATTACTGCAGGAAAACAAGTATACTGTAGTAAGTAGTATCAAGTAAACTGTATTAATTATTATTGATTAGATATTATATAACTGTTTTATTATCAGTAATACATTAATTGTGATTTAACATCCTAAAAACATTGTTGAACCAACAACGGACAGTTTAAAAAAAACACAATTATTTTACTGATAATAATTATAAACTGAAGTTTTTAGTTTAATTTAATTTACAGAGTTTCAGTTGAACAAACTGTTTCTCTCTCTGAATCTCATTATAGATTATCTTTATAAACTGGCCACCAGTAACTAGTCATTTTAATTTTATTTTAATTACTTTGTGTATATGGTCATCTGCTATTGTGTGTAATCTCATATTTTAGTTTTTCTCTCTTTCCTTTTAATAGTTTTTCTCCTTTTCTAACTGAGTGAGTTCTGCCTACTGAAGTCTGAGGATTTATAAATGAACGGCCGCTAACAAACCTACGTCTCTTAAACTTTGTCAAGGACAGACGTCAGTAGAAATGATGCTCCGTCTCCTCCATAGTGAACATAGTGTCACTGCTACAATATGAAGGGCCGCCGTAAAGACTTTAGATTGCATGATCTGCAATGCAGGTTTTATTAAAACTCTTATTGTTTCCACTCAGTTTTAACAATGAAAGCAGGCAGATTGTCCTCAACGAGTGAAGCATTTAAAGACCTGTGAGTTTATTTTTGTATATGTGAAAACAAATATTTTTTAATCTGGCACCTACATCACTCACTACGACTATCAAAGGTAAAAATATCACATTGTCATGATAATCATCCTGCTATTAGTGTCAAAATATAGTTTTATTTTGGGTTTTATTCATTGAACAGTCGTCTGTATGTTGCAGTTTTGTTGGACTTTTTAATAAGAAATAACATCAGAACCAGTTGAAACAGAAGCAGCTCAGTGTGTGTTACAGTCTGCGCACACACCTTCACATTTTGTAAATTCATGTAGCCTCGAGCCGCT
Source organism: Thunnus albacares (assembly GCF_914725855.1). Lineage (NCBI taxonomy): Eukaryota > Metazoa > Chordata > Actinopteri > Scombriformes > Scombridae > Thunnus > Thunnus albacares. The sequence continues at coordinate 4,603,546 of NC_058127.1, read as the reverse complement.
AACTACACCCGACTTTAATGTTAGAAACACAGCGAACAGGAAATACGAGCCGGAGCATCGTCAAAGTCTGTTTTATTCACGCACATCAAACTCGAGAGTCTTCTGGGAAAAACACTGTTTTCCATCTTTCTCTCTCTCTTTTGTCAGAGTGTGTGTTTAAAAGTGTGTGTGTGTCAATATTTGTTCCACTTTCACAGCTGAACCTTGAAGGACACACACACACACACACACACGGAGAGAGAGAGAGAGAGCAGTTTCACCTTGAAGGTGTTGTAGTGGTGGTTGCCGTGGCAACAGAGGGAAACTTTGCCTTGGCAACTGTTGCAGAGACAACAGAGGAGATACTGCAGCTATCAGACAGTTACTGCACGATTATCAGCAGCAGCATACAAACTGTGTGTCTGTGTGTGTGTGTGTGTGTGTGTGTGTGTGTGTCTGTGTGTGTGTGTGTGTGTCTCTGTGTGTGTGTCTCTGTGTGTGTGTGTCTCTGTATGTGTGTGTGTCTCTCTCTCTCTTTGTGTATGTGTGTGTGTGTGTGTGTGTATGTGTGTGTGTGTGTGTGTGTGTGTGTATGTGTGTGTGTGTGTGTGTGTGTGTGTGTGTGTGTGTGTGTGTGTAGTGAACCTGTCATCACTTACCGCCAATAAAGATAAACTAAATTAAATTGTGTTGAATTTTACAGTCAGTCATCCCTTCAGGCAACAAGATGTGTGTGTTTTTCTTTCTGCAGGCAGCACACACACACACACACACACACACACACACACACACACGCACACACATACACACACACACACACACACACACACACACACACATTACTGGGCAGGTCCAGGCGGAGGAGAGAGCAGGTGTGTCTACTGGAAGAATGTTTCAACCGAAACCCGACAGACACGCTCGGCGGTGTGTGTGTGTGGGTGTTTTCTTTAACAGCCTGATGATGTTCGATACAAGATGAGAGTAAAGACAGGAAGTGTGTGTGTGTGACCTCTGAAATACACGCACAGCAGAGTCCTAAAGTCCGAGACCACGTTCCCTAGTGGTCTCGGACTTTAGGACCCTGCTGTAAACAAAGAGTCTTATGAGAAACACACACACAGGTTGTGGATGTGGTTGCCTCAGGCTGCGTCAATGTGTGTTTTAGTGAATGTGTGTTTAAACAACAACACACCCCGACTAACACAACCGGTCTGCCTGCTTCTACTCTATTGTATTCTATTGTATTCTATTATACCCTATTGTATTATATTATATTCTATTGTTCTGGTCCATATGAGCTTCATAGTTGATCTTACGAAGGACACGTGGGCCTCGACAGAAAGCACCAATAAAAAGAGGCTGAGAGGAGATTCAGTAAATCAGTTAATAATTTCAATCCTCCTTCTAGAGGAAGTAGTCGGTTCCAGCTTTTCTCTGTTTTAGATTATCGTGAACTGAACAGCTTTTGTTTTTTTTTTTACTGTTGATCAGATGAAATAAGACGTCTGAAGACGTCACGTCGGGCTCTGGGAGGCTTTAACGGACGTGTGTCGCTGTTTTATGACATAATAAAGGACAAAAACATTGTTTGTATAATCAGGAATATAACTAATATAAATATTAAAGTGGTTCCTGCTGCATGAAATTATTACTTTTCTCAAATGTTTGCTTGTTATTTTTTATTGTGAAATACAGGATCCTGTCTTCTCTTCTAACCTCTTAAAGTCTTTTAAATTATATAAATAAAGAAGGAAAAATCCACGTTTCCATGGCTGCAACTAATGATTAATTTCATGATTAGTCAATTAGTTGTCTTTTTTTGTGCCGACCAACAGTCGACAACCCAAAAATATTTAGTTTACTGTCACAGAAAACTGAAGAAACCAGAAAATATTCACATTTAAGAAGCTTTAAGAAGAGAAGTTTAGAATTTTTCCATAAAAAATGACTCAAAAACGTCATAAAAATCGATTATCATAATAGTTGGTGATGCATTCATTAATCGTTGCAGCTCTAGTTGTGTCCACACTAAGTCTGGTGTGACACCTGAATGTTGGTACTTAAGTAGAATTTAATTACTTAAACAAAGAAGCCAAATGTTTAACGTTGTTTAAACACAAAATTAGGATTAAAACAAATAAAAATCTGACAAACATTTAACGTTAACTTTCAATACTTGATAGTTTTTGGCTTTAACTCATTTCAGAGCCAAAAAAAGTAGAAACACAGGATCAATATTTGACATCACGGCTGCTATAAATAAAATAACTGCTTGTAGAAATAAAATATGATCAGTATTTGATCAAACACGTAGACATAATCCCCCGTCTGTCCCTCTAATTTACACAAACGTGTGTTTACAGCTGAAGCAGCAGAAAACATTCATCTACATAATCAATACATCTGTCTACAGACACACACACACACACACACACACACACACACACACACACACACAGCGTCCCACCTTGCCGGTGATGGCTGACCAGACTTTGAGCGTGTTGTCGTCGGAGCCGCTGACGATCAGGTCGCCGCTGAACTGGAGACACGTGATCACATGATCGTCGTGACCTTTCAACACCTACGGAGACGGAAACAGATTTTAACGGCGATTTAACGTCACTCAGTCATATCAAACACACGCCGGTCAGCTGAGTCGGTGTGTGTGTGTGTGTGTGTGTGTGTGTGTGTGTAAATGTACCATGGGCTCCCGGGTGTCCCCCTTCCTCCAGTTGTTTTCTATGCGGTGTTGTCTAATGTAGGCCGACTTCCACGGGCTGACCGCCACGCCTGGCCGCACACACTTGCTGCGACGAGATGACGAACACTCTGATATACCTGAAGAGAAGATGAGAGAGAGAGAAATCTAATCAAAGAGCTTCTCAAGACCCCAATTAGAGAGGACACATATTCTGCATATTTCCAGCTTTATATTTATATTCTGGGGCTCTACTGGAATATATTTGCATGATTTATAGTTAAAAACTCCTTATTTATCTTCTACTGGCTCCTCATGCAGCCGCTCGGTTCAGCCTCCGTCTGAAACAGGCAGTTTTAGCTCCTGATATCAGCTCATTGGTAGGAAAACCCGTCGCACACAAAGCATCCAGAGCAGATTGAAGGCCTGACTTTTGACTTGCAGGAACAAAGATAACATAGATATCAATATCAATCACAGTAATTTCATTCTTAGTACATTTGTTGTCATTTAACAGTTTAATTAACGTGGTTTAAGCTAACATCAGCTGGTGTAGCTTCATAGAAATCACCGTCAGATATTCTTATAATCACAACAGCTGTTAAATCAATCATTAGTTAATCAATAACATTAGTTACTAAGTCCAATCTATTAGTTGTTTGGTCCATAAACTGTCAGAAAATGGTGAATCATGTCCAAGATGCAACCTAAAATGTATTTTTTGTCCCGACCAACAGTCGACAACACAAAGATATTCAGTTTACTGTCATAAAAAGACTAAAGAAACCAGAAAATATTCACATTTAAGAAGTTGGAATCAGAGAATTTGGACGTTTTTGACTTTTGACTTATGTTAAAAACTCCTATTAACTCTCTCCAGTGGGCTTTGAGCTACATGCTAACTTGCTAAAGAGTTCAGCTGAAAGAAATATTGAACTATTTCAGTCTGTTTGGACATTTTTTCTTAAAGAATGACGACTAATCAATCATCAAATGGTTGGTGATTAATTTATTAGTTGACAACTAATAGTATGAGGTATAAATGCTAACATTAGCTGCTTTAGTTTCACTGGTAACTAGCTAACATAAGTTTTTTACCATCATATAACAAGCCCACCATGGCTACTGTCACTGTTACTGGTGTGACTGTGGTGTAGTTGAATCGCATCTACTGTGGTTTTACTGGTATGACCTCACTGTTACTGACATCATCGCTCCTTTCATTAATATGGAGCTGGCGTGCGGCTAATGCAGGCTAACTGCATTCATATTCTCACTGAGTTCTGGCTAATGTCAACACTGTTCCCATTGGTATGACAGAAGTGTAGCACAAATACAAATTAGCCTCATTTGTGAAGCCGGTGAGCTGCAGTTAACGCTGGCTTCATTAGTATGGCTGTGGTGTGGCGCTAACGCTAGGTAGTCTCATTGGTATGGCTGCCGAGTGCTGGCAGTGATTCTCGGCTGACTGGCAGAAAGCCCAGAGAGAAACACACACACACACACACACACACACACACACACACACACACACAGCCACTGCATTGCGCTGAATGAAGGAGGAGTGACTGACTGTGTAGCTGTATTTGCATGTTACACTCGGTTTAGAAAGCACTATACATCCAGTAAGCTCCTGTCTCTATTTGTATCCTGTTTTTCATATTTCCCCCTGTGAAAACACTGGAAACCACACCTACAGAGAGTCTCTGCTCAGGCACCACATGATGAACTCTCTCAGTCAGAACAGAGGATACAACAGCTTTTCCTCGTTTTGAAGGATTAAGGAGAGGATTCATCACCATTTGCCAAAAAACAAAAGAGAGACCAAAAGAGAGACCCAAAAGAGAATGAAGAGGAGGAAAAGGAAGGAGGCAGATCTGCACAGTTAATGATACATTATTATAATTCTGGCTTCTACTATTAAAGGATAAATCTGGTGATGTATAACAAATATATAATATTAAATAAACCCAATGAAAATACCCAAAACACAGCTGGCAACAAATGCACTATTTACTGCTGTTTTAGTAACGTTTGTAAAAACTAAAGTGACCAGATGGAAATTATTTACTTACTATTTGCAATTCAAATCATCAAAATGCAAAAAAAGCCTCTTTTTTTCTGTTTCTTGAGACTCATGATGTCTCAAATACTGACATCATGAGTTCAAACCTCCAACACATTTTCACCCAAGACATTTTTGACTTGAAACTAACCAAATTCTGCAATTTTTCCTTTTGCTAATTTAGAAAACAAACACAGAATCGTACCTTTTTATTAATAAATCTTATCTACTCACTTAGGTCTTCCAACCAAAACCTGTTGGCCGTACCACGTGCCAAACTAAAAACCAAAGGTGTTTTTGCTGCCCTGACAACCAGACTTTCATCAGATCAGCTGAATCTGTTGACTGTTTCACCTAAACACCTAAAAAACCTACTTTTTTTAGAACAGCTTTCTCATAACGTTTCATTAATTCAAGTGTGTGCTCTGGTGATGACTGTATGTGTTCTTGAATGTGTCTTTCATGGTTTTTGTGTCCTATTTTCTTTGTGTCCCAATGTCACTGTAAAGCACTTTGTAACCTGTGTTAAAAAAGGTGCTATATAAATAAAGTTTTACTTACTTACTTGCTTTACTTACTTAACTTATTTTACTTACTTAACTTATTTTACTTACTTACTTACTTACTTACCTTACTCAACTTACTTACTTTACTTACTTAACTTACTTACTTACCTTACTCAACTTACTTACTTTACTTAACTTACTTTACTTACCTTACTCAACTTACTTACTTACCTTACTTACTTTACTTACTTACCTTACTCAACTTACTTACTTAACTTACTTTACTTACCTTACTTACTCAACTTACTTACTTTACTTAACTTACTTTACTTACCTTACTTACTTTACTTACTTACATTACTCAACTTACTTACTTAACTTACTTTACTTACCTTACTCAACTTACTTACTTAACTTACTTTACTTACCTTACTTACTTTACTTACTTACCTTACTCAACTTACTTACTTTACTTACTTAGTTACTTAACTTACCATTTCAATTGTATCTCCCTAAATCAAATGTTCTTTCACATCCTTCTCTACGCTGTCAAGTGACTCACGGCGATGAAGAAAACTAAATTTCTTTTGAGTTGTTTGTTTTTGTGTAATAACAGTCACATTTTAAGATATTTAGTCTTAAAAATATCAGAATCAACATACAGTATGTTGTGTGTTTAATCGTTCAATTCACAGACACATTACTGAAGACTTGACCTCGGTTGTAACTACAGACCTGTTTGTGACCCAGAAAGATCTGCGTCAGTTAGAACCAAAGTACTGAGAGACGGAATAAACACATTGTTGGATTTTGTCTTTTTATGGGATTTGTTGAACACCAGACTTATCTCACTATATTCAATTACTATATTAATTAAACAGAGACAGATAAAAGAAGCCCAAAAAGAAGAGAAATTAAAAAAGGAGACAAAAAACCAGATAAGACACCAGTAAAACCAGTACCTTGTAGACTGTGTATTTAGCGTATTTGTACGTTTCTTTACCTTCCTCGCGGCACTTCTCCCTCCACAGCAGGTTGTCCTCAGCCAGGATCCTCCAGTACCTGCAGGTCTGAGCGGCCTGAAGCAGGTCGCCGGGAGCCAGGAAGGTCAACACGTACAGAGCCAGCTGCAAACACACACATGTTCAATATATTTATCTGTTCTGTCAACATTTCAGGGCAGATTTTGGACTTGAAAGAGTTTTAAGCATGAAAATGTTTGTTTTATGTGTGTGTTGTTTTTTTTGTACCTCTTTGGGCAGCAGGGATATGAAGTCTCTCTGGAACTGGGGCTCGATGACCTGCATCATGTGCTTCACCTGACTGGTTTCACACCTGTCAATCAACTCGTCCAGAGCCAATAGCCTCTCGGGACCGCTCCACGTCTGCAGAGGAGGGAAAGGGAGGAAGAAGAAGAGGAAGAGAGAAACTTAACATCTCTGTTTGAGTGTGTTTTCCTGTTTGTGTCTGACTTTGTAGTTGTGTGTTTGTGTGTTTTTCCATTTGGGTGTTTCAAGGTATTTCTGAAATAGTTTTAACTTCCTCCTCAGGCAACAAGAGACGTCCGTGTTTTTCATCTGAATCTGTGTGTGTGTGTGTGTGTGTGTGTGTGTTTACTTGTACTTGTATGTTTTTTATTAGTTACATAAGAACAGCTCGGAGGCAGCGCTCCTCTACCAGCTCTGTGTTTACGTGCAGCAAGCGGAAAACACACACACACACAAACACACACAGATTACCCAAAATGCAACACGGCTGCATTTTACCACGCTGCAGGACAGTAGTATGTGTGTGTGTGTGTGTATTATTGTTGTCTTGGTAAGAAATCTTAACTGGTTGTAGTTTGGACTCACTAACCACTACAAATATCTGCTATGACACATGTTATATAATGTGGGATAATTAGCAGTTAATTAACAGAAAATACAGTGTAACCCTCCTTAGTTACTGTTGCTATGCCTGTCAAACTCTCTGTTCCTGTACAGATATGCAGTTTATGATGACTGTTGCAGATTTACAACTTGAAATTTTTGAGGATTTTTTTTTAAACAATTCGATTTCACACAGAAGTAAAAAGATGCAGCAACTGTCAATTTTTTCAGCTGTAGCTAGCTAACTGGGGCTGCAACTAATGATTATTTTCATGATTATAGCGAAGATGCAACCTAAAATATCTTATTTTTTCCCGACTAACAGTCCAAAACCCAAAGATATTCAGTTTATTGTCATTAAAGACTAAAGGAACCAGAAAATATTCATAATTAAGATGCTGGAACCAGAGAATTTTAACATTTTTTAGAATTTTTTTTGGATTATCATAATAGTTGGCGCTTAATTTTCTGTTGATCTTTGCAGTTCTAGTTTCCAGCTTACTTGTTTCAAAACAGGAACCCTATAAAAGACGTTTTAAATATCCACATGATGGCTACATACATATCCTGCTAAAAAACTGAAGCTAACGTATCATGTAGATGACATTTAAATAAAGAAGCAGCATCGTTGGTGTTTCAGCGTGGAGTTCGTTAGCTTTAGTCTTCTAGTATAAGGAAGAAACTTGTGTTATCGTGTGCTGACCTGGAAGACGTGAAGCCAGTCCTGCAGACCAGAAGGAGGCGGGCCGGAGGTGACGCGCCGCCGCTGAGACGAATGCCCATTGGCCAGCCGCAGGTCGCCGAACGTGGTGGGCGTGGCCTGAACCAGACTGGAAGGACTGAAGAGAGAAAGAAAGCATAGTTAGCATCATCAGAAAACTTCTTCTGTAGTCCAAAATAACTAATAAAAAATATATATTATATATCAGAAAGAAATTGTTCTGGCAGCTAAAATACATCCAGAAGAATCAGTTTTACCACATTTAAACTTTTGTTTTAGTTTTTCTATCAGATTTTGTGAACAGAATGCTAATTATCAGGGGACAGACTACAGTCGTGGTGATACGTGACTTCTTTCACGTCTCCTCTTGACTGTGTTGAACATTGAAAAGCGTTTTTCACAGCATTAGTTTAAAATGTAGTTATGTTCCTTCGCTGTTTAGAAGTTAAGTTGTTCTAGTTAGCTGTTGGCTAACGACTAATATCCAAAAATGAATATTAAAGAGGATAATGTTAGTTAATGTAGTTTATTTCATTAAACTAAATGTAGTTTAGGTGAATAACACAGACTTCTGTTATTAACTCTCTCCGGTGGGATTTTAACTACATGCTAACTTGCTAAAACGTAAACATTCAGATTAAGTTCAGCTGAAAGAAACATTGAACTATTTCAATTATTTACTCAAATTTCTACAACTGTTAACTTGTAACTTACATTTTTTTTCTGTCAACTCAGAGTGACAATCATGTTTCTGAGACTCGTGTTGAAACGCGTGACTGACCTGAGGTATCCGTTGCCTTTGCAGTGTTTCTTCCCCGAAGGGAACGGCCGGCCGTCTGGACCGTGATCCAACTTCCTCTTCATCTGGTGTTCGAGAGACGTTGACAAGAGACACAGAGAGAAAAAACAGACACAGTGAGAGACGATAACGTGTCAGACTGCTACTTCTATAACGAATTTATAACATTCAGTCGAGTAGCTTCATTGTGTTTTGATTTAACTTCCTGTTACGTTTTTGCTAACTTTATGTGCATTACCACCACAGTCTCGTTTGTCAGAGATTCAGGTCTGTTGTCGTGCTCGTTGACGGCTGTTTCCCAGTTGTACAAACAACCGAACCAGTTGGGAGTTTTGTTGGCGGGATTAATAACAGAATCTGTTTAGACTCAGATATGTTGTGATGGAAAAATGGCAACATGTGGATGTTGATCGACACATGTGTACAGGTCGTTGGAAGCAGACTTACACATCAGCGTCTATCAAAATGACAAATGTTTAAGAGGCTGTAACTGATTCTTTTCATAATAATAACGTCTGATCTGTCAGTGTGTAATGTGTTGGTTGTGGCTCGTAGTGATGAGCCTACAGAGAATTATCAGCGACTCTGCAGCTCCTCTCGGCTTTACGGAGCTTTATAGCGAGTTTCAGCTCGTTATTTATCTGTCCGGCTGCAACTTTACTGTTCTGGTTCACTCACAAAGCTCTTATAGCCTTGTTGTTGGCCGCAGCAGGCAGCTGTTTTCAGACAAAAAGGTCTAAAAAAGCCACTGTACTCTACCTGCTCAGCACCAAACGTAGACTAGCTGGTGAACATAGTGGAGCATTTAGCAGCTAAAGAGCCAGATATTTCCCTCAGGAGTTGGTAGAGAGCAAAAACAGAGCTAAAAGAGAGTGAATACTGGACTTACATTCACCCGGTGGACAGAAACACGACTCCACGTGAATGATAATGTTGCTTGATGTGGAAAATAAGCAACTTGTTTGCTAACAAGTTCAACATATCAGCTTAAAAGCCGATGATGTGTCAGTGTTGTGTTCACTACTTGTTTGTGCTGAAAACTAGCGGCCGAAAAAAAAAAAAAATCAGTCATTGCGGGTTTAACTACTTATAGCTATTGTGTCGACTAACAAAAGAGAAAATAGCCAACGTGAATGTGTTTTACAGCTGGATTTTATGTTGATATGAGGCACATGAACTGTGGTCACAAACAAAAAAACAAAAAAACCCCATGTGTAATTGATAACATTTATATAGATATACAGATAAGCTGCGGCCTTTTATCTAAACTACAGCGACACTGAAAACACCTACGCTGTGAAGTAACACGAACGCAACAACTCAGAGGTCTGAATCAGCCTTCTATCTCTTTCCTCTCTCTGTGTCTCTCAGTGAATGAACGCAGGAATGCAGAAAATCGGAGGAATGTCGCCGGTGCAGCACTGGTCTAAAATAGAGCAGCACGCGCTAACAGGCTGCTGCACACACACACACACACACACACACACACACACACACACTGGAGGCTGGAGATGTACTGGACAGCATGTGTGTGTGTGTGTGTGTGTGTGTGTGTGTGTGTGTGTCCTTCCTCCTCTTGGCATCTTTCTATGAATCACAGCTTTATCTGGCTGCAGTGTTACAAATCTGTGTCACTATACAGGATAATAATAAAAAAAAAAAAAAAAAACGCCAGAAGATCGTCAGTAAAGACGGAATTTAACCCACAAGCCCGCAATCTTTCTACTCACAGAAAAAAAAAAAAAAAATCACAACATACGGCTGTGATTTTCAGCTCTGAGCTTTAGCCTAAACTCATAATCTGCTTTTCATTTTCTGACTTTTTTTTTTTTTTTTTTAATGTCACTGGCTTTTAATAACAGATGTCGCGTCTGTGTGGAACTCATTAAAACCTTAAAAAGAAAAACTTCACTCGGGGGTGAAGAGCAACCAAAAAAAAAAAAAAAAAAGCCGTGTTTACTGGTTTAAACCAGAATTTTTCACAACACAAGACATCTCACAGGAAAAAACACATCTGTATATGAATGTTTGATCTGTAAAATAAGTTTATAATGATACTTTTTGATTGATTTCTACTTTAATGACTTACAGTGAGTCTATGATATGTAATAGGTCATTTACAGTGACCTCATTGTACCTTTTTTTTAACATTTTGTAGCTGTAACATCTCTAAAATATGACTTAAGTGACTCATGGTGTGTCTATGATAATCTGGAGTGGACATATGGTGACCTTATGGTGACTCGCAGGCAATAATGTCCCACTTTAATCTGTTTTTAATAGTGCAGGGAAGCAGAAAATGTACATTTCTAAATCATTTTTATAGATTTTTGCTGCTTTATTTGCCTGTAATAAACCATATTTGACCAAAAACATGCAGTTTACAGCAGGTTCAACACAGATTCAAACCCTTAAACTGCCAGTAAGTATAAACAGAATGATATACAGTGATCTCACTGTATCTTTTTACATTTTGGAGCCGTAGCATCTAAGTAATAATGCTATAATGACTTATGGATACTTATCTTATAATCTGTAGTGAATATACTGTGACTTTACAGTGACCTTTGTGTAATAATCTGTAATCCATAATCTGTATTTTCCTGTGTAAGAAAGCAGAAATGACAATTTCTTTGATCTTGAGGTTTGCAGCTGTAAAGATGAACAAGTGTTAGATACCGAAGTTTTGCTTGATGTCAATTAATTTTCAAGGATTTTTGCAGTTTTATACACCATGTTTGACCCCAAAGACAGCAGCTGTTCCTTTGTAGTATCCCTTCTTTTGTGTTTTCACAGTGTAGGGAGGCAAACACAGATGAACAAGCACTGGATACTAAAGTTTTGTCTGGTTTTAATTAATATATATTGATTTTTGCAGTTTTATACACCATATTTGACTCCAGTAATGCAGTTTACAGCATTTCCACAGTGTAGAGAAGCAAAAATGTCAATTTCTTGAAACTATTAGGATTATCAAGCAGTGGATAGCAGGGCTTCTTCCACAATATTATTACCTGCCATTGATGGTTGCTACTTAATTCACCATATATGTTCCCAAAAATGCAGTTTACAGCAGCTTGGCTGTATATTATCCCTCATTTATTTGTGTTTTTACACTGTAGGGACACAATAATGTAATTTCCCTGAAGCTATGAAGATGATCAAGCATTAGATACTAATGTTTTGTGAGATTTTAATTAATTTCTGCTGTTTTATTCACATGTACAAAGCACATCTGACCCAAAATTATGCAGTTTACAGCAGTTGAGCAGGGATTCAAACCTTTACTAGCCCTGCCTGCCTACACAACACTACACACTACTGAGGCTGATCTATAATCAATAATCATATCAGAGAGAGAGAGGAAGATACAGGAAGGAGAGGAAGACAGAGGATGGACATGAAATGAGTCTCCCGGTTCCGCAGTGGTCCACACACACACGCACGCGCGCACACACACACACACACACACACACACATATATATATACACACACACTACCGAGGCATGTAAGAGAGAGAAACGCCTTGTCATCCCGGTGTACGAGCCTGACAACCTTCAATTCCTGCACGACAGCATTCAACAAAAACTCAAAACGGATTTCAAACCGCAGCTGTTGACGTCAGCCTATCGATCAACACTCCTATAATCAATACTCACTTTGTAGAAGATGAGCTTCAAGGTGCCGTAGAAACCCATGGCTGCACCCCGGTAGGTAGAAACCCTCCCGGTAGTCCGAGAAACGTGAAGATATTACAACTAAAAGCAAAATTTATGACGGGAATGTCAACAACTCCAGAAGAGGGATATCACTAATAGTGAGCGTGACGTCGATGGTCCATCCAGTCAATCAGTGAATCGATGAGGAGCATAAATCGATCCGTGCTTCAGGAGGAGACTGACACTCTCTCTCCTCTCTCTCTCTCTCTCTCTGCCTCGGTGTGACTCGACCTCCAGCAGGAACACGCAGGGACATGCCTCACTCTCTCTGCCGGGGGAGAGAGGGAGGAATGCGGACAGAGAGAGAGGGGTGGAGCCGGGTGGAGAGGGGCGTGAGCGCGGCGCGAACAGGAAGCAGCAGATTCTGATTAAAGTTCACAGTTATGTGGAAAACGTATCCAATTAAACGTTGGAGTTTATATGGAAGCACAAAGGTGTCAAAAGTCACTTAATTGGTTGGAAGTACAACTGAGTATATATACATAGCTCTTTTCACTTCCAATTTATTTTCACTATATTTACGATATTTTTTACATTCTAATTGTAATTTTTTATTCGTAGTTATATCACCTATCGTTCATGTAGTGGTATTTTTCTCTTACTTTGTACAGGTACTTTTGTTTTCTCTTACCCAGTGAGCATTTTCCTGTTGAAAAGACGTTTAAAAAAACGGCTGAAAGTTTTTTTCACCGACTATTTTAAGACGCTGATCAAACGTTCACATTTACACTGTATTTTACACCAGGATTTGCAATACTGGCTTTCAACTGAGAAATTTGGATGCGGTTCGTAGTTAAGCTCCACAATGACGACAGGCTATCATTTGCACATTGTAGAGGATGAAAGTTTTCACTATTGCAAATCCCAATGAAATATGGTCTAGCGAAGGAGGGTTCCCACACCAGGTCTCGAACCCCGGTCTCTTAGACCACAGACGACTGCGCTGACTACTTCCCGAAAACAAATATTTTTTGAAATATTTGTACGAGATAAATATTCATAAAAACCCACTATTTGTGCTTTTCCGAATACTGTATTCGGATTCGGTCCCACCCCTGCTATATAGTTCCGTATTTATGACATTTTATATGAAACATTAAATGCGTTGAAATTACATCTTTGTGTAGACCACATTTAACCAGTGCAATATGAAGAAATACCTTCACATTAATCAATATCATCTCCCTTTCCAGCTACAACTAAACAAATTATCAAAATGATTAAACAAATTTGTGTTTTGTGATACAATGATGTTGTAACGGCATTTTAGCAGAGGGCAAAAAGAGGTCTTAGACATTAAAACAAACATCACCCAGATTTCAACTAGAAATCAACATTGAAATCCCGGTTGGGTCTCAATGGTTACCTTCTGTTTTTTGAGTGTTATGCACCACAACCCAAAGGCAAATGTAAGCCTACCTTGCAATAAACCTGTTTCTGATTCTGATATTTCTATTTTGGCTTGTTTTTACTGTAAATACATTAAAACACTGACACATTTGAGAAGTTTGGCTTATATTTAAAGCTGTACTGATCAATATTTTTACATGAACACTGGTTTAAATGATGTTGGTGGATGTGTAAATAAAAACAGTTTGCTACACGTTTGCCAGAGCCCCAAAGCGGTTAAATAAATCAGTTAATTAACAAATGTTTGTGGTTTAACATGTTTACAACAACAATATCCTGGTATATTGATATTGGTGTATATGTTGGTGATTGTTATAGAAAACTGTAGCACAGATTTACACAGCTGGAAACATCTGGATGTGATGTCAACATAAATATTCTGGTGTATTAGGTTGATTTTTCTTACGTATCGTTGAACCTGAACAGCAGGATCATTATCACCGTCAGAGCTGCCTCAAGTCTGATGAGAAACCTCGAACACAGCAGCCAGACAGTCAGAAATCTCCACTATCAGCACTGATCAGTGAGCTCCAATCAATAGCTAATTGAGCAACTCAAACAGCAGCTGTTAACAAGACTGCAACCCCGGGGGATCAGAGCCTTAACAAGAAGGTAGTCCGATCAATACAGATCTTTAGAGGCTGATACCAATTTCAGTATTCAGTGTTTGGAGTTTTAAAAATCTGACATCAATTCTTCTTCTTCTTATTTTCTTTTACAAAAACACATAAAAACATTTTAATGCAGTGTTTTTAACTTTTACTTGTGTACTTTTTTTTTATCATTATTGAGTTTCAAAGGAATTATATGTGTATGGACTGTGCTGCACCAAATTCCAATCAATTTGTTGCGATGGTGATAAAGTATTGAACTAAACTGAACTGAATTGAACTGAATAAGAATCCTTTAAATTTGGTTATCAAAGAATTGACCACAACACCCCTGGTTCAAATCCTTGTTTCCTGTCTGCATCTCCACTATCAGCTCTGCATTAAAGGGAAAAAATACCCAAAAAACACATCTTTAAAAAAAAAAATAAACCTGTCAGTACTCCTTGGTGGGAAACTATGCAACAGTGACACCGTTTATAAATTACCAAACATATCTTTGGTATTTCTGTGTTGCAACTCCTTGTTACTTATCTGCAGACACATACGTCAATATGAAGTGTTTCCATCCACCGGTTTTTATTCGTATTTTCATTTTGAGCATAAAAAACGACGCAAGTGCAAACGCTGAAAATCAAAAAATATATATATTGAGATATTTGTGGTATTTCACTTTGTGATTTCTTTAAAGAACATTTTGTAATTGTAGCTGAGGTAGAAAAGTTGGTGTATTGAGAAATTAATGACACCGACGGGAGAATTAATGCCACCAACTGTTTATGTCCTGATATTCACATTCAACAGTAGTGGATAGAAACAAGCATTAATTAGCATTTTGCTAATTTTAAAATTAGTGTTACATTTAATTGGAAACTTGGCTACTGATATATATATATATATATATATGTGATAAGCTAATGTCGCCCTAATTAAGACAGACGAGTAAAAGGGTCTAATTTAAAATTGTCACAACAAAAAATAAATACAACATGTGCCCATACAGTGCTTGCATGTACACACACACACACATAGTCTCACACACAAACACACTCACACAGACGCCCAGTAGGGGGGTTGTTAGAGGTCACCGCTTTCTCACAGCTGATTGACCTTTGAGGTCGTCACACTGAAACTCCCACAGGCTCTCTGTACATTAGGTGGTGTTGGGAGGTGGCGGGGGATAATTTGGGAGGTCAAACCTTCACCCAAGAGCCTGGAGAGACAAAACATACAACACCCCCACCTCTCTCACCTGTTCAACCCCCTCCCTCTTGTTTGTTTCTCTCCTGCCTCTACCTGTTTTCCCTTTTTCTGTCTTTACCCCGCAGGCCTCAAGTTGTCAACACAGCGACGACAGAAAACCCACCGACGCACATTCTGCTCAAGTCGTTTCAATGAGAAATCAGGATCCAACACATCAAACAGAAACCTCGAGCAGATTTTCCTTCACATGTTCAGACGAGCGCGTGAGAGAGAAGCTGCGATATAAACTTAGCGTCCAGAAAAACACAAACACCTGTGGAGATAATGTAATCCGACGCAACAGCCCCGCAGCCATCAAAACCGTCTCTGCGTGAAGCGTCAAACGTTCAGTTTCTGTTGACACAGAGTCGGAGAGGTGTTTGTGACGGTGGTTGCACTGGATTGTATCATTTTGACAGGTGTTTCTAATATTTTGTACCTCAACGTATGAAAAAACTGCATATTGGAAACACCTTTCAGTATAAATAATGCATTCCGATCCAAAGATGTAAGCTGGACTCACACTAGAGGAAAATTACCAGAAGAGCTCATGTGATGAACAAAGTCTGTATCTACAAGTAATAAGAAGAAGAACAAGAACAATATAGAAAATCACCAGACTTATGTTCAGGTTGACTTGGATACAGTTCAATTAAATTTAATTTAGGCTGAATTTCTCCCAGATTAGAAGTAAACTGCCAGTGTGAAAGCAACATTAAACTGCTGAAAACTAAGATTCATAAAATATCAAATAAGAAATAAAATCCATAATGAAAAGAGTATTAATGTTTTACATTGTGTACATATTTATCCCACAAACACACCTTTCGTCAGCTTCACCAGCTGTCATTCACCTGACCTGCTTTGACCCCGCCCCCTGGCTTTTTCCATCCCCACCCCGTCCAATCAGGGCCCAGATGACCTTTAACCTTTAAGCCTGTTAATCTGAAAATTTCTCTCCGTGTGTCAGTTTCTATCACTGATCAATCCCATAATGCCTCAGACTTCGCTTCCATCTCCCCTTTTTCTGTTTCTGATTCTCTTCTTCTTCTTCTTCTTCTTCTTCTTCTTCTTCTTCTTCTTCTCTTCGTCGTCGTTCCTTTCTGTTGCAACACTTTCTCCATTCCTCTTTTCTTTTCTTTACGTCTGGTACTAATTCCTACCTCTTTTCTTTCTCCTCCTTCATCCCACTCAGTCCATATTGTCATAAATCTGAATTTAACATCTCCCTCTTTCTGCTTCTAATTTACATCTTTTTCATGTTTTTTCATCCTTCCAACCCTCTGGTCGTTCCTCCCAATTTACTTCAAACATCCTGTATTTGCAAAACAAATTTTTATGTTACAAAAAAAAGACATTTAGCATAAAGAATGAAGTCAAATCCATCTGATGATATAGATGCCAAACTAGGAAGGGAAATATGATTTTAGAATTTTCAAATATTAACAGAAAGTAAAAGTTTGTTTAGTTTTTCACTACATTTATAAAAATAATATAATAGAATAACAGGACATTTGAGATCTGGGGAGTATTTTTAAAAGAAATCTAAAATGTATGGAAGTCAAGAGCAGACGTTTTCTTTTGATACATAAAAATAAACTTAATGATTATGGAAATCACTATTGTTCTTAAATGAACGTATGTTTATGTCACCCTTTTGTAAAGATTTATGCCACAGACACACACTGACTTAATGCTTGTTTTGGTCTTTTCATGAGATTTGTTGACAATAAGAAAAAATACAGAATAACACCAAGTTTTAGCTCATTATATCAAGATAACGATGAAAAATAATGTTAAAAAATGCAAGCTCTTGACTTCCGTACAATTTAGGAACAGTTAAAAAGTCGTTTTTAATCAAACAAACAGGAGGAAATAGTGCATTTGTTAGGGACTATTTTCAGCGGCGGATGAATCCACAGTTGGTGCTCTAGTGTGTATCTCTGGCAGCAGGACGGTGTGTGAGTCAAAATAAACGAGTGTGTCATCATGGTAATGAAGGAACATGTCATCCAGTGCAGCCGTGTGGCTCACTGACGTGTTTTTAATAGTTTTTGGAAAATAACGGAGGTTTACGGCACAGAGGAATAAGATATATCAGGCTTTAGAAACACACACAATACGTGTTAGTCGATCAATTTAGATCTATTTAGTGTTTTTATGGGATTTGTTGACAACAAGAAAAATATAGAAAATCGCCAGAAATATCCCATCATTATCTTGGGATAACTGGTTAAAAGTGTGAAAAATGCAAATATTTATACATTTGCATATTATTCCTTTAAAAAAATAATCATATTACTTTACTACTTACTCTTTTTCACTGTTTTCTGATGTTTTATAGACAGGCACATTAATCAATAATGACAATAATTGTTAGTTGCAGCCTTACAATCATGGCTGCTCGAGGCTTCCACACAACTGTTATAATTAAATAGTAAAAAAAAAAAAAAAGAGACTGCATAAAGGCTTTCTTTCTCTACTCACTCACATGTTTCTTTGTAACTCTGAACCTCCGTCTCTTTTTGATCTGTTTTCACTCCGTCCCATTCATCTTTTAAAACTCTCTCTGGTATGCAAACCCACTGAGTCTTTCCCTCTGATGGCCTTGTAAAACCTGAAACTCGTGTGTGTGTTGTGCATTAAAACAGCTGACTCTTTCCCACACTTGAGGACATACTGTGTGCATGTGTGTGTGTGTGTGTGTGTGTGTGTGTGTGTGTATTCCCCATCAGAGAGAGTGTGAGGATAAAGAAACATGTTTGAAAGTGACAACCGCTTCAGTGCATATGGAGGAAATATATACGTACACTTGTGTTTGTTTTTATCCTCGCAGCTAACTACTGTCAGACACTGGAAACAGAGAAAACCACTTCAAAGACCGAGGCAGATGTGGCCTTTGTGTGTGTGTGTGTGTGTGTGTGTGTGTGTGTGTGTGTGTGTGTGTGTGCGCTAGCTGGATTAGCCTACAAGTGTGTGAAGAATCAATACACAGAGAGAGAGCGAGTGAGGATCAGAGGAATGTGTGAAAGATTGATTTTCAGCAGAAGATGTTTCATCTCTCTGTCTGTCTGTGTATATGACTGAATGTGCTGAGTAGAGTAGAGTAGAAACCGACTCTTATACTTTTAATTCTCCACATCGGACACATAAACAACCAACAGCAATAATTACAGGTCACCAGTAGGGCTGTAGTCTGCTGGTCGATTAGTTGGTCGATATGCTCTCGTCCGACTAAATTCTCATTGGTCGAATAATCTCCGTGTTATTTTCATAAGGAGAAAAGTGCTACATCAACAGCTTTCCAGGATTAATCCATTATTTCCTGCGGCGGGAGGGACAGACTAACAAACTACCTGTGAAAACAACGGGGGTGTATTCAAAACACCCCCGTTGTTTTCACAACTTTGAACTCGCCCAACCTGATGGAGACTGCTGGGTCTAACTGTACTCAACGGTTACTGAACGTATAATCGATTAGTTGAAGATTATGTACGATTTTCGTCGACCAAGATCTTCTGTGGTTGACTGCAGCCCTAGTCACCAGCTTCTAAGACAGCATGAAAGTGTTCACTGTCTTTGTCGGTGTTTCTCTTGCTCTTGGCGTTCAAACTTGGCTCGGCTGCAAGGATTCATCAATTAGTTGATCGACAGAAAGTAATCGCCAACTATTTTGATAACTGATTAATTGTTTTGAGTCATTTCTTAAAGAAAAAGTACTGAAATTCTCCAGTTCCAGCTTCTTAATTGTGAATGTTTTCTGGTTTCTTTAGTCCTCTGACAGTAAACTGAATATCTTTGTGGACAAAACAAGACAGTTGATGACGTCATCTTGGGCTTTAGTGATTGACATTTTCATCTTTGACATTTTATAAACCAAACAACTAATCAATCAATCAAAAAAACAGCCTTAAGTTCAACCATAGATGGATTAATTTTTTCAGAATACTACTTTGAATGATGAGGCTGCAACCTAATTTTTCTTCAAACCTTTTTCTGCCTTTGAAGAAAGTATTGATTATGATATTTGATGGTATTTATCATGATTGTATGTATGTAAAGGGAAATGGAAGCGGCCTCAGACACCACCCTGATGAAGACGAGATAGCCCAAAACGTTTGGTGAATAAAGCCGAGTTAATGGTTTTAATTGTGACGTTAACTGAACATGTTTTCTTTGACTCTGTCTACATTAAGTCGTCCACATTAAAACTCCAAAAACGAGTAACTCTCCTCCTTCTGGGCATGTGCGGAGGACGGACGAGCAGTTCAGCCACAGGAAACCAGCGAAAACCAGCGAAGAAGAAACAGTATACTATACTCAGTTTCCGCAGCGGCTTCCTGACATTTAGTTTATTGCGAGCGGATTACAACAGTTTAGATAGCTACGTATAACTCTAAGCTAGCCATCAAAGTAGACAATAAAGAGAACAACACTCGCATGAAGCCGTCCGCCATTGTCGTGTTTCCTCTTCTTCCTCTTCCAATGAAACGCCGCGCTAATGCCACCATCTGTTTTGTCGCCGATCTGACGGCGTTTTCAGATTTACACGCTCTATTTTCGGGGGAGAAAAGTGTAATTTTTGTCTGGATGGAGGGCCAAAACGGAGAGAAAAAGAGATCCATATTTCCGAACTTAGCCAGCTTAGTGTGGACATGATCTTATATCGGGACATCTTGCTGTTTATTAGAGGTCTTCATGGGTGCAAAGTTTCAAACCTGATCTGAAACGGACCTAAAATAAACACACGAGAACAGTCCGACCCAATCCAAACAGACTGGAGATTTAACTCAGATTCTCTCTTTAAGTTTCAGACATACCGACACACAGACCTGCAGCAACACTTCATCCATGAACTCAACATGGTTTTGACAGTTTAGAGGCGACGTGCCCTCAGACTAACGACTGAGTCGACAGGACGTGTTTCCGGTGGGACAGATTACAGCGGTGCAATGCAGCAAACAACAGGTGCTTTAAAAAGCAAATAAACACAACGGCTGCAGAGCGGAGCGTGTGTTGATCAATAATGAATGCAGGGAGTGTTGCAGGGATGTAAGGGACTTAGTGCTCATGTATATTTTAATGAGCAGCTGTATGTGTGTGTCTGAGCTGCAATCGTTCTCAGGGGAGAAATCGAGAGTCAGTGTTTGCAATCAGGATTCATAAGAAAGGAAGAAAGAATACAAGGATGAAGGCAGGAAGGAACGAAAAATGAAGATTCATAGAAAAAAGAAAATGCACGCAAGTTAAGACAGGAAAGAAATAGTGAAATAAATACTGTATGTGAGGACGAAGTTTGTCAATTCAGCCATTTTTCAAGCAGAAGATGGAGAAAATGCCAAATATTTCTTTGTTCTGGTGTTTATTTCAGAGGATTTGCAGCTTTTCTTCTGATATTAAACTCAATATCTTTAGGTTTTGATGGGACAAAACAAGCAATGTGAACACGTCACTTTGGGCTCCAGAAATTTTGATGGATACTCTTCACTTTTAAATCCACCGATTATTTTCTCGATCAATCAAGTTTATGTCTATAAAATGTCAGAAAACAGTGAAAAATGTCAGTTATAACATCTTCAAATGTCATGTTTTACCTGATCAACAGTCTGAAATCTAAACATATTCAGTTTATTATCATGTATGACAAAGAAAAGCTTCAAATTATCACATTCGAGAAGCTGGAACGGAGACAATTTTAGCTTTTTTGCTTTAAAAAAATGACTAAAACTGTTGTTCGATTATCAGAATAGCTGCAGATTTATTCACTCAAATCAAATAATCAACTAATTGTTGCAGCTCTACAGACGGGAACTCAGAGAAAGAAAAACAACGAAGGGTAGCGCAAGAACGACTGGAGACTGTCTGTGTTGCTACAGTTGTTCAATATATTGTTCATGCTCATATTTCAGATCAGATTCGGGTTCGAACATGAACGGATGTATTTGATAAGTTTACATTTCAAGTAAATAATGAGAAAAAGAAGTGAAATCCTGCTGCTACTGTTTGTTTACATACCCTCCAGAGCCGCCAGAAGTTGTTTTTGCTTAAAAAAATGACTCAAAACGATCGATCAATTATCAAAGTAGTTGCTGATTAATTTTCTGTCAATCAGCCAATTGATTAATTGACTAATTGTAGCAGCTGTAGTTGCAGCTGGGAGCTAAAGAGAAAGAAAAACAGAGCGGGGGAGCGCGAGAACGACTGGAAACTGAAGGTTTTTACTGGCATTCTTCAAGTGTCGCATTACACACTGTAAAACACCGTGTGTGTGTGTGTGTGTGTGTGTGTGTGTGTGTGTGTGTGTGTGTGTGTGTGTGTGTGTGTGTGTGTGTGTGTGTGTAGACAGGACAGCAGAGCACCTGTTCCTCATTGTGTCCTCTGCAGGTCAGTGGAACAGAGCCGCCTGCTGCCGCTTCGTGCAACCCACCAATAGGGACCCGGTGCTGTCCGGTTGCCACGGTGATGATGCTGACAGAGTGGTTAGGCTGATAAGTTTGAGCACACCTGTCTGTCTGACCTGCTTTCTATCTTTCAGCAGCCTGTCGTCTGGCAAAAAAAAAAAAAAAAGAAAGTTGAATGTGGCTCAACTTTTGCTGCAACGTGACATCATCCAGTAAGACGCTGCGTCGACCAATCACATACAAGCACAGGCGCCCTATTTATTCTATTAAAATCAGAAAACTCTAAACATATGAAACGAGACACACGACATACTGTTGAGAAAGGTTCTGTTCAAGACTGGATTTGTAGTTAATAGCAGAGTTATGAATGTCAGTGAGGTTTTCTCACTTCAGGAACAGAACTCGGATGTTCTGGTTTCACTTCAGTTCTTAATATTTCTCCAACTGGAGAAGAACCGGATTGACAGGACAGGATACGGAATAAAACATATTTCCAGCATGCAAAACAGTTGTGAATTACTTTATTTTATCTCCTCAAACCTCTAAAAGTTGTCCAAATAAAACAAAACAAGTCCTCTTCCATTTGACGGATAGACGATGCAACATGTGACGAGGGGTCCCAGGTGGACTTTGCTTTATTTTAAGAGGTCAAAGGCCAAAAAAGTTGACGCAGCATCACCGACGCAGCAAGTTTCAGTTTGATGTTTGAGCTTTACAGAAGAGATACTAAATGTTTTAAATATGTAACGTCATGTTCAGTTGAAGCTAAACGTAGATGAAAACGTAACAAGTGAAGCAGGTTAAAGACTGAAGGTTTAATTATTCGTCTCCATCGAGCTGGTTGTTAATTACACTTCAGACCCAAAGAGACGACGCTGAAACCAGAAGGTCGCAGGTTCAAACCTCCGTCCTGCTGACGAGCAGAAGACTCCAGGAATGCTGCCGCAGCTACAGGAATGTGTGTGTGCTGACTCGGCGAGATCAGTGTGGCGGACTTGACTGGCTGGAATGTGACCTCGCGCACACACACACACACACACACACACATAGAGGGTACGAGGGTGTGTTCAGGTATGTGTGGATTAAAAACAAGAGACAGTAAGGAAACAGAGAAAGTGATTTGAGTATATCTCCTCGGGTGTGACGGCCAATAATGACAATAAATGCTAGTCGCAGCTACTTTTAATTCACTGTCTGCTTATTTCATCCACAGATTTTGTTGCAAAGTAAAATGACACTTACTGTAAAATAATAGGAAACGATTCAATCGGAAAATAGTCAGCAGACTGATTAATAATGGAAATAAACTTTGGTAAGTGTTCAGACAGACATCAGCTCTGCGTGAAAAAGTGCAGAAGAGCAAGTCAGCCACAGAAAACCAGCAAAGAGGAAAGTAAAACCTTGTTTGTTACAAACTGCTGTTTTGGCGTCTGATGAGCCTTTGAACACACTGTTCCACTGTTTTCAGGTGGATGTGAGTTCCTGAAACTAAATTTTGGCGCTGCTCAGGGAGGTGGCACTAAATCTAAGTTCCAGGTACTCATAAGGGGGAAAGGAATGCAACAGCTGGTTCACAACATGGCAAACACTGTGATTAGTAATGGAGGACCAAGTGGAAACCTCCGGGGCTGTAAAACAAAGCCAATGCAGAAGTGCCAAAAACTGCAGTTCCTTGAATGACCACTTGAGGCTCCAAAAGCAAGTCAATCCCCATAGACCCCCATGTTAACTTTACAGCAGAAATAAACATGTTTACAGCCTGGTACAAGAAACGCTTTAGGTCTCTGTAGCTAATTTCCTCGTTCATGACAACTGTACAGTGTGAATTTTTTTATAACTCACCTGTTTAAGTTTTATTAAGCCGTAAAGTTCTGCATAATGAAGGACATGGCTGCTTTGAGTGACAGGTCCGCCAGCCGCTAGGTGGCTTGTTTCAGTCATTCAGCCCCGCCTCTTTACCCATTTTTGATTGGCTGGGAGTCAGGCGGTGTCACGCACTGCCAAGATGGCGACGGCCGGAGCGGCTCGCTTTGAGCTTCAAAACCGCTCTTCAGAAACCAACGGGTGACGTCACGGTAACTACGTCCATATTTTTATACCGTCTATGTGAAGGACATGTGCTTGGATACGTTTAGATTGGACGTTTGGGCTTCAACCAACGATTATTTTCATTATTGATTCATCTGTCGAGAATTTTCTTGATTTGTCGATTAGTTGTTTGGTTTATAAAATGTCAGAAAATGGTGAAAAATGTCGATCACTGTTTTCCCAAAGTCCAAGATGACGTCCTCAAATGTCTTGTTTGTCCCGACCAACAGCCCACAACTCAAAGATATTCAGTTTAATGTCATAGCGGACTAAAGAGAACAGAGAATATTCACATTTCAGAGACTGGAATGAAAGAATTTCAGCATTTTTTTCTTAAAAATGACTCAAAACAAATGATTATCAAAATAATTGTTGATTAACTGATAGAATAATTGCTGCAGCTCTAGTTTCATTACACAAAACATGTTCTGATCGGGAATATCTAACATGTGTTCTGCATTTCTCAAGGTAACCTGTGGATTGTTGGAGAGTACGTCCTTAATTACGATTCCCAGTAACGTTCCGGTAGAGTCCATTTACATTTCTAACATAACAAGTAGCCGCCAATCGTGACCAAAAACTACGACAAAAAAATCAAATTATCTTTATGTAAAAGAAACTCTACATTAGCGGTATGACTGTATTGTTCTCGCCACACTCACCAACCAAACAGATTAAGTGATGATGGACATACGGAGTCGCCTACTAGCGTATATCTGAAACGTTCTAGTCTGAAAAACATATTGGATTACGGATCGTTAGGTTTCCGTAGTAGAAAAGAAGCTAAACTGAACTTCCTGGATTATATTTGTTTGAATTCTCGTTTAGGCCTACGATTGATTTCCAATGTGGTCGGACAACAACAACACATAACTTGAGGCTTCCACATTTTTGGGTGCACATCACACATGTTCTTCTCTGGCTGGATCAGAAAACTCTCCGGACACATGAATGACATAAAAATTAGCCGACACGCTCAGGATTTTATGTCTATGGAGATAAATCTTCACGGGCCAAAGCGTGTCATGTGGCGTTCACTTCCTGGACTTGACCTCCTCTGACAGGAAACAAGCCGTGACATGTTCAGGTTCATCATTTGCTTCCTGATTCCCAGAAACTAACAGAGTTCAGACAAAACACCTCATTTAGGACACAACACAACAGAGAGAGAGAGAAACTGAAATTAAATGAAATGTGTGTCCACATACCAGACATACCGCTGCAGCTCTAATGTGCTTCTATTCACACCAGTCATCTGACCCTAGCATGATCAGTGTGTGTGTGTGTGTGTGTGTGTGTGTGTGTGTGTTAACAACACGCAGAGGTCATGTGTTTCAGTTAAAGACAGAAAGATGGAGAGACTGTAACATATAAGGGAATTATCAAACAGACTGACACACTGTATTATTATTATTATTATTATCATTAATTCCTCTGTATGTGTGTGTGTGTATAATCTCCTATATGTGTGGTAATCTAGAAAAAAGCTCTTAGATTAAAGACTGTTCTCACCAGATTAGTGCCCTAGTTTTTCTGTCTCACTGACTGACACACACACACACACACACACACACACATGAACACACACATCAACAAATCTGATCTTCAAAAATCTACTTTCATGTGCTGCAATTGAATCAAAACCACCACACTGCCTCTAGTGGTCGTAAAAAGAAGTGCAGAACTGGACCTAAATCAATCAGCAGGTGTCCCATCATGCTATGACACCATGTGTGTATGTATGTATGTGGTGTGTGTGTGTGTGTGTGTGTGTGTGTTAATCTAACAGTTCCCATGGGAGCAGACTTCATATCCCATGATCCTGATGGAGCTATGAGTTATGGGAGGAATCTGAGGAATGTTCACTGCTGCACATTCCTGTATAAATCTACTGTCTGTGTGTGTGTGTGTGTGTGTGTGTGTGTGTGTGTGTGTGTGTGTGTGTGTGACATTGGGGGATATTTACTAAGCCTGTCACAAAATTACGGGCAGGGATGCAAAATTTTGTGTCACTGCAATTTTTAAAATTTAGTGAATATCTCTGTCTCTAAGAGAGGTGGGTGATTTTAAAAGGATAAATTCACAGTTTTTACACAAGTTTGTCTTAAAACAACAGTCAGGAGCCCAAATGAACAGTGAAACCTGTTTTTCCTGCTGTAATCATTCCTCCTGTTCATACTGACCATTAGAAGATCCCTTCATAATGACCTTACAATGGAAGTGATGGAGGACAAAATCCACAGACCTCCTTCTGAGTAAAAATGTATTTCAAAGTTTATCTGAAGCTAATATGAAACTTCAGCGTCCAAATGAGTCAAATCAAGTAGATATCTTTCAACGTTACAGTCTTTTTAGTGCCAAAGTTCCTCTTTTTGTTACTATACTTCCACCGCAGCTCAACAGGGAAACACTGTCCGAGGAAACACAAAGAGGGAATTTGATGCTAAAAAGACTGTAAATGTGTCAAATATCCACTTGATATGACTAACTCAGACTGCTGAAGACTCATATAAGCTTCACATCAACTTTTAAATGACTGTGTGGACACACTGTGGATTTTGGCCTCCATCACTTCCATTGAAAACACATTTGAAGGATATTTTAACATCCAGTATGAACAGGAGGAATGATTACAGTGAGGAAAACCTCTTTCACTGTTCATATGGACACCTGACTGCTGTTTTAAGACAGATGTGACAAATTGTGAGTCTATCCTTTAAAATAACAATGATTATAATTACTTTTTTATCTACAAACGAGCCAAAACAACTGTATTTACAGTCACACTTTTAATTAACAAATTCTTGTGCATTTAGTTTTTTAAAAACGCGTTTTTGAAATGAATACTCAAAAGCATATTTACAGTTTAAAGTGATTCATTACTGCAGGAAAAGAAACACTTAAATGACTCTATATTGCTGCAGTATTCTTACACACACACACACACACACACACACACTCGCAGCAGTTGGTGTTCAGCTTGTTTATAAAGACAACAAAACAGGAGACACAATGGCACCTGAATGCCACACACACAGACGCTGACGTCGTCGGCTGGTACCTGAACACCACAAACACAAAACACACAAGACCACACAAAGCATTTCTGAGCCAGCTGTTGTGCTTGTTTCAGCCTCCGTGTGAGTGTGTGTGTGTGTGTGTTTTGTTTCTCATTCACAGTGAGGAGATAAAGTGTGGACTGACGCCACCTGCTGGCTGCTGTCAGACAGTTCAAAAACAAAGATCATTCTGTCAGCAGATGAGAGTAAACAGGGACAAAATTTCTGCCTCCAGTCATGTTCAGTGAATCAGTGATAGTTTGGTGTGAACTTCTTCCACTTTCACTGTCTGAATACGATACTCACATACATTCTCTAATTATTCCCCTTTATTCACAGGGGACATATCGTGCAAATTTCCTGGTGTATATTTATATTCTGGGGCTCTACTGGAATATCTTTGTATGATTTCCAGTTAAAAACTCCTTATTTATCTTATACTGGCCCTTCCTCCGACTCCAGAGGGCTGCAACTACAGATTATTTTCATTATCGACTAATCTATCGATTGTATCAATTAGTTGTTTGGTTTATAAAACGTCAGAAAATGGTGAAAATGTCGATCACTGCTTCCCAAAGCCCAAGATGACGTCCTTATTTTGTCCACAACCCAAAGATGTTCACTTTACTGTCATTGAAGACTAAAGAAACCAGAAAATATTCACATTTGAGAGGCTGAATGACAGAATTTGGACTGTTTTTCTTAAAAAATGACTCCAAACGATTAAACAATTATCAAAATAGTTGGCGATTATATTAATATTGGCAGCTAATCAATTAATTGACTACTTTACTCAAAATATCAACTTCTCAAATATATCTGTACGTGTTCGAGCCAGAATCTGATCTGAAATATGTGAGTAGGACAACGTCAACAACCTCAGTAGCAAAGACAACCAATGGACGACCATTTGTGGGCATGTGCGAACAATCTGATGTCATCGCGAGGAGGAAGTAGAGGTAACTTTACAAACAGAGTTTTCAGAGAAGGTTGAAGCCCTGGATTTTGACTTGCGGGGAGCATTTTTACATACATACGTTGGACCTTTGATAAACTGAAGCTAATATCCGATTCACACTCACTCACTCGTACGAGATCAGTTGAATCAATTGACTGATTTAATTGCTTATTAGTGCTTTACTTTATTTATTTTAAGCCCACATATTAGGGAGGAGGAATGTATGCATGCATGCACTATGTGTATATGTTAGTGTATCCAGTATGTCCGCATGTATTTGTGCATGAATGTTACTATCTTTGTTCATTTAACCCTCAAAAACCCAACTCCCATCCCTGGTCAACGCAACACACATCCATCTACTTGCTCTCATCAGAGATCTTATATTCCTTTCTTTGTCTTATCCCACTTTGTTGTCTTACCATCTGTTATCTTTCTTGGTTGTTTATGTGTTCCTGTACTTACTGTGACCTCACCTGTTTTGTACCCATCGTTATTCACAATAAAAAAAATTACAAAAAAAACTTCAGATAAACTTTTAAAGACATTTTTGCACAGGACTGTGGATTTTGTAAGTGTAAGTGTATTATGAAGGGATCTTCTAATGGTCAGTATGAACAGGAGGAACTCTTTCAATGTTCATATGGGTATGTACGTTTTGTTTTAAGACTTGAAAAAGTCTGGACAAAAAATAGAGGGAGCGGTCCTACCTGGCTCAGCAGGTGATGAAATGGCGACGTCACCTCTAGGTCCTCCTCCTCCTCCTCATTCTCCTCCTCCTCCTCTCTTTCATCACTCTCTTCATCCTCCTCTTCCTTTTCCTCCTCTGCTCCCTGCCTCTCTCCTTCCTCTCTTCCCTTTTCCTCCGTTCTGCCTCCTCCATCCTCCACCCTTGTGATCTGACTGGCCGTTTCAAGGTGTGCGGTGCCGAAAGGCTCCGACAGGCAAGAATCATCCTCGATGGTGACTATGGCGACTCTGACCTCATCTTCCTCTCCGTCCTCCTCGCCTCCTCCTCCTCTTCCTTGGCGGATGGAGGTAGAGAGGTAAGGAGAGGAGTCGAAGGAGGAGGAGGCGGAGATCGGGGTGTGTCCATCAATCAGATCTCTTCTAGCTGAGTCTTTGCTGCTTACCTTCATCATTTCTCTCTCCTCCTCATCCTCCTCCTCTTCTCTCCTTGCTCGAAGTTCACCCTCCATCTTTTCCTCAGTCCTCCGTTTCCTCTTTAGTTCCTCACACAGCAGAGAGAAAGAAGCAAAGAAGCATCCTGGAAAGACACAACATGAATAATAATGATGAGAAAGAGCTGCAACTAATAATTATTTTCAATATTGATTCATCTGTCGATTATTTTCTTGATTAATCGATTAGATGTTTGATAGATAATATGTCAGCAGATGATAATTCATGTATCCGTTATTTACGAGAAGAAAAAACAAGCAAAAATTAGAGAAAATTCAGGAAAAGAAATAAACATAATCTTGTGTATGACATTTTTCAGCATCTTCTGACATTTTATGGACCACACAACTGACTTACTAATCAAAGAAATAAGCGAGAGATTAATCAATAATGAAAATAATCATTAGTTGCAGCCATACTTCTTACATATAACAAGTTGGTTTGTTTATATTAGGTAAACCTGCCACCAGTGTTGGAAAGTAATTAAGTACATTTATTCACATACTGTGCTGTAAGAATAATTTTGAGGTGCTTACTTTCTTTATACTTCCACTCCACTACATTTCAGAGGGAAATATTGTACTTTCTACTCCACTACATTTATTTGACAGCTTTAGTTACTTTCCAGATGAAGATTTGACACAATGGATAATATAACAAGCTTTTAAAATACAACACATTGTTAAAGATGAAACCAGTGGTTTCCAACCTTTTTGGCTTTTGACGTCTTACAAAAAGCAGTGTGTAGTCGGGGTCACATTTCACATGTCTATGAGTTGTTAACAGCTCCACCAAATAGTGATTTTTCCCTCTAAACTTCTCACATGCTTTCATTTCAATAAATGTTCAAATGATCCAATATTTCAGCAAAAATCAAAGATTAGAGAAAAAGTCCAAAAACTGAAAACAGATTTGTGTATGAGAACTTTGTTTTTTCTTCTTTGCTCTCCCATTAATCATCTCACCACCCCTCAGATTTATCTGCTGACCCTTTGGAGGGGCCCGACCCCTTGGTTGGGAACCACTGGACTAAGCTATCTAACTGTATATAAAGTAGTTGAAACTAGCTCCACCTCCAGCAGCTACAACAGTAACATGCTGCTCTAACACTGATGCTTCACTATTAATAATCTAATGATGTCATATATAATAATATATCAGTCAGAGGGACCAAACCACTACTTTTACTGTAATACTTTAACTACATCAAGCTCATAATACTTATGTACTTTTACTGCAATACTTTAACTACATCAAGCTCATAATACTTATGTACTTTTACTTAAGTGGGATTTTTCACGCATGACTTTTACTTGTAATGGAGTAATTTTACATTGTTGTATTGATACTTTTACTTAAGTAAAGAATCTGAATACTTCTTCCACCACTGCCCGACACGCTGGTAAAATATTATTCCTCTTTGTGTTCTTCGAAGTGTAAACAAAGGTTAAATCAACGAATAAATGACATAATTAAGTTGGCTGACCGATACAACTACAGAAACTCATATAGTGTTTATTAAGATGAACGCTTTACGATACTAGATGTTGCTTTGTAACGTTAGACGTTTATTGTCTAAAGTCAACGGTTGTTAGCTTGTAGTGATGTCCCAGTATCTAACTTAAGTAATGTAACATCTACTGTAGTAAAACGTTTCTAAAATATAAATAGCAATTTATGCATTCTTAAAACAAAGACAAAAGTTGTAAATTAAACCGGACTGACCTTTAAACCTCCTCTGGTCTTTAAACTTTAAACACCGGGATTTCTTCTTTTTCTTTATTTCTTTCACAGCCGCTTCGGTACTTCAGCTCGAAATACAACTAGACGGCTTTATATTCAACTTCAACAACTTGGTTAAAAAAAAAAAAATCATCACAAGTTAAAAACAGACTAAAACTTTCTTCGGTTCATTTTGGGTGTATTTTTCCTCCTCCTGCACATGGAGCTTTGTTTGGCGCATTTTGATGACGTCACTCGCTTTATTTACGCGGGTAATGATGGCACCGTAGCATATTAAGTTATCAATATTTTATTATTATTAACTCAAAAAAATACCGATGAAACTATTATAAAACATGTTATATATGGACATCATGGTGTAGCTGATCATTAGCTTATAAGCTTAAAAACTGTATGTGGAATTGGTTACAAATATACAAATATTGTTTTCTGAATTTCTGTGAAACGCTACAAAACAAGGAACATTCAGACAAGAAAAAGAAATAAATAATTTCAATATTTTAAAAAACATTAGCATACTTGTGAAAATCACATACCACCACATCAGGGTTGACTCTTCTCATTTCATCCGTTTGATGAATAAAAATATAAGAGACAACTTTAAAAAATATGTTTTGTATAGAGCAGAATTATTATATCAATCAATTTTTTAAAATGAACTGAGACCCGAAAGGGCAAATGCAAAATCAGTACTCTGTCCACAAATAAGAGTAAAAATCTGAAAATAAATAAATATCTAAATTCCAGGTTAAGCAGGCTTTTGAGATAAAACTCAGTTTAAAATACACTTTTAGCAAGTAGAGTAGTTTTATTAGTGGCAGGACAGGATATAAAGTCATTGATATTCAATTATTATAAACTCATATCAAAATAGTAATACAATTATTATGAAACATGTAATAAAAATGTATGAAAATCATGGTGTAGCTGATCATTAACTGAATATTATATATAATCAGTTTAAGGGCAAATGTAAAAACAAAGCTTTGTCCACATATAAGAGTACAAATCTGGCTGGGGGGGGGGGGGGGCATCTCAAGAAAAGGTTTGAATTAATGCAGGTGAAAAATTTATATTTTTGATAACATGGATGGCAAAAGTGTTTTTTTTAATGGTTTTCCTGCTTGTAAACTTCTTGAGTATGTATTACTAAGGGCAAAACGTCCATACTGTCACACTTGTGCAACTTCCCTGAGTTCAACTTGAAATAACCCTAAATGTAGTTTTATACAGATGTTTTCCAGATTTACTGTCCAATGTTTAAACAGAAACCAACTCTCAATAGTTTTTCATTTAGTCATTTCTCAGGTTAACCATAACTGTAAAGAGCTTTTTTGGTTGACAACTGCAGCTGAACTTCAGTATCCCTGTGTAAGAAATGAAGAGAGGATGTCTAAATTCAATCCAAAGCCTCCAGACACAGCAGATACATACCAACACTCCTCTCCACATATATCATACAAAATACTATTGGACACATAAAACAATATAAGAAACTATCAAAGGAAACCTGTGATACAGGTTATATTCTCTCTGCATTATATGGAAACAAGACAAAAGACATGTGTGACTAAGTAAAGTTTATTTAGTATAGCACCTTTTACAGAACAAAGTCACTAAGTGCTTCACAAGAGTAAAATTATTAAAAAATAAGACTATAAAAAGCAGTAAAGAAAGAAAAAAAATAGAATATAAGCAACAGAAAGACATTAAAAACACAAAATTACAAACACTAGACCACACAAGGAGAGACAAAGGCCAGTTTGAATAAATGAGTCTTCAGCTGATTTTTAAAGGCATCAACAGAGACCGCAGATCATACATCTAGTGGAAGAGCGTTCCACAATGTCAGAGCCACAACTTCAAAGGCATGATCACCTTTTGTTTTTAGTCAAGAGCGAGGGACAACCAGTAAGCCCAGTTAGAAGACCTAAGTGACCTACTGGTGATATCAGGATGGAGCAGGTCACAGATGTACACAGGTGCCTGACCATGCAGGGCTCTATATGTAACAACAAGAACCTTAAAAATAAATCCTAAAATTGATGGGAAGCCAATGTAAAAATGATAAGATGGTACCAGGCTTAAAAGAGACATATAGCTGAATATCACCAGTCCAAGGCACTCCCAGAGACACTGACCCACTCCCTGAGCCTTTCAGTCAGGATGCTGTGGTCTACATTATCAAAAACTGCACCAAGATCCAGCAGCACCAAAACAGAGCATTCACCAACATAAGACATCATTATGTCCTCTAATGTGGGTGTCTGCAGGCTGTACTTAAAGTTATAATCTTGTAGATTTTCATTTAAACAAATGTCTATTAAGTCACTATCTATTGCCAAATTAGGTAACACAATGCTGATTGAGCCTATGGCCCACTAATGACAGCTCTTGCATTTACAGTATTATGATTATTACGAACCAGGTGTCAAAGACAACTTTCCATACATTCAAATCTCAAGTGGCACAGTTAGTGATGCATTTTCCATCACCCAGTGGTTGAGCCGCAAGAGATGGAAGGTGGACCTAACACAACAGACTCACTGTTCACACAACTGATTCACTGTTTGCTTGTGCTAGCATGATGTCACACAGCAATTAGGGGTGGAGCCATAGTGAGGTTACATCGCTGTCTCCATCTCTCTCCTCTGCTCCACTCCATCTATCTCTGTGTCATGAATGTATAAATAGCTGCAGGTCTGTGTGGCAGAGTTAAGCTTTTGTTGAGTAGTCAGCACAAGTTGTCCGTGGTCTGAAAGATTGGAGTTTGAGACCTGGTTTGGTAACCCTACTTTGCGTAATAGTTTATTGAAGAACACCTATTTTTAACACTTTAATATCCTACAATTTGAAGTGTAATAAAAACAAAAACAGGATTGCTATGCCTATTTCCACTTTTATTCAAGCACAAATAATTTTGCTGGCTCAACAAATACAGATACAAATACAAATACTGGGCTCTCTGTACATCCCTAACAGACACACTGTTTGATCTCTGGAAGTGAGGTCCAAAAACACACCTGCGGTTACTACTTAATGCCATATGGTTCCGCAGAAGAGAAGGAAACAGCCACTTTAAGTGAAGATGACAAAATCCAGATTGAGACTCCAGTCCAGATGGATCATCAGGATACAGCTGATCCTCTCTCAACACACTCACTCACACTAAGACCACCCCGTCCAGCTGATGAGAGAAGAAGAAACAACAGAGGTAATAAATCAGTGTTTAGTGAGACTCACTTCATCAGCTGTCAGTCAGTGATGCAGCACATCCAGTATAAAGACCATCAAGGACTTCAGATCCTGTTCAGACCAGAAGTGGAACAGCTGTGAAGCATAGCCAGCTCCTTTTCAGCTCTCATATTAACATGTCAAAAGTCTGTTTACTCTGCAGATTTTACTGAAGTACACAGAGGAAATAAACTGCTGATAGTCATGAACAAATCATCACTGCACCTACATGGCCATTACATGAACGCAACTGTATTACTTATTATAAATTATGCACACTGCATACACTGTTTACTCCTGGTCAATACCCTGTACATTCATTGCATTCTCTTCTGTTTAATATCAACTATGGTGCTTGACTATGGTGTTCTGTTGTACATGCATGCCTCTGCCCAATACTTGCATTAGCTGTATACTGTGTACGATGGCACTCTGAGGTTTGTCACAGGCTGCAAAGCTCTCATTCATCATTGCACCTTACATGCCACAGTTCAGTGGCCATCATTGGCCTTGCGCAGACTCACTCACTGGTACATATTTATTTATAAGTCCATCCTTGGTCCGGTCCCCTCTTACCTTTGTGAGTATATCTCACTCAAAACTAGTAATTGTTTACACTCATATGACACCCTCCTACTGTCCGTCCCTAAGGTTCACACTGAATTTAGCAAACAGGCTTTCATGTTCTCTGCCCCTGCAGCCTGGAACCGCTTGCAGACAGATTTGCATCTAGATGAGCTGATCTCGATGAGGGCATTTAAAAATTTAGGGAAGGGTTTGGACGCAAATTCAATTTGAATTTGTAATTGCTTCCTTAGCTAGATGCGTCACCTCCTGTCTGTCTTTTTAGGCATATGATTCTGTGAGTTGCTACGGTATGTTTTGTTTTATGTGTTTTTAATGTTTTCTTGTATGTCCTTTGAAACACTGTATTGCTGCTATCTTGGCCAGGGCTCCCTCAAAAAAGAGATCTTGTAATCTTAACGGGACTCACCTGGTTAAATAAAGGTTTAATAAAAATAATAACTTCCAATTTTAATCTATAGCTGCTCCTCTCATCAAAATATATTTCCTGTTTTATTTATTTATTTTATATTCATATCTTACATTTTTCTTCTATTGTAATTTCTTCTTTTTAAATTATTTAGGACCCCTTAATTTTGTGTATATCTTTTGTATATTTTTGACCACTATGCACCATAACAACAACAACTAAAATTTTATGTAATCTGATTACCTACTTGGCAATTGAAGCTGATTCTGATTCTGATCAATTCAGATTATTCTCCTCTCACAGCTTCACTGGGGAAAGCAGCCAATGGAGGTTCACCAGGAAAGACTGGATCTTTGCTTTGATACTAACTGTGTTTAATACAATACTGCTGGAACCAGCTTGGACTGACTCCAACTCTCTACTGACCTCAGAATCTCCAAGCTACAGTTTGGACTCTCCTTAAGATCACACAGCAACTTCACATCTGAATCTTGCAACATGTTTCCTCTCAGATCCAGCTCTTTCAGATGGGAAGGGTTGGACTTCAGAGCTGAAGCCAGAGAAGCACAGCCGATCTCTGACAAACTGCACCAACTCAATCTG
Source organism: Thunnus albacares (assembly GCF_914725855.1). Lineage (NCBI taxonomy): Eukaryota > Metazoa > Chordata > Actinopteri > Scombriformes > Scombridae > Thunnus > Thunnus albacares. The sequence continues at coordinate 4,567,665 of NC_058127.1, read as the reverse complement.
TAATCATAAAGAATAAATAATGTCATTTTAGAAGACAAAGTTCCTGCTTGAACTGTGTTTCATAATCTGTTCAGAACTAAAGAAGGTTTAGAATGTAGAAGTTTAGAAAATGGGAATTTCAAACACCTGAATCAAACAGGATGCAGGTTAAAAATCTGTCAACAGTTAAAATACAAACAGTGAAAAAGAGTTTTCATTAATATTAATATATGTGGGGGCAGAGCAGGTGAACCCAAGTGCAGATACACAGAGGCAAGGAGACGGGCACAGAAGGGCAAGGTATTTATTAAAGCAGGCCAGAGGAAACTAGTACTGGTAGCTGGGAACCTGGGACTGGGGCTTGGGCTGGAAGCTGGGAACCAGGAGCTGAGGCAGAGTGGGGCAAGGGGAGCAGGTATGGAGTGAAAGCTGTGAAAGCTGGGTAGGAGCTGGGGTCCAAGGCAGGGAAGCAGGACTGACAAGATGAGGGACAGGAGACAGGGGCTGGAGACAGAGCAGACAGGACTGCAGTGAACAGGAGACAGGGACAGGAGCCGGAGCAGATGGGACTGCAGGGAACAGGAGACACGGAGGGGAGCCAGAGCAGATGGGACTGCAGGGAACAGGAGACACAGAGGGGAGCCAGAGCAGACAGGAAGGTCCTAACAGGGAATCCGTCTGAATCAGCTGGCAGGCAGGCCGAGGGTCTAAACCACAGGATCAGTCAGGAACAGGAACAGGAACAGGAACAGGAACAGGCAGAATCAGGAGCAGGATCAGGTTGGTGAAAACTTCAGAGTCCATGGAAGAAACTAAGATGAACTGGCAGGGAATGGATGATAGAGACCAGTATTTGTACTAAGGAGCTGATGAGAGAATGGGCAGCAGGTGCAGACAATTACTGAGTGGCAAGAGGTGAGCAGGTGGGTATGGTAAACAGTAAGAAAAGTCTGGGGGAGTCTAGTGGACAGCTGGAGAAATGGCAAAGACTAGACAGAGACAGAGAGGGCAAGGGAATCACAAACAGGGTGTAAGAAGGAATCATGACATAATATTAATAACAACATGCTCCCACATCAATAAAGACATAGTGACTTCACCTCTTAAACTCTGCAGCTACATCAGTGACTCCATCTATACACATTCATGTTGTGCAGCCAAACACAATTAAAAAGCCAGGAGAAATTTATTTCAGATTCTACTCAACATCTAAACGTTTACAAAGATACTAAATATGTCAAGATGGATTTGGGGAAAATAGGAGAAACAGTATGTTCAGTATATCTACAATATTTACATTTAATGGAATGGTGTCACCATAAAGAAATCACAGCATCTTGCATTAAATATTTCAGCCAGTATAAACACTGCATAGCTTCACAGAAGTGTTGGAACAAGTAAATACTGGATATTATATTGGCTGTCTGATTGAGTTTTTTGGTTTAAATTTAACGAAAGAAATTTAAAGTGAAGGTGAATTTGAATGTGAAAATCAGGAGTTGCAGAGGTTTAGAGTGAGTTATCCAGTGTGGGATTTTTCTTGTTATACGAAAGTTTTAAATGTGCAGCTCATCATTGTTCTGACACAGTCAATGGACTAAAGCACTGAAGAAGAAAATACACTTTACCATTAAGATGGTCAATGTGGATCAGCATGATATTGGCTTTATGTCTGCAGTTTAGTGTTATCACAACTTTCACATCACATTAATCTCAGCACAGAAGTAAAAAAATGGAGTCTGACCTCAGAATCTCCAGTCTACAGTGTGGGCTCCCCAGAAAATCACACAGCAGCCTCACTCCTGAATCCTGAAGTTCGTTGATACTTAGCCACAGTTCTCTCAAATGGGAGGAGTTGGACTTCAGAGCTGCGGCCAGAGAAGCACAGCTGATCTCTGACAAACTGCAGTCATTCAATCTGAATAAAGAATAAACGATGTAGATAAAAATCCATTTGTAATCCAATTAGATATGTTCAGGTTCTAAATGTGTAGATCACCATTATTATGTGCTCATCAATAAGCATCAATACAATACAATACAACTACAGACTAAGCTTCGTACAAAAAAATTAAATGTAAAAAAGGAAATTAACTTCATGGATGTAAGTTATAAATGTCGGTTAATTAGGTTCAGTTGTTAAACATTAAGATCAACATAGTTAGAGTCAGTGAACTGACCTCAGAATCTCCACTCTACAGTGTGGACTCTCCAGAAAATGACACAGCAGTTTCATTCCTGAATCATCTAGGTCATTGTTTTCACTCAGATCCAGTTCTCTCAGATGGCAGGGCTTGGACATCAGAGCTGAGGCCAGAGTAGCACAGCTGATCTCTGACAAACTGCAGAGACACAATCTGAATAAGGAATAAATGATGTAGATAAAAATCCATTCATAATCAAATCAGATGTGTTCAGGTTTTTAAAGTGTAGTTCAACAACACTATGTCCTCATCAATGAGCTTTTTTCCTAAGATTGGTTGAGTAACTTTTTTATTGTGTTATTGTGGATCATCATAATGTCACCTGTATTGATATTTACCGTTGTATACTTTCTAATCTAACAGGCCAGAGCCTCATAACCGGATGTGGTATAATGATGCAACTGCCAAGTAAAGTTATACTGACTAGATTACTGGGTGTGTAAGCCTCATCAATACATCAGCCCTCTACAAACATCATCCAAATGTCACCACAATATTCAGACACATATTGATGTCAGCACTGATTTATGAAGTATACTTTAAACACCTGCATTGATCTCTCTTTGTCCCTCCAAGTGTGTGCATGTGTGTGTTCTGAAGGATCAATATCCATTATCAGTCATTATTCATGAAAACACATTAAGATATAATAATAAATATTTCTCCTTCACCATGTAAACTTGATCAATTTAAAACAGATATTTCTCATATCTCCTCTCATTAGTTGAGAGGATTTTCTGTATACAGATGTGACTCTTTACCAAAAAGTATCAATATTAATTTACGTTAACAACTAACAGTGGACATTTTCTACAGCTTCCTTAAGAATCAGTCATCTTTTATAACTGCAGAGTAAACTTTGTACAATAAAAAATTTAAATATGGAAAAAATAACTTCATGGATGTAAATTATGTATGTGCATAAATTAGGTTTAATTGTTAAACATTAAGATCAACAATAGTAACACACAGTCAGTGAACTGACCCCAGTGTCTCCAGTCTACAGTGTGGACTCGCTAGAAAATCACACAGCAGCTTCACTCCTGAATCCTGCAGCTCGTTGAAACCCAGCCACAGCTTTCTCAGATGGGAGGGGTTGGACTTCAGAACTGAGGCCAGAGAAGCACAGCTGATCTCTGACAAACAGCAGGAACTCAATCTGAATAAAGAATAAATTATATAGATTAAATACATTTATAGTCCAATCATGTTTTAAGGTTTTAAATATGTAGTTCAACATTACTATGTCCTCATCAATGAATTTTTCTCTAAAATGAGAAGAGTAACTTTGTCACTTTAAACACCTGCATTGATCTCTTTGTGTCCCTCTATGTGTGTGTGTGTGTGTGTGTGTGTGTGTGTGTGTGTATGTGTGTGTGAGTGTGTGTGCTAATGGATCATTATCAATTTTATCAATCATATTTTATTCATTAAACACATTAAAGAATATAATAAATAAATATTTCTCCTTCAGCAAGTAAACTTGATTGATTTGAAACAGATATTATTTGATGGATGGATCTTCTATATACAGATGTGACTCTTTACCAAAAATTGACAAATATTAATTTGCCCTAACAACTAACAGTGAACATTTTCTACATTTTCTTTAAGAATCAGTTATCTTTTATAACTACAGACTAAATGTTGTAAAGTAAAAATTAAAATATGGAAAACAGAAAAAATAACTTCATGGATGTAAGTTATGTATGTTCACAAATTATAAGTAATCGTTTATAAGTACAGACTAAATTTTGTGCAGTACAGTTAGGATCAGTTGTAAAACATTAAGATCAACAATAGTAATACACAGTCAGTTAACTAACCCCAGAGTCTGCAGTCTACAGTGTGGACTCTCCAGAAAACCACACAGCAGCTTCACTCCTGAATCCTGCAGAATGTTGTCACTCAACCACAGCTCTCTCAAATGGGAGGGATTGGACTTCAGAGCTGAGGCCAGAGAAGCACAGCTGATCTCCGACAAACTGCAGTGACTCAGTCTGAATAAAGAAAAAATTATGTAGATTAAAATACATTTATATTCCAATCACATGTTAAGGTTTTAGATGTGTAGTTCAACATTACTATGTCCTCATCAATGAATGTTTCTCTAAAATGAGAAGAGTAACTTTGTCGTTGTGTTATTGTGGATCGTCATGATGTCTGCCTTCTACAGACATCGTCCAAATGTCACCACAACATTCAGACACCTATTCATGACAACACTGATTCATAAAAAACACTTTAAACACCTGCATTGATCTCTGTGTGTCTGTATGTGTATGGGTGTGTGTTTGTGTGTTCTGATGGATCATTATCAATGATCAAACATTATTCATTAAACACATTAAAGAATATAATAAGGAAATATTTCTCCTTCAGCAAGTAAACTTGATCAATTTAAAACAGATACTATTTGGGAGGATCTTCTGTATACAGATGTGACTCTTTACCAAAAATGATAAACATTAATTTACTCTAACAGCTAACAGTGAACATTTTCTATAGTTTCTTTAAGAATCAGTCATATTTTATAACACAGACTAAACTTTGTACAGTAAAAAAAAAGTTAAAACAGAAAAATAACTTAATGAATGTAAGTTATGTGTATACACAAATTATAAGTCATCTTTTATACATACATACTAAACTTTGTACAGCACAGTTAGGTTCAGTTGTGAAACATTAAGATCAACACTAGTAATACACAGTCAGTGAACTAACCCCAGAGTCTGCAGTCTACATTGCGGACTCTCCAGAAAATCACACAGCAGCTTCACTCCTGAATCCTGAAGCTTGTTGTCAGTCAACTCCAGCTCTCTCAGATGGGAGGGGTTGGACTTCAGAGCTGAGGCCAGAGAAGAACAGCTGATCTCTGACAAACTGCAGTCTTCCAATCTGAATAAAGAATAAATGATGTGGATAAAAATCCATTTATAATCTAATTAGATATGTTCTGGTTTTAAATGTGTAGTTCAATATAATCATGTGGTCATCAATCAGCATCAATACAATTTTCTTTAAATATCAATCATCTTCTATAACTACAGACTAAGCTTTATACAATGGAAACTCAATCTGAATAAATGATGTAGATTAAAATACATTTATATTCCAATCACATGTTCAGGTTTTAAATGTGTAATTCAACATTAGTATGTCCTCATCGCTGAACTTTTCTCTAAAATGAGAAGAGTAACTTTGTCATTCAGTTATTGTGGCTCATCATAATGTTGGCCTCCTACAGACATCATCCAAATGTCACCACAACATCCAGACACCTATTCATGACAACACTGATTCATAAAAAACACTTTAAACACCTGCATTGATCTGTGTGTGTGTGTGTGTGTGTGTGTGTGTGTGTGTGTTCCGATGGATCTTTATCAATGATCAGACTTTATTCATTAAACACATTAAATAATATAATAAAGACATATTTCTTCTTCAGCAAGTAAATTTGATCAATTTAAAACAGATATTAGTTGAGAGGATCTTCTGTATACAGATGTGATGCTTTACCAAAAATTATGAACATTAATTTACTAACAGTGGATATTTTCTACAGTTCCTTTAAGAATCAGTCATCTTTTATAACCACAGACTAAACTTTGTACAGTACAGTTCAGTTTTAAACACTAAGATCAACAATAGTTGCAGTCAGTGAACTGACCTCAGAGTCTCCAATCTACAGTGTGGACTCTCCAGAAAATCACACAGCAGCTTCACTCCTGAATTCTGAAGCTTGTTTTCATTCAGATCCAGCTCTCTCAGATGGGAGGGATTGGACTTCAGAGCTGAGGCCAAAGAAGCCCAGCTGATCTCTGACAAACTGCAGCCACTGAATCTGAAGAAAGAATGAATGATGTAGATAAAAAAACATTCATAATCCAATCAGATGTATTCAGGTTTTCGATGTGTAGTTCAACACTACAATGTCCTCATCAATGAGCCTTTCCCTAAAATGAGTAGAATAATTTTGTCATTGTGTTATTGTGGATCATCATAACGTCAGCCTTCTACAGACATCATCCAAATGTCACCACAACATTCAGGCAGCTATTGATGTCACCACTGATTCATAAAAAAATACTTTAAAACACCTTCCTTCTGTGTGTGTTGTGAAGTAACAATATCAATGATCAGACATTACGCATTAAACAATAAAAAACATAATTTAAAAAATGATCGTTAAGCAAGTAAACTTGATCAATTTAAAACATATATTAGTTGAGAGGATCTTCTGTATGCAGATGTGACTCTACCAAAAATGAAAGACATTTGTTAATTTGTTGTTAAAGTAAATTATAAAAGTGGACATTTTCTACAGTTTCCATAGGAATCAGTCATCTTTCATAACTAGCAACAACTTAATGGATGTAAATTATGTATGTACACAAATTAGGTTCAGTTGTTAAACATTAAGATCAACAATAGTAACAGACAGTCAGTGAACTGACCTCAGGGTCTCCAGTCTACATTGTGGACTCTCCAGAAAATCACACAGCAGCTTCACTCTTGAATCATGCAGCTCACTGTTGTCACTCACATGCAGCTTTTTCAAAAGGGAGGGGTTAGACTTCAGAACTGTGGCCAGAGAAGCACAGCTGATCTCTGACAAAATGCAGAGACTCAATCTGAATAAAGAATAAATGATGTATATAAAAATCAATTCATAATGAAATCAGATGTGTCCAGGTTATAAATGTGTAGTTCAACATTATTAAGTCCTCATCAATCAGTGTATTTACTTTCTATGTAGTAACCTGGTTACTGTAAATCTTTGTGTACATGCAGCAAATCAGTAATCAGATTTCTCCCCTAAATCTGATTTGAACTGTAATAAGGGAGAAGACGCTGTTTTCTGACCTCTTGATATTAATACAGTGAGAAGAGGACAGACTGAGCAGAGCTTTTCCTCACAACATGGAAATGTCTGAATTTAACAAATACTTAAATGTTCAGAGCTGGAAACCAACTTATTTAGACTTCTACAGGCTGCTTTGTGTAAGTTTCAGTTAGAGTTGGACTTTAGATGCTAACATGTAAAAAGCTAATACATGACAGAAATCAGAGTTCTCCAGGAGAGTGTTCTGAAGGATCAATATCAATGATCAGACATTATTCAATAAAACATATTAAAACTAACATAATCCAAATAATATTTAACTTTATTTTCTATATTAATATTCATGAAATTAACTTGACGTAAAACAGATATTAGTTGAGAGGATCTTCTGTATACAGATGTGACTCTTTACCAAATATTATGAACATTAATTTACTTTTACAACAAACAGTGGATATTTTCCACTGTTACTATTGATACATGTGAACTGTTATAAAAGTTTCAAAGCTACAGAGTTTCTGTGGAATTTGAAGATCTTTCCTGCTGTTTAATCATCACATGACAATCGGTCACAGCTCTCAGCTTAACACCTGCTGTGATTCCTGGACTTCAGTAGAGGTTCTCATCTGTATATGAACCACATAGTTACTACACGCAATGATGGTTTTGTGAAATAAGAGCCAGTGATTTGCAGGCTTTAGTCAGGCTGATTTTAGAGCTCTAACAAGGATGAACTGATAAATTATTTAGTGATGAAATGAGAGAACAAACATTTTCAGATCAGTTTTGATGGTGCAACAGTTTGATGATGAGGACCACTGTCTCTATACATCTTGTAAGGTTGTCAGCTATAATCCAGCTTTATTTTCTGCAGACATGAACGCAACAAGAAGAGTCATTTTCACATCAACCCAAACACACGATCAGAACAAGCCTCTGACTGAACTGATTGGCTGACTATTCTCTCTGTCTGTCTTTCTGTCCAATACTGAAACCTGTCACCATTCTCCTCTCACAGCTTCAATGAGGAAAGCAACCACTGAGAAGGTTGGAGGTTCACCAGGTAATACTGGATCTTTGCTTTGATACTGTTTCTAATACAATACTGCTGAGCCCAGCACAGACTGACTCAAACTCTCTACTGACCTCAGAGTCTCCAGTCTACAGTGTGGACTCTCCTTAAGATCATACAGTTGTTTCACTCCTGAATCCTGCAGTGTGTTGATCCACATCTCCAGCTCTCTGAGATGGGAGGGGTTGGACTTCAGAGCTGAGGCCAGAGAAACACAGCTGATCTCTGACAATGTGCAGAACCTCAATCTGAATAAAGAATAAATAATGAAGAGAAAAATCCATTTATAATCCAATCAGATGTTTTCAGGTCCTAAATGTGTAGTTCAACATTACTATGTCCTCATCACTGTGTGTGTGTGTTCTGAAGGATCAATATCAATGATCAGACATTACTCATTAAAGCATGTTAACAAATATAATAAGGAAATATTTATCTTTCAGCAAGTAAACTTGACCCATCTAAAACAGATATTAGTTGAGAGGATCTTTCACCTACAGATGTGACTCTTTACCAAAAATGATAAACATTAATTTACTTTAACAACTAACAGTGGAGATTTTCTACAGTCTCTTTAAGACTCAGTCATCTATTATAACTACAGACTAAACTTTTTACAGTATAATTAGGTTCACTCGATAAACAATAGTAACAGACAGTCAGTGAACTGACCTCAGCGTCTCCAGTCTACAGTGTGGACTCGCTAGAAAATCACACAGCAGCTTCACTCCTGAATCATGTAGCTTGTTGTCACTTAGTTCCAGTTCTCTCAGATGGGAGGGGTTGGACTTCAGAGCTGAGGCCAGAGAAGCACAACTGATCTCTGACAAACTGCAGAGATTCAGTCTGGATAAAGAATAAATATTTCACTTTAGAAGACAAAGATCATGCTTCAAATCATTCAGTGTTTCATAATCTGCTCAGAGGTGAAGAAGATTCAGAATGCAGAAGTTTAGAAAATTGAAATTCCAAACACCTGAACCCAACAGGATACAGGTTAAAACAGTCAAAAACAAACAGTGAAAAGGAGCTCTCATTAATATTAATGACAACATGCTGCTACTTCAATAAAGACGTTGTGACTTCAGCTCTTAAACTCTGCAGCTCCACAAGTGATCCCATCTATGCAAAATCATATTGTGCAGCCAACACACAAAAAAACTCCACAGAAATGTATTTAATATTCTACTTAAAAATCCCAACATTTACAAAGATACCAAATATGTCAGGATGGATTTTGGGAAAATAGGAGGAAAGGGATGTTCAATACATTTGTATATTTACATTTAATGGAATGGTGTCACCATAAAAATCACAGCATCTTATGTTAATATTCAGTCAGTATAAACACTGCAGTTTTTTGGTTTAAATGTTTAAAGAACAAAATGTGTAGATTTTTCTTGTTATATGAAGGTTTTAAATGTGCAGCTCAAGATTGCTCTGAAATGTGGTCAATGGACTAAACCACTGAAGAAGAAAAAAAGAATCTACCATTAAGATATTCAGTGTGGATCAGCATAACAATTTTATATTTGCAGTTTAGTGTCACCACAACTTTCACATCATATTAATCTCAGCACAGAAGTGAAAAAAAGTGTCTGACCTCAGAGTCTGCAGTCTACAGTGTGGACTCTCCAGAAAACCACACAGCAGCTTCACTCCTGAATCCTGCAGCTTGTTTCCACTCACATCCAGCTCTCTCACATGGGAGGAGTTGGACTTCAGAGCTGTGACCAGAGAAGCACGGCTGATCTCTGACAAACTGCAGCAACTAAGTCTAAATAAAGAATAAATGATGTAGGTAAAAATCCATTTATTATCCAAACAGATGTGTTCAGGTTTTAAATGTGTAGTTCAACATTACTATGTCCTCATGTAGAGTGACTTTGTTATTGTGTAATTGTGGGTCATCATAATGTTCCACCTTCTACAGACATCATCCAAAGGTAAACACAACATTCAGACACCTATTCATGTCAACACTGATTCATAAAAAATATTGTATTCATACTCAACACCTGCATTGATCTCTTGGTGTCCCTCTGTGTGTGTGTGTGTGTGTGTGTGTGTGTGTGTGTGTGTGTGTGTGTGTGTGTGTGTATGTGTGTGTGTTTGTGTTATGAAAGATCAATGTAAATGATCAGTCTTTATTCATTAAAACACATTTAAAATATGATAAAGAAAAAAATCTTCAGAAAGTTAACCTGGTCAATTTAAAACAGATATTATTTGAGAGGATCTTCTGTATGTATATGTGACTCTTTACCAAAATTGATAAACATGAATTTAATTAAACAACTAATAACGGACATTTTCTAGTTTCTTTAAGAATTAGTCATCTTATATAACTAAAGACCAAACTTTGTACAGTAAAAAATAAATATAGAAAACAGAAAAATAACTTCATGAATGTAAGTTGTGTATGTACACAGATTAGGTTCAGTTGTTAAACATTAGGATCAACAATAGTAATACAGTGACTCAGTGAACTGACCTCAGAGTCTCTAGTCTACATTGTGGAATCTCCAGAAAATCACACAGCAGCTTAACTCCTGAATCTTGCGGTTCGTTGCAGCTCAGATCCAGCTCTTTCAGATGGGAGGGGTTGGACTTCAGAGCTGAGGCCAGGGAAGCACAGCTGATCTCTGACAAACTGCAGCCCCTCAATCTGGAAAAAGAATGATTGATGTAGATAAAAATCCATTTATAATTCAATTCATCAAATCAAAGATGTTTTCAGGTTTTTAAAGTGTAGTTCAACAATACTATGTCCTCATCAATGAGCTTTTTTCCTAAGATGGGTTGAGTAACTTTTTCATTGTATTATTGTGGATCATCATCATGTCAGCATTCTACAGACATCATCCAAATGTCACCACAACATTCAACTATTCATGACAACACTGATTCCTAAAAATACTTTAAACACCTGCAATGATCTCTCTGTGCCCCTCTGTGTGTAAGTGTGTTCTGAGGGATCAATATCAATGATCAGACATTATTCATTAAAACACACAAAAGAATATAATAAACAAATATTTCTGCTTCAGCGAGTAAATATGATCTATTTAAAACAGATATTACTTGAGAGGATCTTCTGTATACAGATTTGACTCTTTTCAAAAAATGATTGACATTAATTTACTTTAACAACAAATTACCAAATAACAGTGGACATTTTCTACAGGTTCTTTAAGAATCAGTCATCTTTTATAACTACAGACTAAACTTTGTACAATAAAAAAATCAAATGTGGAAAACAGAAAAATAACTTAATGAATGTAAGTTGTGTATGTACACAGATTAGGTTCAGTTGTTAAACATTAAGATCAGCAATAGTAATACAGTGACTCAGTGAACTGACCTTAGAGTCTCCAGTCTACAGTGTGGACTCTCTAGAAAATCACACAGCAGCTTCACTCCTGAATCCTGCAGCTTGTTGAAGTTCAGATCCAGTTCTCTCAGATGGGAGGGGTTGGACTTCAGAGCTGAGGCCAGAGAAGCAGAACTGATCTCTGACAAACTGCAGCCCCTCAATCTGAATAAAGAATAAATGATGTAGCTTAACCCTAATCGTACTGACTGGGGTACCCACAGACTGTAGAGGTATACTTTTTTGTCATATTTCACAGGTGCTTTATTCTGACATTCTCATCTTTCATGACTTTGTCAATTAATTTTATCATTGTTTTTTGTTTCTGTTTTAATTAGTACTTTTTAAAAGTACCAATGCATTGGGGTTCTGGAGGACCCCAGAAGCACTCTGTCAGTCATTTTGAAGGAGAAAGACACAGATCTAGCAGACACAGATTTCCATATGTGCTCTTTCCACGACCTGCATTTTTTTACACAACATGCAAATTAACTGTAACTTTCCAATAATAATAATAATCTGTTTTTTTCAGGTGACATTAATTACATAACTAATAATGTTTTGAGAAGAAATAAGTTAACATTCTGCTATGATGGTTGTTTCTTACAGTAGTTGATTCTTGGGGTCCACAGAGACCACAGTCAGTAGTCCCTGTATGTTAAATATGTTGGTAGGATGAGGATTAAAATACATTTATAATCCAATCAGTTGTGTTCAGGTTTTATGTGTAGTTCAACATTACTATGCCCTAATCAATGATCTTTTCTCTAAAATGAGAAGAGTAACTTTGTCATTGTGTTATTGTAAAACACTATGTCAGCCTTCTACTGACATCATCCAAATGTCACCAAAACATTCATACACCTATTCATGTCAACACTGATTCATCAAAAATACTTTAAACACCTGCATTGACCTCTCTGTGTCCCTCTGTGTGTGTGTGTCCTGAAGGATCAATATCAATGATCAGACATTATTAATGAAACTCATTAAAGAATATATTAAAGAAATAGTTCTCCTACAGCAAGTAAACTATCAATTTAAAACAGATATTAGTTGAGAGGATCTTCTGTATACAGATGTGACTAAAAATTATAAATATTGATTTACTTTAGCAACAGTGGACATTTTCTAGTTTCTCGAAGAATCAGTCATCTTTCATAACAACATACTAAACTCTGTACCGTGCAGTTAGGCTCAGTTGTTAAACATTAAGATCAACAATAGTAACAGTGAACTGACCTTAGAGTCTCCAGTCTACAGTGTGGACTCTCCAGAAAATCACACAGCAGCTTCACTCCTGAAACCTGAAGCTTGTTGTCACTGAGATCCAGTTCTCTCATATGGGAGAGGTTGGACTTCAGAGCTGAGGCCAGAGAAGCACAGCTGATCTCTGACAAACTGCAGGAACTCAATCTGAATAAAGAATAAATGATGCAGATAAAAATCCATTTATGATTCAATCAGATGTTTTCAGGTTATGAATGTGTAGTTCAACATTACTATGTCCTCATCAATCAGTGTCTTTACATTCTATGTAGTAACCTGGTTACTGTAAATCCTTGTGTACATGTAGCCAGTCAGTACTTAGATTTCTCCCCTAAATCTGACCTCATTCTGGAAGCAAGGCGCACTGATTTGAACTGTATTATTGAAAGAAGATGCTGATTTCTGACTTTTTGTTTGATGTTTTTGGTGTGAGTGTTTGTGTTGAAGCAGACTGATAGCACAGTGAGAAGATGACAGACAGAGCAGAGCCTTTCCTCACTACATGAAAGTGTCTGAATTTAACAAATATTTAAATGTTCAGTGCTGGGAACCAACATATTAAGACTTCTACTGGGTGCTTTGTGTTAGTTTCAGTTTTAGTTGGACTTTAGATGGGCATATTTTAAATACTAGGACACATCACTATGTAATGATCTCTGCTTTAGTCTAGCTGCTCTGTCTGCAGTCTTTTATCCTGCACATGCTCACATGTAAAAGGCAATACATGACAGAGAAATCAGAGTTCTCCAGGAGAAATCTACCTGTGGAAACCAGGTTTCTCTAATCCCCGACCCTGATTACAGAAACCAGGTTTCTTGTTTGTTGTTGTTCAGTTAAAATTCCATTTATAATCCAATCAGATGTGTTCAGGTTTTATATGTGGAGTTCAACATTACTATGTCCTCATCAATGAGCTTTTCCGTAAAATGAGTGGAGTGACTTTGTCAGCGTGTTATCGTGGACCATCATAATCACAGCCTTCTACAGACATCACCTTAATGTCACTACAACATTCAAACACCTATTCATGTCAACACTGATTCATAAAAAATGCTTTATACACCTGCAATGATTTCTCAGTGTCCTTGTTATGGATGTGCAGAGAGGCCAGTATTTGTATTTGTATCTGTATTTGAGAGTATTGAGGCAGCAAAATTATTTGCATTTGTATTCAAATAAAAGAAAAAAAAATCATGCTTTTGTTCTCATTACACTTCTAATTTGCCAGGCACTCCTGTGGCAACTGGTCAGAGTGCTACTGAACATTAAGATGAACAATAGTGACAGACAGCCAGTGAACTGACCCCAGAGCTTCCAGTCTACAGTTTGGACTCTCCAGTCCCGCAGACAGCAGCTTTACTCCTGAACCCTGCAGCTCATTTCCACTCAGCTGCAGCTCTCTCAGATGCGAGGGGTTGGACTTCAGAGCTGAGGCCACAACATCACAGTGAATCTCTGAGAATCTACAGTCAGAAAGTCTGTAATGACACATATATTACAACATATGTTATCATGAAAGAGGACACTTTATATTTACTTTATGCAATTGATGACGAAACAGTTTGATGTTCCATATTTTGATTAACATTTGTTCTTACATGAGTGTTTCAACTAATCTTTTTACGTAACACAATGTCCCTCTTTAAAATAAAAAGTTGAATTCATGAGAAATAAAGGGCACCATTGATTGGTTAACACATTCAGGGGTTTTGTCTCGTATGACCAGTAGTTTATGGAGGCTAATGTTGGTTAATTTTAGCAAACTTTAAATATTGTTGTGTAACTTAATGGAATCAGTTTGCTAATTTGCTGTACCCTGTGCTCACTATGAAGTTGTTCAGAAACCATTCAGAAAAATCAAAAAATGACAATGGAGCAATCTCTCTGACTTCAGAAATCACCTTTGGAAAATGATACAGATCTTATTTTAAACTCTTAATTATAGTGGTAAAAACAGTGTGTGTGAATATATATTATTTACAGAACCATATTTATGCAATAATAATTTTACTGCATTCACTGATAACTGTAAAATACTGATATATGTTGTGATACAATGCTGCGGTAATAACACCTCAACCACAACGTCTAAAGTCCTTTGTTTTACCAGGTTTGAATGGCGCCTCTGTCACCCAAAAGAGGACAAACAGAAGAAAAAAATTGTGAAATCCAATAATTACTAGAAATAAATAGAATAACTGTTCATTAACTTGACAGCTATAAACACAACCAACTGAAAAATCAACATTATTTGCACTCACAATATTTGAAACAGCTCAAGAACATCTGTGACTAAATATAACTGACATTATTTTGGCTATAGACAAGTAGAGCACTATTTTAACAATAAAAAGGATTTTATATTATTTATATTTGAAGAACTAAACTACTAATCTAGACTGATTGATAATGCTTATCACATCTGGACTTACTGAGCCTTTCTGCAGTTCCTCACAGCTGGGATCAGTCTCCGTCGTCCCTCCTCTGATGTCTTGTACTTCTTCAGGTCCAATTCATCCAGAACCTCCTCTGACATCTGCAGCATGTAGGCCAGAGCTGAGCAGTGGATATCAGAGAGTATCTTCTCTGATCTGTTCTCTGACTTCAGGAACTCTTGGATCTCCTTATGTACTGAGTGGTCGTTCATCTCCATCAGACAGTGGAAGATATTGATACTTCTGTCAGGAGAGATATTATGAGTATAGATCTTCTTCAGGTTGTTGATGGCTCTCTGGATGATTGCAGGACTGTTCTCTGTCCGACCCAGCAGGCCTCCTAAGAGACTCTGGTTGGACTGTAGAGAGAGGCCATGGAGGAAGCGAACAAACAGGTCCAGGTGGCCATTTTTACTTTTGAGAGATTTCTCCATGGCTCCCATCAGGAAGTCATTGAGTGATAAGTCACTGTATTTTGTCCCCAGGAAGTGCTCCAGTACCTCTGTGTTGCTGTTGGTGTAACAGTGGTACATGTAGACTGCAGCGAGAAACTCCTGAACGCTCAGATGAACAAAGCAGTAGACTGTTTTCTGGTAGATCCCATATTCTCTTTTGAGGATCTTTGTACAAAATCCTGAGAACACAGAGGCCTCTGTGACATCAAGACCACACTGCTCCAGGTCTTTTTGGTAGAACATGATGTTTCCTTTCTCCAGATGTTCAAACGCCAGCCTCCCCAGCTTCAGAAGAAATTCCCTGTCAGCCTCTGTCAGCTCTTGTGGACTTGTCTCATGTCCCTCTTCATACTTCTTACTCTGTGTCTGAACTTGTGGACTTGACTCATGTCCCTCTTCATACTTGTGCTTCTTCCTCTTTGTCTGAACCAGCAGGAAGTGTGAGTACATGTCAGTCAGGGTCTTGGGCAGCTCCCCTTTCTGGTCTGTAGCCAACATGTGCTCCAGAACTGTAGCAGTAATCCAGCAGAAGACTGGGATGTGACACATGATGTAGAGAATCCTGGATTTCTTGATATGTGAGATGATTCTGCAGGACATCTCTTTATCACTGAATCGCCTCCTGAAATACTCCTCCTTCTGGGCATCAGTGAAGCCTCGTACTTCTGTTACCCTTTGAACAAATGTCAGAGGGATCTGATTGGCTGCTGCAGGTCGAGAAGTTATCCAGACAAGAGCCAAAGGAAGCAGATTCCCCTTGAAGAGGTTTGTCAACAGCACATTGACTGATGACTTCTGTGTGACATCAGACACAACCTTCCTGTTATTGAAATCTAATGAAAGTCTGCTTTCATCAAGGCCGTCAAAGATGAACAAAACTTTACAGTGAGCAAACTTCTCAGCTGTGACCTTCTGTAATGTTGGATAGAAATCATGGATCAGCATGAGAAGACTGTACTGCTCATCTTTGATAAAGTTCAGCTCCCTGAACGAAAGCAGAATCACCAGAGTGAGATCTTGGTTTTCCGAGCCCTCTGCCCAGTCCAGAGTGAACTTTTGCACTGAGAAGGTTTTTCCAATGCCAGCGACACCATTCGTCAGAACGACTCTAATTATGCGTTTCTGTTGGTCAGGTAAGGTTTTAAAGATGTCGTGGCAATTGATTGGAGTATCACAGAGGGTCACCATCTTGGAAGCTTTCTCAAGCTGCCACACCTCATGCTGGGTATTAACCTCTTTACACTGTCCCTCTGTGATGTAGAGCTCAGTGTAGATACTGTTGAGGAGGGTTTCATTTCCTCCTTCATCAGTTCCTTCAGTCACATTTTGTAATCTCATCCTCAGACTGAGCTTATATAGAGCTAAAACCTCCTGCAAACCACTTTCTGCTGAAAGAAAAGAAACATATTGATTTGAACATCCATCAATGTGTTTACATTTGCTTCTGTAACCAGGTTACTGAGAAAAACCAGGTTACGTGGGTAATCAGGGAACGTATTAACATGCACAGAACTGATTACTGTACTGTGTTATACAAGCAACAAATCAGTGATCAGATTTCTCCTCTAACTGATCTTATTCTTAAAGCATGCCTTTCTTATTTTATCAGCATTAGTGATAGAAGATGTTTATTGGTCCTGATTTTTCATTGTGTTTTGCTCTGTGTGTCTGAGTCAGAGCTTTTCCTCACAACATGAATGTCTCTGAATTCAACAAACAGTAAAATGTTAAGGGGTGGAAACCAACTTATTTAGACTTATAGAGGATACATTGTGTTAGTTTCAGTTTTACTTGGACTTTAAATACAAGGATGAATTGTTCTGTGCAATGATCTCTCCTTTCATTCAGCTGCTCCACTTTCCCTATCTACAGTCTTTTGTCAAGTATATGTAATGTGCATACATGGCATAGAAATTGATGTTCTCCATGAAAAATCTACTTGGGGAAATCAAGTTTCTCCAATACCCAATCCCCGTTACAGTAACCAATAACAGTTACCTATCAGAATTATGTCACTGCCCACCTGGCAAGAGTTGTTGTGTTTTCCACAGTTGCACCCACAATCGTTAAATAATCCAATGACGACCCCCCAAATTACCCGCAGTGTGAAACCAGCCTCCAGGAAGTACTATATGTCTCAGAGCCACCAGTGTCTGTTGGTCAGTGGAGGAGCTATTAACAGATTTACTGTAGGCAATGGTTTGGGCGTAGTTTTATCTGTGTTGTTATATGATTGTTTTGTCTGACTTCATGTGTATCTGTCCTATTACTTTTGAACTCCTGTAATTTGGGCACTATGTGTTAAAAGGTCTATATCCTCCACACAGTTCTTTCAATGTTGACGTAAACCTACTCAAATTAAAGCTGCAACTTTAATGTAGTATCAATTATTTTATTTTAAATTAAATGTACTGAAGCACAGAGCCTGAAGAACAAAAAAAAGAGTATGTGTTACTGTCCAAATACTTACTGTCTGGACTGTATCTACAATTATCTTAAAAAAATATAAAGTAAAAATACATAAAGATACAGGGTGTTCCTCCTCACAGACCTGCTGTCTGGATGTAATGTCATGTTTGTCTCTCCTGTGACTGACCTTCTGCTCCTGAGCCGATGTTTGGCAACTTCCTCACCAGATCATTCCTGCTGATCTTCTTTAAAATGCTTTTGAGCACTTCCACAGCTCCAGCAAATTCATATTTCTGCACCATCAGATCCACCGTGTCCCGCCTCTCTGCCTTCGACAGCGGGTTATCTTTGATGGGTGGGATGTCACCCACCTTTTCATCCTTCAGGTGCCACTTGAAGTTGTCAAATTCATTGTCTCTTAAATCATCCAGGATGTTGAGGAGGTCACTCTTCATCATCTTGGCTCTCTGGTAAAATCAGAGAACACTGATAAGAGAACAGTTCTGTCTGTCTGCCAATAGAAACTCATTGTGTTTCTACTGTATCTGACTGATTTGACAAAAAGCCCAGTTTGGCCACAGTCGTTTAAGTGTCTGAGAAACTCAAGAGGATCTTCTGTCAAAATGTCTCACCGTAAGTCTACTCAGTAGCTGTTCTGCAGCTTTCCATCCAAATTTACCTGTTAAAATGTACATTTTTCTGGCCTAAATATTGAGAATAAAAGTTCAATTTTAAACATTAGTCGACAAAGTAATCTCACCACAAAGTCCAGTCAGTCTTCTGCTTTCCCAACTCACCTGTTTGTTATGGTTCAATGAACTCTGGTGTCTTTACGTGTTTTTATTGGCTTGTTAATGCTGGTGTGAAAGCTGTCAACCGAGAGTGCCTGAAAATGATGGTCTTTTCTCAAAGTGCACTCTTGTGTCTTTTTTTGTTCTGTGAAAGCAAAAGGAACAAACCACAGGATTTTAATAGTAAGGTACACATGTGATTTAGTCATTAATTAAAAATTAAACTACTGTTAAATCAATCTGCTGGATGCAAAACCATCAAGGAAGTGATCTTATACATGATCTGTAAGCCAGCAGTTCCCCCCCAAAAAATGAGTGAAACAAGTGAAACACAGTGATTGTCCTCCTATAATATCACACTTTTTCATCATGTTTCATCCTTTCTGTCTGTCTCTAGTTATGATAAATCACATTCTAGTCCTAACTTATGATGCTGATAGTAAGTTATTTCTCTTTGAGCTCTTTGTGACACCAGAGAAGATCAATAAAGTCAGCAGGTTAAGTCTGTGATTTTGATGACTGTATGAAGAATTTTCAGAACTCAACACTTTTTGGAGCTTTTTCTGTTCTGCAAATAAGAAACAAGGTTTAAGTGTTTGTGTCAGAACTGGGCTATTTGTTTTTAACTGGTAATGCTGAACCCAGCTTAAAGCCTTCATCATTCCAGGTGATATTGTACTTTTACGCCATATTCACAAACAAGTGTTTGAATACCAAATAACAAAACGACCAACGTACACACTATGAATATGGCATCTGTGGTTCTTTTTGTATTTGTATGTAGTGAACAGATCTGAGCTTCTAAAAGTGTAAACATTGTGAATATAACACATATCCTGAACATTTATCTCATGTAAACTCACAGTTTGTAGAGTCTGATTCATGCATGTAGTTTGACTGTATCATTTACAGACATTTTATGAGCTGCACAGCTTTGCTAAATACATCAGGTGCCACTTAATATTTAGATGGCTAAGGTTGCTGCAGAAGATCTTGGCATTCACTAATAACTGGTGGAAATGGCTGTAGTGGAGTGTGGGTTGTCAGTCAGTGGTGTTTTTAAATGACATTAAAACACTGTCATCATCTTCAGGTCAGTTTACAGTAGAAACAGTCACTTACTTTGTGTCTGAGGGTCCGGGTTCATTATTGAAGTTTGGAGGATCATCTTTAGACCGGTCACTCTTCATAAACAGACTGCTGGCTATTAGATACTCTACTCCGTCCTCCTCTTCTGACAAGTCTGGGAGGTAAACCAGTAACACTGGAGACACACACACATACACAGTATAATAAGCCCAGTCATACCTTGACAAGTTTACATTATTAATTTCTAATTGACATTGTGGGTGTATGTGATGTGCTGTTGTGTGTAGCTTTGTATTTTGTATGGTGTGTTCTGTGTGTTTTTTTGCTTTGTACTGTCTGTTGTTATGCTGTTGTATGTTTTGATTGTGGGGGACTGTGGATGTAAATTAGCTTTGAGCTAACTCTGGTGCAGTGCATCATTTATGTTAAAAACTGTGCACTGTCCCAATAAATAAATACAATCAATCCTCTCAAGCTAGCAGCTATTAGTTTATATTACTTTAACTACAACCATGCGTGTTTTCTAGCCATCACAAAAATAAAGATACACTTTAAAAATAAACTCTGGTTAAATCCAACAAACAGACTTCAGATAAACATCTGTCTTGTTCTTAACTGTGACTTCTCTCTATTTTGACCGAACCAGCGAGCCACGTTACATCGCTGTGAGGACGCAGCAAACAGGAAAAGAAAAGAGGAAACGTTTGAAGACTGTGATTACATCAAATGAACAATTAATCAGAAAAATAATCAGCAGATTGATCAAAGATGACAGTGCTCATTATTTGCAGTCCTAATATTAACACTCACCCTGCCTCAGACTTGCTGTTTTCCTCCTTCTGCTCCGTCGACTTTAAAATGTAGTCTGTGAACAGACCTAATACTTTCAACTTTACTTCCTACATGTTTTCTCCTCCCCTCCCTTCTTCAGTAGAAATCGTGTGTGTGTGTGTGTGTGCAACACAGATAAACCCCATTAGCCGCCCCGCCTTTGGCAACATCCAACCAGGGCTTCCTCCTCACATACAAACGGTAACCATTTCATGTATTAGCAGTTTTCCTCCTTGTTTTTTAAAACAATATAATCAACAAACAAAGAAATATTAATAAAAAAGGTCACATCAACACAAACGATACAGACATCGAACAATACTTGAACAAGCGTCTACAGCCATGCAGTGAGACTGTATAGTGACTGTCATGCTTTAAATGCTGACATCATCAAACTAACATGGTGATGTTTAGCAAGTGTAATGTTTGTGTTCGCGTGTGTGTGTTCGCTCGCTGTCAAACACAAAAACGAAGACCTCCTTATTGTACAGTTATTTTTCAGTAAACGTGTGTTCTGTGTCAACAGATGAAGTCAAACAGATACATCCGTGCCTACAGTCCACAGGGAGACTACACCAAGCCCTCTGACAGTGAAAAAATGACCATAATACTGTAACACTCACGCTGCGTCACCAATGCTCCTCTGCCAGCAACATCTGTCACACTTCCTCAAACATGATTTGCAGTGTTACACTCTCTGCAGCAAACTTCTTCTGGTCTTCAATAATGGGCAATTTACAGTGGAAAAAGGCTTGTTGTATTCTAAATAATTATTGTTTTAATAATAAAGTGAAAGAAGTATCCTTCAAGATTTCACATTGAATTTACCCTGTTAGAGAAGTGTTGGAAAAATTTAAGCTAAATATAGACTATAACTGATTTTTTTGTAATTCAGAGTGAAAATATATCATTTATTTTTTCAATGTGATAATTCAAATTTATTTTGGACATATATGCTAAACTTTATGAATAGAAAAATGGGTACTAATGTATAGATTAATGTAGCTGATGTAATGTTATATTTTGTGTTCTATGGGTGGACAGCAATATTACCCATATAATTCAGCTTCTGGTCATTCTTGGTAAATTCCACATCCACAAAGCAAAACGGTCTGGCTCCAAACCCTGCTTTCATCAATTTGTTGTTGGATTCTGACTCGAATTTTCTTACTCAAATAATAAAAAAAGAATCAGAGTCAGGATTTAATAAGAACCAGAATCAGAATTGGAGTCAGAACTGATCAAATCTTAAAGCTCAACTCAAACATGGAGCTTTTTCTGTGAAATAAACAAAGGTGTAGGAAGTATTCAGTTCATTTACTCTAAACTGTCAATACTACAGTGAAAAAAATCCATTACAGGTTAAAGTCATCCATTTGTAAGATCTAAATCTGCAAAGTAAAAATAAGTTAAATGAATGTAGTGGAGGAAAAAGTATAAAGTAGCATTAAAATGCGTTTACTCATGTGCAAGTACCTGATGATTGTACTAAAAGATAGTACTTGAGTAAACAGAACACTGGATATAGAGAAAACACGGATGATGGTTTGCTGTTTTACTTCAACACTGAATCTAATCGAGCTCCAGCACCTTTAAAACTTTAAAGCTTTGAGTTAAATGCTAACATCAGCATACTTACATGCTCACAATGACAACGCTAACATGCTGATGCTAAGCAGGAGCAGATTTGAACACACTCACCATCTTTGTATTAGCATGCTAATTAGCACTATACTCAAAGTACAGCTAAGGCTGATGGGAATGTCATTAGTTTTTCAAGTATTTGGTCATAAACTACAGTTTTGGACAAAATACATTTTTGACCTCATTATGGCACTAGATGTTACGTTCCTGATTTCATGGTGATCCATCCAATAGTTGTTGAGACATTTCACTCTGAACTAAAAATGTCAACTTCATGTAACTAGAAGAAAAGTCAGGATCATCAAAGTTAGTAGGAATTATCATCTGGGAACCATGCATATCTGTACACAATCTTGTACCAATCCATTGAGTAGATGCTGAGATAGTTTACTGGATAGATGAAAACTCTGACATGCTTGTGGCACTAGAGGAAAAGTCAGTAGGATTCATTCTCTGTGGATCAGATTATTGTTGCTTTTTTGACAGCTGTTATTGGATTGAATGAACTCTTCCTAGTGCTAAATATATTTTCAGGTGAAGTCCACTGATTCAAATATTCAAAATGGGCAAAAGAAAACTGCAGCAGAAGAAAGAAAAGAAATACAATGACAGTTTTTGAATGAGCTCTGGTGAACAGAAAAAGTGCAGTGTTGGAGGAATAACACTTTATTAATTAGTAGATAGACATATATATATCAAATATTAACTACATACATACATAAATAGAGGTACATAAACATACAAATATCCTCATATGAACAAACTTGGTACTGCAGACTTTTCTCAATATCAGTCACTGTTGGTTTGAATCAGAGACACTTTAAATATCTCCTCGTCTAAACTAATCTCTCTTTTTTAAAATTATATGATTCTCAGTGATTTAGCGTTTCATTTTTTAAATACAAGGATAATTATCATAATACAATTTCTATTCCAATCAGGCCAGATGTACAAAGATTCCTCAGCTTGGTTAGTGAAATTAAAGGTGCAAATCACAAAAGGCATTTCAGACATGAAGTTGTTTAATCAGAAGGAGATAGGAAACAAACAGCTGGGATTCAGTCCCATTAATTATCATAAACATTGCAGAAAAGACAGTATATTTTTTAAAAATCTCATTACATATTTGTAGATGTAGACATTTATTTTCTTCCTTCATCTTCCGTTTAAAACTGACTAATGTGACCGATGTGTTGGACCTGAGCTCTCAGAAGACTGTGTGCATGTAATTATTTGTGCTTGAACCCTGGGGTATCTGTTTGCAGGTCTAAGTATTTTTCATGTTTTGGTTTTTCAAAACACAAAATAATTAGGTCATGAAAACTTTCTTATGATTGTTTTTTTGTGATGATGAGAAAATGGTTTCTGACCTCCAGAAAAGGAGGATTAGTCTAATTAATTGTTGTTTTTCATTTTTTTCATTTATTTAATGACTCTATTGACATTGTATATTGAATATTGTTTGGACCGAAGGGAAGGCAGAAGGCAGATACTCTAAATTAGTTGCAGGAATTTGTGGGGTTATGCATGTTAGAGTGAAAATTCTGTCGACTAAAGTAAAATGGTTTATCACTGAAACAAACAATTTTCAAACGACTAATTGGTTTAATCGATTGATCATTCAAGGACTAAAACGGGGGAATGTTTCATGCTGAAATGCTGCTCCCCTTCATCCTCTGAGGACCAAACATTTTAAACTTTATAACTATATATAACTATAAAGTCATTAGCATGAGCATGCTACGTATTGGAAGAAGACCACTTCGACTTTAGACAGGAAACCTGTATATGTACGTACTATTCTCATTGCATTTTTTAAAAACTAAAAGACTGTTGGCCTCTAAATATTGGAATGTTACTTCTAATGTCAATAAAAAGCTTGCGTGTGGTTTCTTTTGCAATTTTGTCCTCTAATGCTCCGCAAAGGACACATGGAGCCCATGCTTTCAAGAGAAAAAAACTGCAAAATTCAGAAAATATTTCCGCAATAGAAGGCAATTCCTAATTGAAAGCTGGAATGACTGTTTTGTCTGAGGGTCCATGAAACAGTTATTGTATTTCATATTGGAATGTAGCCTATATCTGCTGTGTATAGGGCACTTTGCATGTTTATATTGGAATGGGTCCCCCCATCTCAATGTGGGATTTATGCTGGAATCTGGCCTTTACACACCTGAATTAAATTGGAATGCATTCTCATCTAAAGTGTTTGAATGAACACCTTGGACAGAATTTATTATTAATATTGGAATGCAGCCACTTTAGAAATGATGATGAAATATAATGTACTTTCGTACTGGAATGTGTCCTTTTACCACCACATCAAATATTTTCATATTAGAATTCAGCCTTTCATTCAAAGACTAGAAAGCAGTGTCTGTCTGTCTTCATATCGGAATGCAACGTTCCTTCTTTCATGAGCTAAACCTTTGCTTTGGAAGACCATCTGTTTTTCATATGGGAATGCATCCTTTCTGTATGACTTCATTACTGGAATGTATCATCTGGTTTTCTTTCCAAATCCAGAAAAGGAGGAAGGAGTAGGAGGCACTGTCTAGACTTCATATTGGAAAGCAGCCTCACATTGGTTATCTCCAGCTGGGTCTGGTGGCCTTGCCTGAGTCCCGAGAGTGAGTGGACTTGTCGGAAAAGCTGCCGCTATTGTTCCGCCGGTGGCCTTTCGGGGGAGCCAGTGAGTCATGAAGTGGTGAGCGAGGAGCTGCCCTGATGCTCTGAGTCCTCCTCAGTGGTGAGGAGGCCGAGGAGGGCGGGTTGTGTAGATCTGAGGATTTGGAGGGGGTGGAGACTCTCAGTGAGCCTGTTCGGGTGAAAGGCGTGGAGGTGCTGGTTGGGGGGACGGAGGAGGAGGAAGTCTTGGGGGAGGATTTAGGGGACGAGTCTGAGCCAGTGTGGGCTGAATGAGGAGGAGTAAGGGTGGTGTGGGTCCGTCTGAAAGAAGAAGAGGCGGTGCTTCGGGCAAAACCTGGAAGCAGTGATGATGAAGGGATAGTGGCTTTATGCAAAGGGGTGGCTGGGGCACTGAGGCTGCCTCCTCCTCCACTTCCTTCTACAGCCTGATTGAGTGCCCGCAGAGTGGAGCGACACATCTTCTCCTCTGGCTGGGGTTTGGGTTTCATTAAGGGCCTTTGGGTGGATGGCTTTCTTTCCTGGTTCTGCTCTCTGGCAGACGATTGAGTGCCTGGAACTTTCTGATCCTTTGGATCCTTAGGGTCCTTGTGGATAATGGAGTGTTGGGATGGTGGAGCAGTCGAGGGCCTCCCTCCTTGTCGGAGGGAGGTGCTGTTAAGGTTGGCGACGTTCAAACTGGAGGGCGCTGCAGTGCTGGAAGAACCTCGGTGACCAGGAGGCTTCTCAGGATGTTTGCCCAGGGATGGAGGACCTCGGCTGGTCCTTGAAATGGGCACAACCCGCCTCATGCCTTGATTCTCTGAGTTGGTGAGTGTGCGGACAGGTTTGCATTTGTTGGTGTTTGGGGTTGTGTGTTTGATCCCAGCCAGTCGAGTTTTAGAGGTAGCAAGGTTCTTGGTGGATGGTTTGGACAATGTAGCAGCTTCTGCCTTTCCATTGGTGGAAGGAGCTGCTTCTGTATTTTCACTAGTCATGTGAGAATGAGCAGTCTTGTTTTTGCTCTCTGTTGATTGCTCAGGGGGGGGTTCCAATTTTCTCTCCTCACTGGTGGAGCCCTCTTCTTCTTCTCCTTTATTGACTGGTTCTTTAGCATCTTTAGAGGCATCTGCGGTGATAGTTAGACTGGAAGATGCCGGCTCTGCTGGTTGCCACCTCTTGGAAGATACGGTAAGTGGTGAGTCGTCACAGCGGGAGACAGGCACTGGTTGGCTGCTGATGGGTACAGGCACTGGCGTCTCATTGGCTGGCTGAGGTTCTGAAGGCGTGCGATTGGCTGGGGCAGAGGAAGCTTTCTCATTTCCTCCTTGATTGTCACTTGTACACTGATTCCTCTCGGTTTGTTCAAGTGTGTTGTCAGTGTGTGTGTGCTCACCAGCTGCCTCGCACACACCAGTCACACACCATACAACCACCTTGTCCTCTCGGCCCTCCTCTTCCTCTCTCTGTGATGAGGAAGAACTTGTGTCAGAAATTAGAACACCAAATTTTTCTGTATTCCCGATGTGGGAGTTAGTCTGTGCCTCCTGGACTTTGGATTTGTCCACTCCCTTCTCTTCCATATCTGTGATTACCATATCGTCCTGGTGATATCCCTGGAGATGGCTGTGGTGTGTGTTCTTGTCGAACACTTTCAGCTCAGGAACCAGTGTGCATTTTTCTAAAACCACTGACATGTTGCTGTTTGCAGCACTGGGTTGGGGTTTCTCATCACAGGAGACAATTTGTCCACTAAAATCCTGATCAGCTCTTGATTTTTCAGCATTGTCATTCATTGTAGATGTTTCCCCCCTCAAACCAAAGTACGTTTGATGGTCTGAAGGTGTTACCTGGCTGCTAAAACCCAGACTGAGTCGATCTTTGCCATTGTTGTTGTGGTCAGATTGCTGGTTCAAATCAGAGGTAGGTTTGACTGTAACTTTATTTGTGGGATTGATGGTGTCAACTTGAGTCTGGGTAGCATCATTGTTGAGGTAAGTGGTGGTTGTACGGTATGCGTTTGAGTTTTTTGGACTCCTAGGGGTCTTGGGAGGTGAGGAGGGGGTTTGCGATGCTATCTCGCCTGCCTGAGACTGCTGGTTTTGGGGGAAGCTGAATGTTGTCACTCTCAGATTTCGAGGCCAAGTCTGAGGGGAGAGTCCTGGACTTCTAAGCCCAGATTCAGGTGAGGCTGATTGGAAAGCTGTCCTTGCCTCTTCCTCTCCTCTCTGCTGGGTGACTTTGTGGTCAGGGGTCGCCATTCTGAGGAGCATGCTCAATTCACGCTCAGCAGCAACGGATGGCGAGCTGGATGGAGAGTTCCGGGAACGCCGTAGGCTCCCCGAGCGCCCCAGAGGAAAGTGGGAGTTGTTTAGAGGTGAACGAGGGCTGAATCTAGGAGACAGGAGCTCCATCAGCAGCCCGGCCTCGTCGTGGCGTGACATAGCAGCTGACATGTCTGTCTCGCTGCTGCAGCGCAACCCAAAGGCTCCTCCCACCTACAACAGGATCACATAGTTTAAATTCATTACTAGTCAAGCAGATTGAGTGTATTTATATTCCAGCGTTTGGTTGTGTGTTGTCTTACCTCCTCGCCCCCCGACCAAGAGTGCCTCTTCTGCTCCTCCAGCTCCTGCAATCGACGGCGACGGGCCATCTCTTTAGCCTCCCTCTCCATGTTCTCCTTTAGTGACAGACAGACAGGAGTGAGTCTTATGCAAGTCTTCTATCTTTGAATACCAGGAGCCAGTTGCAGCAGCTGTTCGCATATTCAAACTTAGCCTCATTATAATATAAGTGTTCACTAAGTGCAGATTTAAGCATCAGTAAATTAAACCCTGTTATATCACACAAACTAGTTCTTACATAGAGTTTAGTTGTTGCTAACTATTTACACCCACTAACTGTCAGGTAGAACTGTTGTGTAAACTTGCTAAATGAACCAACTGAAGCTAATATTAGCTTGCTAATATCTGACTTGGATTGAAGAGTAAAAGAGGTAATATGGAATATGGTTGACATATCTGACCAGACACTTTCATTTTCACAGAAAAACACACTAAATCTCAAATTACAAAACTTTATGTCAATAACTTTAGACTAAATAACCAAATAACTAAGTTTATTTAGCATAGCTTAGCATAATCAGATATTTCCCTCTCACTGTAAACTGCGTGAATACTCCTAATTCTAAAACACACATTTTTCTCCAGATATGAAGATATGAATAAAATGGTATAGAGCAACAATTAGTTGATTAATCGATTGAAATGAAATTATTCAGCAACTATTTTGATCATTCAACAATTGTTTTAGCAATTTTCCAAATTGCCAAAAACTCTCTAGTTGCTGTAAAGGTGTTATTTTTGGAAGTTATGTTACAGCTCATGATGCTACAGTGACTTCCTGTTTACATAGCTGGTTGCTTCTTACAGATGTTTCCTTGCAATATATTTACAGATTACTTAAGTGTAGACAACATATTTCTTTTAATGGTGTAACCCAAGTTGTTAAATCACTAGTTTGAAACTAGTTAGCGGTAGGTTAGTTACCTAGTTGTTACTGAAAACTTGGGGACAACTTTACGCAAACTTAGTGATGGATTTATGAACTGCTGGTGCAACTCAATTGGGCAACTGTCATATTTTCAGAAACAGTATGGAGTTGCAGTATGTCACACTGTGAACTTCGGCACAGATTACAGCCTGCGATATGGACACACAAGCACTTCCCTACATCATGACAGGATGCCACAGTAAAATGTGTTGTACTCACTACAATAATGTGTTGCATGTAGCTTTAGATCTAACCAGCTCACTGAGACTGCTTCCTCTTTTACTTACAATATTTAAAACTAATTCATCAATAAAAAGGCATAAAAATTCCCCACCTCTCCTAAAATTTTTGCAAGCAATGAGTTGTGACAAAAACCCTGCTTCTAACGTGAAATAGAAGTGGAAGGAAACATTTGCTTGTTTAAATAAGTGTACAAGATGAATTTTCAAAATGTTTTTGACCAAATATTCTGGCACTGATCATGTAAAGAATTTTTGATGGTTTGTGTTTCGGTGCTTTTAGAGGAACATTCAGTGGTAGAAGCATTCATTTCATAAGTAAATTAATCACATTACAGCTCTAAACTGTACTGCAGCACAGTCGATTACAACATTAAAGCTATATCATAAAATTCATAACCGTTACTAAGCATATCACAATACTGATATATGCCAGCTTTGGTGTATGTTGTTGTTTATATTTAATTGTGTGTACCTTGACAGCATCAGTGAACCTGGAGCAGAAGGTGTGGAAGATGCTGAAGCAGTCATCCAGTCTGAACATGTCTCTGTCCTCACAGAAGAAATCAATCAGCTCACTGCCTTCCTTCTTCAGCTGCTGCCGGCTGCCACGCAGCAAGCATAGAGATGACGTTGCACACTGAGAGACAGAAAAACAGAGGCAGACAGGAGAAACTTTAACTTTATCATTATCCTGCAGGAAATTTAGTTTGTAAGCAGGTGTTAACGCAGAGATCACAGGAATGCACTGATGACAATGAACAGCAAATATCAATAATCAGATATAAGATATAAAAGATAAGATATAAAACAAATAAAATACACAGTATAAATAATAAAATATACCAATAAAAATAAAGACTGCAACAGATTCAGCCAAAAATAGAAACATTACTGCCATACATACATTTAAGAAACTATTTGTGGGTACATACTTGAAAGTTTGAGACATAATTATGTGTTTATTGATTTTAATTGGTGTCTAATTTAATAAATGTATATGGACCTTATATGTGGGTGTATATGGTTTTTTATTTGACCATTTTAAGTTTTACTACCCAACTAACTAGCTATAGTTTGTGTCTATATGTTGGCTTGTCTGGCTATCTTTGTGAGGGCCTATTTCAATTTTGACTCCCAGCAATATCTTTATTAATATTATCAAATAACCTCCAACAATAAGAAGCACATGTGTTCACAGCCAGTATGAGGGATAATATCAAAGACATAATTAGACATTTGAAAGAAAATAATAGTACAAAGAACAAATATATATACAAATTAGAGAGAAAAAAAAGTTTCTCTGCTTTCCAAAAGGGTTCCCATACTGGTATAATCACATGATATTTTCATTATTTGTACATCTGTGTTGAATTCAAAAGTATAATTCACAGAAAACAGAACAATCAACCTACAGTATGTTAATTTTAAACCATCTTAGTGAGGACATTTGGGCCGTTCCTCACAGCCTAAAAGAGCTGTTTGAGGGTGAAGACTTGGTTTTGATGGTCACTTGCAGGAAGTTACCTGCAGGAAGCTGTCCAGTTGCTGCAACAGTTCTGTGTCTCTCTGGACGCTCTCCTCTACTGAGTGTGTGCGCGACGTCAGACACTGCAGGTCAGCATCCAGCGTTTCCAAGGAGATCCTACAAACAAACAAAAAAAGACCATTAAAAACAAGAAATATGGAAAATATTCTGAAACTGAACTATACATTACTCCCTTTCTGCATTTTACACCAATCTACAGGTTTAAATTTGGCGCGAAATCTGCTTTTTACCAGCAGAGGGCGTTGTTACAGAGCAAATGACTTTTAAGTTTTCAGAGGTTTTAAGTTTGAGGTGATGAAGTGATAAAGTGAGTTCTTACCTGGCTGCAGTCTGAACATGAATCAACTTCAGTGGAAACTCCAACAGCTTCTCGTCTTTTTTCTGTGCTTCCTGAAGGAGAGAGAAGGAATATTTAATTTCTAGAGTTTGTATTTAAGTGCTTTCTGTGGTCTTGTTTTCCTAAATGATTTATATTGGGGTCAATTTTAAGATCAGGACAACGCTTTATTTTACAACTCCCTTAATTTTATGCAAATTTCCATGAATTTATTTTACATAATTGCAGATATTTTTTAAGTATAAGTTGGCGGGTTTCATTTTTTTGAATATTTTACAGAAAGGATGGTGCAATTTGGTACAAATTATCAAAGAAAAGTGTTAAGTTGGTTTGGTTGTACCCACTCATTTATATTTGGGTTGTTACTTTGAAAAAAATCTTAATAAATTAGACTCTTAACAATTACTTAACTGACAGAAAATTCTCAGTTTTCAGTGTGCAGTTTTGTACACACTGAAAACTGAGTATTTTCTGTCAGTTAAAGAATTATGAAAGAGTCTAATTCATTAAGAATTTTTACACTTACATCTGCATTATGTATGAACCCAAATATAATGAATCAGCACTTACCAACTAAACCAACTTCACACTTTGTCAGTTTTTTCTTATAATTTTTACCAAATTGCACCACCCTCTCTGTAAAATGTTCTAAAAATTAACTGTTAAATACTTGCAAATTACTCAGAAAATTTCCAGGAAGTTAATATAAAATTAAGGGACCTGTAAACTAAAGTGTTACCAATATTAGCAATTTTTTTGTTACTGACCAGAGCAACAAAGTGCAGTAGGTTCATGCCCGGCTTGTTGGCCTTGGTGTCGGCCAGAGACAGGAGGGATGACAGCTTGAAACCAACTGCGTTTCCTGCATAACCTCCCTGCAACACACAGAAACACAAAACAACACAGCAAATAAACACAAACAAAATTCTGCACATGTAAAGGCTGCAGCACAAGATTCTGCATTTCACATGAAGCGGCTTCTGTTTGCTGTAGATTTTGTGCTAAGTGACAATGAACACTAACAGAAACCACAACTGGCTATAAAAGTATCTTAACACTGGTGAGCATTGAGGGAGAAGGAAGAAATTTAATGAGGCAGTTGAACTTTTTTGGGGTGTTTTTTGTTTATATGTCTAAAAACTAATATGTCTGAAGGGGAGTTTTAAAAGACGGCTAGACAAAAACCAACAATAAAAATAACTTCAACTTTGGACTAAAACAGAAAGTAGAATCTTCTGATCCATTTTTTTAAAATCAAATCCTCACATCAGAAAGACTAACTTAACTAACTATCGTTTTGGAATATATATTGATTTTTTGTATTTTTCCTTTAGACCCACATTGCTATTATTATCATTTTATCATTATAATTTCTATTTTTTATTTAGTCACTGATGTTTATTATTGGGAACATACTGTTTTGTTTTGCCTATCATGAAAGGTATCAATATATTGATATAAAACTGATGAAAATTCAATAAATAAGGGTACATTAACACTAAATACACCTTTTTAGTTAACAAATTACATGCAGTCACATGTATTTAATCTGATTTCAAGGCAATAAATTATGCATTGCACATTTGTTGTTTATTGCACAACACTTTTATATCCATACTGTGGAGGTCAGACAAAAGCGGCATGTTTTATGTCACTTCCCTCCAAATCTGTGCCCTAATCAATTTTACATTTATGTTTTGAGACAGGATAAACTCCATATTCACACCGACTACCTTGTGAACCTTATGTGGTCAGTTTGACCTTGCTTCCACAGTAATGGCATTTACTTTTTCTTTTCTAATTATTCATTATTGCTGTTTTTATTCCTTTATACAGTCTTTAAGTCTCTCACTCACAGCATTGAGGATGTTTCCAGCCTGCAGCACCAGATGAAGAACAGCATGGAGCTCCTCACAGCACATTAACTCTGGAACAGAAGAAGATCAAGTTGTTTATTTGCATCACAACAAAGGACAGACAAATCCAAAAACATCACCTGCTTCAAATCAGGAAGCAGAGACATAAATGCATAAATAAATAATGTGGAAAACATCTTCACACACACACACACAATAAAAAAGATTACCAGGAGTGTATAATCCTAAAATCCCTGCGTGCACCAGAGAGTGTGTGTGTGTTGTCACTGGCAGCGTTAGTGTGTGAAGGGTTAGTTAACATTCATGCAGTTATCAAGTTCACACACGCTTGCTAAAAATAGCAAAGGTGTTATTGTGTCGAATGTGTGTGTCTTTGGGGAGGAGAGTAATTTACTGGTGATGTCTCACTCTGTTTGTATCATTTGTACCAAAGATGGAGACGAGAAACCAACTCTGTATTAACTAAGTACATTTACTCAAGTACTGTACAAATGTGAGGTACTTGTACTTTACTTAGTATTTCCATGTGATGCTACTTTATACTTCCACTCCACTATATTTCAGAGGGAAATATTGTACTTTCTACTCCACTACATTTATTTGACAGCTTTAGTTACTTTTCAGGTGAAGATTTGACACAATGGATAATATAACAAGCTTTTAAAATACAACACATTGTTAAAGATGAAACCAGTGGTTTCCAACCTTTTTGGCTTTATCCTTACGAGACTTTACAGAGTTGTTGAAGCTTCCAACAACATGCAGATGTTAACTGTGAGAGCTTAAAGACAGAGGCCTCATGCAGAGAGCAGTAAACTGATGAACTAATGATGCTGCGAGGTCGTTACCTTTGGTGGCAGAGCGAAGGATCTTAATGTCACGTTTCATGGCGTCACACGCCCCGGGAAACTCTCTCTTCAGCAGCATGGACTCAATACGGACCGAGTAACTATAAATGGAGATAAAAATAAATGAAAACCCTAAATCTTATAAAGATACGAGCCTGAAAGACAGAGAAGGGGAGCAATAGTGGATTGAGAGGTTGATAAAAACAACATAAATAAAACCATAAATACACAATAATTCCATCTTATAATAATAGTCATCAACAAAAATGCATGTTGGACACAATTTTGTATGAGTCACTATGTTTCACCAAATTAAAACTACATTTCCCACCAACCCCCACTGCATCACATTCCCCGACTCCCGCAAGTGAATCAGATTTTGTCGTCTTTTCATTCTTTCCACCATCTGCTGTTACCAGAAACCCTGAAAGCTTTAAGCTCCATTTGCTCTGGATGAAGTCTTTATTCTTCATTTGGATCCCCTTTAGCTTTCACACAGCGGCTGCTACAGTAAGCTTTAAGAGAGCCGATTTATCTTATTTATTGGTTCATTTAACAGGAAGCGCACATTAATAAAAATGATGTAAATATGCAAGTGTGGCCAAGAGGCTATTTTTTTTTAATGGACAGATGTTACAATATCTAATGTAATACTAAATACTCCTGTGTGCTTACAGAACTTAAGGTAATGTCTACAGATTGATGTAAAATTGTAAAATAAAATATGGAGGGAGGGCTCACGCAGTTTAAAGGATAAGTTCACACTTTTTGAGTCTGTCTTAAAACAACAGTCAGGTGTCCATATGAACAGTGAAAGAGGTTTCCCTCGCTGTAATCATTCCTCCTGTTCATACTGGATATTAAAGGATCCTTCAAATGTGCTTTCAATGTAAGTGATGGAGGATAAAATCCACAGTGTGTCCACACAGTCATTTAAAAGTTGATGTGAAGCTTATATGAGTCTTCAGCAGTCTGAGTTAGTCATATCAAGTGGATATCTGACACATTTACAGTCTTTTTAACATCAAATTCCCTCTTTGTGTTTCCTCGGACAGTGTTTCCCTGTTGAGCTGCAGGTGGAAGTATAGTAACAAAAAGAGGGACTTTGGCACTAAAAAGACTGTAACGTTGAAAGATATCTACTTGATTTGACTCATTTGGACACTGAAGCTTCATATTAGCTTCAGATAAACTTTAAAATACATTTTTGCACAGAAGGAGGACTGTGGATTTTGTCCCCCATCACTTCCATTGTAAGTGCATTATGAAGGGATCTTCTAATGGTCAGTATGAACAGGAGGAACGATTACAGCAAGAAAAACATGTTTCACTGTTCATTTGAGATCCTGATTGTTGTTTTAAGACACCAAACATGAGCTGTCTCTTTCTTGGTTCCAGTCCAGCGGGGACCTTTATTGCATCATATCCACTCATTTTCCTGCCATCAACTTCTATAAACTCTCTAATAAATTAACATGTCTACGAAAAGACACAGCGCTTCTTCAACAACAAAATAAACCCTTTGATCACCAACATTATAAACAAATTAATGTAATGCGAATATAAAGCCAGAGGTCACTTCACCTAGACAAAAATCTAAAACAAGATACCACTCTGATCTTTAAACTCGCACCTGGGGAGCTGAATCAGCAGGTACACGAATGAGTCGGCCAATGAGAGTTTAGAGATGTCGCCTTGGTACGCCTTCAGCTTCATCACCTTCAGGAGAGAAAACAGATGAGACACAAACTAACATGATGACATTAATGTGTGTGTGTGTGTGTGTGTGTGTGTGTGTGTGTGTGTGTGTGTGTGTGTGTGTGTGTGTGTCACCTCCTCAGTATCTGGCAGCAGTTTCAGCAGCTCCCTCAGAGGCTCCGCCCCGTATGGATCACTGTTTCCATGGCGAATATCGTCTACTATCACCTGATTGGACCTGGAGGAGAAAGAAGATTTCACATTTAATTAACAGTAAGAAATTATTCCCAAGTAGTTCTGAAATCATTACCAACAGAAAATTAATCATTTCAGTCACTTGTCAAGCAAAAAAATCCAAAACATTCTCTGTTTCTAGCTTCTCAAATGTGAGGATTTGCTGCTTCTCTCTGTTTTATATCATTGTGAACTAAGTATCTTTGGTTGGTCCGACAAAACAAGACATTTGGAGACGGTATTGGGCTTCTGGGGAATTGTGAAGAGCATTATTCACTATTTTCTGATATTTTCCAGACAAAAAAAACGAACAAATGGACTAGAGCTGCTACGATTAGTTGATTAATCGATTAGTTGTTCCACAGCAAATTAATCTGTAACAACAAACATTTGCTGGTTGCAGCTTCTCAAATGTCATACATGAGAGTAAACTGAATATCTTTGGGTTTTGGATGGTTGGTCAGACAAAACATGACATTTGAAGACGTCCTCTTGGGCTGTAAGAAATTATAATTTCTTATATAATAATTTTTTTTTACTATTTTGTGACACTTTATGAACAAAGTGATTAATCAATTATGAAAACAATCATTCGCTGCAGCCCTAAAATGGACAACTGTATTTCAGAGCATTTCCCTCCAAAAGCTGAGTTTCCAGTTACTGAATTGTATCAGCTCTGTACTCAACTTGCATTACGTGGCTGACGTCAGAATGTTTTCGTTAAACTGATGGATGGAAAATAAAGGCCAGCCTGAACCCAAATGGAGATCATGGATACTGTACAAGTGGCCGAAGTGAATTTTCTTCGCAGGGTGGCTGGGCTCACACTTAAAGAGAAGATCCAACATCGAGAAGGAGATCGGGGAAGAACTGCCGGTCTTTGGTATCAAAAGGAGACAGTTGAGGATGGCTGCCGGACCCCAGAAGGATTTATTTATCAAGTCTGGTTGGGGAATCCTTCAGGAGCCCATCAGAAAGAGCTGGAGGTTATGGCTGGGTACTTTGCTTAGCCTGCTGCCACCCTAACCCAGAGGAGTGGTGGAAAATGGATATATAGATGGAGAACTCAAACACACAAGCTCATCAGCTCATGAGCCGTTAATGTCAGCTACAGATGAGGTTTCTATAAAGGTGCTTAACAAGAGAAATCCTTTACATACATACATTACAGTGTTATTGTGCAGGTTTATTAGTGAGGTATTATCGCAGTGAAGGCTGCTTGTTAACGTCCAACTACAATTCATCTATAAGTGTTTTCAGGTGCAGTAACTGAACTGTTTCTAGAGAGAATGGGAAATCATATATATCAATACTTATATAATACTTATATAATACTTATATTTATTGGTGGCTTATGTGCTTGTTTCTGGTTCATACTGTGGCTGTCATACATGCTCTCGCTCCCTCATGCCTGTATGTCTCTCAGTGTGTTTGGTAAGCACTCAGTCTGAACATATTGACACAGTCAATACAACATAAACACATTCAGGACACTTAATGATCCCGTTGCCCTCCCCTTATGTTACTAAAACACTCTGCTGCAGTATATGGACACCATTTGGCTCCCTCCCAGTCTGTGCTGAAGCTTCATATTAACTTCAGATAAACTTTTAAATAAGGTTTTGCACAGAATGGCCAGTATGAACAAGAGGAATGACTACAGCAAGAAAAACCTGTTTCAGTGGTCATTTGGGCTCCTGACTGTTGTTTTAAGACAAACTTGAAAAATTGTGAACCTGTCCTTTGAAGTTATTTGGATGACAGATATTCAATCAATTCTTCTAACTCGTTGTGCTGTGACATCACCCCGGTCCTCTGATGTGATGCAAACGTGGAATTAGTCACATGTCAGCAGCGTGTCTGTCTACATTCTTGCACAACATGCCAGCATAACCACATCTATTTACCCACTACACTTTGTGATGAGGGCGAGAAGACACATCACGCCAACACCCTTTCTGTCAGATTGTTACCCCGGGGCGCGTCCTACAAGAGACATTATTCAAACGCAGATCTATTGAAAGCATCTTCAACTTATCGAGATGTAAACCTCCCATCCTGACTGGACACGTGTGTTCATCAAAGCCATTCAGTGTCCATCAGTCCAGGTCTGCTGTTTGTCTCCCTCGTAAAATATCTGAAATTTCTTTAACTATAAAAAACAGCTGCTGAAATGTGATTTTTAGAGAGTGTTTACATTTGCATTTTGCTCTATCAAAACCTTCTTATTCATGTCAGGGATGCTGTAAAAGATGCTCATACAGAAAACAGGTTTGCTGGCAACAAAAGCTGAACCAGGCTTGATATTAAAGGAACATTTCGAGAAATACATTTAATACATGCTTTCTTGCTGAGAGTGAGCTGAGAAGATTGATACTGCTCTGAAGTCTGTACAGTAAATATGAAGCTACTGTAAGTTTAGCTTAACATAAAGGCTGGAAACAGAAGGAAACTCTCTTCAAAGGTAACAAAATCCGCCAACAAACACCTATAAAGCTCATTAATTTACACGTCATATCGTGTCTGTTTAATTTGTACAAAAACTGAAGTGTAAAAACAAAAATTTTATGGGGACAGATTCAGGCTAAATGTTTCCCCCCTGTTTCCATTCTTTATGCTAGGCTAAGATAACGTGAGTATAGTAAAGTGATTATTGTTGTGATAACTTTCCAGAATTGTAAAATCCTGTCTCATAGCTCCATAAACTGCTCGGTAGTATTTTGACATCTGATAAGCTTTTTAACGCGTGTGATATTTCAATGTAAATAGCCATTTTGGTTCTTGTTTTATTGAATTCTGGAGTAATTTATTTGCCTTTCATGTTAGAAAATATTCAGGCTACAGTGGAAAATCTCAATGGAGGTGAAAAGTGTGTGTGACTGTGTGTGTTTGTTGTAAGAGTCACAAAGTGAGGCTTACCTCTTGAACTGTTTGAGGAAAATCCCAATGTTCATCCCTCTCTTTGAGTCAAGAATAGAGACCTGGTTGGTAGAGAGACATATAGAGACAGAGAGAGAGAGAAAGAGAGGTAAAGGTGAGAAGTTTGAGGTCACACAGCCCAGGTGGAAACTGTCCACACACACTTCACCTCCTCCACACCTTCAACAAACAGCAGCACACACACCTCCTCTCTGATGTCCCTGAACGAGCTCCTGGCCTTCCCTCCTCTTTTGGGCGTGGTCTTGGCGTTTGACTGAGAGTCGTTCTGACCAAACAGCTCCTCGATGGTCTGGACATCAATCTGGTACTCCTGCTGCACCAGACCCTGAGTCCACAGGTTGGCCCGCCCCTTCACCTGTGACACACAAACAGAGGATATTAGGATGTTCAATGTGCTTGAATATAATAAATGTGTGAATCAGTTTTTCAGAGACTTTACCTGCTCCGCTGGTATTGTTTTCCAGAAGAAACTCCTCACCCTCTTCTTCTTCCTCAGGCCTCCTGTGGGGTCTCCCAGTCCAGGGAGCAGAGATGGCAGGGGAGGAGGGGGAGGAGGAGGAAGACAAGGAGGAGGAGGAGGAGGAGGAGGTGGAGGTGGTGGCGGAGATGCTCTCGTCTGGTTATCAGAAAATCTCGATAGAGGACAAGGAGGGGAAGGAGGAGACGTCGGCACAGCCACGGCAACGTCCTCCTCATGGAGAGAGAAACTCTCCCTCTCGTTGGCCGGGGAGACGCTGCCCATCACGTGCATTCTCACAGCCAGTTGACGGAGGGTATAGCAACAGACTGGATGGTCACCGAGCTGATGGGCGACCATAGTGAGAGGAGGGACGCTGAGTGTGGTGATGACAGTGAAGATGCGTCATCGTGTTAGGAACATCAGAGGTCATTAAAAGGTCAAAGGTCAAATCCAGAGGTCAGCAGATACTGCGGAGAAATTAAGAAAAATCTAAATGAGGAAAACTCCAGAAACTTTGTAGAAGCTTTGAAGAAGCTCTGTCTTTTCTTAGACATGTTTTCGACATTTATTACAGAGTTTATAGTACAGATGAAAGGAAAATTAGTGGAAATGATGCAATAAAGGTCCCTAGCGGACTTGAGCCGGGGAAGACACAGCTCATGTTCAGTGCTAAGTTAAAAGGACAGGTTCACAAATGAACACTGAATCCACTTATATTTAGTCATTTCAAAGCTTTTAATATGAAGCAGTAAAGCAGTAAATGTTGGGTTTGCATCGGCAGTAACTTAACAGAACTCTGACACTGCAGCACCTTGGCGGACTTCCAGAAAGCTGGCCAATCAGAACAGGGCTCATCAGGAGGGGGGGCCTTAAAGAGACAGGAGGGGCTGCATAATGGCCTGTATAAGATAAATAAGGAGTTTTTTGAACTGTGAGTCATGCAAAGCTACTCTAGTGGAGTCCCAGAATAAAATTATAGAGCTGGAAATGAGCATAATAGGTCCTCTTTAAATTTTGATTGTAGGTTAGATTGATTATATCAGAAGAAGAAATTGTACTGCAGAGCTAAATGTAAACTGAAACCACAGCACAGACACGAATGACTTGGAAAAATCCATTTGGCATGCGACCATGTTGGACTCACACTGACATTCTTCTGTTTTATTCATATTGACCAATGTGAGTGTGTGTGTGTTGCTTTCAAAAATGTCTTGTAATTATATGAATGTTAATTAAACATTTATAACATTACGTAATGTTAAACATTTCCTTTTGTGTCACGTATATTTGTGTGTGAGTGACTCTTGTCTCCATTGAAACCTGTTTGTTTTCTCTGAACGATCAAACAACTCCAGCTGGCAGTTTCTTTATCATTGTCCTCCTCACACACACACACACACACACACACACACACACACACACACACACACACACACACACACACCTATCACACCTTCACCCTCACCTTCTGTCTGTATTGTGGCTGGATGGCAAGTTGTTGAACAAACTATTA
This sequence comes from Thunnus albacares, assembly GCF_914725855.1. Classification (NCBI taxonomy): domain Eukaryota; kingdom Metazoa; phylum Chordata; class Actinopteri; order Scombriformes; family Scombridae; genus Thunnus; species Thunnus albacares. Next base: position 4,527,390 of record NC_058127.1, on the reverse strand, counting down.
AAGCTGTAGAAAAGTTCAGAAAACATTAAAAGTCAAGAGTTGATCTGTTGTTATTGCAGTATATAAAAGAGACGAGGATTCAATCAGTCAACTGGTATTAATAAATGTGTTGCTGATGGTGACATTTCTACCTGCCGATTATCTTTATTACCTTAAAGCATTTTTTTTTATCTGTATGTCCATCGGTTTTCAACACAGGACAAATATATGAATGGACAGAGGAGAGTAAATATAAATAAATATAATTCTGAGCATTAGTAATGTCATAAAACTATTGATAAAAGTTAATATTAATGGATTTTGTCACTCCTATTATTATTATTTGTGCCTTGTCTTTGATTTGGGGGATAATCATGCTCTCAGTTCCCATAGTGCTTTGATATAGCTGCAGGCTATATTTGTTTACATTTTGGCAAATTGGCGCCATTAAAATAAGCCAAATTAGCTATTATCACTTCCTGTTTGCAGTGTAGACATAAACATACATACAAACATACATACATCTTGATTAGTATTTTCTAGATAAATTGACACACCTGCCGAGTCACATTGCGTCATTTACGAGTTGAGTTGAGTTGAGTGCGTTAAAACTATTGCTTTTCTGAAGCGCTGAAGTGTGTTGAAACTGAGAAATAGGTGTGTTGTATGTTGCCCTTAAAAGAAAAACTCTGGTTGTATTCTATATTTTCCTTATTGTCAACAAATCCCATGAAAAGGCAAAAACCAACAATGAACTGATCTACTTACAAGTGTTGTGTGTATATCCAAAGTCCGATACATTATATGTGCCGTAGACCTCCATTGTTTGTCCAAAAACTATTAAAAACACATCAATAATAGAGGTGACATGCTCCTTCATTACCGTCAACACACACACTGTATTTGGACTCAACCCCACACATACCATCCTGCTGCCAAAAGTACTCAGTAAGTGAACAAACAAATGTGTATTACTCCACCAATGAAAATAGTCCCTAATAAAAGCACTATTTCCTCCTGTTTGAGTAACGTTCATTAAAAACTACAGTGCCCAGCTGTTTTAAGAAATTACTGAGCCTTTTTGAAAAATGACAGTATACAAAATGTGTGCAACAAAACCATTGCGAGTATAATTGTAGCAATTAAATGTTTTAACCATGTAAAGCACTTTGTAACTTTGATTTAAAAACTGCTGTATAAATAATGTTTATATTATATATTATATTTGATTATTTAGTGTCTAAAATGTCGAAAAGAAACATTCAAAATGTTTGCTTATACAAAACATCATCAGTCTTATCAAGCAACTAATTAGCTTTTCCCATAAAATGTGGGAAAATAGTGAAAAATGTCTTCATTTTTGCTTGTTTTAGCAGACCAACTGTGTGAAACCAAAGACATAAAACAGAGATATGACGCAAATCCTCATATCAGAGAAAGTTGGTAGTTTTGCTTGAAAACAGACACATTCTCAATTATCAAAATTTCCTGTTGATCCGTTACTCATTTCAGTAACACATTGATGAGCATTTCTCATTTTGTTTCTACCCACAGATGTTTATATCTGAATAAGGCCACTTCATTATGGTGACACTTGTATTTTTTTCTCACAATAATGAGCAAAAACATTCACTGTAACACTCTGTAATAACTGCCCTTCTGCTTTGTTTACTCCACTCTGCACAGGAAGAGGATCGTACCAGGAAATCCGTATATGGCTGACATCGCATTCGGACTAAATCCCTGCACTGCTAAATTATTTAACACACACACACACACACAGGCGGAGTCCCCTGTGTGAAATTCTGGATACATGTCAACAAAGATATACACTTCCTGCTGATGAATTAAAGATGTGTGTGTAAGTGTGTTACATAACCTAATCTCACATCTCTGTTTGATTGCCCGATTTCTTCCATCAAACTTGCCACTTAATCGTGCTAACAACCCGGCCTGCCCAGTGAGTGAGTGTGTATGAGTGTGTGTGTGTGCAGTGGTGAGTTACTGCTGCAATAAGTTCTGGTCTGTACTGACCTGATTACTGCTGATCCATTTATTTATTTGGGGAAAGAATGGCACATTCAAACTCCATTCAAAAACTCAGAAGTTTAATGCTGCCTTGCTCATAGGCAAAAATAAGTGATTTGTCGAACATGACTTGACATGACAAGCTGTTACACAACTAAAATGTTAAGTTTCATGACTGTTAGTTTTTATTTTTATATAGTTTTTAAATTCTTTTCCACTTTAAATGTGCCAAGATTAACATGTAAGTTCAATAGCATCCTATTCATTCATTAAGTTCCACTTGTTTTTGTATTATTGGCAGACATGCTATAGCTAAAAGGTAACACAGTCACATATATTATGTATCTGTTTGAAGCAGGGGAAGAATACAAACATCTTGAATTCTTTGAAAAATATATATTTAGATTAATTTTTAATGAGCATTCAAGGGAAACAAATCGTTGTTTCATCCTGTGAATAAACAACAAGATGCACATATTTAAAGATTTTTATATTTTTAGCATTACAAGAGTGCAATGTAGCTTTAGTTTAATTTTTTTCTTTTTAATATCCATTTCTGGCTCGTGTCAGTTTAGAAAAACCATTATGGTCGCAACTTGTGCAAATAATGTCGATAAAACTGTCTTTCCATTAAAATAATTATTACTTGGTGACTTCATTGAGCTGAATTTACCAGCACATGTTCATACTTCAGAAAACAGCTGAACTCATTTTATAGGTTTGATGCATTTACTAAAAGGAAAAGTTAACTAAATTAACAGAATTTGCAATGGAGTTTGGTGTGTCGTTCTCTCTCTTGTAGGGAGAGAGTACAAGACATGTGTGTGTGTGTGTTTCAGATGCCAGGGCTGGGGTTGCCATGTCTACCATGGCAACCAGTCAGAGTGCTACTGATTGTTGTGGTAACAGACCTGGTTACAAACAATGACAGTTTGTTTACTTGGCAGACAACAAAATCGGGGTCACAGTGGGTTTTTTGTGTGCTTGTACATGTATGTGCATGTGCATGTGCATGTGCATGTGCATGTGTGTGTGTGTAAACCAGTGGGTCAGATTATTAATATCATCCCTTCATCTTCAAAGGTTCAAAGGCTTACTGTAAACAAAAGGTGACGGGCTGCGATTTAAACTCGAGATGACATCATCCAATCACGCGACTCCAAATGTAAAAATAGATGGGGCCAAACCGCTGACCCGGTTCACACGAAGGGCCCTGATTGGCTAACGGGGTCACAGGGTTAATGAGGAGTCAGAATGAACAAGACGCAGTGATGTGTGAACTCAGTTTGACAACTTTGTTACTACTACTGTCAACAAATATTACTACTACTGCTAACTACTACTACTGCTGCTAATACTATTACTACTGCTTATACTACTACTACTACTACTAGTAATATACTGTTAGTACCACTAATACTACTGCTAAATTACAGTACACTACTACTATTGCCATTAATACTACTACTACTGCTACTAATACTATTACTACTACTACTGCTAAATTACAGTACACTACTACTACTGCCATTAATACTACTACTGCTAACTTATACTACTACTACTGCTACTAATACTATTACTACTAATACTACTGCTAAATTACAGTATACTACTATTACAGTATACTACTACTGCCAATAATACTACTAGTGTATACTACAGTATACTACTACTGCCAATAATACTACTACTAGTGCTGGTGCTTTTACTACCACTACTGTCAACTAATACAATGGGTAACTCTACTGCTGCTGCATCTTTATTTTCTTAGAAAAATTAACTTTTTTAATGTTTGTGGATCCATGATGACTCTGTTTTATCACATTTTCATTGAATCAGATTTTTCTTTTTGCACTGTACTGTGGTATGTGAACCTCAGTCTGTCCAACAAAAATGGATTAAATTGTCTTGTGAAAGTGTCCAGTAAAGTTACTGGAGTGGGCCAGGTTCAGCTCTCTGACATCTATAATAAACATTTTCTCAGGAAGGTTGAGGTTATTCAGGCTTACTAAGACCATCCTTTGTTCAGGGAGTTTGAGTTACTTCCATCTGGTTGTCTTTTTTAGGGTACCAGTTGTAAGGACTAAAAGGTCTAAATCATACTTTGTTTCAGTTGTTTTACTTAAAGGTTATGTCTGGTGATTTCTGTATTTTTCTTATTGTTAACAAACCACATTTACAGAGGCAAACCAACAATGAACTGATCTACTAACAAGTATTGTGTGCGTATCCAAAGCCTGATATATCTTATTCCTCTGTGCCATAGACCTCCGTTGTTTTCCTAAAAACTATTAAAAACATGTTAGTAAGCCACCACTGCTGCACTGGGTGACATGTTCCTTCATCATGAAGAGCTTGGTCACGTTAGTTTGTTTAGAATCCACCATTGGAAGTGACTCTGAACACCATTGGTTGACGCAGGGCAAAGGCTGGTGAAGAGGCTCCATTTCAAACGCATGCTGCGACACTGAAATCTACTCATTCAGAAAAAGAAACTTCTAATTCGCCTGAGCTGTGCTTGTGTGTGTGTTTGGTGAGCTGACTGCGCAATTGTTAGTTATCTTTTCTCAGCCAACCCAATTATGATCCCTTTATACATCCATCTCTTGCCTTTGCTCCACATTCCTACAGCGTCGGCTCTGACCTCAATACAGAGAGAGAGAGAGAGAGTAGGGAGAAAGAGACAGCCCACGGCTCTGAGATGGGAAAAAAAATGAAGTGACGACTCGTGAAAGACTGGTGGTGAAAAAATAGACAAAGAGTGAATGAGTAACTGACAGTGACAGTGCATGACAAAACTTAAATCCACCATGAAAAATCCCTCCCCCCTGTTTTCTCCTGTAATGATTTTTCTAACTAACTGGCTGCTTTACACACATCAGAGTTTAGACGATGGTATGAAACACTGTCATCTGTGTGTTTCCATTATGAAGGAACATTAGAGAACAGTCTGATAGAGGATAATAAGCAGAGAGCCGGTCGAGCAGGATTGTCGTTGAGGTTTGTCCGTGGATGTAATTCAGCTACGTTTGCAGCATGGCTGGGAATTAAAACCATGCAGGCAGGTAAAAATGAACTTTACAGGTTACACTGTAAAAAGTGATACTCTGTTGTCCTAAAATCTCCTTTTGTGGCTGGTAAAAGCTGGAATTCAGTAAGTTACAGTGGATTACAATAAGAGTGGGCAATAGAGTTACAAAGTGGGAGGAGATATTTCGGGAAGTAAAAATTCCATTTATTATTCTCATAGACAATGTTATGTGACTCATAGTTTTAGCATTTCTGCAGCTTTGATATGCATCAAACTCTCCCGCTTAAATCATCAGTACAAAAGGTGAACAACAATATCTGGTTCTTTAGTGAAAAGTAAAAAGGTAAAAGACTGTACTTAAACATTTTGGGCTAGAAGTTAACTACGGCTCCCAAGGATCACCAAGCTTAAAATTTGGTCACATGTGCCTTTATCGGTGGGTAGAAGCTAAAGATTACGGTGTTGAGAAAACTGATTTAACAGTCTACAGAGTGAATCAATACAGTTTAAATTACTGGGTCACTTTTGAGTGAATTCAAACAACTATGGCTACAACTTGTTTACAACTTCAACAAGATAGCGCCCGTTGCTTCTTCTCCAATGCAACGACCACTGAGGCTCATGGGGTATTGTAGTATTCTTAGCTGTCCACCAAAATCAAGGACAAAATGTAATTTCTCAGAAACAAAGTTGAAATAACTGAAACTGATGGTCATAATATAATCCTATAGGATTGTTACATTATCCAGGAGAGTCCTGAGTTTCTATGTGCAGTAACATCGAGGACATCATTGAAAGAAATATTTGAAATGGGAATACAGAATGGGGAAAAGCACTTCCAGAACTAGCGGCCCCTCACATTTCGCAACTCTATATGGATAAAATCCTCTATCGGCAGTACATGTAATTTAACACAGTGATGCCAATAGATTGTGATATCTGGAAAACTAATTGAGAAACTGTTTATGGATACATCAATAGGAGATTAATTTCTGTTTCTGGCCAACTGCAAAATAAGTACCTGCAAAATCAAAGTACTTCATCACATTGATGCCCAGTAAATGTGTTTATATGCGAACTAGTATCCCTGTTTTGATCATATTCGGGATATGGTGTTTACATGGAACATGAACAGGGGTTAAAATTAATACCTGACAATCCCCCAAATGTGGGTAAACATTAACTGTGACGTGTAACATTGTAAAGTTACTTGCAAACTTGGCTGGTGATGAATCAGCTGCAAAACATAACCAGGATACTCCAAAAACCCGATAATATCCAGGATACTAGTGCGCATGTAAACACACTCACTGTGTTAGAAGGTTGGGTTAGCTAGCTAGTTGGCTAGCTAACAGAGGCTAGCAAGGAGGAGGGGCAGGTCTTTGACTAACTATTATTCAGTGCGAAAATTTACATTTGTTAAGAGTCAAAGTCCTGCCCCTGTTAACAAATGTAAAGTTATGTGGCCTTGAGCTAGAGTTGGCAGAGCTGGTTTATGGACAGAAATCAAACAGCATTAAATTCGGGTTTAGTTACTTTTAACAATGAACTTTGGCTGATATAATATGTCATTATTTGTTTGCTTCATGTCAGAGCTTTCAGTAAAACAAAAATCTCAAGGTCATAATTACTACTTGGATGTTGACAAAGATGTCTTATATAATTTATTGAAATTTTATTGGAATTTATTGAAACTGTTCTGGAACAAGATACAAATCCTCCACACCAGACTCCAATACTCCAATACCATACAACAAAACAACATCACAATATACTTCAGTGTTTCCTCTATAATAGTACAGGCCTGGCGGGCCACCAGGCCAACGAGAACCCCTGCAAGGCCAAACAATATTTTTTTAAATGCCAAAAATAATGCCAAACATCCATTCATTTGCAAATCAATAGCCTTTGGTAGCCTCTGAGCAGCGCTGTTTGGAAACGTGAGTCAATGTCTGTGTTGTTGCCTGGGAAACTCCAGGTAGCATAACTCCTTTTAAGGAATAGGGCAGTGATAAGTGAGTGAGTGGTTAAGCAAGAGAGCGAGTGTCAGAAAAGTGATAGTGAATGCGAGCGGAGCAGTGGAAAAGGTTAGCAGTAAGTTGTCAGTCTGGCAGTAAATGTACAGTACAGACTACAGCGTGTCAGTTAATAAATGCTGCAGATTGTCAAGACCATAGACTGTATATACATTTATATACAGTCTATGGTCAAGGCCATGAAAAGTCACGTCTGTTGTTTCCCCAACTGCTGGAAAAGTGAAGGGGTTAGCTCCAAAGTTAGCAATAATGGGTTAGCCTAACCTGCGACGTTAAACAGAGAACTAGAGAACGGAGAAATGTGCGGCTGCTAATCACCCCCTACCCAACCCCCCCACCAGACCAAACCACTCAACCTAAAGGAAACACTGTACTTGTTTAAAATAACAATAACTCTGCAAATAATCACAAATCAACTTTATAATTATAAAAAATATTCTTTGTTGGCCAGAATTTATCCAGTCTATTTTAAAAGGAGCTGAACTACGTTCTCTGGAAGCTTGTTCCATGCATTTACAACACAAAGTGTGACTCGGCAAACTGGGATTATAGTAACTTTTGTACAATATAACCGTGGCATATGGTTATGGGAATCACTGGTTGCTATAGCAACATTCATAGAGCTGGACTGCGAAGCTAATATGGCCGCCAGTGAAAGTGTACACACACACAAAAAAGTCACCACAAACCTGTTTGAGAAATAATACACTGACAAATATTTACACTACAAATGAATTTGACCTCTCAAGGGAGGACACACACACACACACAACACACACACACACAACACACAAAGATATCACAGCATTCAAATCTTTTACTAATCAAACATCTGCTTACACACACTCAAACACACATACACACTCAAACACACCTATATGAGGCTGAAGATGATGACTAACGCTCTGCCACCCGCAGTGACTCATGCTGTGTGACAAGTTATTATTACATGACAGCTGATTAATGAAACAAAGATTATCCGGAACAACCAGAGGTTTTCCAACTTTCTTGACATGTATCTCATGGAAGATGAAAGCTTTTAAGGCAATTGTGAAAAAAGTAAATCATTAGATTATTAATAGTGAAGCATCAGTGTTAGAGCAGCATGTTACTGTTGTAGCTGCTGGAGGTGGACCTAGTTTACACTACTTTATATACAGTTAGCTAGTTTAGTCCAGTGGTTCCCAACCTAGGGGTCGGGCCCCTCCAAAGGGTCAGCAGATAAATCTGAGGGGTGGTGAGATGATTAATGGGAGAGGAAAGAAGAAAAAACAAAATTCTGATACACAAATCTGTTTTCAGTTTTTGGACTTTTTCTCTAATCTTTGATTTATGGTGAAATATTGGATCATTTGAACATGTATTGAAATGAAAGCATGTGAGAAGTTTAGAGGGAAAAATCACTATTTGGTGGAGCTGTTAACAACTCATAGACATGTGAAATGTGACCCCGACTACACACTGCTTTTTGTAAGACGTCAAAAGCCAAAAAGGTTGGAAACCACTGGTTTCATCTTTAACAACGTGTTGTATTTTAAAAGCTTGTTATATTATCCATTGTGTCAAATCTTCATCTGAAAAGTAACTAAAGCTGTCAAATAAATGTAGTGGAGTAGAAAGCACAATATTTCCCTCTGAAATATAGTGGAGTGAAAGTATAAAGTAGCATCACATGGAAACACTCAAGTAAAGTACAAGTATCTCAAAACTGTATTTAAGTACAGTACTTGAGTAAATGAACTTGTAAAAGTTGTGTAGCCTTGAGCTAAAGGTAAGGCAGAGCTGGTTTATGAGGACACAAAATAGTGTGCGTGATCAAAAACAGCACTTAATTAACCTCCTAAAATGAACTTTGGTTGATATAAAGATATGTTTGTTTGCACACTGATATTCCAGAGCTTTTAGTAAATATAAAACTTATAAATTCATAATCACTATTAGGAGAATGAGAAAGATATCTTACAAGTCGGAAAAATTGTGTTCCTTCACCACCATGAACACACACACTGTAGTTTATTTTGACTCAATCCCACACACATCATCCTGCTGCCAGAAAGAGCAAAAATGCTGAAAATAGTGCCCAACAGATGAACAATTTACTCTTGTTTGAGTAACATTTGTTAAAAACTATAGTGCCTAGCTGTTTTAGGAAATTACTGAGCCTTTTTTAAAAATGAAACTACATATTTGTGACCAGTATTAAAAGATCAACATCATCAGGCACCAACTGACAACCAACCAAACAGCTAAACATCCCTTCGGGGCAGGGTAGGGATGGGAAGGGAAACTTCTGCCACCTGCAGAAGTTTCCAAATGACTCAGCAGTCGGCAGGTGTGTCTCGGACACAGAGGAAGGTGAGTGGGGTGAGGAGGCTGATGAAGAACTTTATGCAGACAAAACCACTTTTACAAGTCCACATATACCAGAGAAGTCACCTCAATATAAAATTATCACACCGATGTCCTGCAAGAGAGGGATTAAGTTGACTCAGAGGTGGGTCCCTGTATACCTTACCTGTAGAAAAGATGCTAATACAGAAACAAAAGCCACCACTGCTGACAGCACCATTAATGCTGTTAATGCTTTTTCCAAAATGCTGCAGCTATCAATTTTAGAGTTTCTCCAGTGACTCGGCGGAAAATCTCTGGCATTTTAATGTGACATTAAGGAAAGTTTTGGATCCAACATGGTGAGACGGGACAAAATAAGTGCTAGTTTGCTGGACGAGCGAGACACCCAGACCCTCGTCTCTAATCCCCGGTGGTTGACACTGAGGTTGAGTTCAGATAGTTTCCAGCCAGAGATGAACGTCAGCACAGATCCTCCATCGCTGTGGCTGTTTTCCACCCACGCAGTTTGAGTTTCTGCAGGTGGTTTCTATATCTGTTCTGCCATGATTATTAAAAGAAAATAAAAAAATAAAATCCTCTACAGTAGGAAAGAGCTTACAGACGGAAAGTCTTAAAGAGGACATATTATGCACATTTCCAGGTCTATATTTATATTGTGGGTCTCTGGGGCTTAAAAACCTCCTTATTTATCTTATACTGGCTCTTTATGCAGCCCCTCAGTTCAGCTTCTTTCTGAAACAGGCTGTTTCAGCTCCTTCTCTTTAAGGCCCCCCATCCTGATCAGGAGGAAGTAGAGGTAACTTTGCAAATGAAGCGTCAAGAGCAGGTTGAAGCCCTGGCTTTTGACTTGCAGGCAGTTTTTCATATTTTTTACACATACGTTCACCTCAAGTTTTGGGACTTTGACCATGTTTAACATCTGACTTAACAGTATAAAAATAATCACAAAAAGCATAATATGTCCCCTTTAAAACAGCTAATTGAACGGCCTCACTTACAGCCAGCAGATAAAGAAAAGGAAGATACAACTGTGAGCAGTTATTACTAGAACATCATTTACACCTTGTGAGCACAGAAACGTCTGATTAGCAACCTGACAGTATCGTAATGAAGCTGTTGCTGGAGCTCCGAGGGCTAAATTAGACAGAGAAGAAACTGCTCCAAACAGCAACACATGAGTCACAGCAGGGTTTAAAGCCTTTCCCCCCCTTTTCTTATAATTTCTTTAGGTTTACAAGCTGGCTGGTTGCTGCTCAGCATTCTGACAGATTATCTCCTGCACTTTCTCCAGCAGTGACAGATCTCCTAACGCCTCAGTTTGAGGATTACAGCAGCGGGTCAGCAGACCACACTGCCAAGACTGAATATCCAGAAACTGAAAACAGCATACATGTCCAGAAACTACCCTGACATCATGTAGCAATGATTAAAAAAGTATCCAGAAAGGACACAGGAACTATTCCAGAAATGAAGCACAAGTTCTACAAAAATGTAGCCCAGAAATAATTCAGAACATCTCCAGAAAATATGCAAGAAACCACCCAAAAGAAATCACGGGCACAACCTTGAAACTACTTTAAATTTTGCAGAAACTACCCACTCTTACTTCACAAGAGGAAACAGGTGCAGTTCTCTAGAGCTGCGACTGATGATTATTTTCATTATCGATTAATCTATCAAATATTCTCTCAATTCATCGATTTGTTCTTTGGTCCATAAATGTTAGAAAATGGTAAAAAATGTTTTCTAAAGCCCAAGGTGACGTCCTCAAATGTCTTGTTTTGTCCAACCCAGAGATATTCAGTTTACTGTCACAGAAGACTGAAGAAACCAGAAAAAAATCACATTTGAGAAGCTGGAAACAGAGAATATACTTTTTTTTCTTTAAAAATGACTCAAAATGATCAATCAATTATTAAAATAGTTGGCAACTGTTCGATTAATCAACTAATCATTGCAACTATAAACTTCGCCTGCACTGAAATCCAGTCTGGTGTTCTGCCTTTAAAAAGAAAGCAGTGTCTATGTTCTCCAGAGCAAAGTCACAGTTGACGGTGAAATTTTGGCATTTTTGCTGAAGAAATGACTGAAACAATTCTTCGATTATCAAAATGCTGATTAATTTTCTGATGATCAACTAATAGATCAATTTTTTCATGTCTAAAACAATTACTGAAGAAACAGTGAAAGAAACTACCTCAGAGTGTATCCACAAATTCTTCAGAAACTATCCAGACCCACAGATGCTGGGTACAACAGATTAGACGCACACACACTTTCAGTCACCGTGGAAACCACAGTAAAACTCCCCGAGGAGGAGAAGGCCTCTGTCTTATTTACCAGACAAACAACAGTAAACACATGTGTGTGTGTGTGTTGTTGATGTGATGGAGGAGAAACCAAGGACCCCCCACATTGATGTGGCTCAGAAAAGCTGCTTTTTAAACAACATTAGCATTAAAAAACATCAGTTTTGGCCGAGTTTTTGGCTCTGTTGTACCAAAAAAAAAAGTGTTAAAAAAGTAGAAAAATCCTCTTTAAATCTCTTTCACGGCTCTACTGAGCGACTGACGGGTCCTTTCTTCACCAAAGGAAGCGAGAGAGATTAAGGTTTACAGCTGTGTTTTACAGTCAGGCAAAGCAAATGGCTGGCTGCGCATCGCTCGACTCTGGGGTTACCATGGCGACGGAGACAGGCAGTTCCCCAACAGCGACCTGTATCTAAAATGTCATCACTCGAGCTCCAGGCGGGTCAGGGGGGTCGGGGAAGAACACTCAACCCGCTGAGGGAGCACCGCGGCCTGGCCACGGTCTGCAGGGAGGCCTGGAGGGAGAACCAGCAGGAGACATAACCACACACACCTGTTTGACACACACTATCCAGGAATAAAAGAGATATAGCTCTATATCTTCCATTATTCCAGTAGAAAGCAGTCAAACAAGGCTTTCTCATAAGATTTTGTGACATTAGCATGAAGTCCAAAAGTCAAGATGAATTGTTGTTTGACAGGAATAATGTGCAGCAGGAAGTGAATTAGCATGCTTCATGTTTTGATGCTTGTTTAGTCAATCATAAACTTCCTTCCCAGTGGAAAACTGATCTATTAATTAAGTCTACCTTGGTCTCCCTCTACGACCTGCACAATGATTCAATAAATATTAGAGTTAACATTATTGTTCAATCTTTAGTCTCTATACTCAGTTTTTAATTCTATTCTATGTTATATTTTACCTACATTCTAAGCTATCTATGTAATTCATCTTAAAAGTGAGAAAGATTGAGTTCAATTCTGTTGAAATGATAGAAAAGACTTTCAGTACAGGTTCATAATTAACCAGTTCATCACCAAAAAAAGTTTGTTTAAAGTATTGATTTATTAAGCTGCAGGATGGTTCATGGATTCTTGTCCAGGTTTCTTAATTAGAGAGCATGTAAAGCAACTTTACTAGCAGATACAGTATAAATCCTGGATGTCAAGATTTTTCACATGATGCACTTATATCTGCTATAAAACTTGACAATTTATGAAAATAAGTGCAGCTTTGTGGATTTCAAGTTTGCTGAATTCATTAGATCATGATGTTGAGCTATTGAAGTTGTTAGTGTGGATTAAACTGATTTTTGAATGAAGTCTGGTGTTAGAGATGCTGCAGTTTGAACAGAAGGTTGCAGGTAATTCCTCAGCAGCTGAATTTCCCAGCTGAAGTGCCTTTGAGCAACACACACCCTTGATAGAAGCATCAAGTTCAAGTCTATAAAATTAAAGTTTTCATACATTAAGCTCAACATAAAATTGTGACTGTTTACAGCAGTTTAGTTTAGTTTCTCACGTTGGTGGTTTGAGTTATAATCTGTGTTGACTTGTGTCATGTGCAGTGAACGTTGCGACGCCCCGAGGCCTGAAAACCTGCTGAATACTAATATCTAATCGTCTCTGCAAATATACAGCAGTTTGTGTTTTAAATACTTCTGCTGCACTTATAAGCAAATGGAAAAGAGCTTATATACAGTTGACCCACAGAGCTCAGAGGAATACAATGCAGATTAGTAGACTGATAGAAAATGAATTGATTAAAATATGAATAACCTAACTGTAACATTTGCAGCTTTTCTGTTCATTATAAACTGAATATGGTGTTTTTGTTGGTTTTGTTGGCTGCTGATTAGAAATAATAAAGTTTATTTGGGTTTTGGCAATTTCACTGGAGAGACATGATAGATGAGAAACTAAACTTATCGTATTATTGTGGCTCCACAGTGGAAAAATATCATTAATCATCACAAAAACTTCAATTCCAACAGGGGATCTCTGTTGCATTTCATACCCCCCCTCGTTCTCTCCATATTTCCCTTCCAACCTAATTGCTGTTTTCTTCTGGAGAGTGGGTTGTTCTCTCCACTGAAATCTGTCTAATAAAGCCAAATAGGACAAAAAAAAAATCTTTGAAAAACAGACATTAGGAGGAGTCAGTGAGGAGCTCCATAAGCACACTATCAGGATGTTATTGGAGTTAAAAAGATTAAAAAATTAACAGAAACATATACTGCAACTATTTTGATCAGTTAATTTAGGGCTGCAACTAACAAATATTTACATTATACACAGAGTATTTGCTTGATTCATTAATTTGTTAGAAAACTGTCAAAAATGCCTGATATAACTTCTTAGAACCCATGGTGACGTCTTCAAATGTCCAGTTTTGTCTGATCAATAGTCCAAAATCCAAAGATATTCAGTTTAATATCATTTATGACACAGAAAAGCTTCAAAACACCACATTTGAGAAGCTGCAACTAGTAAATGTTTGACATTCTTCCTTCAAAATGACTAAAATGATCATTTTCTGCTAATTGGTTAATGGAAAAGGTGTTGCAGCTCTAAATTAATTGTTCATTTTTAAGGAAATATGCCTATCTCAGCTTCTCAAATGTGCGGATTTGTTCATTTTCTTTGCCATACAGGACAGTAAAGTATATATATTTGTGTTTTGGACTGTTGGTCGGACTAAACAAGCTATTCGAATACATTGATTTGGGCTCTGGGAGATTAAAATGGGCATTTTTCACTATTTCCTGACATTTTATTGAAGCTGTACTGAGCACCACATACTGAAGATAACATATTGGAATATTATACAGTTAGCACATAAGATGACGCCACTGCCCTTCTATAAATAGCAACTGGGCACCACTATACAGTATATCACTATCAGTATATCATTCAGTCATATGAATATACTGATTACAACAATAATACATAAAAAGTGCCTGAAATAGTGAGAATATTATAGAAATATTAATGAAGATGAAGTGCCACAAAGTCAGAAAAAACTCAGCGTGGACAAAGTGCAAATGACTATGAACATAATAGAGATAAACACCAAAAAAAACATCCAGAGCAACAAAGACAAATTTCATGTCTTTCAATGGTCGTTGGGCTGCAAAGAAACTCACTACAGGAATATTATGGGACATAAACGGTAGCAAAGAGTGATACACCAGGAAACTAAGCATCACAAAGCCATATAATAAAAACATTAATTATTAAGTAGAGTTTACCAGCAACACACGTGTTCTGAGACCAATAAAAACTCACATTGAGGAAATAGAGACGTTATTAACCGTAATTTAAAAGAATACACACCTTAAAGTCAGTATGATCTTACTACATTGCCGATATATTGTAGAGGTTGAACGCCACAATATAAACCACTATCATAGGACTGTTTTAGAGGATGGTTGTAGGCTTTTTGTAAGATAATGCTGGAATGTGGATGCAGTCTGGTTGCTGTGTTAATGAGCCTGTTAGCCTGCAGAGTAAATTCACTGCGCTTCATCTGATCAACACCGAAGTGAACAGACTGTCACAGAGAAACCAACAGGAGTCAAAGATACACAAGTGTGAGCTGATTTTTCCATCAAAACTTACCGGAGAAAAGGTCTCCGGCGGCGGGGACGATCCTCCGCAGAACTCCCGTTTAAAAAATGAGCAAAATTTACGGCAAAACAAGATTTACTGATCCAGTTTGACTCCGGTGGGCATCCAAAGGGCAGCGCGCGCTGTGCAGCAGACCGACACACTGACACTGTGTGTGCGTGAGGTGCGGGAGAGGGAGTGAGTGAGTGAGAGAGAGAGAGAGAGAGAGAGAGAGAGAGAGAGAGAGAGAGAGAGAGAGAGAGAGAGAGAGAGGTGGGAACCCCAGCCATCCAGCGCATGCGTGATCACTCAGGTGGAACGGGGAAGCGTTTTTCTCTCGTACACGCCCACCTGCGCACAAGTCACTCATCAGATTGGAGAAGGAATAGCTTCGTTAGTGCTTTAGATGTCCTAAATTAAATACATGTGGTAATTAACCAACTCGGAATATCCTTGTTGAGAATAATATTCCCTCAGTACAAATGTTCAGCTCTTCTATTTATGGTGACCTGAAATGGAAAAGGCATGAAGAATATCAGACAAATATTATATTAACAATAAAATGAAACAGGTCTAATTAAAAATTTTTCATTGAATATATCCTGTTAAGTTCAGTGTTTCCCAACTTTGGGGTCGGGACCCCAACAAATACAGGAAAAAAACAAACAAACAAACATATTTTGGACTCACAAAATTGTGATCTTTTAATTTTTGCTTTATTTCTTCGAAAGCTGCAAGATTAATCGATTAGTCAATCAATGGAAGATTAAACAGCAACTATTTTAATAATTGAATAATTGTTTTAGTCATTTTTTAAGCAAAAATGGAAAAAAGTAGCTGTTTTCAGTTTCTCAAATGTGATGAGAAACTGAGAACCACTGCTATAAAGGTTTAAACTGAATGTTTACTATTATTGTGATTTCTTTGGTCTAAACAAAGACACACATTTTCACTTATTTTCCATTGTATGTATTCCAAAATATGTTGGATTGATATGCACAACTTTCTATCTAGAAAAACTGGTCACATGTTCACACTTTATAATAGTGACATTTTAAGTATATTTTGAAAATAACTCAATGAACAAGAATGTTAATTTTTTTAATTGAACTATTTATAATTTTTGGCAGATAACATATACATAAAATGAAATGGACCAATAAAAAATGAACTTTACCTTATTTCTAATGGATATTGAGCTCTATTACAACTCTCTTGTCAAGTTGCAATATAAAAAAGCAACAAAGACCCAAACAATATTTAAAACATAGAATCATTGACTAATGTTACTTGATTATTACTTGATCATTATTTATTTATTGCTTTTTCTTCCTCCTCTGTGTTATTTTGTTTTTATTGAATGTAAAAAGCTTCTTGGACAATCCTTTTACCAAATGTTTTTTTAACTTTATTTTATTATGTCACATTGAATTCTCTGCCACTTTGTTTCCTCTTTTTGTTCTTCATAATTGTTTATATGTTACAGTTTTTTGAGTTTGACTGTTGTAAATAAGGTTGAGGGAACACAGACGCAGAGTTAGTGAATTTTACATTAAAGACTTCACTTGTGCAAAAAATAACTGACATCCAGTTGTGTGTTTGTGTGTGTGTGTGTGTGTGTGTGTGTGTGTGTGTATGTGTGTGCAGTCCAGATAAGCTCCGTCAGCTGCCCCGCCTTTGGCAACATCCAATCAGGGCTTCCTCCTCACACACAAACACATACACGGTTATCATGTATCAGCAGTTTCCCTCCTTTTTTTAAAAAAAAATATGATCAATAAACAAATAAATATCAATAATAAAAGGTCACAATAACACAAACGATTCAGAAAGACACCGAACAATACTTGAACAAACGTCAACAGCCATGCAGTGAGACTGTATTTAGTGACTGTGTTGCTTTAAATGCTGACGTCATCAAACTTACATGCTGATGTTTAGCAGGTGTAATGTTTATGTTCTCCATCTTAGTTTAGCATGTTAACATTATGGACTGGATGACATGTTGACTGTTATGTTACAAGTGTTCAGAGATGAAGTTCAGTTGAAGTTATTTTCAAGTCAAGTCAATTCAGTTTTATTTATATAACACCAAATCACAACAGAAATTATCTCAGGGCACTTTTTACATAGATTAGGTCTAGATTGTACTCTTTAATTTACAGAGACCCAACATTCCTCCATGAGCAGCACTTGATGACAGGAAAAACTCTCCTTTAATGGGAAGAAACCTCAAACCTCAAGCAGAAGGGGCGGCCATTTGCTTTCAGGGTTACAATTTGTCAGCTTAGATGCTGTGAAGCCGTCAGTCACTCAGACTAACAGTGATTGATTTGTGTCAGATAATATGCCTGTGATTTGCATAAAAAGTGAATGTTTGATGTTTTTCCTGCTTAGGGGAGCAAGAGTGAGCCAGAGTCTAAGTGAAAGGCTCACAGCTAACAGCACAGATAACAGGTTTTGATTTTTGGTGATAGCCTGTTGACCGTAAATTGTCAGTGAAAGTAGGTGCAGTCTCTTTGTCTTCCTGCTGAGGCTACATAACTAAACACAAAGTACAGCTGTCGTTAGTTATCCTGAGGGGAACATGAATATGTGAACCAAATTTCACAGTTGTTGAGACATTAAGGGGATCACCAAAGTCATCAGGATTCATCCTCTGGGAACCATGGACGTTTGTACAAAATGTAATCGCAACCCATCCAATAGTTGTGTTATTTTAGTCCAGACCAAAGTGGACTGACCGACATCCCTGCGCTGCTAGCATGTATAAAAGCAAAGATTAAAAAAGCGTAACTGTGTGTAGAATAACATTTTTTGCTCTCCTCTTTTCATGGTAATCATCTGACAACCCTTAAATTTTATCTTTTGACTCCAGATTGAGAACCACAACTGTGAACTACTGTAGTCCTGTCAGCTTTTTCCATGACCTCTGACCTTCAATACAGTTCAATACTTCACTGAGTTTCGGTCCAACAATGAACCTTTTTTTTTTAAAAAAGTTGAGAGGTTCGAAAGAGAGAGAGTCTTTGTTGAGTAACTTATTGCCAGCAGTGGAAGAAGTACTCAGATCCAGTAAAAGTCAATATCAATCAATATCACAATGTAAAAATACTTCATTACAAATAAAAATCCTGCATTTAAAATCCTACTTAAGTAAAGGTATAGAAGTATTACCAGTTAAGTACTAAAGTGAAAGTACTCAGTCTGTGACTGTTATATAAATAAATTTACCTAAGACAAACATTTCAATTCAACTAAGTACATACTGATAAGTCAGTGTGTAAGCAACATTTTATTGCTGTAGCTGCTCGAGGTGGAGCTAGTTTAAACTGCTTTGTAAGATAAATCTGAGGGGTTGTCAGATGATAGGTTGGGTAGGAAAGTTCTGCCACGTAAATTTGGGTTATTTTTTCAGAACCTTTCTTTCATATTTGCATTTTTGTGAAATATTGGAGGGTTTTACCTCATTCTCTCTGTAGTGGAGCTGCAAACAACTCATAGATATCTGAAACATGAAAAGGAGACACAAATACACACTGATTTTTTGTAAGATGTCAAAAGTCAAAAAGTTTGGGAAGGTAAGGCATTCTAAAATATTTGGTCCCCATTCTTAGACTATATTGGTGCTAGACTGGCAAACATGGTGTTCATGGGTGTGGTGGACCATAGATAGGAAACCACACAATGTACTAATGCACAACTGATTTCCTATGGGATTGTACAGATTACAATATGCAATTAACAACGCTGTACTGTACAAGAATGCAAGACTTGGATGTTGTCTCTGATGGGGGTGACCCCCTCTTTACTTATCTATATTATTTTATTTTATGATTTATTGGTTGTTCTGTATGTGTGACATGGCCTCCCCCTCCCCCCTGTTTTTATTACTGTTTAATATGTTGGTTTATCTGTGAATTTGTTTACACTGGTCTGTGTATTTGTTTGTGTCAAAGTGTTTCTGATGCTGTACTTTATGTAGGGAAGTGCAAAACTAACCCTTTGTTTCTTTCAGGCTTCCCCCTTGATACTATTTGGCTCGTTGGCCTGTTTTGTAGTTGTTTGTATATCAGAACGCTCAATAAAGACATTGACCAAAAAAAAAATTAAATAAAATAAAAGTAGTAAGGCTGTAAAATAATTGTAGTGGAGTATTGTATAGTATCAAGTAGCATAAAATGAAAATATTCAAGGGAAGTACAAGTACCTTAAAATTGTACTTAAGCACAGTACCTGAGTAAATGTACTTAGTTACAGTACTTAGAGCTTGTTGCTCTCTGTTCTGCTGTTGAAATGTTTGTGAAAATGAGCCTGGATGAAGGAAGAAACAGTCACACAGACAAACAGTGGACTCAGGTTTGTGTGTTGATGTTGCCTGGTGAATAATTGCCTCTATTTAAAGCAGTCAGAGCAACAGAACCACAAACAGACCAGAGATTCATTGTAAAATCACTTCACTAATCCCCCACACTTAGACAGAAACACACACATACTGCATACTAATCCTAACTGTGTTGTGAGTCTTTGGTTCACATTTCTTGATGTTTTATATTTTTTTACATCCTGGTTCAGCCAGTTTTTCATAAACATGACAGAGAGGAGAGTTTTACAGATGCAGGGATTTTTGTTGCAGTATCATGTTACTCTTAACGGATGTTGTCATCTATTAGATGCCCTGTAATTGAGAAAAAGTATATCTTTCATCTCAAAACTTTCTGCTTTCTACTCAAAATCTATACTGGTATTAGACGATAAGACAAGATGATTAACCTCAAATGGTGAACTAAGAAAATTATGCACTTTTACTATTTTTAAAAAAATAATTTACAAACAAAAATGTATTTTTTAAAATTTGAGAATAAAGTGCTTGACCTGAACAACAAAGAAGAAAATTAAACACGTTTGAATAAACTCAAATGTTCCGGCACACATTTTTACAATGAACACAATCTTATTTTCAAAGAAAAATGTAAATATTTGCTATATTTTACCAGCAATAATTGCAGCATTTTTTATTGTTATAAAGATCTGGTTATGATTTATGTTATGGGTCTCTGCTTTCCTGGAAAGAACTATATAACGTGATGGTAATAACAGATAAAGTTATTTGAATTTAGTTAGTTGTGTTGAATTTATAAGCACAACCAATCATTCCAAGTCCAATCAAAGACTCATTCATTATTGATTTATTATTGAAAACTTTGTTTCGTACATTTATAATTGTATTCTTGTCTGTAGACAAATTTGACATTGTTGCATCTTCAGATGACTTGAAGACTGTAGTTTACTCCAGCAACTTGTTTACATTTAATTAAATGCAAGTATAACAATACAACACTTTCTCAATCTCATCCACATTTAGCACCAAATTACACAGTTCTTTCCAGGAAATGTCCTTGGAAATGATCACAAAAAGCACCTTAACATCCTCATTTCTTTTTCTTTTAAATGTTTCTTCTTAACATTAAAACATAGCTCAAATATTTTCAGATTACTGCCAATAAAACTCTTGTTGGAGTGAAAGAAAATAAAAACCACCATGGAGAGGAAGGTGAAATTCAAACTGTGGCAGTGGAAAGCACCTGAAAGATGCACCAAACTAGGGCTGGTGAAACCATTAATTAGTGCGGTAATCATCCAAGTCATTATTTATGATAATAATCTGATCCTGTGAGGACTTTGACAGTTATAGTTATACCTTTTATTGGTTCACATTTACATAGGAACCATTTTTTTGAAGAAAAAAGTTCAGTCACTGTTTTGCTTTCAATAGCTTTATTTGGCAGTTTTCAAACAACAATAAAACAATTTGATATTTCTGCACATTTTGTCCTATTTTGTCATTTATAATGCAAAAGAAGAAGAAAATCCCACTTTACCTGTTAACCCGTGGTCTTACTAGTACAAATGGATTGCAGGCTGATTTGAGACTGATCCATTTTTCAAGATTTTCACAAACCTGTGTTGTGATTATGAGATCAGTCTGTTGGAAGAAAGCCAGGGGACAACCAGCACTATTACTGCTGCTGCTGGAAAAAACCCAAAACATTCATTCCCCTGCTGCAGATCCAAAAGTTTTCCTCAATAGTTAATTGCACAGAATGCTTGGTTTGTGAACAGAGGTTACAAATGATTTAAGTTACGTTTTGGTTTTCATAAAACCCTGAAAATAATTAAGGGAGATTGGAGTAAATCTCATATCAGATTGGAGAATATGAATTACTCAGGAGGTGTGATGGCCAATAACCTCCCTATACATTTTGTCTTTCAAGAGTTGAAAAAACAAACATTTAAGAGAAACGGCACTCGATTTAAAAATTCATCATTATGTTTCCTGTAGTGTACAATATATAATAACAGGTGGAAATTTCCAAGAGGCAAATGTAAAACCAAGCTAAAAAGGTTTTTGCTTTCCAGTGATTATCAGGTAATTATTTATGATTATTGTGTCACGTTTCCAGTGATCAAAAAATAATAATTACAAGATCAAATGGGAATAATAATCTGTCATCACAAGGTAAAGAGTCTTGATAGCATGTTTTGTCATGACCATGAAAAAATAATCTTGAAATAATCTTAACTCAAGGTCCTTTTACTATCTTTTTTCCAGGGTTTTTATCTCATGGTCATCCTCAGTGAATGGAGTTTTGCTCAGTGTACTTAGTACTGGACCTTGAGTAAAAAAATAAAAAGTTTCCTTGCTGGCTTTTTCAGGAGCTTTACTAGGAAAAAAGTGCATCCACTGAGGAAGACCACGAGATGCTGGTGCAAGCTCTGGAAAATAAAGGCTTGTAGGTGGACCTTGAGGTAAGATTTTATCCCCCAAGATTATTATTATGATTTTTTTTTTAAACAAACTACTGGTTTGACAAAATTAAATGACAAAATAATACGTTTTCACTCAAAATCACCATAATCGTTTAAAAAACAAACAAACAAACAAACAACAATGGAAAAAAAATAAAATTACTGTCTTATTATCACCTGGAAACAAAATCTTAAAAAACAAAATTTGCCTCCCAAAACATCCATATTGTTTGCAGTTTCTTTTTGTCAAACTTATTTGACAAAAACTAAGAATTCTGTGGTTTATGACTTTGGTTGGTGGCTGTTTTTGGCCTCTTATCACATGACAGGAACTACAGTTTTAAATTTTTTAATTGAGTGGGATTTCCCTTTAAGGTGATATTTTATCCAGGTGGGACAGTTCTGTTTTTCAAAACACACACTGACTAAGCCAAGACAATTCACTGGCGGTGTACAGTATATATAGTTTTTTAAAGTGAGAAGGACTTTGGGGGTTATTATTGCACAAAAACATCCACAGTCATTGCATAGTTATAACAAGGCTATGAGATACAGTGACAAACAAAAACACTTCCATACATGTTAACAAAACAGTCTGAAAGGAGTAAATTCACTGAACATTTCATCATACAGTATCATGGAAAAAACTGAAGGCAGGTAATGCTTTGGAAAGGCATTTTAAGTGCAAAGAGTGCAAGAACATACAGTAGGTGGACAAAAAAACAGGAACGTTTCACATTATGATGCAATCTAATTCAACACTGCCTAAAAATCTAAAATGAAGGGTGATCGACAAAAATAAACTGTATGAGCTTCACAATGTTCAGGATGTTGCATCGGACAACATCAAACTGTCTAGGTGTTTCTGTTATTTTGTCCACCAAATGGATCAGGATGATCAGGTGGATTTTTGATCTCGATCAGAAAAATACATATAAAATCAGCACAATTACTCAGCATTTTCAACTAAGCTGAGCATCTTTACCAGCATAGTATTGTGGGGGTAAAAACAGAAAAACTGGTCTTTTCAGCACAATTGCAAAGTGTGCAAAAGGAATATTTTGGTTTTAAATTTTAATGAAGACTAAGAAACTAATTATAATGTTGTCTTTTGATCAAACATGGATCATATGTTACCCAAAATGCTTGCGACTGCCAAACTTTCCTAACTGACAATAAAGACAATCATGCACAACAATAGGCAACATTTCTTAAATTGTAGAGATTGAACACACTAGACAGGCAACTCAACTGATTTCTTGATGTTTTATGTTGTGTAGCTGTCTGATAGAATAGTTAAATGAATATTAAGTCAGTGTACATGGAGCCATCTATCAACTGGAATGTAACTGGAGTGCAACACTGGAGTATACTGAGAAGTGACAACCACTGTAGGTTGTGGACGCAACTTAAGTTCCGGTTAATCATATCTGTATAGGAAGTCAGCTGAGGTTTAAACACTTTTAATAAGCTTACAGACTGATGATGATATAGCATTTGATTAGACAGACAGTAAATAAACACCAACACTTTGGCTACTGATGAGACATTGCCTGAAAGATTGGTTATAACCAACCTTTCTTTACCAACAACCAAGACAACATCATCGGCATACAGCAGCATTTTTTGGATTCGCGGAAATGTTTGGTCCCAACACGTTTCTGAACTTCTTAAATCTGTAAACCAGAGAAGGAAATGACCAGCAGACAACCAGACAAGAACAAGTGAAACTAAATCTGTGGCTGGAAAGTTAAGTAAACAAGTGATCATCCATCAGCTGTCCTGTCTTTCCTCAATGTGTAATCAGCTGGTGCGAGGGTTGAGTTTCGGTAAAAATTTTTCAAATCCAAACCCAAATTGTCAAAGCTTTTCTGTGTCATACGTGATAGTAAACTGAATATCTTTGGATTTTTGACTGTTGATGAGACAAAACAATACATTTCAAGAAGTCACCTTGGGCTCTAGGAAATTACAACGGGCATAATAGTTGCTGCCCTACATTATTTAGGTACATCTGACGTAATCTGCTGCTGATGCAATGTTTGACATCAAAACCGGCGAAAGTGGCGGTCAGAGCTAGCTTAAAAAGGCAAGCTGTTACCTGTATGTTTTCTATATTATTTAAAATATGAGACAAAAATTAAATAGATTTGATAGCTTTAGAGCTCAGTGAATCCAGATATTATCAAAATATAACTCACTATAAGAACCTAACCCTAGCTGGTGAAAATGTTTTCTGTGGTGTTGAGGCACTTTTAGTGGCTCTAAGTTTCTGACTGCAGTGGCTGAGGATTTTTAAAGTTCAAAGAAAGGCTTAGTGCCTCACAGAGGATTAGATGGATTTACTCCCAAACACAGTGAGACAGAGGAAAGAAAACCAGGAGGGGTACATATATATATGTGTGTGTGTGTGTCGCTGTTAAACAGGTCAGAAGTCACAAGTACTGTATGTCTGTGAGAGCATGTGAGGTACAAAAAGAGATTTCTTTTGTCCTAAATATAATCTCAACAGTTCAAAATGATGGACATCCATTTCAGAACTTTCTTGACTGACTTTTATGCTGTTCCACAACATTTTGAAACCTGGAGAGTCAACATTTTCTAGGCCTTTCCAGACCAGTATGAGAAACCCCAGGACCCAGAAACCCCATACAATGTCCAAAACAATTAATTTCCCTCTGGCATAATAATCTCAATATATAAAGAGTTTTCCAGAAGCTGGAAATCCATCCCAATTCAATTCATCCCAAAATTCAAATTCACCATTATAAATAGGTATACATCAAATTCCTACCTATCTACGTGACTAACTATTGCTCTCAAACTTTTCTAACAGCAGCGTCCATGAACCCCAGAACGTCTTCCAAACCCACATCTGTCCACCTGCCATACGGTGAATTTTTGTTGCTGTTGTTGTTGTGTCAGCAGTCCTCCAGCCAGGAGGGGGCATCCATGCTGGGGTTGTTGAGGTGCTCGCCGGCCTGCTGGATGTTTTGCTCCAGGAAACTATGACACGATAAACTGTGAGCTGCTATAGCGTTATGGAGAAGCCATAACTGGTTATGAAGGACTTTGACCTGGAGGCAGAGAGAAAAAATGAAGGATATGTCAAGTCTGAACCCGCTAGAATGTGAAACTCTTTACTTTTTTTGTGTATTTGTTCATAAATAGTTATGAATCAATTTTGGCATTTTCATAATAACACTTATTTGTCAAACCAGGGTGGCGACTGCATTTAACTGCCCCAAAATCACACACTTACTAGTCATTATATTACTGTGGCTCTAACTGGAAGTCACTTTACATTAGAGCGTCTGCTGAATTGTAAATTAAGATATTTAGGGCTGCATATCAACCCCTTAATATTAGATACCCCTAAATAAAATATTTTTTTGGTATCAACAGAAATGTGTCCATAGTTCAGAGTATTGAAAAATATAAAGATTAGAGAAAGCTACCCTTTGCAGAGTTACAGAAAGCTAAATCTGTGCATGCTATCGAAAGTGTGCACAGATTTGTAACTTTGTTTACTGTTTTTGATCAGAGAGTTCCTGATTTAATTAAAACTGCCAATTTTAGAAATGTTTTGTAAAGTTGTTGTATGGCTGCTTGTATCTTGACAATATTTAATATTTTTTAACTTTGTTAAAAGGTTTATATTTCTCAAAGTAAGCTATCAAAAGTGTTGTTTGGGTATTAGTACTGATGTTCAGGTATTGTTTTGGCACTGAAACATTTAAAACGATACACAACTTAAGTGATATTATTCCTACTGTTTCTTACCTCTAAACAAAAAGTTATTTATCAGAGAATCTATTTCTTACTTAATGAGATTTATGCAAACTTTCAATTTGCCCACAAGTGTAAATGCCAGAAATCTGGAGAAAAAAAAAGCCAAAAAAAAGAAAAATTTATACTTGACTGATTAGGCAGTTCAGGAGCATCAGCAATGAATGGAAAGATAAATCACATCACAAAAGATGACCATTTCCTGGTCTTCCAAGACCCTGAGTGGTCTCTCATTCTGTATCACCTTATTCTCCTCTAGCAGCTTGAGTTTGACAGACAGGTCGTCTTTGACCTTCTGGTACTTCTCCCTCTGGCTCTGGAAGTCTTTCTGGGCCTGCTCCAGTTTCGGCAGGGTGATGGCGTCACGGGGCTTCAGGTTCAGCTCCTCCAGGTCAACTCGGTACGCATCGTACTCAATTCTGGAAGTCACAAAAATTTGCATGGTCATCTACAATGGCTGTCTCAAACAGTTTTTTCTCACTACAGGTCACTGAGGTCCTGTTGGGGTGGGATATCACTGAATGGATGTTAGGCTCTAGGTAGGTAAAATATCAACTCTACTGATATAATATCTGAAAAAACATGTCCTGAGTTCATGCTATTGATAGTATACAACTAAAAATGTGCAGTTGTGACGTTGTCTACTGCACAAATTAGGGGTGTAACCATTTGTGAATTCATCCCCAACTGTTCGGTATGCAACCTTCCTCAGTTTGGTATGCTCCCTGACCCAAACAATTACTGTCAAAATAGTTTAATAATCCACTTACTCTGACGTGTGGAACAATAATTCTAGGGCTTGAGTTGCACCCGGAATGTTTTGGCAATGCATCACCTACAGTAGCGGTAGCATGCCAGTAGCATACTCATGGATGTAGGCTTAGACAAGTTACTCTGGTTACCTATGCTCATGTAGTGTCACTGCCATCATTATTATTAAAATACGCCCTGTAGTGAAACAATACCATGTCTCCTTGTCCCCCTCGCCTCTCTGTGAGGGTTACCTTTGAGTGAAGGTATTCAGAACAACTGCAAACACATTTGAGTCGTAAGAACCAGTTTTGAGTGAATGTAAATCATCATAAAACAGCTGTCAGCAGGTGTCCTGACCCTGAGTGTGTCACTAATAGTTCTGGTCAGTGAGCCATTGTTGGATGTTTACATTTTTCAAAATAAATATTATTTTCTTCCTTTATTCCTTTCAATTAGTCACTTAGTCAATGGAAAGAAACTATTTTGATTTGATTTATGTCATTTTTTTAAGCAAAAATACCAAATATTTGATGGTTTTAGGTTCTCAAATTTGCTGCTTTTTTCTTGTCTAACATTATAGTAGTAATTTGATATCTTTTGCGTCGTTCATTGGGCTCTAGGTAATTGTGATGGGCACCTTTCCCAGTTTTATGATGTTTTAAGGACCGAACAATTAGTTGTTTGATTAATTAAAATTAGTTGTTTAAATGATTAGTCGACTGACAGAAAATTTATCCGCAACTACTTTGATAATTGATTGAATAATTGTCAGTCATTTTTTAAGCAAAGATACCTATATTTGCAGTTTCTCAAATGTGATTATTTAATGCTTTTCTGTTTTATACTATTGTAAACTGAATATCTTTGGATTTTTGACTGCTGCTCAGACAAAATGATGATTCATTGAGAAAATAACTGGCAGATTAATTAAGATTAATCAATAATGAAAATAATCATTAGCTGTAGCCCCAGTTTAATTTGTTTAGTCTGTGACATTAAACACATTGGACTTCAAGTGCTGTCATCATGTGATTTCTACTTCTATCATGTTTTCCTACATTTCCCAGAATGCCTTTCTTTATCATCCCTTACCAAAACCCCAACCGTCCTTGTGACTGCGTTGCATTCTGGTTTATTTTCATCTCCTGTGCGTGCAGAGACTAGTCTCTCTCTTTCTTTTTTGGTGGATTTCTCTGTTTGACTGTTGAATGTCAAAACATTTTTTGCTATTAAACTCATAAATATCTGGATATGACAGCTGTGACATCATCTACATCCATACTGTTGTCGTGTCTGGATGCTGACAGGAAACAGGAAGTGTGTTTTCCACCTACCTGACAGTCTCGTACTGCTTGGCGTTGATCATGGTGTCCTCGATGGTTTTGTTGACCAAAGTGTTCATGTCGGATGTGAAGGAGTTAATGGCCGCCGTCAGAGTCTCGCCGCTCTTAGACAGAAACTTCTGAGCTTCTGCATTCACACCAAACTCCACCTGATGTCCAGTATAGTATTACAATGATCAGAGCCTCGTTAAGGCCTCAGTGTCAGCCAATAATTTTTGTATTCTTCTCCTAAACTTCTTTCTCTGTTTGTTTGTACGAGTTCGGATTCAACAAACTCTCTGAACCATCTGAAATTAATCGTACGACAGATCTCGTAAATTTAATTTGTACCTCAGAGAAAATTCCACATACAAGAACACTGTAAATACCACAAATTGTCTTATATCACTTGTAGGTGCCACTTAATAATGAATCACTTTGTCTGAGTGTTTCTTGCTTGAGGCCCAATGTGTCAAATTCAGATATTGACAAGTTTTGCAACCACAAAAACAACAACAAGTCGTAAGTGGCAACATTTTTGTTGATTACTGACAGTGATGTTGTGTCCTGGTTTTAACGAATAGTGCGTTAGGTTCCAGCTCTTAAAATCTGAGGATTAGTTGTTTTTTTCTGTTGGTTAAACAAAACAAGCAATTTGAGGACGTCGCCTTGTGCTTTTAGAACTCATGATGGACATTTTATTTTTAAAGGGGGACATAAAATGTATTAACCATAAAAAACCTCATCAGAGCATCCTCGTTAGCAGCAGTAGTACATTAATAGTTTTAAGGGTAATAGCAATGACAATATTTTTAAACTCACATGCAGTGTTGGCGTTTTGAGGCTGAGCTCGTTGAAGGCGTCCCCCAGTGTCTTCTGGGTAACTGTGAACTGAGAGAGCTGATTGGCCAGCGTCTGAGCTAACTTGGTCATGTGATCGTAGCGTTGTCGGTCGTCTTTGAGCAACTCCAGGCGAGGCTCCAGGTCCAGATCCACCGTACGAGATCCACGACCGAGCTTCTCTGACAGAGCCTGCCGGGTGCACTGCAGACAGAGAGAGGGAGGGTACTATTGATCTGAAGATTGATTGATCATCTTTCACCAGATATCAGTTTCATTTTCTGCTTTGTAAACACAGATCTCTCACTTCTCTCACCTTATAGGTGTTGATGCTCCACTTGCGGACTCTCTGCAGCTTCTCGCTGGCCGGGCTCTTGTTGTTGCCTGGGACAATCACAGGTCCACTCTCCTGTTTCTGGGGTGTCTCTGGGACCTCTGTAGGTTAGGTCAAAGGTCAGAGTCTATTTAATTGGCTGAATAGACAGATTGTCTGATATTGAAAATATATTTTTACAAATTATTTAATTTATATAATCTTTTTTTAAAGTGACATTCATGCCAGTAAAGAAAGTAACTAAGTACTTCTACTTTCTACTCCACTACATTTATTTAACAGCTTTAGTTACTTTTCAGATGAAGATTTGACACAATGGATAATATAACAAGCTTTTAAATGTTCAAATGATCCAATATTTCGGCAAAAATCAAAGATTAGAGAAAAAGTCCAAAAACTGAAAACAGATTTGTGTATCAGAACTTTGTTTTTTCTTCTTTCCTCTCCCATTAATCATCTCACGACCCCTCAGATTTATCTGCTGACCCTTTGGAGGGGCCCGACCCCTAGGTTAGGAACCACTGGGCGAAACTAGCTAACTGTATATAAAGTAGTGTAAACTAGCTCCACCTCCAGCAGCTACAACAGTAACATGCTGCTCTAACACTGATGCTTCACTATTAATAATCTAATGATGTCATATATAATAATATATCAGTCAGAGGGACCAAACCACTACTTTTACTGCAATACTTTAACTACATCAAGCTCATAATACAAACGTCCCCCTTGCTGCTTGTTCCTTCAGTTGGATGTTTGAGCTTCACTTTGCAGAATGATGTATGTGCAGAGTTCGCCAAGTCTCGCTGAGCTCACTGAAAATCCAATTTGGGGGTTTTACAAGCATGATTTGTGACATCACAAATAGCTTGGAGCCAATCCTGGTCCAATATTCCCCTTATTACACAAGTGTGATGTGGAAACTAGAAGCCTCCAGTGCACAAACACTGAGGACTGACTTAACAGTGAAGCAGGAGACATCTTCTGTGAAGTAGTTAAACTTTTGAAATGAAATGAAATATGTCTGCATATTCATAGACTCTGGAATTTTTAATGAGGAAGAGGGAGTAGATGCCATTTTAACATGGTGATACTTTCTTTGTGGAAAAAACAAATCAGACACACATTATGTTCCAAGCAGAGTATTCTTATATGTCTAAATATATGTCTGGAGGGGATCTTTAAGTAGGATTTTTCATGCATGCATGCACTTGTAATGGAGTATTTTTACATTGCTGTGTTGGTACTTTTACTTAAGTAAAGGATCTGAATACTTCTTCCAGCACAAGTCACATTTACTCTTCTTCTGCTCTACTTGCCTTTGCTCTGTTCCGTTTCCATGGTGATCTCTGGTGTGTCCTCAGCTTGACAGGAAGTAACATCGTTGTCAGTGTGGTTGCTGTTACTGTTCACTTCCTATAAAAAACAACAACAACAAAACAAAACAAACCATAGTAAGTAAATGGTACACATAGTGCTGGGTATTTCATCAAAGTATGTCCACAAATAAACAGGGCGTCCAATCAGCTTCAAGCCTCCTCAAGTTGGTTTTCATAACTGACTGAAAAGAAGAAAAATCTACACTTCTGTTCAACATCAAGAAAATTCAGACTTGAAGGAGGACAGCACGTTTTAGGGTGCCACTTGGAGGGGAGAAATATGACTGAGAGGTTCTGGTTCAGACCTTCAAAGCAACTAGAACAGATCATCTAGGAGGGAGGAAATTAATGAAAAAACAAAACCTCACATTATCTCTGTTACTGCTGTATTTAATTACGACATGTACGGTGTATAGACGAGCATCACGGAGAACCACAACAAGTGTGGTTAATTGGCAAATTAAATATATTGAGAAAACACATACATTGCCATCCAGGTAGAAGAGGCATTTTTCATCTAGTTATGGCAATATCGGTTGGTCACCACTTTGGACTGGACAGAAATATTGAAACAACTATTCCCATTCATTTCACTCTGAAATGATGAAATCCCTTTGGTGACCCTCTAACTTTTAGCATTGAAAAAACTGTTTTATTTAGTTTTTGTTTTTATTTCTGTGCCAAACATGTGGCCCTTCCCACATGGCATTAAAAAGACCACACAATATTCCAAACGTAGTATCTACTTTGAATACTTTTTGGACAGAAAGTTTTACTGTGGCTGACCTGTGACCAGAGGTATTATAGTGTCCTCTTGCTTTCTAGTAACTGAGACCCAACCCTAACCCTAACCCTAACCCAGACCCAGACAAGGTCCAACTTAGTCTGGGTTTGGTCCTGTTGTTTTGTCACATCGTAAATATGTCAAATACTCGAGTTGAACTGAGCAGACTCTCTGTCAGCTCTGATCACATGATGCGGGAGAAAACTATGAGGTTTTCTTTTTGGTTTGGATGATGGTGCAAAAAAAAAAAAAGACAACTTCCTTCAACCCTGGCTGCTTGTTAATTGTCTGTTTTGAACTGGTTTTGAACGTCCTCGGGTCCCTTTTGGGATCAGAGTCAGAATCAGGTTATTTGCCGAGTAGGTTCACACATACAATGAATTTGCCTCGGTGTTGTGGTGTAAACAATCAAAAAATACAAGATACAAGAGAAGATACAAGTAACAAGAGTTAAGTCATTTGAAATAATATAAAATAGAAATTTACAATAAAACTATTTAGAATATATCGTAAACTGAGAAGAGCTGCAACAGATTTAAAATGAAGAGAATGAAATGTACAAAATATTGTTTACAGTTTATGCAATGTGGAATCTCTATATGAAAATAAATTTTTGCACGTCAAACTGCAGTTGGTTTTCTATTGGTCTGTTTTTTCATCTTGTACAAAATCTTGGACGACTGAAGACCAGTAGCAGGTGGAGTTAAAGGTTGCAGGTTCAAATCCCAATCTCCCTCTCTCATCAGCTGCTGCCTCTGAGCCCTTTATCAAGTAAACCAGCAGAGTTTTCCTGGACTTCCTACAGCCCTCGAACACAACACGAACATCAGAAGTAGTCAACAGTAAAAAAAAAGGTCAAAGGTCAGATGTCAGTGCACTGTGACAATACGGTAAGGATCACCGTGGGAACTGGAGCTTACAGGGGCCAATCAGAATCCAGATCAAAAGGTTGTGAGGTTGCCACGGAGATGATGGCTCCCTGTTGTGATTGGCGGCAGGCAAACAGGTCAGAGGTTAGTGGAGCACTCAAGACAGGAAATAGTCACCTGACACAGATGAGAGGTAACGACACACACACACACACACACACACACACACACACACACACACACACACACGCTATACTGCTGTCCACTCAGATTAAAAGAGATGACACACAAGAAATGTCAACAACCTGTGTGTGTGTGTATGTGTATTTCCAGTCTGGTCCCCGAACATCACTTCCTGGAAAACGGCGAAAACACGACAGAGGAGGGAGTTAATGTTGTTTCACACACACACACCTGTGGAGGGCTCACCGGGCCGGAGGAATTTGGCTCAAAGTTGTTGTGTCGCATTGAAGAGACAGCGAGGCATGTAGTGACGCAAAACGAGCCACACACACACACACACACACACACACACACACACACACACACACACACACACACACACACACACACACACACACACACACACACACACACACACACACACACACACACACACACACACTTTATCCACCTTTGCTTTTACCAAAGGTTAGAGAAGTTGTCGTGTGACCGGAAGGTTGCTGGTTTCTACATTAAGCTCTTAAAGGGAAAATCCGCCCAAAACACTTCAAAGACACACATTTATTTTTGCACTTGTGGCTCCATTTACATCCTCACTTTCAACATCACAGCTTGTTTTAAAGCAACATTCACACAATCCCCCTCCAAAAGACTGTTTGGATCACTGGACTGGACCAGGAACGACTGACCAGTCCCTCCAGGAAACAGTGATTTTGTGATGGCAATAATTAACTCTAATTCAAGAAATGTCAGCAATATTTGTGAAAGCTTGCAATTTTGCTAAATTTACCGCAACTTTTCCGCATTCCCAAACGAACAGACCGCTTGCGTCATCGCAGTGCAATCAGCAAGGACTTAGGCGGACAAATCTCACCTGCCAACAAAAATGATTCCAGAGACCGAGCAAAACAATTCCCAAACGCTCCCAAATGAGGTTTGCAGTCAGTTAGTCAGAAGAATACAAGTTGATGTTGTTCAGACAGCAAAGATAGACGTAATCTACCTCAAACATAGAAATGTGCACCTTCTAAATGAAACTATATTTTTATGTTAATGGATTGATTTTAATAGCATTATTGACTGATTGTATTTGGTGCTAATGTTGAGTAACTACAGTACAGTATTTTTCTTTTTTATATAACTTTGAGCTCATGGTTCTCATATTCAGAAAATAAATAAACAGAGCAAATAGTAGCACTGAAATATAGTTGTTTCTGTGTTTTTATGTTAGAAAATGAATTTTTGTGTTCGTTATCAAACGTTTCTTGGCCACATAAATCCAGCTTCTCATTCACTTCAACAGTCTGAGGTCCTGAGAGCAACATCTAAAGCTACAACTGTAAAACAAAACACTTTTTTAAAGAGACATTTATTCAATCGGGCGCCGTTAAGTAGAAAAATATTTAATGGAAAGGATAAAGTAACACTTGACATCCATTTGCTTTAAAAAAAAACACCCAACAAACTGCTTTTAAATAACGCAGCTACACTTATAAAACAATAAGACTCAAACTACTTTCCATCAGCTGTTATTTGTATTGACTGCTCTGCACACAGGTGAGTCACCTGCTGACATCACAGCAGCAGGACCACGCCCGTTACCTGCCGTCACACGATAACTGTTAACCACAACAACGGCCGTCTTATCAGACACAGAAACACTTTCCCATCCATTTCATCCACACTGTCACCATTTATCACTACAGTTTGCTTTTGTTGTCGTGACAACAGGTGATAACATTGTAGAGGCTGTTCGCGAGTTGTTTTACTCTTTTATTTAACAGGTTACATAACGTGTGTTTGGGAATATCTACAAAGAACAAATAAATCCATCACGTCTGTTTTACACGTGTATAATACAGTGTTAACACGCTCAGTCACTCATGTAGCTGCAGCCTGCGATTACGTGAACATACAAGGATGTGAGGATATGTAAATATACACTTATAGCGTTAAAATGTGAATATTTAAGACAAATTGATTCATACGTATAACTTCAGACATGTAAATTCCTTTTTTTTCTCCAAGATTTTGAACAATTCTCTTTCAATTCAGATATGCAGCATCTCACAAACTTTTAATTTAAGGCTTAAAGCTCATTTGTTGAGACAAAATACTTGCATTTTGTATGTTGTGGCCTTCTTTCTTTGTCCTAATATCTTTTCTAGCAGTTGTATATTTTATTGTTGACATATAATTTATCCTAAATTTTTTTCTATTTTTGTAATTTTTTCTTTTTTGAATGTTATGCTAATGTACTATTTTAATTTCATGTTTTTATAAACTCTTTTTGTTTGTTTGTTTTTAAACTCACCAGCACAATCCTTTTATACTCCTTCAATGCATTTTGTTTTTTTGTATCTTATTATTCATGTGAAAAAATAAACAAAAACTGACACATATAAGGACTATTTCTTCAAAAGTTAACAACAGCAAAGTTTGTAGATTAAAAGTTTGTAGGATAATGTCACAGTTCTTGAGCAGCACAAACTAAATTCAATTCACTTCCACTGCACTAAAGTAGAAGCAGAAACCTCAGAGAGAGATATCTCCAAAACACATACTATCTGCACGGCTAGATACTAAGAGAAGTGAGAATTATTATCTTTTTTTGCAGTTAGAGTGAAACAATCCAATTCAAAAAGCCCCAGTTTTTATAGAGCAGAGAGCAAATAAAATAATGCCAAACCACACACCTGTTAAATATCATCAAAATACTGAATAAATATTGCAGCGCCCCCCTGAGGCCAAAACAGAGTAAATGTTGAAAACACAAAAACAGAACAATGAGAACCTTTAATCTTTGAACCTACAATAAGCAGCAGACACTCATTACCTTACTGTAAGTGCAATAAAACCTCCGCAAGTAAACACCCAATAAGGGTAAATTATTAATGTACAACGCTGTCTGATTTCCATTTGGGCTGAATAATTTGGATTTTGCCTGCATGTCAAGGTCTTAGCAAACTTCTTCTTCTGTTAATTTCTGGTAGACCAGGCACAGGAAGTGTACCGCTGCCTCCCGCCGGTTAAAAACAACAACAACGCATTTGGTCTTTGCAAACAGAAATTATGTACATGTTTATTTGCATATAGAGCGGGGAAGTGGGATCTGATCACAAGAGGTCACTCAAAATGAATGCGGAGACGCATTTTGATGCCAGGTCTGAATTGACGTACTTAGAGCTGCCCACTTGTGGTCGGATCACCTCAAGGAGTATTTTGTCATATCGTCAAGAATATAATTATCGAAGAAATACCCTGAAATATTGTGATGTTACTTTAGGGCCATATATCGCCCAACTGTACCGGACAACTAAACAATGATCTGAAACTCGCTATAAAGCTCCGTGAAGCCGACGGGAGATGCAGAGTTGCTGATAATTCTCTGTAGATTCATCACTATGATTTCATACATTGTTGTTGTAAAATATATCAATTATAGCTGCTTCATGTTTGAGGAAAACACATCCAGCTGTGTTTGAGATCTGCTCCAATGTGAGAGTGAAAAACTAAAAGTCTGTTTTGACAGTAAGAATTATTTTAAAAAAATCAGTTTTCAACACTCTGATTGAGTCAAACAGAGCAGAAGAAATGTCAGTAACGAGCGGTTTTCATGCTGTCTCACCCTGGAAGGAGCTTCCTCCTCCTGGACGCCTCCTTTTTGCTCCACCCCCTCCATCCTCTTCCTCCTCCTCCTCCTCCTCTTCTTCTTCTTCGACTCCCTCCTCTAGACAAAACAGAAAACATCAATCTACAATGTTTCTTGTGGTTGCTTTTATGTTATGTTATGCTTTTATGTTTAGTCAGTTTTATATTATTGTCCTGAAAATATGATATTTCATGCCAACTTTTGCCGACTGAAAATATGAACTTTAAAATCTACAAACAGACCTCACATGCAGCAGAAAACACCTCAGAGGCTTTTTTTTGTTACTCACATCAAAACACAACACTCACACTCATATTACTGTCTGCTATCGCCATCTAGTGGTCATACACTGCTAGTGGATCAAAATTAAAGTCCACACATGCAGCGCTGTCTGATTTCATACAGCAGGAAACAAAAACGACTAAATAAGCTAAGATGGAGGTAAATATAAGATGGAGGTAAGACACACTGACAATCATAACCAACAGCAACATGATGAATCATTTACGAGTCAGGACATGTTTGCACTTTATGAAGCCAAAGCAACAAGTCCCAGCCTCGTTGTTATGTTGCATCAGAGGTTTCTTTCATCATCAGTTGCTTTCATTCAGCAGATTTATGCTTCACAATATGAAATAAATAAAAATACATCCAAAGGAAACATCACAGAGACGCTATCAGTTATTATTAACATATGAATGTTGTAGAAATTTGTTTATAAATGGATTAATGTTGAGAACTCTGCAGCAGTGACGCAGTGTTTACTGCAATTTCACCTCTTTCCTGTCATAAGTAATAAAGTAATTCCCCTAAATCTTTATTTTCAGTAAGTACAAAGTACAATCACCTCATCTTAAGTGTATGATTGGAAACACAAGATAAAAAGTGAACTTTGACTTCTTGTGTGTCATATCATGAGCCAGAAACCGCTAATATAATCATATACAAGAAACGCCCTGACAGATCCAATCTAAAAATCAATAAAATAAATGTCACCTTGTGTGAATTATAAGGCTGCAACTAACAATTATTTTCATTTTGATTCATCTGCCAGATATTTTCTCAATTAATCAATTATTTGTTGATTATCAAAATGTCGGTAAATAGTAATAAAAGCCTGAGTCAAAGAGTCCAAAACCCAAAGATATTCAGCTTACTGTCATGTATGACAAAGAAAAACATGAAATCTCCACATTTGAGAATCTGAAACCTTAAAATTTTTGCTTAAAAACTTACGAAAATGATCATTGGATTACCAAAATGGGCTGCTGGTTAATTTTCTGTGGATCGACTATTTGGTTAATTGTTGCAGCTCTAGTGAATTCCGTACACAAAATGGTTCAAATGACCCTTAAAAAGTAAGGACTCTTGATTTCTGAATATAAAAGTGTGGGCAATCATTAATATATAAAAGAAGACCTGAAAAGATGAGTTGATGAATCGATTAGTCAACTGACGATCATCGATTCAGTCATTGTTAAAGCAAAAATAGTGGAAAAAATGCCAAATTTTCTCTGATTCCAGCCTCTCAAATGAAGGATTTTGCTGCTTTTCTTCATCATATATTATTGTGAACTGAATATATTTGGGTTTTGACTGCTGAAGATGTCAATCGTTGGCTCTGGGAAGTTGCAATTCGAAATTTTTCCCCACTTTTGGACACTGCAATTAATCGGTTAATTGAAAAAAAATAATAGTGAGATAGGCCTAATTGTTTTAGTTGCAGCCCAACAGGGGTTGCAATGAGTAAGAATTCTTCCACTTATTATTAAAAAACTTCTACTTCTGCTTAATAAAAGGGAAGATTAACTTCACTTCTGCAACAGCAAGCTCAGTAAACACTACAGTGAACTAAAGTAAAGCTCCGTCCAAAAACTGAGCACTGAAGGCCGAATTACCAAAGAGGCAAAATGGACACAGAACCCTCAAAAGGCCTCAAGTTCAACTTCAGCTCAACTCAAGATTGTAGTCTCCAGATATTCTGTATGTGAGGCATTGAGGGAACAGTGGTAAATTGTAGTGTCTACCAATAGCCTGCAGCGTCTATTGATAGTCTACATGAGAGGCGTTTAGGGGTACAACCCTCTCTTAGTATTGAGAAAGGCACGTTTTGGACAGGCACTGCACTAGTTAGACTGCAGAAACCAGAAAATAGTCACATTTAAGAAGCTAGAACCATTTTATTTTTCATTTTTAGCTTTAAAAATTGCTTATTTGATTATTTAGCGAGTATCGTTTTATTTTGATGAATTTACTGTCGGTGGCCTAATCAATTAAAGACTGCAGCTCTAATATGAATAAAACATAAAAATAATTAAAAATATTAGGCAGAAATAAAAATAATAGTAAATGCTATAAAATGTACTATTATTGGCGTTCATAATAATAATAATAATATTAATAAGAATAAAATTTAATTAAAACCCAACAAATACTCTGTAAATAACACAAATATATCAGATGTATACGATATTACAAAAGAAATAAGTACTCTACAGGCTAACTAAGGAGAAAAGCGATGTTTAGAAGCTAATTCTACTTTATTAAAGACACGTTTCGGCCACTGTGAATTTTCCAGCACACATTACGAAAATACACTCAGTTGCACTAAAACTAGAGTTACAACCTTCATGCAAGTAACGTAGGTTTTATTGCAGGGCTGTTGTGTTATTTTTATTAAACTATCTGAGTTTAAACATGTTTTAGGATTTTTTTGGTCTGTACTGAAGACATTTTGTTCCCTTACGAACCAGGTGATGTCTGTATACAAACATTTCGAGTTAGAAACATTACGAAGCGAGTAAACGCTGTTTCTGCATCAATTTTGGCAGTTTCTGTCCGTTAAAGGCAGAATAAATGTGACATTAATGAGGTTAAACCGGATAACAACAAACATAAAGAGAAAATAGCGCCCAAAGGTGACAGTTCAAACACGTTTTTACCTTCACAGCTTTCAAAACAAACCCCTCTTTTGTCCTCTTCTTCTTATAACCGTCAGCGTTTCTTCCGTCTGTCGGTTCTTCCGTTAACTCCGCGCATTAAAACGCTCCAAACTGAAAAACTTAACTCTGATTCAAAAGTTAAGAAGCTAAAGCGAGTAAAAGTCAAAGACACCCGGAACTGTTTTCTAACAGCTTTTTCTTCTGTAGCGGATGCTTGGTTTAAGTTAGAGTGTTTACCGGAGGGGCGGTGATAGCCAAGGTGACCCCGAACAAACGGGCTGTGTCGGAGTTTAAAACAAACTTAATTTTAGTGTCAAGGTTACAGGTCAAAAAGTACAGTAAAAATATTTAAAAAAAAAAACAAAAAAAACAAACAGCATTTAGGATCACAAAATACAATTCAAAACACACAAAAAAGTAAAATGTCAACTGAATTTTTGAAAAGCTCGCTCACTCACACAGAAACAGAAAAAAATTCTAATAAAAATAAAAGATTAGCAAAGTCATATGTTTGCAGCAGGGTCAGAATTTCCGAAAACATTAAAAACATTTTATGATTTATGAAAAAATAGAAATACTGAGGTCATGAGTGCCACCACCTCTGTCTAGAATAACTAAAAGAAACATAGAATGTTTCACTATTTTTTTTCTTGGCCTAAAAATAGTTGAATTTATAATGTGTTACTTGTTTCATTTACTTCTTACTTTATATTCATATGTCTATAAGTTGTATAAAGATACGTTTGTGCCAAGTATTTGAGTAGTGTGAAAAGTTGCTTGCGAAAAAAAAAAGCAAAGACCTTTGAGGAGCTTTGAAATACGGTGGCAACTAATGATTATTTTCATTATCAATTAATCTGTCAATTATTTTCCTGATTAACCATAAATTCTGGTCCACAAAATGTCAGAAAATAGTGAAAAATGTCAATCACTGTTTCCCAAAGCTCAAGCTAACGTCTTCAAATGTCTTGTTTTGACCCAACTAACAGTCCTTGACCCAAAAATATGCAGTTTACTGTCACAGAAGACTAAAGAAACCAATCAGTTATCAAATAATTTAATAGGCAACCAATCAATTAATTGAATTGAATTGTTGCAGCTCTGCTTTAAAAACTCAATGTGTAACTGTTGATTATTGAATGTAAACTGCACATCAGTGGATTCATTGAACTCATGAAACATTTTGACCAGAAATAACGAGGACAAGATCTTGGTTCATATTAAAAACTCAACCCATGGACTTTATTTGTATTACTTAAAACTACATTGTTTGACTTTTTTGGCCACAAGGGGGCAGCAGAACCAGCTGCAGCCACTACATTAAGTAAGGAAACAGTTGCCTTTTTACACAGACACGGAGCAACATTATCATCCCATTAGAGTTGTATTTGTGCCCACATGGTGAATGTAATATTCACTGTCTTTTAGCTCTGTTTTTGGTCTCCACCGATTCCAGCTTCTAGATGTGTCACTTTCTTCACTACCTTGTCGCTAATTGGGTCTGCTGTTTGGT
This sequence comes from Thunnus albacares, assembly GCF_914725855.1. NCBI lineage: Eukaryota > Metazoa > Chordata > Actinopteri > Scombriformes > Scombridae > Thunnus > Thunnus albacares. The sequence goes on along the minus strand of NC_058127.1, from coordinate 4,486,873 downwards.
GCTGAGCAGGTAGTGTGCAGTCTGTTAAGAGTAGTTAGTTAATAGTGGTGAAAGTAGTTTCAGGCTGAAAACCAAAACAATGATCTGAAAGATACTAAAATGCTCTTTGGACCTGACAGGAACTGCAGAGTTGGGAGATAATTCTCTATGGGTTCATTATTTAATTTATATAATTTGATCCATTGTTCATATAAATATATTGATTAGTGCAGCTTTAAGGCAAATTTCCTTGTCAGTGTAATATATTGTAATTGTGTTTCTCACCTTCAGACCATACTCCAGTCTTTATTTGTTACATGTTTTGTCAGCTGTGACCTCTGACCTTTGACCTCTCCACTGTTGGTTACTTAAGATTCTGCTGATCATAAAGATATAAGGTGACTTTATAGCAGATTGCCTTAAAGGACTGAAGAGCTAAAACGTAAAATAAAATCTCACCCCTTAAAACTTCAGTGTATGAAGTCTGTAAAGATATTTTAGTTACTTTTAACTTTAATAGTAATACATTTGAATAGTACACTCAGAGACACACAGGAAACATACAGAGACAGAGAAGAGGATGTGGTACGCCTTTTAGACCACAAGAACATCAGGACACCCTGCACAGTGCTCTCCATTTTGCTGCGTTGGAGTTTTTTGTTTTTTCTAATCACTAAAAAAAGTGTGAAAAGCAGAGGATCGAGAGTTATGGACAGAGTGAGGGAAAGAAGAGCAGCAGGTTTTCTTCTAAACACGATGCAGTTGCTGTCAAACCGGAAGGTGCCTGACAGCAATGAAACTGGCTAACTAAGGGGAAACAAACAATGGTTGTGCTTACTTTCTGCTGCCTGCTGCTCACCGCTGCACTGCTCTTATACTATAACATTCATAGATTTTACAGATTTGTTGATCCAGATCTCTTCATAATACTATATATCTTAAGCGAGAACTGCTTTTAGTTGCTGGTGGGAAAATCAGAAAGTTTTGGACTTGTTCACACTGAAAAAGTGACAAAAATAAGTATCTCAGTGAACCTACAGATAATTATCAGTGACTCTGAAGCTCTCCGCGGCTTTACAGAACTTTATATTGAATTTCAGCTCATTGTTTATCTGTCTGGCTGCACCTTTACTGTTTCGGTTCACTGTCAGCACTCTCATAGCTTTGTTTTTGACCGCAGCAGGCAGCTGTTTTCAGAGAAAAAGCTCTAAAAAAACCCACTGTACACTACCTGCTCAGCACCAAATAGAAAATAGACACAGCTAGCTGTAGACTAGCTGGTGAACATAGTGGAGCATTTAGCAGCTAAAGAGCCAGATATTTCCCTCAGGAGTTGGTAGAAAGTAAAAACAGAGCTAAAAGAGAGTGAATATTGGACTTACATTCACCAGGTGGACAGAAACACGACTCCAAATGAACGATAATGTTGCTCTGTAACTGTGGAAATAAGCAACTGTTTGCTAACAAGTTCAACATATCTTGTCTGTGTACTCAAGTTTCTGGATTTCTGAGTGTGCTGTGGATAGATATATTTTTAAAAAAATATCAGAATTCAATGCAAATAGAAAACGGAGGAGGTGGCCACAGACAGAAAAAAATAGAAGAAATTGTGATGAAATTTTGCTCACCTAGCTCCAGGAACAACATTAAACTTTGTATTTGTTAACTTTCAAAACAGCACATCAGCAGCTATTTATACTATGAACATTTGCACATTCCTTGTTTTTTTTATTTTAAACTCTGTTACAGCTCTTTTCACTTTATTAAATTGTAAATTTCTATTTTATATTATTTATAATCTTTATTTTTGTACTTACCATGTATATTTTGATTGTTGTGCACCACAACACCTCTGCAAATGTATTATATGTACAGTATTTATAAACTTACTTGGCCATAAACCTGCTTCTGACTTCTTCTAGACTTTCAAAACTCACAGTTTGACTTACATCCGTCAGCACATTTTGTACCATTTCAACAAGATAAGTACATTCATTTCTTGCACACTACCTGCCACAAAAGTATAGTATGGTGATCAGACCACTGTGTATATTTTGAAGTAATAGTATTTAGTAAAACACTGGAGTCCTCTGAGAAGGATCAGGCTCAACGGGGAACTCTTCATATTACTTTCAAGGTTGTTGTTGTGTTTTAAATGAAGATTCTGTGACACAAAGACATCCATGTGTTTGATTTGACAGTAAAGCTGGATGACATCATGCTGTATTACATAATTTCATATTGTTTTGTCTTGCAGAGTGTTGGTGGGCAGCGGAGCGGCTCAGTTGTTAGCAAAGCTTCCTTACAGCAGCTGGTTTCCTTCCACAGTGCAAAGACATTTAGGTTAGTGAAAGTTTTAGGTGTGAATGTGAGTGTGAATGTATGTCTTTATGTATGTACAGGCTGTACCTGGACTCTTGCCCTGCTGCAAATTGCCATTTCCCTGAATACCATAAGCGGCATTTAGAGAACGGATGGCTTGTGGATATTGCACTACATTCTATTTTATCATTTGGATTATATGCTATTATAGTGATTGAGAGTGGGTAAAAACTAATTGGCAAGCAAGCACAGAAGTCTAAACAGTTAGCTACAATTGTTGAAATAGCTAAAAGTAATGGATCAACAGTTAAAATAGTTTGCTTAAAGCAATGGTTCTCAAAGTGGTGTCCAGGGACTCCCAGGGGTCCTTGAGGGGTTCCAGAGGGTCCCCAGCAAAAAGGGGGATAATTTATTTTCTCTATAATTCCATCCATAAGTAAAAGACAGAAAGACAGAATGCATGGGTATTTTGGTCACAGGTTTCATACACTTTCTTCAATAAAACATCTAAAAGCAAAAATCTTAATGGATAGGGGTCCATGGTCTAATGTGTTGGGGTCCTTGATGTGAAAAAGTTTGAGAACCACTGGTTTAAAGAATTGGATAAATGGTTGTAATGCCCAGCTTCTGCCTCTCCAAGCGGCAGTGCTACAAATGCAAACTTGAGCTAAACATTGACTTTTTAAACAATATCCACTTTTATCTAATTAACAGTGTTAAATAAAATCTGGTTAAAATGAATTCCAATGGAACATGACGGGTGGTGTCATGAAGGACACTGTACATTGAAGGTGCAGTACATGTACTTGAGTATTTTCATTTTTTACTTTATACTTCAAGGTCATGGTGCAGGTGTATAACAGCAAAGGCAGTGGTAGTAGTGGCTAGTATCAATATACTGTTGCAGCAGTGGCAGCAGGACCATGATAAGTAGTGGCACAGTAGTATAGTGGTATAAGTGCAGTCGCTATCATATATATAAGTGCAGCTGTAATCTATTAATAATAATGGATAAATTAATATTTACTTATAATAAATGTAACAATCACAAGTTAACAGCAACCATAATTGACTGTTTTATAGCCACTAACACAGATATACACTCACAGCCACCATGCCCACCCTCCACCTCCACCTTACTTCACCTCACACCTCAAACGCCTTCAGCTTCCTGTCAGACCCATTGCCACGGAAACGGTGAGTGCTTTACCTTGGCCACAGAGCAGCCCAAACGCCTGAATGCACTTCTGACTCTATTGATAACAACAGTGAGGCAAATTCAGACGTTCAATAGTTTATTTTGCATGTCAGCAAAACACAAACAAACATCACAAAATGACAGAAAACACAAAGATGTTGTTTAAACTAACAATGTAAAAACTGCATGAAAAGCATCTTTTTAAGTTCATACTGTCTACAGAATGACACCAAAAAGCCTAAATAGGCAACATTTTTTAAAAAGGAGTCAAACCAACAAAACCAGGATGTTTTCTTCTTCTTTTTTGGTTGAATCTGAAGATGCTCGTCCCTCTTAAATGTCACTGTTGTCATGCAGCCATTTCCATTATGACATCATTACATTTTCGCCTTGCTTTATTGGCATGCCGCGCTGCAAAAAAATATGCAAAAACGACAAAAAATTGGCCTTAAAGGGACCTTTCAGTGACACAGTTTTACTTCTTCACCAACAGCTATTCCTTTAAAAAGCCAAATAAAATCTACAGTATTCTGCTTTGTTTAAAATGTGTTTTCTGCAGATCTTTTTCACTCTCTTTACTTTCTGGTTTGGTTTAAATTGTCAGTTCAGCTGTTCTCACCTCTTGCTCTGTCTCTGTATATGAGTCCCAGTATGATGGTGGACAGCAGGTAAGGAGTTCCTACCACCAGGTGGCGCACCAGTGTGAAGACAGGCAACAGGGGCGCTGGAGGATCCTGGCCTTCAGATGGCGCTGCAGAGGCAACAGAGACATCAGTGAGCAAGTCAGTTGCTGGTTAGCTAGTCATAGTTTGTTGTAAGCTCTTGTCTGCTCTCAAGTTTTTTGGACTCGACTTTAAGAACAACAAAAGACAAGAGTGATCAACATGCCATGATGTGAACTTTTTTTTTTTTAAGGATTTTTTTTTTTTGGCGTTTTGCCTTTATTGGACAATGAGAAGCGAAGAGGCAGATAGGAAACAAGGGGAGATAGAGATGGGTATAATATCTGCCCACAATGTGAGCTTGATGGCTGATATCAAGGAAGCATCAGGTGGAGACTTGCTTAATACAAACAACTTAAAACAACAACACAGAGATGGACACAACAAGACACTGATTCAAGTTTAAGTTATGTTCTTTAAAGGGACATATCATGCACGTTTCCAGGTGTATATTTATATTCTATGGCTCTACTGGAATATCTTTGCATGATTTACAGTTAAAACTCCTTATTTATCTTATACTGGCCCTTTATGGAGCTCCTCAGTTCAGCCTCTGTCTGAAACAGGCCATTTTAGCTCTTGTCTCTTTAAGGCCCGCCCTCCCGATGAGCCCACTCTGTTCTGATTGGTCAGCTTCCTCCAGCGCCAGAGGCTATGGAAACAAACTATAATAGCAGGATTTCACTTATTTTTCCTTACTCGAAATGGAAACTACTCAAATACATCCCTACATGTTTGTTTAGATTTTATTTATTGAAGTGGATTTATTCTAATGCATGTGCTGGTGTAGGAACAGTTGGCCGCTTAAGAGCCTCAAATAAGTGAGTTCTTGACAGGGAAATGCAATTTAGTCGTCCATTTATTTCCTCCGTTCAAGTCATGGTTTTCTGTGGTATGGTCAAAGAAACAAATGCATAAATCAATAATCAATACTATAAACCAGCTATCCATCAGTGAGGTAGAAATGTAATCAAACATATGGCCACAAGCATAATTCAAACAATAAACTGAAACTCACATTGTCAGTAAGGCAAGAGGGAGACAGGACTGTCTGCTCTGAACTGGCAGTGATCAGTCTTCACCTGAGTACACCTGGAATCACTTATTCCAATCAGGAGGGTTATGTAAGAGGTAGTGCTTGTTCAGACCTCTTAAACATCCAAATATCTCACCTCTGACAGTCAGCCAGCTCTGTGGTGATTCTTCAAATCCGCAGACATCACACTTGTAGAGTCCCTCATCAGATTTGGTGACATTATGGACGGTCATGTTTCCAGTCGTGCTGTTCTGGATGAGGTAGCCATCTTTATAGAAATTAATGGGGCGGTCACAGGAAACTCTGTGTCTGCAGTTCAGAGTCACATTGTCTCCCTCCATCACAGGATAAACAGGACTCTCCAGTATCACAGAACCAGCTGAATGACAAGTAGATGAACACACAGAGTACACACATCACACATAACCAACAGTATCTTTGTATTGAAGGTTAGATGTGGTTCAGTCTTCCACCCCTGATAATTTATCAGTGCTTTACTAGATGTTGATATAAAAATCTTAATGTTTAGAATTACTATTGTGTTGGATTTTAGTGAACATTTTCACTCACGATAAAGTTCAATTGGAGGGGAAACAGGAAAGTAACTGCTTTAAAATTGTTGAAAACTGGGTTACATACTGTTTTGTAGCTTTAATCTAAAGAACATATCAATTAAGCACAGGAGTCCTTCGAGCTAAATGCTAAAGTCAGTGTGCTAACATGTTCATGATGATAATACAAGTATGTTGATGTTTAGCAGGTATCATTTTTACCATCTTAGTTTAGCATGTTAGCATACTAACATTTGTTAATTAGCACTAAACACAAAGTTTAAATGAAGCTGATGGGAATGTCATTAGTTTTGCTGGTATTTAGTCATAAACCAAAGGGAAGGTCAAGGGATCAGAGTTTTTCAGATCCATCCTCTGGAGATTATGAATGTCTTTACAAAATGTCACAGCAATCCATCCAATAGTGGCTGAGATATTTCAATAAAAAACAATGGCAATGCCAAGGTGGAGCTGCATGGAAAGTCAGGGGGTCACCAGAGTCATTACAATACATTGTCTGGGAACAATTAATGTCTGTACAGAATTTGGTACCAATCCATCTAAAGGAAAAGTCAGCGGATCACCAAAGTTGTGTTTTGGGAGCCTGAATATCTGTCGTAAATTTCATGCCAATGCATCAAATAGTTGTCGAGATATTTCACTTTGAACCATAAGAGGAAAGGTCAGGTGATTAACAAAGTTAGGAGGATTCATCCTCTGGGTAACATGAATGTGTGAACAAAATTTCATGGCAATCCATCCAGTAGTTGTTGAAATATTTCATTCTGAGCCAAAGTGGCTGACCAAATGAACGGCCATCATTACCCCCCTTGGAGCCAGTATGACTAAATCCAGTCCAATCCAGTCAACACTGTCTGATTTAATCCTCTGTCACCAGCATTGACCCATACTTCCACTACACTTTCAAACAGTATATATCAAGTCATCTGTTATTATTTTTGATCCAAGCCTACCAGTGACAGTGATGTTGATGGCACTGCTGCTTGCTCCCACTCCAGTTTCACACCAGTACACTCCGCTATCTGTGGCAGGGAAGGCAGCAATGACGGAGCAGGACAATGGACATGGATGCACCTGAAGGGGAGTGAATCAGAAGTCATCCAACATTTACGAGTTAGTAAATGTTAATAATTAATAATTGTAATCAATGTGCTGTGAGTGGAAAAGCTAATATGTTTTCTCAGACAAACCTCCCCATCCTCCATCCTCTTCATCACCCTCCATTCAGTCATTTCTTCCTCCTCGCAGCTCACGGAAAAACTGTCATACTTAAAGAACTGTGACCTTTCAGGGTGGACCGTCACAGAGACTGAAGGCAGGATGGAGACAGGAGAAGTAAAATTAAGTCAATTTATTTATAGAGCACATTTAAAAACAAGAAAAATTGCGTCACAGTGACTGAGAAACACAATCAAATGAAAACAGAGACATAGTTATGAGGATCAAGTCAATGACCATGTCAATGAAATTGGGAGCATGGAATGAAGAGCAGTGACTGGTCAGCAGATCTGAGAGGTCTGGCGGTAGATAGGGGATGAGGAGTTCAGAAAGATAAGGTAGTGCCAGTCCATCCAGAGCTTTAAAGACAAATAAAAGACTCTTCAATTCTGTATTTCATTGATAACCAGTGAAGACAGACCAGTACTGTTTTTGGTACTAGTGAGTCATGTTGCTGCTGCAGGCTGGATGGATGTGTGAAAGAGAGAGAGCATTAAAATCATACATGTAAGACTGAGAAAGGCAAAACGTAAGGTAGGTTTCATAATTAAAACCAGAATGACTAAACTGTTACAAATAATAATGACTTTGACAAAGAGTTTCATTACTTGTCCTGGACTAAATTTGATACTCCTGACTTTAATCTTACCTTGTGCTTGACCAGAATCCCAAGGACTCATCACTAAATCAGACAAAATGAAAGACACACACATTAAAAGTCATTTTTATTATAAAAAAAAAACATTACCATGTTTGGCAGTGGTGAGCTCATTTGAAATTTTGTTTTTTAATTACCCTGCGAGGCAGCTGGATTTGCAAGATCACAAGATCACATGAGAATCCATTTTGTCATGCTTCAAATTATGCACGTGTCTGAACCACTGGTGGTTTGGACCAATCAGCATTGCGAATCCAGCTGCCTCGCAAGGTAAGACGATGATAGATGGTGATTGACAGATGGTTAATCTAATCACCTGCCAAGTATTTTTAGAAAGTGCCTGCCTTTTTCCAAACAGTTTCCAAGGATGACTTCTCAGGTGGTTCAGTGTAAGAAACCATCTGGTGTGTCAGGTTACGTTTTTAAGGCTGTATGTTACATGTTTTGTGTCTGTTTTTTTTTTAACTTAGTTAGACCAAAGTTGGAAATTAACATGTTATCCTGAGGATTAAGTAAGTTTTGCAGATCCATGAATAAATCAAATCCTTATTTATGAGTATAAAGGTAGAGGAATTACAATATAGTAAAACAAAGTTGCAATAATATAAAATATGTCTTCATAGAAGAAGTTAGAGTTGTTTACACAGTGTACATTAATGAACACTTAAAAATGTCACCTGCTTAAAACTACATTATAGTGTGTTTTAAAGCATGTATTAACTGCTTATATACTGCTTGTAAATGCTAAATAGGTGGTAGAGTGTAAAACATGAGGATCTTTGTGGAAAAAATCAAAATCAGACTCAAAATATCACATAACTCAAGATGAGGAAGGAACACAGGTAGGACAACAAAGTACTGTTTGATATAGAGAGCAAAAAAACAATTGAAACTAATAAAAAGGCTGTAAAGATAAAAGAAAAACAGATTTTACACTACACTCATACACTGTAAGCTGAGATTAAGCTCACTATAGGACAATTAGTGTTTGCATTTGTCTGATTTATACATATACTGTCCAAGATAAAAGTCAATATGCAGAATGTGCAATATAAAAATGTGTAAATCAGCCATGCAGTGATGAAATGTGGCAAACACAGTATAAAACAGGGCATTTAAGAAACATAATAATACAATGAACAAAAGATATAAGTAAAACAAAAGACAAATGTCTCACAGTCATGTTACTTACAGAGAAGCAGAGAGAGAGCTGTTACTTCCATCCTGACCTGCTGCTGACTGACAGAGAGAGTGAGAGGACAGAAAAGACGAGTGAAGACCCAAGACAGGATGTGCAGAAGCAGAACTAGACAGACAGATAGATACATGAGGGCATTAATTTCTATTTATTTCAATACAGAACGCATTTTTTGTATGGTATACTTTTCATTTGAGTCAACTTAAGTGTATGATTTACTGTTTTTGGAGGTTTTAGTTTTTTTGTTTGTGTAATCTTAGGGAAAGAATCTCCTAATGACTCATTATCTCACACCTGTTGTCCAAAATACCCAATTAAAAGGGTCAAGCTACGGTACTGTTTCTTCACTGTTTATGTAACTAATAGAGACTTTTTCCCCAATATTCCATAATCTTCCTCTCCTCTACTGACTCGAGGTGTTTCTGTACAAGCCAAGTTGAACTTATGTATTATTATTTTATTATTTATTTTACATTATGTTATTATTTAGCTTTGATATATGGAGCCTTTTTTGTCTTTTGGCTAGATTGATTTGTTTTGATTGAACCACAAGATGACGCCATAATGTGTAAAGCAGACACACATGACCTAACAGCTGATACAGATGATGCCTTGTTTGATGTTTGAAAATGTATAAAAAGTGGTTTTCAACCCATTATTCCTGTTTAGCCCCTTTATGAAGGTATAAGTTGAAACGTTGGGCTTTGTTCTAACATAATGCCATTTGAATAAAGAGGAAGTTGATGTCCACTTTCAAATTGCTATGTAATTAATAAAGGCTTTTTCCTCAATATTCCATATACTCCCTCCCCTCTGCTGCGATTTCCTTTGTTTTCTTTGCATCTTTGAAGAAAAAGTCATATTTATACCTCAACATTTATGAATGCATAGTTTGGCCAAAAATAATTTAACAATTACACAACATTTCCAATTTTCCTTCCTCCATTATAAGTTTTATATCATAGTAATTTTTATGCATGTGTCCTTTTCAGGTGTCCAGATTCTGCAGCTCTGTGCTTCTTTAAGTTTGTGGATTGATATCTTAAAATCAGTCCAAACATCCCTCCAGAAGAGTCCTACAGACTGTAGAATCAAACCAAGGCTGATGAACGCCACTCTTTAAAAAGATATTCTTTCATTTGGTGTTTTGATGATGGTGGTGGAGAGCGCTGTCTAACACATCAGTCCAAAATCTCACATTGGTGTTCAATTGGGTTGAGAGATTTGAGAGAATGTGTTTCTTTCTTAAAACTAACTCAAAATCTCTAATATTTCCATGTATATCTGGAAATAATCAACGTTTTTCCAGATTCAGACATTTAAAAAAATGCTATGACATGTAAAATGAGGAAGATATATTTAAGATTCTACACTACTTCTCGGTCAGCAATCAAATTTAAGCAAATTTGTGGCTCCTCCTAACTCCTTTGTACAAAATGTGAGATTTCCTTGAGTTGTATCCCTTCCATTGAAGCATGTGTTCAGATGACTCTCAGGCCTTGTTTACATCTGTTATTAACATGCGTCTTGAATGACCACTTGTCTTACTTGTCAGATCTCACCTCCCCGCTCTATATGCAAATAAACACGGACATCATTTCCGTTTTCAATGACCAAATTCGTTCGTTATTCGTCCAAAGCTGTGTTCAACTTGTTAACAGGATAAATATTCAGGATATATATAAATATACCGCGTCGAGAAAGAGACAGGGAGAGAGAGAGAGATGCAACGATCTCCTCGCGGCTTCGTGCGCATTTACGCACAAGACACAGCAGAATAACTTAATTGATTATTTAAATCTCCGACACGCCGACAGTGTGGATTTGATCTACTTATCAGATGCTTGTTCAAGTAACTCAACTTGCAGCCAGTTTTAGGTAAAGTAAGGTACATTATTTTCAAAGTGTACTGCACCAAAAGGTGTCTACCCCGCATGTTCTTACAAGGTTCTTACGGGGGCAATAACATAACATAATGAGAGCAAAAGAACAAATATAATACACTTCCATACATGTCAATCAATGTCAAACTAAATATGAACACAATCCTGCTCCTTTGACATTAAACTATAAAACATACTACTACTATAAAACATAAGTTAGACATATCTGAGGCACAGACTGTCCCTTTAACAAATCAAACATAAAGCACCCTCGCATGGTGTTGCACAAAATGAGCGAAGTGAAACACTTTGTTCGTAAACAGGTACTGATACCTACATTCATCAGACATAGAAATCACATCAGGACATTCTGCAGACATTTTAAGGAAAAGTCTATATTTTAAATTGTGATGCATGTGATGTACAATAGAACAAAAAGTGAATTTCATTTTTGACTCTCACATCTCACGGGTGACACTTTCTGTTCTCCTCAGGAATTGAATGAACGCGTCCAGTTTCCACCGCCAGAGGCATGATAGCACATCTCAGCTGGTCAGGTTAAGGGTGGCGTAATGCTCAGAGTGGCAAGTGCACTTAATCAAACTCTCCGTTCTCACTTTTGGGTTACACAAAATTTCTTGTGACCGTTTCTCTTTATAATTTTCAAACAGTATTGGTTAATTTGACTAACACTACTAGATAATTTCTTTCTAAATATATATTGAAGACCTGCCTTTCCAAATATTTTTGCGAGCTCCCTTATCCAAGAGTAATTATTTGAAAAATCCCAAGAGAAAATTTGTTTGGCAAGTCTGTTATCGGGCATGTTGATTAATCTATTCCACAGTTGCAACATGTCACCCTGATGCTGCACATCCCATGCCACCACATACTGCAAGTTTTGGGGCTGTTTTATGCATAACCAGAAAACAACACACAGCTCTATTCTGAACTGCATCACATTTTTTGCTTGCTTACAATAACCCCAGACTCCTGCACCACAATCTAAAATAGGACAGACACAGAACCTCATGTTTCTGCATTCAACCTTTTACTGAACAAACTGTGCATTATTACATTGTAAAACACATGGCATTGCACTGATTACATACATCTTGTGCTATCAAAACTTCTCTCAAGCTGACCTCCTTCCTCTGCTTGTAACTCTGGTCTGAAACATTACTGCCACCTTGTGGTCTGTATTCACTGTTCACAATCTTTCACTTCTAATACCACAAATAAATGACTCCACATTTGTAAAATTTAACCTTCATAATTGTATATTTTAAACTATATGAACAACTGTATGAATTACTGTATCAGTGAACTAAAGATACAACATCCTCTCCCCCATTAAGACAGTTCATGCAATCAATTCTCAACACGATATGAGTTGAACTGGTCTTCTTATTATTGTCCTGTCTGATGTGCACACTCACAGATTTCAAAAGTCATCTAGTCTCCCAGGTAGCAACTAATGGGGAGCCTAATAAACAAATAAAGAAATACACTTATGGCAGTATGTCCTATTCAGGCTGTTTGCACAGATGTTTCAGTCAAAACCTTTTAAGATTATACATGGTGCAGGTCTGTGAATCCTAGCTCTGCCTTGGACTCAACTCAATGCCAAGTCCCCCTTGCTTTCCACTAAGCAGAAATGTAGAACACATCACTTCCTGTGCAACCAAAACATTTAGAACAGCCAGTTGAAAACCACCAATGAACTGGAATTGGTTAGAATACAAATATACAGAAAGTGCTAAAACAGACTATTTAAACATTGAAATGTTATAGTTTATTGATAAGAATGAAAACCTGTCTCACTTAGAGGAGCTTTCTAGGTTTCACCTCCTTCTCCATCAGAGATCTGCTCAGGTCGAAGGAGCCTCACATCTCTCTGAGCCTCAGGTAAACACACCCTCAGTTCTCCTGTATTCACCCGTTCTCATTAATGCATCATTAGAAGACACGTTACCTTAAATTCTCTCTTAAACCTAACTTTATCAACATCCCATGTATTTTATCTCCTATTTTAGTGTCACCTTGTCTCAGTCTGTCCCCAAACATACTGTTACTCCTTAAAATCGAATTACCATTAAACTCAATGTAAAGTTTAAACTCAACTGTTCCTCAATCTGCTGTAAAACCACCAACTAATGCTAAATCTCAAACTAATTTCAAGGTTTATTTAACTTTTAATATACGCACCTTTAACCACCATACATATCTGCTGTGCCGCGTTTTTTTTGTAGAGCAGTATAAAGTTGTAAAGAGCAAAAATGCTGTTTTTTTCCCCCAATGACAATGTTATGTGACTCACACTTTGAGCACCTCTACAACTTGGATCAACATGAAACCCAAGGTTAAAAAAAAGAAAAATTTCAGGGTTACGTGGGCTGCTAATGGCAAGCATGCTGTTTCTCAAGTTAAAGTTGGCAGCCCTCAGTTTGTAGAGAAGCTCAAGATAGAACACCAATGTTATTAGAGGCATGTAGAGCAGACAGGTGGACATCGCTAACCTGCCTCTAAAACATGTTCAACACAATGCTGAGTGATCAGCATCTGTATTTCCACTCGTTCACTCCATGGGCAGAAGAAGAAGCAGAAGCGGTGTTATTTATGAGGTATTTTTATATAATTCTCAAGAACCGCTCATCCAAACAACTTCACACTTGACACATTACTTCTTTGGGTCCTCAGCAATACATCCGCCAGGTATGAAGTAGATCAGATAAATAGTTTTCGATAAACATACATACCTATATACAGACAGATTCCTTGCTTTATATGGAGAGACACTGAGGATCAGTTTTAGGCCCTACGCCATTTTCTATTTATATCAACAATGTTGCCTTTTCCTTTGATGGTTGTCATGTTCATTTATACGCAGATGATACCATATTGTACTGTACTGCTGACTGTAAAATTAGCCACTGAGGAGTCACAGTTCTCCTTTAATGTCCTTCAAGATGCACTCATTTAGCTCAGACTAGTTCTTAATGCAAATAAAACAAAATTCATGGTGTTCTCTAGAGACAAAAATATAATAATCATAACGACTTGCATATATCCACTACAAATGGATATAACATTGACAGAGTGACAGTATATAAATACCTTGGCATTTGGCTAAACAAGAAGTTTACATTCAAATATCGTGTGCACAACCTGTTGGTAAACTGAAGCAAAAAGTCAGCTTCTTTTACAGAAACACCTTTCCAATGTGTAGTAGGAAGAGGGTGATCAAAGCAGTTTTTATGCCGGTTCTGGATTATGGTGATGTAATGTACAGGCATGCCTCTACCTCAGCAATTAAACCCCTGGACACTGTATAACACTCAGCCTTTATTTTTATTTCAGGTGATAGTTACACTCATCATTGTATTCTAATCAAAAAGGTTGGCTGGTCTTCACTGAAAGACACAACAAGCATTGGTATCTGTTTATCTATAAGGCACTTCTTGGGAAACTACCACCCTACAGAATGAGTGACTGCGTTGGTGGGTTTTTAGGGAACTAGCCTGAGTGAAAGTTTTCCCACATTGCTCACACTTGTACGGTTTCTCTCCAGTGTGAATGCGTTGGTGTTTTTTTAGATTACCGTCTTGAGTGAAAGTTTTCCCACATTGGTCACACCAGTACGGCTTCTCTCCAGTATGAACACGTTGGTGGTTTCTTAGATTACTGTCATCGGTGAAAGTTTTCCCACATTGCTCACACCAGTACGGCTTCTCTCCAGTGTGAGTGCGTTGGTGGCTTTTAAGAGTACTGACATGAGTGAAGGTTTTCCCACATTGTTCACACCAGTGCGGCTTCTCTCCAGTATGAATGCGTTGGTGGATTTTTAAATTACTGTCTTGAGAGAAAGTTTTCCCACATTGTTCACACCTGTAGGGCTTCTCTCCAGTGTGAATGCGTTGGTGCCTTTTTAGAGTACTGTCATCAGTGAAAGTTTTCCCACATTGTTCACACCAGTATGGCTTCTCTCCAGTATGAATGCGTTGGTGCCTTTTTAAAGTGCTGTCTTGAGAGAAAGTTTTCCCACATTGTTCACACCAGTACGGCTTCTCTCCAGTGTGTGTCCGTTGGTGGATTTTTAGATTAGTGTCTGTAGTGAAAGTTTTCCCACATTGCTCACAGCTGTACGGTTTCTTTCCAGTGTGAATGCGTTGGTGGATTTTCAAATGACCGTCTGTAGTGAAAGTTTTCCCACACTGGTCACAACTAGGGCGTTTCTCTCCTGTGTGAACTTTCTGATGAATCTTTAAATATTGTGACGTCGTGAAGGCTTTGTCACAGTGCTGACAGCAGTGATGTTTGAGTCCCTCTCGTCCTGTTTGTTTCTATGACAACAGACATAGAGAGAAAGAGAGAGAGAGAGATGACATGGTGGAACGAGTGATCTCAAAGCATAAATAGAGTTGCATAATGGGAAATATAGGATCCAGAGTTTTTTAAGCTTTATTCCAACCACAGACATAGTCAGGATATCTAGACCTCTCTTGACCTTTGTGCGAAAACTTTACTTTTTCGCTGTTCGGTAAAATAAAATAAGAGCATTGACAGTCAACCCCCCCCACAAATAATTACAAGACAATCAGACAATGGCAGAGAGATTGATAGACAGATTGAGGACAGCTGGCATCATAATTTGAGCACATTTTTGCCATTTTTTTCTGGAGAGAAGTAGAGATGAGTAAATTTAAAGTGCTACAAATGGAGGAGTAAATGCAATCAATAATGAGATCCTACTGACCAGTATTCAGTATGTTGCAGCTTTTTCGGACTCTGGAGAAGAGAAATCAAAAACTTTTTCAACTCTAAAAGCAGGTTGTTCAATGTTCAAGACTGGAAAATGACAGGAAATCACTGTAAATGCAGCTCAAAGTGTCTTGGATTCTTAACACAAATTCATATTTCAAAAATTCATGATTTTACATGTCACTTGCGTCTAAAGAAAATCAAACTACTAATGAAGGCAGGAGAGCTGCTCTGTGGTTCCCTGAAAACACTGAGGAAATGAAGACAGTAATGACAGTAATAGAAATGGTTGCTGGTATTAATACCATCAGCATGTTTCCCATGATCCCAGTTTGGAGCGTTAATATTTGCTGAAACAACAGACATGATATACAGTTTTCTGGTAACGATAACGTATGAACCATTAATATCAGAGCGAGTATTAGTGGAAATAAATGGGGTGTTGTTCTTAAAGGGAAGTTCAGGTATTTTTTAACCTGGAGTCTGAGTGACTAATGGGGACAAAATTTTTTGGAATTGGTCCAGTATTGAGCGAGATCACTTCAGCCAGCAGCCGTGAAACAGGCTGCAATGTAATCCTTGGTGGCAATTGTCCCCTTCAAAGTACGTCCACTAAAAGTACTTGTTTTTGCCACTGACAGGCTCAGACTGTTATAAGTGTCTGATGGTGAAAGTAACCACAGGAACTAGCCGCCCACAGTGGCATTATAGCTAACCGGATAGGGATCTTTATCCAGGGTAACTTGACGGCTAACTGAACCGCCCACATATTCATCCACGCACGCTGGTTTGTTTACATGTATGAAGCTGACTTTCACCACAGTTAGACTGTAAGGAAACTAAAAAAAAAAGAGTGCAATGACAGATTATCCCGTGGACTATTTAGAGGATGATTGTGAGTTATTTCACTTTGATTGACCAACTGTATTTATTTGTGCTGGAGTACTGCTGCGCAGGAGAACGGAAAATTCCTCCAACAAAAAGTAAATGGAGATTATTTTCTAGCTTTGTTCGTTACAAGGTGAAACCAGGAAACACTGAAACCTTTTTGTAGTTTTTACAGCTGAAAAGCTGCGTGAACATAAAGTCTGAAAGTGTTTTAGTTTCCTTTTTCCCAGACTTTCTCTCCAACAACACAATGAACAGATGATACACCAACCCTTAAGACTCGTCCTCATGTCTTAAGTCTCGTTATGAAGCCAGTTTCATCAGGAAGTCATGAACACTGACCTGTTTATCGCTGGTAGCAGAAGGCGAGCCTGATTCTTCCCTTTTAATGGGTTTCTGGTTCTCCATTCTGCTCCTGTAGTGGTCCTGGTCGATGAAATCCAGCAGGTCTCCTCTCTGACTGATGGACTGTTCTTCTTCTTCTTTTTCCTGTTTTATGTTGGGTGGCAACCAGCGTTGAGGTGCATTATTGCCACCTACTGTATTGTTTGAATGTGAACCACAGTCATCTATCCCCTTAAAGAAACAAACACAATGAATAAATATATAAATATACAAAAAACTATATTTTTACTGAACACTTAGTTATTTTGTTCAGTTTAGTTTCTTCCAAATAATGGAATAGACTGCCTAACCTGATCACAAATCCATTTTTCAGACTCAGTTCTTCCGCTCCAAGCTTTCCTCTTTTCCTTTTCAATAATTTTTGTTCAGTGTTTTTGGAAGTGACAAATTATATGCTGCACTGATTTCTCTATTCAACAGTGCTCACATAATCCTGATGATTGCAGTGTTTATTGTGTCCAACCTTCAGCCTTGCTAAGATGTTCTCCTCTTTGTTGCTCCTTTTAACTAACCTCACTGTGCCTAATTTTGGCTGCACTGCATAAAGGTGTCGTTCTGTGTTTGCTGTATCCCAACTGTGCTGCCGCTCTTGATTATTCCTTTTGCCTCAGATTTACTGAGTGAAATGTCCATGATCTCCTTGTGTTTCAGTTTTGCTAATGTGAAACCAGGAAACACTAAAACCTACACCCAAAAAACTCTGAACACTTAGCCTGGAAGTGTTTTAGTCTCCTTTTTTCAGACTTTCTCTCCAACAACAGAATGAAGGGATGATACACAGACCCTTGTAACTGTTTAACAGGTGTTTGAATTAACTGATGATATCCACATGCGTGAGACAGACTGTTGATTGTCCCAATGTTGGCTAACCAGGAAATAAACATTCTGATTACTTTGCTTCTATGGGTACATCTCAAGTCTCTTAATTGCAGTTTGGCTCTGCGTGCCAGATTGGCCGACATTTACGGATGACATCACACATTATAATTGGTTGTATGCTGGAAAGTGTACAGATGCCATATGTTTGCGTCATAGACTAACATTTACATGAGCAAATTTTGATTGTACGATTGTGTAGAGAAAGAGGTCCACATCTAATAAAATGTAGAGGAAAAACTTTACATTTAATTATTTCATATTTTTGTGTAGAGAGTGTAAGTTCACTATGTATATATAGTATGTATACATACACTAATGGGAAAGTGGTCTCAGACTTCTGATCCTTTATAGGTATTTTAATAATACAATAATAGATAAATGTAGATTTTTAATATGTTTAATATATTTAATGTAGACAGTCTCATTTATAAACAAGATTTTTTACTTTTTAAAAATTATTTATTTAATTCTGTGCTGGGCATAAATGTACTGCTGCAGTCATGGGCTGCTCCATTATTAGAAAAAGTACAACAACAAATTCCATGTACAACCCACAAATGGAATTCACTGAGGCACAAATGCTGCAAAACTGTAGTTTGCTCCGTCTTGACAAAGGAAACCTCAGTTGCGTCTCAGCATTCAAATCTCCTACCAACTGTCTTCTTAATACAATATGTAATGTGTGTAATATGGAAGCCCATTTCCACCAATGTGATGAAAAAAAGATCCTGTAAGTCATTATAATGAGAAACTTTCTCAAAATAATGACTGAGTATCTCAAAAATAACAAGTTAGTAGCATTACGCCTGTGGATGGCGTTGTTTAGTTATTTTCAAGCTAATTCACGAACTGAAAAACATAACAAATAGGGGGAAGATGAGACTGACTGAACAACGTCATCTACAGGCGTTATGCCACTAACTCATTTGAGAAAGTTTCTCATTATAATGAGTTACAGAATCTTTTTCTTCATCACATTGGCGGAAATGGGCTCCCATAACTATGAGTCTCTCCTAGAACCATGTATTCGCACGAAAAATACGCCCCATGACGCAAAAAAATACTGTCGAAATAGATTAATAATCCAATTTACTCAGACATGCGGAACAACAGTTCTACAGCGCGAGTTCCACCCGGAATGTTTTGGCAGCGCACCACTTAGCTCTAGCATGTATGCTAGAATCCGAAAAACGGATAAATTCTCCACAACAAAACACGCACTGACTCCACACAAACAAACATAACTCGTGGCATTTCATAAAGGATGATATTCTTGAATTAGATTAGTCAGACAGCTAGCACAGCTAAATTAACACCCCGAGCCGATCTGGTACCTAAATTACACCATAATCCTCTTCTCTAGTGTCCCCAGATCGCCTTCTACCACGTGCCCAATCACGCGGATACCACCACTTAATTCAAAAACCAGTTAAACTGCAACTGCAAATTTTATCATGCAGTCATGACACACTGACCTGTTTATCGGTGGTAGCAGAGGCTGAGCCTGATTCTTCCCCTTTAACGGGGTTGTCGGTGCGGTGCTCCGGGTTCTGATTCTCCTCCATTCCGCTCTTGTAGTGGTCCTGGTCGGTGAAATCCAGCAGGTCTCCTCTCTGACTAACACAAGTTTATCCAGCTGAACGTGCAGCATCTACACGACACACACACACTTGGTCGGGTTTAGGTGGTGGATGGTTGGGTTTAGAGAGGCCGGGGTCATGTAGTAAAGTGGGTGTGTCATGTAGGACATAATCAAAAAGACACTTGTCATACTCAAGAGACTGCAGTTCATTTCAGCCAAAAAACCCCCAACAACACAACAATAACAAAAACAAAATAAATTACAAAACAGAAATAAATAAGAGGCACACAAGTGGTCAATCAGGAATTAAGGTTCATAGATATTCATAAAGGTAAAGAGCTTTTTGAATTTTACAACTACAACTACAACAATATTTTTTTTATATAGTGTTATCTCTTTTAGATGTGTGGAAAATATAGGATTAGTTTTTAAAAGGCCTGCATGAAATATTTTGTCAAATAATCAAATTATTATTACAGATTCTGTTTTCTTGTCCTCCAGTTGGGGACCAAACTTTATATTTTCATGTAGAAACAGAATACTTTGACCATTATATTTTATCCAATTGGCTATTGAAAAGCATCCCAAAAAGTCCCGGTTAATCTACAAAAGAAAAAAAAAGATGTTTTATGGTTTCAACATCTCAGTTACAGAAAGTACAAATATTTAAATCTAAATTAAACCTTTGGTGTAAGAAGTCATTACATGGGTAAATCATGTTCATCATTTTAAAATGAACTTCTTTAGCCTTAGGTGGCATTGGAAAGGTAAATGGTAAGTACTTGTATAGCACCTTTCTAGTCTTCCAACCATTCAAAGCTCTTTTACACTACAAATCACATTCACACACTGAATGGGTACAGGGGCTACCATGCAAGATCCCAACCTGCCCATCAGAGGAAACTAACCATTCACACATATCGGCATGTGGACTGGGGGAGCCGGGAATCAAACCGCCAATCTTCCGATTAGTGGACGACCTGCTCTACCTCCTGAACCACAGCCAGGAGAGGTAACTAGTTCTTACTACTGTTGTATTCTTGGAACATATGTTTCCTCTTCAAGGGTGATGGGAAACAACCTGAAGTGAGAATAGTCATTGACAATGTATTATCGCATTTTTTTATCCAAAAAACTACATCCATCTATAACTAATGAAGGCTTCTGTGAAAAAAACACAGAATAAGTCAGCATGCCTTTGATTAAAAGAATCATTTCTTGCAGGATTGCTTTAATTACTGTATTATATTGCCTATTAGTACAAGCAAGATTGTATTTTTCAATGAAAACATTATATGTCAGAATATTATCATGATTATCTAATAAATGTACAATGGGCCAGATACCTTTTTCCATCATTAATGGAGTGTTGCATGTATTCATACCAAAGACAAAAGAGCTTGTGTAAAAGATATGGAAAAAAGGTTGAAGCCAGTACAATTAATTTTTTCAGACAGCAAATGTGTTGATTCATAATTAATAACAATATATGATTATTATGTGGCCTGGACAGATTGTAAAATTAAATAAATCATCATCATCACAAGCCTTCAAGCTCTTCAGTTAACTCACAGCATCAGTGACTATTTTTGCTGTAGTGGAACAGTGAAACTACCTCGTTCTATCTGCTCTGCCTGTTTACAAGAACAGAGCTGCTGCTGCTGCAGATTTAAAAAAATATACTCACTGTGGTCAGCAGCTAAGATGATGATTTTAAGCCAGTTTTACTAAAAGCAGACACACAGTTTACATCCTCAACTACTAATGCAGTAACATTACATAAATGAAACCACTATCATTATAATTACCTGTTCATTGAACAAAATACAAAACATTTGTGATTTATACACAAGTAACCCATTGTTATTATGGCACATTCAAATTAATAAAAAGTAATGTTCCGCATAACCTTTTACATGAAAATAACATAACATCAAATGTTCAATTGTATTGTTTTTGTTCTTTGGGAATCACATTAAAGCACACATTTGAGGCAAGGCAGGTTTATTTGTGGCACAATATGAGGAAATTCAGTATTTTACAAAATTTAAAAAAATACAAGAACAAGACCAATAAAACAAAAGAGGAATATAAAATTAATAGAACAGTAAAACACATTAAAAGTAAAGGCAGCAAAAGGATAAAAAAAAAATTATGAAGTTTCCTTTACTGAATTTATTTATCAGGGACCATGGACAAATTACATTTATCTCAAACAAAGAGAAGAGATGCTTTGTACCAGATTAACTACTAGCTTATTTCCATCTGTAGTCCCTGGGCAGGTGAATAGAAACAATAAAACAGAGCAAACCTATCATCTCCACTACAAATGGACCAACAACTTATTGACATCCACGCAGAAATATGTGCAGTGCGGCTTTAAACTTTAATTAAAAGCCATGGCAAACAAATGTGTCTTCAGTTTGAATTCAAAAGTAGTCAGCTTTGAAGCTAAAAGCAGCTTCACAATGTTAAACTTTAAGAACAACAACAAGCCCAAAACCAGCTGACCTGAGAGCTCTGGAAGCTTCATAATGTTCCAGAAGATCTGAGATGAAATATTCAGAGACTTATGGACAAGCAGAAATACGTTACAGTTGGTTCTTTGACATACTGGCATATGCTCTGATTTTTACCTTTACCCAAACAGATAAATATCCAAATCCATACAATCACATTTGCAGTTCTCAGCTCTATGCTGCCCCCCCAAAGGATCAATATTGCTAGTAGCAATGTACACATGGTATTTATGGACAGGACTATAATTCAGTTTCACCTGTTAAAACCAATCCAACTCAAACAATCCTCAGCAAAGGCTACCTTTTGAAGGTTAAAATGCAACTTCAGTTTAAATTGTGTGACATGTAGTCTATTCAACTCTATGGTCATTTTAGATGAGGTGATTAGAAATAAATTATCGCTATAAAAATAAAGTATTTTTTGCAAATCTACATTATAAAGGACTTTCTCATGAATATGTGTGTCTTTGCTGTACTTAACAACTGTTTTTCATCAAAAATTATTCAAACTGTTCAAATCTTTTGTTGAGGTTCATGGATCCTCTTTTGTATTCATCTCTCTGAATGGTCTGACTGGAGTTTCTTTTGTATATCATCTCTCTCTTTACCTCATTCAGCTGTTTATTCATTTGCCCCTTGCAGTTATCTAATGCTTTCTGTATCCTGTAGTTGTTTCGTTTTGTAGTCTCAACAGAGAATGTCATGTGACTCACAGTTTGAGCTCTTCTAGGAATTGGATCAACAGGAAACTCAAACATTAAATATAAAAAAAACTTTCAAGGTAGAAGTTAACGATGACTACCAAGATGCATTTCTGCAAGAAATAGTCAAATCACTGAGCTTAAAGTTGCAATACACAACATTCAGCCACTAGATGTTGCACTACAGCACCAACATCTCAGACCAAAACAAACATGTGTTGTTTATTCGATAAAGTTGGGGGTAATTTGAGAACGTTTGTGACGTGGCCGCCATCTTGGAAACGGAGGCGGATGACACGGAGGGTCTCACATGCACTAATATGCACGCTCACATACGTTAACATGCCTGCATGGCCGGTGTATCCACCAAAACAAAGAACAGAGAAGATTTGACAACAACATGCACAGAGGGAGTGCGACTTCACTCACTGGTAAGGACGCCATTACTATGAGATATCGCTACATTGAAAACTGTTGTTTTCTGACAACTAATATGGCTAAAAAACATTTATTGCACCCTTAAGATTTGGTCATGTGCATGCATGCTGATTCTAAAGTTACAGTTGGCAGCACTCAGTTTGTAGAGAGGCTCAGGATAAAACAACACTGTTACTGAAGGCATGGAGAGGAGACAGGGGGACACCACTAACCTGCTTCTAAAACATGTTCAACACGATGCTGAGCAAATGCATTGGTGGGTTTTTAAGTCACTGCCCTGAGTGAAAGTTTTCCCACATTGCTCACAGCAGTATGACTTCTCCCCAGTGGAAATGCATTGGTGGCATTTTAGAGTACTGCGATCAATGAAAGTTTTCCCAATCTGTCACAACAGTGCGGCTCCCTTGTGTGAATGTGTTGGTGGGTTTTTAAAGAACTGCCATGGGTGAAAGTTTTCCCACATTGCTCAAAGCAGTACGGTTTCTCTCCAGTGTGAACACATTGGTGCCTTTTTAGAGTACTAAGGTCAGTGAAAGTTTTCCCACATTGCGTGCACCAGTATGGCTTCTCTCCAGTGTGAATGCGTTGGTGGCTTTTTAGAACGCTGTTCTGAGTGAAAGTTTTCCCACGTTGGTCACACCTGTGAAGTTTCTCTACTGTATGAACTTTCTGATGACTCTTTAAATATTTTGATGTCGTGAAGGCTTTGTCACAGTGCTGACAGCAGTGATGTCTGAGTCCCTTTTTTCCTGTTTGTTTCTATGACAACAGACAAACATACAGAGAAAGAAAGAGAAAGAGTGAGTGAGATAACATGGTGGAGCGAGTGATCTAAAACCATAAATAGAGTTGCATCATGGAAAATGTAGGATCAAAAGATTTCAGGCTTGACTCCGACCACAGACTAAAGTCCCTTTCACACATGCACTGCAACCCGGAAATTTCCATCCGGAGGACGTGCATGTGTGAACATAAGTGTTAAGATGTAGTGTAAATAGAGTACAACTTGCATTGCTTAGTTTTATTACATGTGATTGGTTGTTTATGAGTCATGTCATGTTTCCTGTACTGTGATTGGCTGTGGAGCGGGAGCTAAGAGGAGCAGGGGTCGGGAAAAAGAAAACAGAGTGAGTGAGCGGCAGTGATGAGGGAGCTTGGAGGGAAAGCGAAGGAAAGAAAAAGACTAAGAGAGATGTAATAACAAGATTTACAGTGCAAAGTGAGTTTGCAAGTTATAATGCTGTATAAATTAGATCATTAGACTGCAAACCAGTGAACACTGGATGTGTGTACTGTGAGTAGTGAAGTAACATGTCAACGCAGTAGTCAATATAGTGTGGTTAGCCTTCCCAGCTAGGTAGCCTAGCTAGCTGCCAACGAGGGACTTTCTGAACTGCCCAGAAAGCGTTTGGACTGCTCAGCTAGCAATTTGAACTGCCCCAATAGTGCTTTGGTCTGCCCAGATAGCGCTCCAGGTGACCAGGATAAAGCCTGGTAGCTTCTGTGGCGATGAGGGAGAAGATTTCTTCAGTCCACCATAGTCAGCCAACAGCCCGCCATCAGCTGCCAGTTTATTCCATCATGCCTAGCTGTGTAACATCAGGACTCTGTGAATTGTGTGTGTGTTTGTGTGTGCGTGTGCGTCCGTGTGTGTGTGGGTCCACCAGGTTATTAAGTGTCAGTTAAACGGTACCATAAGATTTCATTTTTTATTCTTTGGGGTTGCTTTATAGGATTTAGGGATAAGCAAAAAAATACTTTAAAAGATAAAATACTGTAACACAGGAAGGTTAAAGGTACACAGATAAGATTAATTTGTGTGAGTAAAAATTGGTTTATTTTTGTGAAAGTTCAGTAGACTGCTCTTTTCTTGGTTTACTGTTATCTATTTTAGTGCAAACCTTTTATTTTTTATTAAATATTACTATTTTCCTCTTTAGTTAATACATTTTGAGTTAATTTGTGGGGACATAGTTGGATTTATTCATCGTCATTTAAATTCTCTGCTGACATAGTTGTTCTGTGCTTTCATTCCTTCTCCACAGGTAGTTTTCCTGACCTGCTGTATTACAATAACAGCCTGACTTTTTACTGCCCCGTCAGATCAGCTGACCAATCAATACACACTTTGGATCAAAGGGGTGTTGTCGTCCATTAAAACACTTCTGTGTAGGATACACCTGTGTTTCCTTGCTCTAAGCACCTCCAGGAGCCTCCTCTCTCCTCGCTCCTCGTCTCCTCCACGTGCATTTAAGGGATTGGAAGATCCTCTAAGATGGCGGAGGGAGATCGGTTTCCGGGTCATGGAGGAGAGAGGACGCGAGGAAGCATAGAATTAGCGTAATGAAAAGCACCTAAGGTGGCGGCAGCAGCAGGAGGAGCAAGTTCCAGTCAAGTTGGAGAGTTTCCAGCAGCCTTTTAAGAATATACAGGAAGTCACAGAAAAATTTACATCCTGTTAGATCTGATCCTGATTTAATAAAATGTTATCAGATCAATCTACTCAAGCTTAGCTGCTCAATCAATAACATTGTTTTAATGCTGTTCTGTATGACAGAGTACAGCCTATTAAAACAGACTCGTGATAAATCAAAACGGCATTTATACTGTAATTGCCAATATTAGGCTATAAAATTATTTTACATAGAAATTCAGCTGATAGCAGTCATAGATATATCAAGATAATGAAAAAAAATCAGATGAAATTAATTTATTTTTATTCAATGTTATTTTTATTCCGTTATCTTGATTTGAGTTTTTGGAAGAGGTCTTGGTATAAACTTTTAGCCTCCTGTCTCTCTTGCACAGATGTTTATTTACTTGAATGTATATCTGAGTAGCCTATATGCAGGTAAAAGTGTTTTATGTGTGAATGTCATTTGAACATATGAAATCTTTAAATGTGTTAGGTAAAAAAGTATTTTCTAATGTGAAACAAATAAAGGAATAAAGTAGAACATCAATCAGTACTCAAACTACAAGGGGACAGGAGCAGAAATACTTATATCCTTTATTTGTCAAATATTTATACTGTCAGGGCTTCACATCTGTACAGAGGAGAATCTTTATGTCACACTTGTTACCAAAAGTTTTATGTCATTTCAGTTCACCATGCAGACAAGAATTAAATTATGACAATATTCATATTGTGTCTATCTTTAATATTTGGTTTGGTTTGGTTTATGCCTCTGGCTGATAAAAATTGTCATCAACACATCTGAACTCTTAGTACACGATCAGACAAATGAAATCAGAATCTTTACAACCAAAACAAAAATGAAGAGTTTCTATAAGACGTCATGTAGTTGATTAAACATCTGAGCCAATCAGCTCTTTGATCAGGTGACAGCCAGGTGTCTCCTATCATGCCCTGATCCTTGCAGTCAGTGGAGAGCAGCTTTTTTAAAACTTTATTTAGAACAATACAGTATATGTACAATTTCTTGGGATTTATTTAGGAATATTGATCATGCATTCCTCAATAAAAAAATAGAAGCAGATTCAAAACAGCAAGGCTATATTGACAATGAATACATATAGATAATAAATAAATAAATAAAAATAAAATAATAAAATAATAGCATGTACATAATAAAAATAAATATACTAAATGCAAAGCATCTTCACATTCCAGCAGTCAATGTAACAATCCTCAACTAGAGTTCAATACACAACCAAACATACCATTGTACCACAAATCATTTATATATCATGTAATTGTTCTGCTGTTCCACAAGGTGGAGCCATGAGGAGTACAATTATGGGTAAATATCATCTTCCAATAGTACATACTGTATTTGTCTATGAAATTCTGACAACTTCAAAGATAATCTTATAATTTCATAATCAAATTTTAACAAAAAATTCAACTCGCTCTTATTACAGTCTTTGACCAGTTGGGATTTTTTTTTTTTACGATTACCTGCAGCAACATGGTGGACGACAATCACAATGGTCATCGGTAAACAGGAGGTAATGTGACAAAATTTCCCACTTTTAACACAGAAGTACAATCTTCCCTATAAACTTTATTTAACTAAAGGACTCACCTTACTGCAAGAAGTCAAGTCATCTTTTCAAACCGGAAGTAGAATTTTCCCACAGAAACTTTACTTAAATGAGTTAACAAACAAAGCCAGGAGTATTTTTCTGCATCCTTGTCATTTCTCATTTATTTATTATCTTAAAACTAACTTAAACATTTTTTTACAGTAAAATTCTGTTTTGTCAAAACTGCAGTATTTTCAAAGACTGCATGAGAACATATAGGTCCTCTGTATAACAACAAAAATGTATTAAGTTTTAAGTAAACGGTATTCTTATTTGCCAGGCTGAAACTCTAAACCCCCCTGGTCAAAAGTATGTAGACAACTAAACATTTTCTCCACATGTAATGGTGATAAGTGATTGTGATACCATGGACATAGAACAGCCTCCAGCCCTCTGGTTTAACTCAGGGATGTGCTCCCATTGACGTTTGTTGATAAGCTCAGCTCACAGTGTTCTGTTTCATCCCAAACATTTTAAAAAGAAGTCTCTCAAGGACACATATCATTTCAAGTCTGTTAATGAAGGGTTTTTATATAGCCTGATGCCCAGTTGCATGGCCCTTTCCTCTTCACAGAACCTGCTGAGGCCATTGCAGCCCTCTAGGACTCTGATTGTCACCTGGAAAACATAAAGAATTAAATAGCACATTCAATTAATTACTTTTTACTACACTGTTAGAAGAACCACTTCTGCTGCATGATGTCAAATGACTTCTGGTGTATGGATGACCTCCCACATGATCTGACCTCCTATTTCCTCCATGAAATCCACCATGTTTCTGCAACTGCCACAATGTTGTTGTGTTTAATCAAAATGGCCCCTTGATTTCCTTCAGATAAATTAAACTGGACTGCAGCGTTGGGACAAATAAATAATAAAGAATAATGAGGTAAAATAAGTTTCTTATAAACTAATTTCTCAGAGTACACCCTGTAAAAACATATGTTACACAAAGATTTGAAGTTTAACAGGATGTAATGTGTATGTTGTTCCTGCCCTGAAATACTTAAATTTTGGAAACTTCCTTTGGACTAAAAAAAATTTAACTGTGAATTTAAATAATTTAAAGGACTTATCTTCTACTATAATGACAATAGAAACAATGATAGTTAATGTCAGTCCTTTTATTGTACTATATTGTACAATATTTTCATACAAAAAAAATTTTTTTAAATTTATTTAAAAAAGTAAATAGTCAGCAAACAAACCGCTAATGAGCTAAAAACAGTAGTTTGAGTTCTAGTCTTTTTAGTAAAGGTTCCTAGGTTGGCAATGTAATGCTTAAGTTTATTTGCTGTGTTTTCTCAGTGTGATTTGTGCACTTATTTGAGTTATATTTGTATAATTCCAGGACAGTTTGGTGAATGACGGTTTATATATGAAGAAGACTGTGCATGGTTATATTGTGGACTTTTATCTGGCTCATGGTGAAGTTCTGTTTTTGATGTGTCCTCAGCCCAGTGCAGTTATTGCTTTTTGTGTTTTTTCTTGTTTTCCTCGGCCTGCTCTTCCCTCCGCACCTGCCCTGCATCAGTTTCCTTAGCTCTGCTCTGCCCTCTGTGTCTTCCCAGCCAGTCAGCTCCCAGCCTGCCCTTGTGTCTTTCCACCTGTTCCTTTTTGTTTCATTAGTTCAGTTTGTATTTAAGTCCATGTTTTCAGTTCAGTCTTGTTGGATCCTTTGTTCAGTCTGCTCAGTTAGTTCTTCTTTGCGTTGTTTAGTTTTGCTCTGTTCAGTTCAGTTTAGCCTCGTCTGCATTCGAGCCTAGATAAAGATATTCTTCAGTTTCTGTGCCCGATGTTTCCTGCACTGGGGTCCACCTGCTCTGTTCCACCTAACACCTCCAGGCAGGTCTTCTTTCTGAACTTCAGTTTTCTGATGTAAGGAATATTATTGTTGTTATTCTAGATTAGTTTCCAGTGAGATATTATTGAGTCTATATTGTGACTTTGCTGTTGTAAACATTACTGTTGCTGCTCTAGAAACAATATTTAGTTATATTTAGAATATAAGTCAGTTTTAGTCCTGTTCTAAATGTATTCTTTTTCATTATAATATATTTTTAAAAATAAATTCTTAAGTAATGAAAAATATCTGGTAAGAAAACTGAATGATAAGGAGTATTGATGAATTCATAATGGTACCCATCCTTACTCACATCACTCTACTGCAAAGTATAATGAATGAGTCACAAACTGTCACTTTTGGCTCTAACCATCATAAAAAAACATGGTCTTTGGTAGAAAATACAATATACTTTTACCAACAAAAACAAACTTATTAAGGTGTTTTTAACTGAGGTTATAGGCATCAACCTACCACAGAGAAACACACCAGTAACAGAATTTGGGTTTGGGCTTACACATGACACACCAGTCCCAGTGAACTAATAATAATAATAATAATAATACATTAAATGCAATAAAAATAGTAAATAACACGATATTAAGATATACAGGTGACCAATAACACATTTGATTTATAGTAATAATAGCAGTAATTGACTAGTGATAGCAAGTGGAATCATTAACTCTTGTTCTTGTCTGTAATCATCTGCTTGTTACGTTTCTGATAAGACCGCCCTCTTTCCAGTAACTATTCACAGCTACAATTTAATGACACTTATTGACACTATTTTGTATTTAATAGCAATATTGAACAAGAAAATGTTAATGTTGAGAAAGCTCATACATGAGTGGTGAATGCTTGCTAAGTTCCTTTTCTTTTCACAAATAACAGATAAAAAAACAGAATATTTTTCTTAATGTTTTATAGAGTGATATTAAATGTACATCAGTGCAGAGGAATTGATAACAAAATTTACTAATTTTATTTAAGCTTTATTTAATCTCTTTTTCAAGGGATACCTGAGAACATGAAACATTGATAATCAGAATGGCACAAAATCAGCAAACAGAAACAACACAACTAAGATGAGGCAGCAAAAATCAATAAAATAATTGATAAAAACAGTCACAACAGTCATAAAAATATCACATAATAATGCTTTAAAAGGTCCAAGGGAAATGAAAGACTCCAGTTTGAAGGCCTTTGTAGTTTTAAAATTTCAGAGTAGCTGAGACCAGTTCTGCCCACATTATATATATATATATATATATATATATATATATATATATATATATATATATATATATATATATATATATGTATATATATGTATATATATATATATACATACAGTACACACAGTAGAATCTCCTGTCAAGAAAAAAAAGAATGATAGTAAAAATGAAAATAATAAAACTGATAAAAAAGATGAAACTTTAAAAAGATCATGAAACTGATAACCAGGCTGCTGCTACCACAGTTGGGAGTTCAACGTACGAAATTTAACTCTTTTTTTTAATTACATCACAGTTAGAGAGCAGCCAGCTGAACTGAACTTTAAAATTGAAGTAGACTACTTTTAGCAGAAAAGTTATTGTTTTTTTTTTAAAACAATGTTGGTATAAAAACTTCACACATCACGTCTCGAGCAAACTAAACCCTTCCTTCACTACAGCTGCTTGTTTTTCAGAAATAGTCGATTTTTCTCAACAAGATTTGTATTTTGGTGGGTAATTTAAGTTAAAAGCCAATATTAGTCCAAACAGCAGAGCACAAAAAGTGCATTGCTCCAATAAAACTAAGGACAATCATCCTCTTTGTAATTTTCAGGCTCCACACCCTCCGACTGCAAAAACTTCCATCACAGTTGTGTCCATGGAACTGTTGGTCTCAGTCTTGGTTTTCTGTGGAGGTTTGATACCGAGAGCTCATAAACAAACAATACAATAAAATCCAAAAGATATACAGCAAGAGACTGGAGGCAAGTTAAGTATTATCAACAAAATGTTATGAAAAGTATTTAAAGATGTTCTGCAGTAAAAGTACATAAGTATTATGAGCTTGATGTAGTTAAAGTATTGTAGTAAAAGTAGTGGTTTGGTCCCTCTGACTGATATATTATTATATATGACATCATTAGATTATTAATAGTGAAGCATCAGTGTTAGAGCAGCATGTTACTGTTGTAGCTACTGGAGGTGGAGCTAGTTTCAACTACTTTATATACAGTAAGCTAGTTTAGTCCAGTGGTTCCCAACCTAGGGGTCGGGCCCCTCCAAAGGGTCAGCAGATAAATCTGAGGGGTTGTGAGATGATTAATGGGAGAGGTAATTTGGGGGTTTTTTGGGGGATAATATTGGATAATTTTAAATTCTTGGACTAGACACTGTTTTTTGTTAGGAGTCACAAGCCAAAAAGCCTCTGATTTAATGTTTAATGTCTGATTTAATAATATAACTTTCAATATGACAGAGTATCTGATAATGACATCATATATTTCTTTGACTGTGAAGCACTTTGTAACTGGTTTTTGTGAAAGATGCTATATGAATAAACTTTGCTTTGCTTGCTTTGCCACTGTCAGATGAATAAATTTCAATAAAAGTACAATATAACTCTCTGAAATAGAGTTAAGTAGAAGTATTAAGTAGCATTGAATGGAAATACTCAAGTACAAGCACTTCAAATTTGCACTTTACAGCACAATACAGTACTTCAGTTAATGTACTGTTAATTTCCACCACTGTATTTAGTAACAGTCTAAGACTCTGTATTTATCATTTATACCCAGTTAATAAATAAACAATTACTAAATACTTCAAACAACTATAACTCCTCCTATGAACACAAGCTGCTGTGTAAACAGATAATGAATGCCTAGATGGCGAAACACAGTTGTAATACTATCAAATGTGTCTTCATAGAGGATATAATTAGAGAAGATATAATTGTTGACAAATACTGTGTGTATTAATGAGGAAATAGGGATTTTATGAGGAAAAGAAGTGAAAATGAGGACTCACAAGAATTTAGTTCATCACTGGGGGTCAACATTCAGTCACCTTCACTTGCACTGAGGAAAAAAATAAAGACAAAACACTTTCATTACAAAATATCCTGCAGTGTTCATAACAAGAGTGAACTTAAAGATTTAGCTCTCAAAATGTGTTTTGCTTCTTGTTCCTTCACTTAGAAGTTGAGCTTCACGGTGTAGAATGATGTATGTGCAGAGTTTGACACTAGAGGAAGGAACGTTTTCAGTCTTAACCTTAAATCTGATTTGTGACATCACCACTAGTTTGGAACCAATCCTGGTCCGTTATGCAACTCACATAAGTATGAGTGAAAACTTAAAGCTTCCAGTACACAAACACTGAGAATGGAGTGAAGTAAGAAACATCTTGTGTCCATCAGGAAAACTTTTGAAGTAAACAATATTTGCATGTTCATAGATCCTGAATTGTTCAATGACGGAGAACAAGTACATGTGTTTTTCTGAATTTCTAACTAGTTAACTGAACTTTTTAATGGGAAAACCATATTAGACACAAATTCTTGTTCAATGCAAATTATTTTGGATGTGTCTGTAAACATGTCTAGAGAGGATCTTTAAATCTGGCATGTTGTCTGTTTTAAAAAAATATAACTATATACTATGTAATATAACTATAGGAGCCTTAGTGCTGTTGATGGGAGTAGAAATGAGATCATTTATTTATATACAAGTAGCAATACCGCACAATAAAAATAGCCAATTTCAGGTAAAACCCTTCATTCATAATTATACTTCAGTGGAAGTATAAAAGCATAATGTGTGTGTATATTATTATTATTATTATCATTTTTCTTCTTCTTCTTCTTCTTCTTCTTCTTATTATTATTATTATTATTATTACTGATGCATTAAGCAGCATTTTAATGATTAGTTATTTGAGGTGGAGCTAATTAGGCTACAATTAACTAAACATCTTGTTTAACTAAAACAGCTCCCATGTTCCTGAACTCCTTCATCCAGGTCTACACTCCCTCTGCTCACTACGCTCTGTCAATGAAAGGCGTTTGGTACCTCCACCACAACAGGACCCTAAATCACTACCCAGACTCTTCTCTTCTGTAGTTCCCTCTTTCACCAACACCTCTGCACTTGATGGATGGAAACCCCCCCCCCCCGCTTCTATGCACTCTGTGCACTGCCTGTTGGCACCTACGTCCTATTGGAACTTAGCTTTATGGCACTTACTCACATTGTTCTCACCAGACTAGATCCTTGCTTGTGTTGTATCAACTCTCAGATGTACGTCGCTTTGGATAAAAGCGTCTGCAATTGTAAAATATTTCTCTTCAAAGTAACTAAAAACTATGTCTTTCAAATGAATGTAGTGGAGTAAAAGAGCACAAAATATGCCTCTAAAATGTTGTGGTGGTGAAGTATTAAGAACCATTAAATGGAAACACTCAAGTAAAGTACCTTCAATTTGTACTTAAACTTGCAGGAACTGATTTTTTGTCCATTTGGGGGCAGCAGAAACAAGTTGTGAACACAACACTGACACATCATCAGATTTCAAAATTATATGTTGAACTTGTTAGCAAACAGTTGCTTATTTCCACATCCAGCAGTTATGGAGCAACATTATCATTCATTTGGAGTCGTGTGTCTGTCCACCTGGTGAATGTAAGTTCAATATGCTCCACTATGTTCACCAGCTAGTCTACAGCTAACTGTGTCTTTTTGCTGTTTAGTGCTGAGCAGGTAGTGTACAATGGACTTTTAGAGCTTTTTCTCTGAAAACAGCTGCCTGCTGCAGCCGGAAACACCGCTATGAGAGCACTGAGAGTGAAGCAAAACAGTAAAGTTGCAGCCGGACAGATAAACAATGAGCTGAAACTGAAAGCTCCATAAAGCCGAGAGGAGCTGCAGAGTTACTGATAATTTTCTGTAGGTTCATCACTACGAGCCACAACCAACATATTACACAGTTACAGCTCATACAGTGGAGTTAAAGAAAATATTGATTATAGCTGCTTTAATTAAGGTACTTCAGTAAATGTACTTGCACTCTAAAACATACAACAGTGGGTTAACTTTACTCAGTAGCAATCTGTTATTTTGACCCAGTGTTACACACAAAAAGCTTTGGCTAAAAGCTGTTACAAATGTATTGTTTCTTGTACAAAACGATGTGCATGTGGCATTCAAAACATACACAAGTTATGAACAATGAATAAAAAAAACTGTGACATGTAAGTACCATCAGAAATATCATCACTGATGGTGAACTACTTTTTTACCTTTGTGTGTGATCCTCTGAACTCAGACGCTCACTAGACTTCCTGTATCTCGGGTTCGTTGTTCCCCTCTCTGGCAGTAGGTATTTAGACCGTTGTTGCTCCTGATTTTCTGTGTCAGCGTCATCTTCCTCCTTCACTGGATTCTCTGTGTGGGATCATGGAGGTTTTTACTGAGTTAATTCAGTTTGACAGTAATAAAGCAACCAAATCTCCAGACAGATCACTGCTACTGGACAATTCTGCAAAACCCAAATTACATTCAATGACAACATTAAGAACATACAACTTCCTGCCTTGACATTAAATGTTGGCATTGGATTTAAATTGTGAGGAATGAAACTGTACACTTCATTCTCAGGATTGCAGGCTAATTAATAAGTTGGTATACTGCTGTAAATGGACATATCACACACATCTAAACATATTCAAACAAAGCAATTGAAATTATATCAAGTTTAACATTATTATTAATTAATTATAGTTTGTCAGTTTCAAAAATTTTTCTGTTTTTTAGAATTTATAATCATGAGTTCACGTACACATATAGTTTCACTGTTGATTGTTGTCGGGTGAAAACTGACCAACCAGTAAGGATTTGAAAATCAAACCAGATGGAAACCAATGCAAGTCAATGGGGGGAAAGAAACAAAACTAGACACACTGAGTATCCATACACTGAATCAGAGCTCCCTTTTCTTTATTTACTTCTTGTATCTAATTTTATTGTTTTCTGTATCCAGCATCTACCCCACTGACTGTTTTGTTTTGCACACGTGACTACTTTGTTTCATTGAACAAGTGCGTGTTTCCAAAAGCTGTATAAAAGCAAACACACCTATTGGTAAGAAAAAAACAAAAGAAAAACATGTCCCATACATGTGGTGCCCCCTCCCTTATTTGGCACACTAGGCAACCACCTATGTGGCCTGTGCCACGGCCACTCTGCAGAGGGGCCATTTAAAAGAATAACCCATCACAAAGTACAGTACTTCAGTTAATGTACTGCTCATTTACACCACTGTATTAGTAACACCTTACTTTAAGCTGCTGTATCATTTATAAGCAGCATACAAACAGTAAATAAATGGTTTATATCAAACTATAATATAGTTATCAGCAGATATGAAGTATTTGATTGATTTTGATGTTTGTCAACAAATATAACTCATAAAATAAAAACTATAAAATATGTTGTCATAGGCGAAATTATAGATGTTGACAATTACTGTGCATTAATAAACACTTAAAAATGTCTTTATAGCTGCTTATAACTATAACCGTTATAGTGTGTTATAAACCATGTATTAACCATGTATGTACTGCTTTTAAATGTTAAATAAAGGGGATTTCTCTGTGTTCTGGAAAATCCCACAAGGACACAATTGGCTTAAAGCTGTCTCCACCTGCAGGACATTCAAATGAGCATTTTATGAGGAAAAGAAGTGAAAATGAAGACTCACGAGGATCTGGATCATCATTGGAGATCAACAGTGGGTCGCCTTCACTTGCACTGAGGTAAAAATAAAGACAAAACGTTTCAAAAACTTAAAAAATCTTTCATTACAAAATATTCTGCAGTGTCCATAACAAGAGTGAAGTGAGAGCCAAAACTTGGCTAAAAAACTGTATTCGCCATTTGGTGCTGAGCAGGTAGTGAACAGTGGTTTTTTAGAGCTTTTTCTGTGAAAATAGCTGCCCGCTGCAGCCCATAACAACAATATAGTTTCAGCTGGACAGCTAAACAATGAGCTGAAATTCGCTATAAAGCTCAATAATGCCAAGAGGAGCTAGATAAGATGAGCCACAACCAACACATTACACACTGACAGTTCATACATGAATATGATGAGAAAATGTACCTACACACTAAAACACACAACATTGAGTTAGCTTTACTCAGTAGCAATCTGTTAGTTTGACCCAGTGTTACATTCAACAAACTTTAGCTAAAAACTGTAACAAATATGTATATGACATTCAATAGATACACAAGTTAGAAACAATCAATAACAAACAGTGCCATGTAAGAGGCTGGAATAGATAATAAGCTTTAAGTTTGAGTAAATAACCCAACAATAAAATTAAAAAATAACATTAAACCTGGGTCAGAATAACTGCTTGTCTCCAGTGGATTTCTGGGTAACATTAACTCAGTTTTGTGTTGGTGCTCTAATGACCCAAACTGGGTAAAATAACTCAGTGATTTTTACAGTGTAAAAGATATCTTATCTGGTAAATTCAGAAATGCATTTAGTTTAGTTTTCTAGGGAGATCATGGACTGCTGAGGAATCAGTTAACAGAGTTACTGAAGCAGATGAACTTCCCCTCAGTGCTGTTGATGGTCTGCAACTAAACCAAATATCATCACTGATGGTGAGCTTCTTTTTTACCCTGCTGTGTTATCATCTCTCTGTTGGTTCTGTGGTTGCTGCAGATTGTCCATCTCCATGCCATCTCCCTGATCCGCTGGATTCTCTGTGTGAGATAATGGAAGTTTTTTAGTTAATTCAGCTTGACAGTCATAATGCAACTGTATCTCCAGAAAGAACACTGCAGCACCCAAATTACATTCATTGGCAATGTTTTGTAATGTCCTCTGCCAACATTTGAAATTATTTTTTTCTACAATATCAGTGCATGACAACTACAATATAGTCGAGGTTAGGGAACTTAAACTGCATACAGCTTTCAAGTGATCACATGATTGATCACATGAAGGAACAGCCAAGCAGGGGTTTGAATTGACAGTACATCTGCTTTATGATATGTTATTTTTCACTCTTCCCTCTTGTGTACTTTGTCCTTAAGGGGCCACCGTATCAAACAGTGATGATAAGCTACATCAACTACACTGCCACATGTGGATTTTTGCCTGCATTTGCTTGCTGAAAGCATGTAGTCTTATGTAGAGTTAGTGCCCTTATTACTTACCAACAATGAGACGAACATTGCAGCTGATTCCACCTCCAACAGAGCAGGAACAGGTGTAGTTTCCATCATCAGTTATTCCAACTGATGAGATTTTCACTGTAAGGTTCCCTCTGCTCAGTTCCTCTACATCAAGAGCTGCTCTGCCTTTGAATTCTTCTGCTTGCTCATCAGGAGACAAACCTCTGTTTTTGTAAATGATGACAAAGGAATCATTGAATTTCCATTCAACTGATTCTCCCGTCACATCACGTTTAGACTTAAGGTGGCAGTCTAAAGTGACGTCCTCTCCAACTGCAGCTTTAACTGGCTCAGATGGGCAATTAATGTCATGACTGCCTGTAACAACACACAGTAATAAATCCTTTAATACAAACAGGGTCATACTCAGGTCCTACCTGTTTGGTGGCACCTGGGTGTTGCCTGATGTCCTCCTGCTATATCCCTCATATATGTTATCATTTATCTATAATTTTGTCATCCTGTTTTTCCCATACTGTAATTTTGCTATTTGCTCTATTCTGTACACCCATCTATTGCATGTGTGTCTGTTCTGGGAGAGTGATCCCTCCTCTGTTGCTCTTCCTGAGCTTTCTTCCATTTTTTTCCCTGTTTAAAGAATGTTTTAGGTGGAGTTTTTCCATTTCTGAATCGAGGGTCTGAAGACAGAGGATCTTGTATCGCTGTACAGATTGTAAACCCCCTGAATAAAATTTGTAATGGTGATGTTGGGCTATATATTTTCTACTGATGAAACACTCCCTATGAAAATGGCCAGTAGTGTGGTCTTTAGAAACCACCCAACCCCTCAATAGACAAGGACCCCCCTCCTCAAAAATCCCTATTTAACCCCTGATTATGGTGTAAACATCAATCCCTCTGGAGCGCTGATGGATGTCTGGAGACATCAAAATGTCCAGAAACAGCCCTGTGGTTAGAGTTAAATATAAAGTGAACAGACACAAACTCCTCGCTACATCAGGAAAACACGACTTCCTGTCTTGATACTTAATGTTTGGCAGCTGACGTTAATCATGAGGTGTGAAATTGTCCATTATGAATGTAATTCCTAGAATACTGGGCTGATTAATAAGGAGGCATACTGCTGTAGATGGAAATATCACACATGTTTCAACATATTCAAAGTGAATTATAACAAGTTTAATGTCAACAAATGGGAGGCAGAAATAAGTAACTTACGTGGTCTCCATCTCCTCCAGATCGAGTGTACTGCAGTGACAGCAAGAGCAACTGTAACAAGAAGACCAAGAAAAACAAGACCATTGAATTATAACAAGTCTTTTATAACAAGTTGTCAAAAATGGGAGGCAGAAATAAGAGACTTACGATCTTGGGGTCTCTTCCAGATCAAGAATCCGAGAACAACAGCAAGAACAACAACAACTCCTCCAAAAAATCCTCCAACAATATGTCCAATGTTCCCACCCTTGTTGCCATCTGGAAGAATAGAAGAGAAGCTGAGTTGAGTCCGGGGAGTTCAAAGTGCTGCACTGCAGGTTACTGTTTACAGGGAGCATTTGTTTACTGTGCTGCAGAACTTTCTCTGCAAAACCATTTTCAACCAATTTGATTACTTTACATACATATGCAATCTGTCTTCATTTACTAAAACAATTGTTTTAATATGAAATAATTTGCTGACTATGAGTAGTGGCACATGAGTAGTTTCACAAACCCTAAAACATTTTATATTCAAAGCAAAAGATAAAAATATGGTAAACAACTGCAAATAATCTGTTTTTTTCTGCAACAACTGAGAAGTCACAGTACTTACTTTCCGGTGAGGGGGTCGTGCCAATAACTTCAGGTGACCTCTCTTGGGATTTGTTGCTCAGTCTATCTGTTAAATCTGCAATGACACAGAAGAGCATTAAATTAGTTGGGACTGATAAAGACATTACACAAAAATCTGTACATGCATTTAATCATCACACACTTTCACACAACTCAATCTGTTCTGTGCTCATTAAAGATACAAACATGGTAAACAACACAACTATGAAGAATGTTAAGACAGTTACTATATTTTCTTCTAGTGCTTTTTCTGACATGTTTTCTTTGATGACTGAAATTACAGCAGCTCTCAAGTGATCACATGATTGATCACATGAAGGAATGGCCAATCAGAGATATGGATTGACAGTACATCTAATTTGTTGTATTTTTTTTCTACAGCCATGCTAGCAGCTCTGTGAGGCTGTAGGTACAGTGATGCTTTGAGCTAAATGCTAACATGCTTATGTTTAGCAGGTAAAATGTTTACCATGTTCATCATGTGAGTTTAACATGTGAGTATGCTAACATTTGCTAATTAGCACCAAACACAAAACAGACCTACAGCTGAGGCTGATGGGAATATCATTTTGCAGGTATTTGGTCAAAAACCAAAGTACTGGATGAACTGAAATTTTGACCTAATGGTGAAAAAGTCTGAGGATCACCAAAGTTATTAGTATATATCCTGAAGGGAACATGAATGTCTGTCATATAGCCCAACCAGTAGGCTATTGGGTTTTTTAGGCCAATACTGAAATAAGACTTTGACAGTATAAAATATCTGATAAGGATATATTGGCCATAGATTGGCCATAGTATTTATTTACATTAATACATAACATGCATAAACAACCTTGATTATAATCTGTTAAATTTATTTCGTTTTTTAAGAATTGTGATCAAGATACAAACATTTCTGATGTTTTACAGTCTAAAAATCAACTTGTCAGTGTTCTCTGGTAGACAAACTACATCATGATGACACTGCTACTAACCTCAAACCCAGTTCAATCAGACAGTTGTTGTTTTTGAGCACACAGGGTTTCTTGGTGCTGTTGAAGCCATTGCACTGTTGCTGTGTGACTAAGAAAAATTTCCTTTGGTAGAATATAAAGATTTCTTTATAAAATTGAGGCCTATTGTGTTGCCTAATGTGTGTACTTTGTCCTTAAGGGGCCACCGTATCAAACAGTGATGATAAGCTACATCAACTACACTGCCACATGTGAATTTTTGTCTGCATTTGCTTGCTGAAAGCATGTAGTCTTATGTAGAGTTAGTGTCCTTATTACTTACCAACAATGAGATGAACATTGCAGCTGATTCGTGGCTGTTTCCCAATTTTAACAGAGCAGGTGTAGATTCCACCATCAGTTGTATTAACTGATGAGATTTGCACTGTAAAGTTCCCTTTCTCTGGTTTCTCGTTAACAAAAGTTGCTCTGTTTTTGAATTGTTCTGTTTGATCATCAGGAGACAAACCTCCACTTCTGTGAACCACAACATAGTGAGAACCATTGAATTTCCATTCAACTAATGCTCCCGTCACATCACGTTTAGACTTAAGGTGGCAGTCTAAAGTGACGTTGTCTCCGACTGCAGCTTTAACTGGCTCAGATGAGCAAATGATGTCATCATTGTCTGTAACAACACACAATAATAAATCCTTTAATACAAACAGGGTCATACTCAGGTCCTACCTGTTTGGTGGCACCTGGGTGTTGCCCAGTGTCCTCCTGCTATATCCCTCATATATGTTATCGTTTATCTATAATTTTGTCATCCTGTTTTTCCCATACTGTAATTTTGCAATTTGGTCTATTCTGTACAAACATCTATTACATTGTTCTGTTACGGTTGTATTTAAATTGTTAAATTGTTGATTAGACACCATCTAGTGGTTGACTGGGGTATTTTCAGTCGTTATTCCATGTTCCACGTCATGTGATTAGACAGGAAATAGGAAGCTAATGCTCAGCCTCCTAACAGACAGTATCGCAGACCTGCAGCTGGTTACTCTGCATCCATCTGCAAACATCTTATGTGTATGGCAGCATCGTCCGTATGTATCTTTGCTTTTTATGCTTAAGTGCATTTCTAGAATTTCATTTCATATATTTGATCATTTTGTGAGTATATAATATATGTTAGCCTCATCCTGTATTAGTTAATACACAACGATAGCTACAGCTATATTTCCTCTAGTTTATAGACTTATTTACAGTAGTCCGGAGATTTAATTGCTCCATTGTTATTGTAATTCATGTTTATATACAATCAGTACAAAAAATAATTTAGTTTAGAAGATAACTTAATAAGCTAAGCATATAATAGCTTGTTGTCGAATTCAATGCAGTTTAAGTAATCACACCTTCTGTATCTGTGTTCAGTTTTACCTTTTCTTAGCCAATAAACCTGTGGGCAAAATACAACCTTGTCTATGGAGTCTCGGTGAAAGTAAGGAGTTTATCTGGCTGTCAAAATACCTCACTCATGTATAGAGGACAGCACATACATGTGCGTCTGTTCTGGGACAGTGACCCCTCCTCTGTTGCTCTTCTTGAGCTTTCTTCCATTTTTTCCCTGTTAAAGGAATGTTTTAGGAGGAGTTTTTCTTTTTCTGAATTGAAGGTCTGAAGACAGAGGATGTTGTATCGCTGTGCCAATTGTAAACCCCCTGAACCAAGGCTATATTCTCCTCACAGGCAGTGACATTTGGAAAGTCTTGAAGAGCTGCACGATTAACAGCCAAATGGCCAAGGCGAGAATGTCGCCCCCAACATGAGATTTAAGAACTCTGTATACTGTGAACTACAGAGAGATTTATCTGACGGTGACAGGCTTGATCAGCATTGTGTGAAGTAGTTTGGTGAGGGCTTGAATGTAACGGATGTTCATTTATATGTTAAAGTTCCGCCTGCAGATTTAAGTTGATATGAGAAACATGTTAGCAAACATCTTCATATTTATTTAGCAGTTACAGTTCAACATTATTATTCATTTGGAGTTGTGTTTCTGGCCTTTATGCTAAATCATCCCAACCAGTATTTTTAACAATCTTCAATGATCTTGTCTTTTCAGCTTGTCATAGTATTTCCGGTAAGATCTTTAGAGTTGCCAGGTTTGTTTTCTAAAAAAGTGGGCTATTTTAATGAAGAGTGACAGAGCAAGAGATGGTGGATACCTGACCTGATGGTCTGGTATCCACATGGTCTGGTCACAGCTGTCACACTAGAAATTTTGCCTGTGTGAGGCAAAATTCTCTTTATATTTCTATTAATATTCTATTAAAATTTTGAACTATTTCAGTATAGTCAGTAAACACAATGCCAACAAAGTATGGAAGTGCATTGCATTTACCAAAGGAAAAAAAAAAGGTTTATTTCATTGCCTACTTTACCTCATCTTACTTTCTTCTGTTTTAGAAATCTGCAAATCAACAGATTTTGAGATAACTTGATCTAGTTTTTCTTCATTCTTTTTTCAGGATTGGTGTAACAAACAACTGTATAACCAAAGAAAAACATTTTGGTGATCCAGGTAGTGGATTCATATGAGGAACCATTAATTCACATCTGGGACAAGATGTGCCCTTGTGGTTTGAGGCAAAATGAGGCATCTTCCCCCCTCATATTTTTCTATGCAGTCTGATTTTTGTGGATGTGTAAAAATTAATAAAAAAGACACAACAACTAAGACATTACATCATGTTTCTATGAAAGGACATAAAAACAACTCATCCTCTGATCATGCTACTAGCCTAATTATGACTACTTGGTGTTTTTTGTGAACCATCAGATTATGTGACCTGATTGGGAATTTCAGCCAAATGTTTTTTTTTTTTTTTTTAAATCATTATTTATTTTGTGCTCTGATAGCTGTTATCAAATGGTAGCATCTTTATATGGGGCACAAATTTTGAAAGCTTGTAGCCCATGTATCCATGAAGCATCCCATCCTACTGGTTTAACTGGTTCTCAACGGACAGACATTTGCCTAATGTTGGCATAATGCCCTCCACATTACTCAGTGAGATTAATATCCCCCACTGTCTCAAAATAAAAGTGCATTAAATAAGGTAATGTCATCATGCCTCAGTGTCCATAGCAATGATTCATAACCACCTTAAACTTTTTTCATCAAGAAAAAACAAACTCATCATTCTTGTAATTATGAGATATAGAAAGTCAAATGAGATACTACGGTTAATTAGGCAACGACATAAACTTTTTCCCCCTTTGGATTCCATACTTTGCTGGCATTGTGATTAGGCTACTGACTTTACTTAAAAGGGTTGACATAAGATTAAACACAAGTTGAGAGTTTAAAAAATAAAAATAATAATATGAGATGATTAATAATGTAAGGTTTAAAAGTGAAGTTAATTTATACATTCAAGTTAATTCACAAAATATGTATTTACAATGTTCACACAGTTAATTATTTATATATCGATGCTGTATTATTTATATATTTACAAGTTCAAATATTTGCATCAGCACCCTGCTAAGGTTGAAACAGTATTGAATCTGCTTCTGTGGTTTTACCTCATTACAGTTGGATCTGCCTCAGTCTAGCTTATGATTGGTTGATTTAGTCACATGTGCCTAAAAGACGAGGAAGTGTTGTTATGTCTCTGATGCCGGGAGCTAGAGTAAAGTGCTGCTTAAAAAGTCACCTGTCTCCATTCTGCTATTTTCTCTCATGAAGAGTGTCAAATTACCACCTACCGAACCCTCACGTTACAATAATAACAGAAAGAGTCTCCAGTGGTCCTCTCGGGTCTCTAAAACAGTAAATCTACACAGGAGACCTGATTTAAATATTAATTATGTTTTTGTTGAATACAACATCAGTTAGGTGATTCTATCTAAATTTCAGGAGTAAGGTGTTAGCTAATGTGTGTTCATTGGTTAATTGTC
The DNA here is from genome assembly GCF_914725855.1 of Thunnus albacares. NCBI lineage: Eukaryota > Metazoa > Chordata > Actinopteri > Scombriformes > Scombridae > Thunnus > Thunnus albacares. The sequence goes on along the minus strand of NC_058127.1, from coordinate 4,443,078 downwards.
ATTTCAGTATCAGATAACAAAAATGTCACAAATGTCAGAAACAACGTCCCTAACAAGAAAGTTTTGTATTTAAAGCTGAGCAAAGATCCTTTTTGACATCAGTAAGTAATTATTTGGTAAACTAATGCTATCACTCAGTAGTAAAGCTGACATGCACAGATTGACCGGTTGATTAATTTGTTTGTTCGTGAATACTATCGTTATATTGGTTGGCAAGGATCTTAATCACTACTTTTTAAAGCGTGCTGCTCCAATTGTAGTTAGCTACATAACATATATTTTAAACATTTCTGTTTTACCTGGTAGTTCTACAGTTCCTAAATTAAATGAAATCTGAATTTGTTCAAACTGCATAAGATGTGAAGGGGATAAAATGCGATTTAGATAAGGCAGAAGGACGCGCCCAACTCTTGATTTCCGTGAGGAAATCACATCATGGGTGATGAAACCAGGTGCCACCAAAGTTAAATCATTCAAACAAATATAAAAAACTTAAAATAATAAAACATACTAATGTACATTTTGATATAATTCAAGTTAGTAGCCTACCTGTGGCTGAGATCAGTAGAAGAAAAAACAGTCCAATTTCCCTCTTCATTGCACACTGCGTCGATCAAAATATCGATAATCTGCTGTTTTAGCGATGGAAACCGTGAAAAACTAATTTTTTTTTGAGAGTTTAAGAGCTGTCTGAATCGCTTTGAAAGCAAACATTTAAGTTTCGTTTTGAAAACAGGAGGAGCTAAGTGATGGCTCATAATTCATATAATACGTCATTGGCTCTCCACAGAAGTTAAGGATTGACATATCACCTGCACGCATAATCGGACGTGGCGTGGCCTCTGCACTGCATGCAATTTTAAAGTGTAAAGTGTACGCAGATTGATGAGACTGCGTTGATCATTGAATAAACTTGTCACGAAAGTAGCAGGAATGGACCCAAATGCAGAGACCGTAGGCGAAGCAGGTCTGAAGAAAACTTTATTTAAAGTGTGCGGGGAAAAAACAAAAACTGGAGGTTCAAAAGGCAAAACTGAAAGCAGAGCCATGACTGAACAAACTAGAACAGGCTGAATAAAAACAGAACAGAGGATCCAACAAAGACTGACTCCAAACCAAGACTTAAATACTAACTGAACTAATACGGGGATGTGGAACAGGACCAGACACAAGGGCAGGCTGGGAAAGAAACTGGGAGCAGGGCAGGACTAACGAGGATGACTTCAGGGCAGGTGTGAGGAGGAGTAAAGGAACACAGAGGAACCAAAACCCAGAACACACTAATACTCAAACTACAACCCAGCAGAAATTAAACTGTCCCAGAATATGTAAACCTAGATACCCAACACCACAAACCAACTAATAATGTAAGAAAGTCATTCAACGATAAGTCAGACAACATAAATGAGCAAAACCAAATGACCCAACAGACCAGAGTCCCAAAACCATGAGTCCATGACAAAACCTTTCTTTTTGCTAAAATATGATATAAATATCATATCTAAAATAATATTATGAAATTTAGAGAAAGAAAACAACTTTAGCAACTTCCTTTTGATTAACAGAATTAGGTTTATGTCTGTTATTAGGTATTGAAAACTGATAATTTCAGAAGCTCATGTCTTGACACTGAAAAGCTTTTATTAAACTTTATTCAGGAAATCTGACTGAGATCAAGATCTCTTTTGCAGAGAGACCTGAGGGATGTACTGCGAAGCGAGATTAGTGGGTTTAGCATAGTCAGGGTTTTCAATGTCACAAAGATGGCTCTCTTTTAACCTGCTACATCACCATGGTAATTTATACTGCAAACTTAACCTGGTTATGTTCCGAGTTTCAGCTTAAATCGGCAATAAAAAGCGCCGTCCTTTCACTGACTACATGATTTGCTGCCAAGTCCGTTTAACACTGCTGCTACTGCAGCTATTAGAACATCGATTAGAAAACTGATTAGTCTTTTATCATACTTACCATTGATTTGATATGTCATATTGTAAATTTGTAATGGTGCAATAGGTTAGGATTACTTGTGGGAGGGGATTTTGTTACAATTTATCAAACTGTATTTCAAATTGAAAAAAAACTAATTAAAAACAAGAAACTAATGAAGAACAAAAAAATAGAATAAAATTGATTAGTCTATTGGTATTTATCACAGATAATATTAAATATATAATATTAATTTAACTTTGATTTGGCCAAAAACTAAAGTGATTTCCACTGATCCTTCATTATGGGAGTCAGACCTGAATGCACTTCTTGAGAATAATGTTTAAATCTGCTGCATCAATTTCAGAGTTTAAGAGCTCTGGGTGTGGGAGGCACGGAGAGTGCAATGAGTGATAAAATCAGTATATTAACTAATTACGAATTGTTTTTTTAATTACCAAATTCACACGATCAGTAATTATCTGCCAGCATTCCTCTCTCTGCTTCATAGCTCTCCATTAGAATGATCTGTTCCTCCTGATTGAAGCAGGCGGCACGCGATCGGTCCATTTTACGTGGAAAAAGCGTCAAATGACGCGCCAAACGCCCCTTTCATGGGGACGCGTACAGACTCTGAAGCAGAAAGCCTGGGTTAACAAAGAAAGTTCATAACCACCATCGTGATACCACTTATCTCTGATCGCAGTTTGTCGAGCCAGCTCACACAAAAAAAGCCTGGGTATGTTGAACTTGCTTTGTAGTACACCCCTCTGAGAACATACATACATATACATGATAGGAGTGTGCCCGAAAACAAATACATTGTTTGGCAAAGCACAAATAGTTTTTTTTTTTTTTTTTTTTTTTTTTTTTTTTTACGAATATTTGTTTCATACAAATATTTTAAAAAATGATTTGTTTTCAGGAAGAAAAAAAAATAGGCAATAAATGAAAAGGGCAATAATCGCCTTTGAAGTTCTTCCCTGCACACTGTGCTGTCTCTGTGTTATGGTAGTTTATTCATGAACACTTATTGTAACACTTTAATTTTCTAAAATTAAAAGCGTAATAAGAACAAAAACAGGATTTTTAAGCCTCTTTCCACTTTTCGATTTGAATATAAATACAAATAATTTTGTTGCCTCAACAAATACAGATACAAATACAAATACCGGGCCCTCTGCACATCCCTAATACACGTTACAGATACACAGGATCACAATAAGACGGTTCATTCACATCACAAGCACAAAAACAATCATCATACACACTCAGACACACAAACATTATGAAGAACAGCAGCAAGTAAAACTTTAAAATCCCTCAGAGGAACACTGTTCTCTCCAGATCCCTCGTTAACAGATATTACTTTTACAATACAAAATATTTGGCAATTTTCTTTTTTCAGTAGATATTGTCAATAGTATTTCCTAAAGTATTATGATCAGTTTCAATATAGTTCCTGGATCAAACTCAAACTTTCACCTGAATTCTCTGTATGTTCCTGTGATGCAGTTTCTCCAACATACCAGCAGATGATGGTCTTAACCTGAGAATGGTATTTCCTCTTCAAGGTATTACAGTAAATCTTGTTTAGGTCTTTTCTTTTACAGATCAGAAATCTGCTTCTCTGGTATTTACTGTTGTAATTTGTGTTTTAGACGTGCAGCTGACAAACCTTCATTTGTCATTACTTTCATTATTCAGCTCAAAATGTGCTCTCTGGTAGGTTATAGTAAAGATTAGCCTTTTTTAAACAAAAAATATTTAAATCGGGAACAAAACTTGTTTAAAACTAAGACCAATCTTTACAGCTGCAGTGTGAGCCTAATTTTATTCACAATTGGATTGTTAATTGGATTTTCGAGTATACAGAATGCAACCTCTCCTCTCTGCCTTTTCCTCCTCTGCAGCTGTTTGAGCTCCTCCCACCTGCACACACACACACACACACACATACACACACACACACACACACACACACACACACACACACACACACACACACACACACGCATGCACGCACACACACAAAACAACCACAAAATGGAAACCATGACCTATAAATTCATATGTGTCTCTAACATGCAGCTTACCAACTTCTGATGCACACAGCCACCATAAAATGGAGAGATCTTAGCTGATCAAGTTTTATTTTCACCCTAGAATGTCATACAACGAAATTCTTGCTGCTCTTGCACATAAAGGACGAAAAATGGGGCTGCAGGGGCTAATGAAAATCCATTTATAAACAGACAAAATACAGACTAAAATTCTTTTCATGAATAGCTTATTGAATATAACTGCAGACCTGATAACTTAGAGCATGTGAAACACTAACTCTTCATTACTGACAAATCTGATCTTAAAATCTAATCTTAATTATAACTGCAGACCTGATGAACTTAAGGAAAGTGTGAAACATTTAATCCTTTAATGGTTCACAATCATTAAAGTTTCAGAATGATGAGCCCAGCTTGGCTCTAAACTTCCTAATGGTCTACTTGGTCATTTTTTACAGGGACATTATGTCACACGCCAGTGATTTGAGTTAAATATTTAGTTTGACTTGCTTATGTTGTGGTATCGGCATCTGTGTTGGGTTCTCTTTTATTGATATGGTTTTGTTATGCATGTTAATTTGCTTTGTACCTTCTTTGCATGTACAGATGGGTGACAAATTCAAGGAAAAACGGGTACAGGCCTGAATGCTTGACCCCTACAATGAGGAGATCTGGTGGCTCTTTTATGCTTTGGGGGCATTTTGCTGGTATGGTTTGGGTCCACTTGTCCCCTTAGAGCGTTGGGTCACTACAAATCAATACAAAGTTGTTCTGAGTGATCACCTTTATCCTATGATGAAACATTTCTATCCTGATGGGAGTGGTCTCTTTCAGGATGACAATGCCCCAATTCACAGGGCACGAGGGGTCACTGAATGGTTTGATGAGTATGAAAATGATGTGAATCATGTGCTATGACCTTCACAGTCTCCAGATCTCAACCCAGTTGAGCACCTATGGGAGATGTTGGACTGACTTGTTAGATGCTCTCCACCACCATCATCAAAACACCAAATGAGGGAATATCTTTTTGAACAACTTTGTATTGATTTGCAGTGACCCTTCCCTCTAAGGGGACAAGTGGACCCAAACCATACCAGCAAAATGCCCCCCAAAGCATAACAGAGCCACTTGATCCCCTCACTGTAGGGGTCAAGCATTCAAGCCTGTACCGGTTTTTCCTTTAATTTGTCACCCGTCTGTATGTTCATGTGCTCATTTTTCTGATAAGTTTGTTTTTCATTAGTTATTGGTCGATATATAAAAAGGGACCGTGACGTCATGATTGACAGCTATGACAGCCGCTTTCAAACTTCCGTCAGATGACAGAACAGCTGATGGAGCGTATCCCGCCGGCCATCATCCTGCCGCCTGACTCTACTGTGCAGACTTTGGCTCCAAATGACGTCACACAAGCAAAATGGCAGCTCCCAAAAAGGAGATATTTTGGCTTCACTTTTGCATAGCAGTGGGAAGTGGAGGTGCACTGTCCATATCTATATACAGTCAATGGGAACACCTGTGCAATCTAATGCAATCCAATACAACAGCTCTGCCAGAAATTCTTGTTTTACGAGATCTTGTTTTCAAAAGATAAAAAAGTATCACCTTTTGGGACTTTAGGGGCTCCGAAGGTTTGTAGCATGTGCACAAAACTCAGCATAGACAATAAAAAACGCACTCACTAAGAAAGAAAGAGAAACAATCAGAGTATTCCACGACATAGTCCACACATGGCATACATCCTTTGTAAAATTATAGGGTATCTTCAGGCAGTTAATCCACATTCGCTGCAGAGGGAAGATGAATAACTGATTCAAAACTGACTCTATGTTTTGATGTCAGGAATATTATTTATGTTATTTAGATTTTACTTTTGTTTCCAGTAAGATAGCCTATTGTTATTGATTTTCCTTTTTAAAACACTGTTGCTCTGGAGACAAAATGTTGTTATATTAAGAATATAAATAAAATCTAATCTTGTTCTGAACTGATAAGAGTATTGATAAAGTACCAGACCAATAAGAAGCATTTGTAAGAGTAGCGGTAGTAAAAGATACATATCTCTAACAACGAGAGAGTGAAAGTTCACCTACAGTATAGGGCACTAAAGCAGCCAGGACTGCCACTGAGAGCCTACTGTTGCCTTTCAAAGTGACAGGTAGGACAAGAAAACACTTTGATTATAGCTAGCTTCTCATAAAGCAATGCTTATTGATTAATTTACTAAATAAATGACATTACTGAGGTGTAACTGACTAAAGATGGACGTACAATACACAGTGAGAAAACAGAGAAACAGTCTGATGGTGGGTGGACACCATGCAGACCTTCATTTCCCAGACATAGACATGAAATCAGGAAGTGATGTCACGTCATTGTCTGCTAGTGTTGTTGTGGTGAAGTACGATGAGGTTTCGGTGTTTAATTATTAAATTACATCAATGACAATGGTTTTTGGTCCAACAAGTCCTCCAAATTAAATGACCAAATACGTGGTTTGACCATGTGACTCCAGAACGACACATAGGAGCATTTTCTAATCTGTTTTTTCTATTGGCAGGAATATTTTTCTGTGTACATCACTGTTAAGAAATAATGATGTTATATGACTTGGCATTGCTGTAGTTAAAGTCTGGTTGGTTTAATGAAAGATCATGGTTTGGGTCAAAATAATCACAAAATCAGTCTAAAATGATCAAAGCAGTCTGAGTCTTTTATTGCAGTCTTTGTTGAAGTTGTTTATGTGGTTACTTCATATCCTGTTTTACTTAAATGTGACGTAGCTGATAACCAGTGTTTTTTTGTGACAAGAACGGCCTATATTATGATGAGGTTGACTGTTGTTCTCATGCAGATGAGCAGCAAGTGGAATTGATTTGGTTAAACTCAGTAGAAGATCATCAGCAAACTGACAACACAGAATGAAATCATAACTTCCCAAAGAATATTTTTATAACTGAATATTTTAAAAAAACGCTGACATCTGTTTACAGCCAAGGTTGATTACTTTTTAAAGGTTTTGAATACTGAGCTCAAGAGAGTTTGCAAAATTTATTAACTTTGTTGTGGATCATCAGTGTTTTTTATGTTGTTTCTATTTCACCCCTGGCTTTGATGATTTCCTGTGTCAGGTCAGGATGTGGTAGACTGCAGGGCGAAGCATAGACTTAGAGGAAGACAGACTGCACTGACACAACATGGAGCTCACATCACTTTGCCTGATGCTCTGTAAGAAATTTTACTTTTTAAAAATGTTTACCTCCTGTTCTTTCTTTTTCCCCATCTACCAACTACTTGAGCATATTATTTACTTAATCTTTTTCATTGACTTCTCCTTTCTAAATCACGTAGCTTGCTCATAAATCAACCAGGATCTGCCTAACCTTTGGTCTGAAGTCCTTGATGATTTTCTTCATTTATATGTTGTTATAACATAATTGATTTAAAAAAGTCAAGCAGTGTGTAGGCTGTTGATTACTGAGGTATCTGTTTGAGAAAATCTTATAGCAGTAACAACTAAATTTAATTTGCCTGCTGCACTTGGAAAGAAGCTTGTTAACAGCTCTGAGACTGAACAGTCTTTTGGCATGATCAATGTGCTGTAAAACCAAAACGATGATGTAATTAATAAGATTTAATCTTAAAGGGGGCATATTCTGCTTTTAGTAATTTTCTGTCATTTATATGCTGTTATGATGTTGGATGCTAGACATGGTCAAACTTCCACAACTTGAGGGGAGTGTATGCAGAAATGCTCCCTGCAAGTCAAAAGTCAGGGCTTCAACTGGGTCTGAACGCTTCATTTGCGATTTTTTTTCTATCTTGCTGATGAACTGACATTGTCTTGTCACATATGCCCATAAATGGCCGTAGGTTCTGTAGCCTTGGTTAATAAGGTTGTTGCTAAGGTTATTGCTTAGGTTGTTGCTAAGGTTTTTCCATGTATTGTTTGTGGGATCCACTCTCATATTTCGGATTGGATGTCGGCTTAAACATGCACGGATGTATTTAAGAAGTTGACATTTCAAGTAAGGAACAAGAAAAACTAGCCAATCAGAAAAGAGTGGGCTCATTGGGACGGGGGAGGAGGGGGAGGGGTACGGGGGACGGGGGGACGGGTGACGGGGGGGACGGGGGGAGGGGGGGTTCTTAAAGAGACAGGAGCTAAAACTGCCTGTTTAAGACTGAAGCTAAACTGAGGGGTTGTGCAAAGGACCAGTATAAGATAAATATGGTGTTTTTTGAACTGTAAATCATGCAAAGATCCCCTGAATAAAAATATAGACCTAGAAATGTGCAAGATACATGAGTGAATTTGACGGAATACTATTAGTTCTTTGACTTCATAAATGGAGACCTAGTTTCCATATAGCCAATTAAATTAATTTTCAACCACATACGCATGAATTGATAATGTGTTGTTCTATCATAGGCTAGAATGATGCAGCTTTAAATGTTATCAATACTTAACTGCACTTAACAATATAACTGCAGCAAGCAGGTTGTACGCATGTGATTATGAATTATCTATACAGAAGAAAATTTAAATACATTCATAATTATTTCCATTTTAAACCCCTGCAGCCACACTGAGCATCAGTCCCAAAAGATCTCAGTTTTTTCAGGATGACCAAATCTCTCTGAGCTGTGAGGCACCAGCAAACTCCAGCGGCTGGATAGTGAGGAGAAACACCTCGAAAAGGACATCTCAGAACTGCACGTATGGCTGGGGAATCCCAAGTGAATCCTCCTGCATCATTCAGCATGCCTTCCCGTCAGACACTGGATTGTACTGGTGTGAGTCCCAGCGGGGGGAGTGCAGCAACCGCGTCAACATCACTGTTACTGGTAATACTAAATGTAAACCCTTTTATTAATGAATAAAATAACTCAATTATGGAATTTTATACTGATGTTTATTCTTCTATATTTCAGCTGGTGTTGTGATCCTGGAGAGCCCTGGACTTCCTATGACAGAGGGAGACGATGTGACACTTCTGTGTTCCTACAAGGAAGAAGATGAAACTAAATCTACATCAAATTTCTCTGCTTCATTCTACAGAAATGGTGTTTTCATCGGGTCTCAGCCTGCAGGAAAGATGACCCTCCGACCTGTTTCCAAGTCTGATGAAGGCCTTTACAAGTGCCAACACCCCACAAAAGGAGAGTCACCACAGAGCTGGCTGGCAGTGAGAGGTGACGATGATCTTCTGCTTCCTGTAGACACTAGAGTGTGTGATAGGAGGAGGTCAGCTGTAGTGGCACAAATTAGCTGCTTTGGAAGCTGAAATTATGTGATCTGAGTTTAAACCCACTGTGTGGAGCCAAAGCACCATAGTGCAGCAAGTTGGGAAAGAGGTCTGCCTGCAGGTCTCCTGGGGACGGTTCCTTTGCAGGCTGTGCTCTTGCAGCAGCTCCACTGTCAGGACAGTAAATAATATGTTGTTTTTCTTTTCTTTGATCCACATAAAAAACAGTAGAAGAAGACACTATGGTTGTTCTAAAGAGCTGTTCATAGAAAATGTGACCGTGACTTGTTTGGCAATTCATGTTTAGTTGTTTTAAACCTTGTTTTAAACTAGACGAGTTCACACAATGCTAGTTAAGCCAATCATGGCCAGATAAATCTCTGTATTTCACAGTATATGGAGTTTTTAAATCTCATGTTGTTGTATCAAATTGTTGCAGAAAAAGGTACCAGAGCAAAAAACTCTCTCTTGAAAATAAAAAGGGAGTCAGAGGTCCAAGCAGCAAAGTGTTCTTTAATGCCGGCAAAAAAGGGGAGCAATCAGCACTTTTACAACGAACCAAATCGCTCAGAAGGTTTTTTCTTTGGGGCATTGTTTTTATGCCCTTGGGTCGGCTTAGGTCACACCTTCTCATCCACCCTCCCTAATTTTTGACCAATTATTATGTTACTTTTATCTCCGTCACTCGTTGTTGGTCAAAACTCTTCAAAACAGGTTTTGAGCTGTTTGAGGATATGTACTGGCATATTCAATTCTAAGTATTGGGAATCATTTTACACCATTATTGCCAAGTTGTCTTCTAGCCTCTTATTTTTTTTTATAAGTTATTCTAGTCATTTTACACCCTTACTTCTTGATCTCCTCCAGAGAGTATTTTTTTTTAAAAGGTGAAGACTTTAATGCAGACCCAAGCAAAGTGACATGTAATACTAACACACTCAAATTTCTCCAGTGTATGATTATGATTCTTCTACCGTGCCTCTATACGTACATTGTGATTAAATATGGTTCATGAGATTATAACTACACCAATACAAATTGTATCACACTAGCCCTTATTGCTTATAAACTTATAAAATCAATCTGCATAGCTTAATATTGTCTTTAAGCACACCAATGACATTTAATGAAAATACACCACAATGTCCTGCGCTGGCCATTTGGCCATTAATCGTGTCTGGTGTGAGCTCATCAAATCAATCTCACACACACAAAACAAACATTTCCTTATATGCTATATTAATATAAAGCTTGTTTTGGTAGATTTCTCATATATCAATAAATATATAGACTAGAGTCTGTAAAGGTAAATACATCCAAAAAGAGTGTGATCAAATAGACTATCAATTGTCAGCTTTTCATATTAAATTCAACTGATCACAGTTAAATAGTCTGTTTGAAAAGAGAAATGATGACTCAGACATTGTGAATAAAAGGAGAACAGTGCATGTGTTTGTGTCTGTGAGAGAGAAAGAGAGGCTTCAAGCAATACTTGTTGAATCAATGAGCTATAGGCTCTATTTGTTTTCGAATCTATCAATAAATATTGCTATTTTGACAGAGTTAATCACAATGTGCTACACTGACAGAATAAATCAATGCATTCAATATTTAAATAATACTACTGCATTGAGGGCCTATAATTATTGAATCAATATGTATTGTTATATTGGCAGTCAATCACTTCACATAGTATGTTGACAGATGTATGTCGCTACATTAAAAAAATTTATAGGATAACGTTACTGCATGGCAGGATTATTTAATATCTTTTTGCCTGACATTTAAATGTATCGTCTTGTGTGTTTTGTTTTATTTTGATGGCATTTCTTGTCCTGACAGTACAGCTGCCCTGAGAGCAGAGCCTGTACTGGAAGCATCCCCACAGAGGAGCCCTGCAGGCAGACTGTCTTAAGGGTTGTAGCTACCATTTAGGATAATGACATTATGTCCTCTGTATTTTAAGTCTGAGGTTCATGAACTCTAAATTGTAAATTTACAATTGCTTATTTAAAAAAAGAACACATTTGGTTATTTTTTAAGTTTCTCCCAGTGTTTTTGTGTCCAACAGATAAAGTATTCAGTATTTTCCCACCAAACCTTTATTCCTGTCAGTGTGGATAAGGCTTTAAAACACCATTTAGACCTTAATGTTGGGAAATCAAATGTACAGAAAATATAGAGAACTGTTACAGGATGAGCCTGGTAATTTTTTTATATTTCTTCTATTGTTAACAAATTTCATGTGCAGAGCCAAACCAGTGATGTTCTGATCTACTAACAAGTGTGTGTGTATCCAAAGCCTGCATATCTTATTCCCCTGTGCTTTAGACCTCTGTAATCCAAAAACTATTAAAATCATGTCAATGAGCCACACCAGTGCACTGGGTGACATGTTCCTTCGAAATAAGTTTGTTTAGAAACGGCCCCAAAGACTAATAACAGCGATCACGTTTTCAGTCTCCAGATAGTAGTTCTGTGTAAGGCAGACACAACTGAGCATGTGTGGGATTGCGGTTCTGTTTACAGCTTCAGCTACAGTTAGGTTGCAACTTACAGAATATTCCTGTGGCACTAATGTGGAATTAATTAAGAGGGACTTTTTTATGACTTTTTGGGAAATGTCCTTAAATTGAGCCTAATTGTTGATCACGCACTTTTCTTCCTCACAGTTGGAACTCAGCCCATAAGTGTCCCTACCACTCCTCCTCCTCCTCTTATGTCTCTGCGCCTGTTGTACACCATCCTGCTGTTCATCCTCTACAATGTCATCCTCATTGTGTGTGTAATCATTTACCGAAGGTGGGCTCGAGGTAAGAACACCTCAGAAAACCCTTAAAATATCAGAATATATTGATCCCTTTATTGATGATGTTTTCTGTTGGCCTCTTCCACAGGGGGTCAGAGGTCAGACGCTGCAAAGACTAAATGTCAAGACACTGGTGCTAAACCTCAGCACTTTGTAAACTCATATTATCAGTTTAGTTAAGTCAACTTATCTGTTGTCATTAACTTAAATATAATAATTAGATTGGTTTGTCAGTTTTATGTTATGTCAAGTTGACATTAACTTAAAATCAAAACCCATTTCAGAGCTTATAATCATGAATTCAAGTCTTAGGACCAAAAATCAAGAGTTGTGTTTCCCAATACCACCACCACCTTTTTACCCTGCTCTCCTCTGGACAGTGGTGGAAGAATTACTCAGATCCTGCACTAAAGTAAAAGTAGCAATACATCAATGTAAAAATACTTCATTACAAGTAAAAGTCCTGCATGAAAAATCCTACTTAAGTAAAAGTACATAAGTATTATGAGCTTGATGTAGTTAAAGTATTGCAGTAAAAGTACATAAGTATTATGAGCTTGATGTAGTTAAAGTATTGCAGTAAAAGTACATAAGTATTATGAGCTTGATGTAGTTAAAGTATTGCAGTAAAAGTACATAAGTATTATGAGCTTGATGTAGTTAAAGTATTGCAGTAAAAGTAGTGGTTTGGTCCCTCTGACTGATATATTATTATATATGACATCATTAGATTATTAATAGTGAAGCATCAGTGTTAGAGCAGCATGTTACTGTTGTAGCTGCTGGAGGTGGAGCTAGTTTACACTACTTTATATACAGTTAGCTAGTTTAGTCCAGTGGTTCCCAACCTAGGGGTCGGGTCCCTCCAAAGGGTCAGCATCCTTAACAATGTGTTGTATTTTAAAAGCTTGTTATATTATCCATTGTGTCAAATCTTCATCTGAAAAGTAACCAAAGCTGTCAAATAAATGTAGCGGAGTAGAAAGTACAATATTTCCCTCTGAAATGTAGTGGAGTGGAAGTATAAAGTAGCATCTCATTGAAAAAATCATGTAAAAGTAACTAAAACTTTTTAATGCCACTTATGTGGATTTAAATCAAAATAAAAAGTAGAAAAAAAAGAAAATAAAAAGATTCTCTTCTCTCTGCTCTTCTTACAGCTCGAGCTGAAGCAAAGAGGAGAGCCTCTCATCATCTCACTCTGGAGTGATGAGTCCTATTTCCAAGAGGACCAATTATATAAGGGAGTATCTTCATTTTATAATAGTATTGGTGGAAGTACCAGTAGCAGTAGTAATAGTGGAAGTAGTTGCAGTAGTTGCAGTAGCAGTAGTAATGGTGGAATTATCTTAGTTTTAGAATGTATTATCTCTTAGCTACTATAAATTGTGTAGTATTATTCACTTATGTGAAAAGTGATATTGAATCTTTTAATTAACAGTCCTAATAGTCTGCATGCACTGCACATGCTGAAAGTACAATTTTCTGATCTTGCATCTGACGACAACATATATATATTGAATTCTTGAAACTGAATGTCTTTTTATTTATCATATATCATATATTTATCATGATTATATTTGCATATTGAAATATAATCATTTTAATATTTTTTATAAAGACCTAGTTGGTCATGTGGAAGGCTATATTGATTACATAAATACCCACCCCAGTTAGTGTATTCTGGAGCTGGTATCAACAAAAAAATCTAGACTTCCTTGTTCTGCCATGCTTTTATTAATATGACTAGATTCATGGTTTTTCCTATCCTTACATTGTGCTTTTTGGATGAAAAACATATATGCACTGATTAAGAGTAATGGTTCTTTGTACTATTTTATCCATATAGCCTCTGTAATAACACTTAAGTAATTTAAATTATATGTGACTGTATAGATCAATGATAAATTGGCATTTAGGCCCTTATTTCGGCTTTGCATAAATAACACCTTACATCCTTGACTTGTGACAATCTGGTGCCATTTGGAGGTAGATATAATGTTTATTTTATGATGATATTGCAAGATTTTTGACTAATTGCCACTTTTGTCCTTAATTTTATCTTTCCTTTTTGACTTTTTGGATAGAATGGGTTTCCGCTGCAATATGTTTGATAGCATTGTAAGATTTATGATATATCAGTTCTTTTGCTTTTGAGGAACTTGTTATTTTTATTCTTGAGTTTTTGGGGTTTATATGGATATACTGTTACCCTTGTGTCATTTTGTATTTTTCTAGTCTTTCCAATGCTTTTTTCTGACTAACCTGGATGGTGACACGTATGCTCGGGGTTCGTTAAAGGTGTTCATCAGTAAAACTAAATTAATCTGTAGCCCTCTGATTGGATGATTGAGACAGTTATGATGTGTATGAGGTTTATGGGCAATATCATAACACTTCTATACATACAGTGTATGTATAGAAGTGTTGTGATACTGCCCATAAACCTGATGACGGTCAGAAAGACCAAAACATAGTGATTTAATAAATATTCCAGCAGTAAGCGAGACAGTGTGCTGGAGTTCTTTTCATTGTATTAGTTGCACCTTCCTCTGACGCATCTGTCATGTATTCAGGTGTACAGAGATTTTTTTCCCCAAAATATATCATATGTAACATTTCTTATGTGTATTGTTCCTGTAAAATTACCAAAGAAGAAATAAATAAATTGCCTTCTGTTTTATAGGTATTTGTTTTTGGATTGTTTGTTGTACAAGGATAACTTCTATCATACTTTTGGTCATTTTCACTGACAAAAAAGACATTTTAAAGACATTTTAGAGCTGACAGATACATTTCAGAGGCACCATCAGCCATGTAGACGAAATGTCACAGTATGGACCAACTTATGGTCTGGTATCAGCGTCAGCATGCTAACATGCTGTTGTCTAGCAGATATAATATTTACTATGTTCACCGTCTTAGTTTAGCCTATCAGTGTGCTAGCATTTAGCTAACACAGCTGAGATAATGAGAATATGTTTTAAGCTAAGTTGGCTTCCTTCTGTCTCACAAGACAATGGAGTATGTGACTAAACAGCCCAATTCTTGAGTGGCAGTCTCTCTTGCAGTTTCAGCAGGTGTAGTCCATGCCTGACTCTGTGGGTGCTGATTCTGCCTTTTGTCATCTGCGCTCTCTCCTTTCTTCCCACAGGTCCTCTCTTCTCTTCTCGCTCTTCTCGATGCCTGTCTTGATGGCGAGTCTCCATCTGTTGAGCCAGCTCAAGTGCCTATGAGCAAGCAAGGCGAACATGCTTTGTATTCCCGTCTGTGCTACAACTTTTTTGTTTAATGTGGCCCTTCCAGGTGATGCCCAGAATCCCTCTGAGACAGCATAAATGGAAGGCATTGAGTCTGCATTCTTGGCGGGAGTAAAGAGTCAATTCTTTGTTTCCATACAGCAGCATGCTAAGCATGCAGGTATTGGTGGTCAGAATGGAGTTGTCCCAGATGCGCTTTGCTAGGCGGGCTATTGTTGTTGTTGCCCTGCCAATATGTGTGTTCAGTTCAGTGTCAGGGGAGAGGTTGTTGGAGATGGTGGAGCCAAGGTAGGTGAAGACCTCCACCACCTCAAGGGTGTAGTTGCCGATGGAGATGCTGTGGGTGCTGCTAATGTCTTGACCCATAATGTTGGTCTTCTTGAGACTGATAGCAAGACCAAGTTCTCTGCATGCATGTGCGAAGCAGCTTATGAGTCATTGTAGGGCTTCCTTAGCATGTGCTGTCAAGGCAGCATTATCTGCAAAGAGCATCTCACTAATCAGTACTTCCACACTTTAGTCTTTGCTCAGAGACATGCAAGGTTTCCGTCGCTTCTGGTGTAGAGGTGTATGCCGTCATCTGACTGGCTGAAGGTGTAAGACAGCAACAAGGAGAAGAAGATACCGAAAAGTGTCAGGGCAAGCACACACCCTTGTTTCACTCTGCTCCTGTTTGGGAATGGGTCCGAGGAAGAGCTGTCATACTGGACAGTGCCTTGCATGTCTTCATGAAAAGATGTAATCATCCCCAGGAGATTGGGGGGGCATCCAATCCTCTGTAGAAGGGTGAAGAGGCCTTTCCTCCTCTGCTTGCGTCACTTCTCTTGAAGCTGCCTTAGTGAGAAGATCATGTCAATTGTTGATCTTCCTGCTCTGAATCCACACTGTACCTCAGAGTATACTCGTTCTGCAAGTGACTGTGGCCTGTTCAGTACTAAACAAGTGAAGGCCTTGCCAACTATACTGAGGAGGGACATTCTGTGGTAGTTGTTGCAGTTGGAGCTTTACTGCAGGCTAGGGAGTAGATGGCGTTGCTGAACTCTCCTACAGAGGGTTGAAGGTCAAGCTCTTCCATGACAGGCAGGAGGTTGATATTCTCGACTGCTGTCGACTTGAATAGCGCTCCTGGTGATGCTCTGCCCATCTGTTTACCTCAGTCTGTTATAATGTCACCTGAAGCAGACTTTATGGGTGTGATCTTGGTGACACTTGGGCTGGAGACTTTCTTTGTACATGGCGGGAATGTTGCAGTCAGTGGAGAGTTGGATGCTCTGACGAAGGTCCAGCCAATAGCTATTGGACCCATCTCCGGGTGATGACGAGATTCAGCTGGTGCCAGTGATGTACTGGGGTGCAGCCAGGATACTCTGTGGTGGGATTTGGTGGAGAAAAATGTGTTGGTTATGCGAAGGTCATGGTAAGAGCAAAACTCTAACAGTCTCCACCCATTCTCATTCAGCTTGCCGATGTGTGGCCAATGCTGTGGGACCAAGAGTCATAGTCTGCCCCAACTCAGGCATTGAAGTCCTTGAACATGTACAGATATTCTGTTTCTTAAATCCCTTTGACAATGGTCTCAAGCTCCTCATGAAACTTGTCCTTTGCCTCGGCTGAGGAGCAGAGTGTGGGAGTATAAACGATCAGGATGTTCACTGGGCCTGAGGAGGTTGGTAGGCAGAGAGAGAGGATCCAGGCTGTGCCTTTTAGATGGCGGTTCAAAGACAGTAAGGAGTTTTTTACTGCAAAACCAACACCCGCAGTTGATGTTCCTCTGGTTCCTTTCTCTGCCAAAAGAATAAGTAATCCTGTTCTCTGAGGCTACTGTTTGATGGAAGTCTGGTCTCTTGCAGTGCAGCAATGTCGATGTTGAGCCTCTTGAGCTCCAGGTTTATGATGGCCGTTTTCCTTGCATCATTGACCTGTTGTTGGTCATCTGTGAGGCCTGTGTCTTGATGTGCCAGCTTGCTAGCTGCAAGATTGGTAGTTTTCCTCTTTCTTTGCCTGGTGCGAAGTTTACAGTCTGCTTTTCTGTCTTTCCCCTTAGCTCAAAGCAACCATTGAAGCAAGCAGACTGTGGTGGGTCAGCACCTGCTGCTAGATCTGTCAGTTGCCTTTGATACAGATAACGACCAAATCCTCTCCACACTCACTGAGCTTGGTATCTCAGGATCCACCCTCTGCTGGTTCATGTCCTACCTCTCATGTAGATATTTTATCTTGGACAGGAAAAGTGTCCAAACCGCACGGCTTATCCACAGGAGTTCCTCAAGGGTCAGTGCTTGGTCCCCTTCTTTTCTCAATATACACCATCTCACTTGGCGCAATCATCCACTCACATGATTTCTCATACCATTACTATGTTGATGATACCCAATTTCTCCTGTTGTTCCCGCCAAAATACCAGACAGTCTTGGCTTGGATCTCGTCATGCCTTGGCATGGATAATAGAACGGCACTTCAACTCAACCTCTCCTCTGAGCTCCTTGTCATCCCAGCCAGTCCCTCTATACAACAAAACATCAGCGGCCAGCTCGAATCAACCCAACTCATGCCCACAAAGTCTGCCTAAAACTTGGGTGTCATGATCAATGACCAACTAACCTTCAAGGTTCATGTGGCCTCAATCACTGGATCATGTCGGTTTGCCCTGTACGACATCAAGAAGGTCAGACCCTACCTCTCTCAGCATGCAGCCCAACTCCTGGTACAGGCTCTTGTAATATCACGGATTGACTATTGCAACTCCTTACTGGCGGGCCTCCCTGCATGTAAATTCAAACCTCTACAGATGATCCATAATGCAGCGACATGGCTGGTCTTCAATCAGCCCAAAACAGCACTTCACCCCACTGTTGATATCCTTCCACTGGCTCCGAGTTGCTTTCCGCATCAAATTCAAAACCCTGACACTCACTTACAAAACAGCAACTAAAACAGCTCCCGTGTACATGAACTCCCTCATCAAGGTCTACGCTCCCTCTGCTTACTACACTCTGCCAATGAAAGGCACCTGGTACCACCACCACAACAGGGCCCTAAGTCACTGGCTAGATTCTTCTCTTCTGTAGTTCCCTGGTGGTGGTACAAGTTACCAAACTTTCTTTGATCCACAGAGTCCCTCTCAAACTTAAAGAAAAGACTAAGATCCAGCTCTTTTGTGAACACCTCTGTACTTGATGGACTGAAGGAAGAGAAAAAAATAAATAAATAAAAAAAATTACTTCTTAGCAATCTATGCACTCTATGTATTGCCTCTGTGCGATGACTGTTGGCATCTACATCCTATTGGACTTAAACTTAGCTTTATAGCACTCCCGTGTTGTTCCCTCCTTTTGTTGTATCAGCTCTCAGATGTACGTTTCTTTGGATAAAAACATCTGCTAAATGAAATTGTAAGATTGTATCAGGGAGCACCAGGAGGAGCGCTGACTGAGCACTCATGCCGACTCTGTGAGAGTTGGCCTGCAGCGCAGGCTAAATGTTGGGACTCGCAATATATTTTTTGACTGCTCGCTTCCGCCCGCAGCAAAGTTAAAACCACCTTCTCCTGCAAGATTTGCATTGGGTCCCACGGGATCCGCATTGAAAATCATCAGATATGTTTGTGAATATGTGACAAATCTGCTGACAGAGGCAGTCCACAGCTGCTGATGTTAGGTATGGAAACCATTTAGCTTGAAAACCAGTTGTGACATAACACCGGGACCATGAGAGGCTGCTCAGAAAGTTGCTGGGGTCAGGAGAAAACCGGGCTGCTGCCAGTTACAGGGACGATTAGCAGCAGCTGGTGTTATCTCGTTGTATTCACTTGCACTTGGACATTGGTTTTGACCAACCACAACTTTTCATTTATATATTTTTGAATTAGATTGTGGCAGCTGGGGTGACAAGGCATTTTTAGGGGTGGCAGCTGCCACCCCACGCCACCCTGATAGATCCACCCCTGTGTACGAGACATCAGTGTTGACTACCTACAACACAAAACTGCTCACTGTTAAACACCAGCTGGGTTTAAACATATAAATCCAGATATTTTATGTGAATTATGATGAAGTAATGAAATTTAAAAAAAACTTGAAAAGAAACAGAAAAAGTATTTTTGCATCACTTCTGGTTTGATGTTTTTGGATGCATAAAAAAATACACTTGAGAAATATACAACCTGATATGAACAGTGCTTCCAAATAATCCACATACAGATGTTCATGGACAAAAATCAAGACATGTTAGCTTTAGTTAGCTTTAGCTTTAATGCCTGCATGTAGTTCCTAAATGATGTCACCTTCGTAAAAAAGTTTTCTAGACTCACAAAAATAGTTTGTTTTTGTGAGTTTGACTTTAAAGGAAGCCCGTGGAGTTTTCTTGTGAGCAAATAACAGTTATGTTTAAATCATCAAAACACATTGTGTGTATCTTTGAGGTCTAACAGAAGTGTAAAATGTATTTCCTCCCTCATTAAACATTTGCCAAGACAATTTTTAAAGTATTTAACCCTACATTGTTTATATCCATGTATAATAGTTTGCCGTCTTCTTCTTCCCTGCCTTTGTTGGTGTCTTGCTGCGTTTCTTAATGCATTGCAGCCACGTGTAGATCAGCGGAATAGACAAACAATATGGGGAAAAACTCATAAAAACTCCACAGGGTGCCTTTTACTTCTAACACTTGTTTTGACATTAAGAATTAAGTAAGTTTAGTTCATTTTGTTTTGTAAGAATTGAGCAGCACTGCAGGTTTTATATAGATGGTAGAGGAGCAGCATGCACCATCCTTATCGTGCATCAGTATCCTTTTCATTTCAAGTTTGTGTCAAGTTTTATTTTGGGTATGGACTACAACTACGTCCTGTGAAATATTATCTTTAGTACAAGAACAAAGCATTTTGTGACACCAGGAACCAGAAGAATGTTATTTCACCCATTGATCTAAACCTGTTTACCATCTCTGCTGCTGACTGAACAGCCATCAGAAAGATCAGGGACATTAAAGTCTCAATTTGCTTCAAACAAAGTACTCATCAGGTCGTCACACAGAGCCTGAAAACTCCTCTAACACCTCACGCCCTCCTGACATCACAGTTGTTGAATCCAACAATTCAACTATTTCTGGAACTTTTTCTGTTGTTGTTCTTATTTTGGGATTGTTTTTACTGTCTATAAGACAAAAGAAGACATTAAAATATGTCAGTTGCAACCACAAACAGAATTTTATTACAGGTCAATGTTTTGAATAAAACAGAATAATAAAACTGGATCATGTGGAAATAATTTGTTTTCATTTTGTCACAAACATAAATTCACTTAAATATTCCACACAATTAAAGGGGGAAGCAGCTTTCTTAGCATATATTAGTAGCTGCTATCTCAGTTTTTGACTTCTGTGGAGTTCATGTGATTTGGTGCTTAACCAACCTTTAAATCACATATTTAAATTTGTAAATGTGATCTCAATCTGAATCGGAAGACATTCCATTCATGTAAACTACTGCTGGCAAATAATCAAAGTTTGATTTCCTAGACTACTTAAAATGGACAGGAAAGTGATTTTAATTGTTTTATTGCCTGTTTTATTGTCTTATTGCTCTATTGTTTTATCTGCCTAAAAAGGCTTTCCTATATGTTATGTGTAAAAACTTTAAACACAGCACACATACATTACCCTCCCAAACCAGCCCCTCCTGTTATGGTTCTGTCCCAGTCTAGTGTCCCTCCATCAGTCCAACAGATGTCCTCAGGGTTTTCTGCCTATTTAAGACTGGGCTGAGAGGGGGCAGGACAGATAAGAGAGGTTTCACATTATATTTGGGGACCACTTGAGATGCTGTTGCTTTCTACATTGACTCTCATAGTAACTAAGTGCAAGAATGAACTAAAACTCATAGCAACAGTTGTCTTTCAGTCCAATTTATGTTACATGCAGCCTTAATATGCAGAGCACTCAGCTCAACAGATTTATTGTGTATTTGTTCTTGTTTGTCAACAGCAATTTAGTCTTTTTGGTAAAGGTTCTTCGGTTGGCAATGTATGCCTAAGTTTATTTGCTGTGTTTTCTCAGTGTGATATGTACACTTATTTGAGTTATATTTGTGTAATTCCAGGACAGTTTGGTGAATGACGGTTTATATATGAAGAGGATTGTGCATGGTTATATTGTGGACTTTTATCTGGCTCATGGTGAAGTTCTATTTTTGATGTGTCCTCAGCCCACAGCAGTTATCGCTTTTTGTGTTTTTTCTTGTTTTCCTCAGCCTGCTCTTCCCTCCACACCTGCCCCGCATCAGTCTCCTTAGCTCTGCTCTGCTCCCTGTGTCTTTCCAGCCAGTCAGCTCCCAACCTGCCCTTGTGTCTTTCCACCTGCTCCTTTTTTGTTTCATTAGTTCAGTTTGTATTTAAGTCCTTGTTTTCAGTTCAGTCTTGTTGGATCCTTTGTTCAGTCTGCTCTGTTAGTTCTTCTTTGCATTGTTTAGTTTTGCTCTGTTCAGTTCAGTTTAGTTCTGCCTGCACTCGAGCTTAAATAAAGATATTCTTCAGTTTCTGTGCCTGATGTCTCCTGTATTTGAGTCCACCTGCTCTGTTCCACCTCCCTCTACCAGCGGTACCTGCAGGCAGGTCTTCTTTCTGAACTTTGTTATTGACATTTTAGATTAGTTTCCAGTGAGATATTATTGAGTCTATATAGTGACTTTGCTGTTGTAAACACTACTTTTGCTGCTCTAGAAACAATATTTAGTTATATTTAAAATACAAATCAATTTTAATCCTGTTCTCAGTTTATTCTTTTTTATAATAATATTTTTAAAAAGCAGTGCTTTATTAATAAAAATTAACCAGTAAGGGAACCAAACTGATAAGGAGTATCGATAAAATCCTAATGATTCACAACGCTCTACTGCAAAGTGTGATGAATGAAGCACAAACATCACATGTGGCTTTAAGCATCTGTTTATTCTGGTAATAACAAAATGATATCAGGTCTCACACAGTCAGCTTCATGGTAACAAAGTCCACAAAACACTGAAACAATGAAAGAAACTGAAAAATCAATCAATCAAGCGAGCACATCATCATAAAAAACATTTGCTGTGGTCATTGGTAGTACATACAATACACTTTTACCAACAAAAACAAACTTATTAAGGTGTTTTTAACTGAGTTTATATGCATCAACCTACCACAGAGAAACAGACCAGTAACAGAGTTTGGGTCCCAGCAGAGGGCGCTTATGTTACACATGACACACCAGTCCCAGTGCTGAACTAACTATAATAATAATAATAATAATAATACACTATCACAAGATTCAAACAATAAAATAGTAATGTGATATTAGAATATAAAGTTGACCAATAATACATTTTAATTTACAGTATTGACCGGTAATGGAAAGTAGAATCATAAACTCACATTCAAACCAAACCAAGTTCTTGTCTATAATCATCTGCTTTGGCTGCTACGTTTATGATCAAATCGCCCCCTTATCAATAAATATTCATAACTACAATTTAATGCATGTTGACATTAGAAACATCAATAACTGTGCTCTGTCTAACTTAATCAACTTATAAAAGTCAAGGTTCTATTAGTTATTATTGACTAGATCCTTGCTTGTGTTGTATCAGTCTCAGATGTACGTCGCTTTGGATAAAAGTGTCTGCTAAATGAAAAATGTAATGTAAATGTAATCTTTTCAAAGCATGTTAACAATGACTCTTGAATGATTTTGTACAGTGAAACAACTCAAAGAATACAACATTAGGTGCTTAATGGAATTGCAAAGTTTTCTAGAGCAAAGATGAAATTGTATATTTACAAGATCCTCTAGACTCATCTAGCTCCTCCGTTGCTCTGAAATTCTGTTTCATTTTCTGAGACTGTTTAAAATAAAAGGGTGGTAAAGGTGAAGATGTTACGACCTCTAATGTCTAGGGGAACACAAGGAGTAACATAACCAGGTGACAAAAAACCCTTTGTAAAAATGGTAAGAAAAAGGCAGCTGAAACACTTACAAAGTGTGACAAGGAGAACCATTTATTAACAAAAAAGATGATTAATGGAGATAAACCAACTGATATAGTAAAAAAAAAAAAAAAGGAAGCAAATCAAGTGTCAGGGTCTCCAAGGCCAAAATAACAAAATCCCACACTAACTAGAAAAGAAAGGTCTCACTCAGGCTACAGAATGGAAAAAAGACAATGCTACGCTCCCTAGCTAGCCACAAAACAAGAAAAAAAAGGAGAGCAAAATAAAAAGGCAGAGAGCCCCTACAGAGCCTCATGAAAATCATCTACCAGTTACACAGAGCTAAATCAAAGTGCTGATGGCAACACAGAGTATGAACAGCAAAAATTCAACAATAGCACCAGCCCAACCAGCAGCTCAGTGGCAAAATGGGGAGAAGGACTGGTTCAGGGGGGTTGATATACAGCTCCACTGATGATCAGACGGAGTTCAGGTGTGGGTGATCCAAGCATGCAGAGAGACACTTCTATCAATGGCACAGGTGGAGCAGAGTGCCTGTTGACTAGCAGGAAGTTAATGACCAGGTGCTTTGTGTGTCCAGGGTTGTAGTCAGGGTTTCTGTTTCGATTTAGAGTATGAAGTGTGAAGTGGCTTAGATACAAGTCAGAACCTGCAGAGAGACAATCAGGGCATTGACCTGCATTTAGGTAACTTGGTGACAGTCAGCTTTCACCGGTAAGCTGATTCATTAAATGTCACATAAATGAGAAAACTGGTTTTCAGAATCAGGGTAGGGGATTAGAGAAACCTGATTTCCTCAGGTAGATTTCTCCTGGATAATGCAGATTTCTCTGACATGAATACATGTAACCAGTTTTTCTAATCAGCTCTTTATGTGACCATTTGCAGGAAAAACACTTCAGACAGGACAAGACAACAAGCTCTTACTGACATAAGAACTAGTGCTGGTGAGGAATTGATGATTGATTGCAGCTCCTCTGCTGCATGTTAAAGTTCCATTGTGGCTGGGATGTTCATCTGAAAAGTCTGAAACATACTGCCACACAACAGTGAATCAAAAGTGGGCATCATGTTTACTTTAATACTGTAGATTACCAGTTTCAATAAAGTTTTAAGTTGATATGTAATCTATGGGCTACTTTCAAAAAATATGTTTGGCAAAATAATGCTTACAATGGGAAAAAAGAAAAAGGAAAAATAAAAAACAAAAAATTCTTTTTCTCTTTACAAATAACAGGTAAATAAACTGAATATTTTTCTCAATGTTTTATAGAGTGAGATTACATGTATATCAGTGCAGACGGATTGATAAGAAATGTACCATTTTTATTTAAGCTTTACTTAATCTAGTTTTCAAGGGAGACCTGAGAACAAGAAACACTGATAATCAGAATGGAAGACAATCAGCAAACAGAAGCAACACAACTAAGGCGAGGCAACATCAATTAACATAATAATTAATAAAAACAGTCACGAGAGTCATAAAAATATCACATAATAAACCTTTAAAAGACCCTAGTTTGAGGACCATTTGTAGTTTATTCCATTTGAAATGTGCAGAGTACCTGAGATAGATATATATGTGTATATATATATGTGTGTGTGTGTGTGTGTGTGTATCATAGAGACTGAGGATAATCTCAATCAGCTTTTGTTGTTAAAACTTGAGATAAAAAAAAACATTGCAGAACCAGTCCAAAGTCTTTAGGGCGGCCCTTCATATTGGGAAGGTGACATGCAGTTCACTATGGAGGAGAATCTGGGAGAGCATCATTAGTGGTAAGGTTGACAAAATGTAAGAGATGCAGGTTTGTTAGCGGCCGTTCTCACCGTAGTTCAAGCATATTCTGTGCATTTAGAAATCCCCAGATGATCGTTAGGTGGAGATCTCCAATTGTCTGGTATTGTGAGACTAAAAGAGCCTTAAACTTTTGCACAGTGTTGTATATTCCAGAAATATTACATTACATTTAGATTTTCAGTTTTACAGTTGTACAAATTTTAAGTATGTTTGACACTAGCTGCATTTACATTAACATAAAAAAGACACTATACAGTAAGATCTCCTCTTAAAAAAAAAGAATGATAGTAAAAACGAAAAAATAAAGCTGATTAAAATTGGGAAGAAATCCTGATTTAAAAAAAAAAAGAAAATTCAGTTGAACTGAACTTTAAAATCTTACTTGACTGCTTTTAGCAGAGAAAGTGTTTTTTTTTAATTGTTTTTTTTTTAAATTACTGTGTAGTTTCTATTTAAAGGTCAAGGTCTCAGTATGCTTCAAACAAAGGGCTTGTTGGTGTTATGATGTTGGTATAAAAACTTCACACATCACGTCTCAAGCAAACTAAACCCTTCCTTCACTACAGCTGCTTGTTTTTCAGAAATAGTCCATTTTTCTCAACAAGATTAGTATTTTGGTGGGTAATTTAGGTTAAAAGCCAATATTAGTCCAAACAGCAGAGCACAAAAAGTGAAACGTTCCACAAACAACTAAGGGCCATCATCCTCTTTGTGATCTTCAGGCTCAACATCCTCCGACTGTATAAACTCCCATCACAGTTGTGTCCATGGAACTGTTGGTCTCAGTCTTGGTGTTCTGCGGAGGTTTGATACAGAGAGCTCATAAACAAACAATACAGTAAAAATCCAAAAGATATCCAGCAAGAGACTGGAGGCAAGTTAAGTATTATCAACAAAATGTAATGAAAAGTATTAAATGATGTTCTGCAGTAAAATGTTCCCTCTGACTGATATATTGTTATGTAGGCAACACATCCTCATATCAAAAAGACAGAATAGGTCTATTTCCAAAATTACATATTAGTGTTTTCAGTGCTCTCTAGAGGATGGATGGGGACCAGAACCACCCAGAGGAACAAATGGTGTTTTATAGTGTGACAACGCTGTGGTTAAGGTCTGGTTAGGTTTAGTCAAAAAACACTTGGTTAAGGTTAAGACACCCAAACACGGCCACTCGCAATATCTTTCACGGTGAAAGACACTTTGTTGGAAGTGGAGGTGACCAGTGGTCTCCTTCAGCCATCTTCTAACCATCCCCCCTACCCCCACCTCCTGATAAGGAAGTCAGATATTGAAATCACCTGAACAGCATCACTTCCCCGGCTCATAACTACCACAACTGCTAGACTGCATAAACGTAACTATTAGTCATTTTTACCGGCCTGAATTTTAGACCTATACTGTTGTTTGTCTTATGAGGACGGACTGAATATATGACATCATTAGATTATTAATTGTGAAGCATCAGTGTTAGAGCAGCATGTTACTGTTGTAGCTGCTGGAGGTGGAGGTAGTTTCAACTACTTTATATACAGTTAGCTAGTTTAGTCCAGTGGTTCCCAACCTAGGGGTCGGGCCCCTCCAAAGGGTCAGCAGATAAATCTGAGGGGTCATGAGATGATTAATGGGAGAGGAAAGAAATGTTTTTTGGGGATAATGTTGGATAATTTTACATTCTTGGACTAGACTCAGACTTTATTGTTAGGAGTCACAAAACAAAAAGCCTCTGATTTAATGTTCAAAGTCTGATTTAATAAATATAACTCTTAATCTGACAAAGTATCTAATAACGACTGTCATACTGTCAGATAAATAAAGTTAAGTACAATAATATAACTCTCTGAAATAGAGTTAAGTAGAAGTATTAAGTAGCATTGAATGGAAATACTCAAGTACAATAAGAGATATAAGAGAGATATAAAATGTCTTTATATCTGCTTATTACTACATTATAGTGTGTTATAAACCATTTATTAACCATGTATGTGCTGCTTTTAAATGTTAAATAAGGGGAACTCCTCTGTGTTCTGGAAAATCCCACATCTACCTAACAGGGACACATTTGGCTTAAAGCTGCCTCCACCTGCAAAACATTCAAATAAGCATTTTATGAAGAAAAGAAGTGAAAATGAGGACTCACGAGGATTTGGTTCACCACTGGAGGTAGACTGTCAGTCACCTTCACTTGCATTGAGGTAAAAAATGAAGACAAAACACTTTCATTTCAAGATATTCTGCAGTGTTCATAACAAGAGTGAACTTAAAGATTTAGCTCTCGAAATGTGTTTTGCTTCTTGTTCCTTCACTCAGAAGTTTGAGCTTCATTGTGTAGAATGATGTATGTGCAGAGTTTCACACTAGAGGAAGGAATTTTCGATGTTCACCTTAAATCTGGTTTGTGACATCACCAATAGTTTGGAGCCAATCGTGGTCCGTTATGCAACTCAAACAAGTGTGATGTGGAAACTTGAAGCCTCCAGTACACAAACACTGAGAATGGAGTGAAGTAGGAGACATCTTGTATCCAGCAGGAAAACTTTTGAAGTAAACAATATTTGCATATTCATAGATCATGAATTTTTCAATGAGGGAGAGGAGGATCTTTAATCTTTAAATCTGGCATGTTGTCTGTTTTTAAAAAATATAACTATAGGAGCCTTAGTGCTGTTGATGGGAATAGAAATGAGATAATTTATTTTCTATACAAGTAGCAATACCACATGATAAAAATAATCAATTTCAGGTAAAAACCCTTCATTCATAATTATACTTCAGTAGAAGTATAAAAGCATAATATGTGTGTATATAATAATAATAATAATAATAATAATAATAATAATAATAATAATAATAATAATAATAATAATAATAATAATAATAATTATTATTATTATTATTGTTGTTATTATTACTGATGCATTAAGCAGCATTTTAATGATTAGTTATTTGAGGTGGAGCTAATTCGGCTACAATTAACTAAACATCATATTTTTATAAGTCATCATATGGTTTGCATGTAAAATCAAATTCAAATTCAAAACTCTGACACTCTTACAAAACAGCAACTAAAACAGCTCCCATGTACCTGAACTCCTTCATCCAGGTCTACACTCCCTCTGCTCACTACGCTCTGCTAATGAAAGGCGTCTGGTACCTCCACCACAACAGGACCCTAAATCACTAGCTAGACTCTTCTCTTCTGTAGTTCCCTGATGGTGGAACGAGTTACCAAACTCCATCCGATCTGCAGAGTCCCTCTCAGTCTTTAAGAAAAGACTGAAGATCCAGCTTTTTCACCAACACCTCTGCACTTGAGCTTTCAGCACAGTACTTGAGTAAATGTACCTACACACAATCAGCAGCAATCTGTTAGTTTGACCCAGTGTTACATACAACAAGCTTTAGCTAAAAACTGTCACCAATGTGTTGTTTCTTGTACAAAATGATGTGCATATGACATTCAAAATATACACAAGTTATGAACAATCAATAACAAACAGTAACATGTAACAGAGTAGAGCAGATTATAACAACCTTTAGTTTTAGCTTTTAGGAGTAAATAACTCAACAATAAAATTAAATATAACACTAAACGTGGATCAGAATAGCTGCTTGTCTCCAGTGGATTTCTGGGTAACATTAACTCAGTATTGTGTTGCTGCTCTATTGACCCAAACTGGGTAAAATAACTCAGTGATTTTACAGTGTAAAAGATATCTTATCTGGTAAATTCAGAGATGTATTTAGTTTAGTTTTCTAGGGAGATCATGGACTGCTGAAGAATCAGTTAACAGGATTACTGAAGCAGATGAACTTCCTCTCAGTGCTGTTGATGGTCTGCAACTAAACCAAATATTATCACTGATGGTGAGATTCTCTTTTACCCTGCTGTGTTTTCCTTTCACTGTTAGTTCAGTGGTATGTTCTCCACAGGGTTTCCCGGAGCCGCTGGATTCTCTGTGTGAGATAATGGAAATTTTCCTTAGTTAATTCAGTTTGACAGTAATAAAGCAACTGTATCTCCAGACAGAACACTACAGAACCCAAATTACATTCATTGGCGATGTTTTGTCATGTCCTCTGCCAACATTTGTAATGATTTTTTCATCAATATCTGTGCATGACAACTACAATATATTCGAGGTTAGGGAACTTAAACATTTGCTTAAGGTAAAGATCATGGTTATGTGGGGCTTTTTTAGGTGTAGGTGAGCTACTTGGTTGTCTAAGACGAAGACTGCATACAGCTCTCAAGTGATCACATGATTGATCACATGAAGGAACAGCCAAGCAGGGGTTTGGATTGACAGTACATCTGCTTTATTGTACGTTATTTTTCACTCTTCCCTCTTGTGTATTTTTACTCCCTGAAATGAGAAGACAACTTCACCATCATCCAGAAGAAAGATGACCAAAGGCTATTCTTTCTAAGGCAGTTTAGGAACTTTGGAGTGTCAAGGGTTGCAATATTACAGTTCTACAAAGCTGTAATACATACTGTGCTCACTTATTTAATAACTGAAGGATATAAAAACTCTACAGCCAAAGAGAACAAACTGCTAGGCAGAGTCGTGACCACATCTCAAAAATAATTGACTGTGAACTCCCCATCATTTCTGAATTATATCACATCCGCATTCAGTGGAAAGGTTTTAAAATTCAACTCCCTGTTCAGTATTTCCCTTCAGGTAGAAGACTCTGCAGTATTAAGACCAGAACATCTGAAGAAATCTGCATCCTAAATGCTTCAGTGGTTGTTTAAACTTGTATAAACTCCTTTAACACATGCTCTTTAGTTTGTCACTTTGAGGTTATGGGACATATGGTTGCATTAATGAAATATTGAAATATGATTGTAACAGTGCGTTTTTTGTGGACACTTCTTGTATGTATTGTGTGGGTTTATGTTTATGTTATTATCTCTGAGCACACAGAAAATATTCCCCATCAACTATAAAGTTGATATGGCAATAAATGACTGAATCTTGAATCAATGTCTGTAACAACACACAATAATAAATCCTTTAATACAAACAGGGTCATACTCAGGTCCTACCTGTTTGGTGGCACCTGGGTGTTGCCTGATGTCCTCCTGCTATATCCCTCATATTTGTTATCATTTATCTATAATTTTGTCATCCTGTTTTTCCCATACTGTAATTTTGCTATTTGCTCTATTCTGTACACACATCTATTGCATGTGTGTCTGTTCTGGGAGAGTGATCCCTCCTCTGTTGCTCTTCCTGAGCTTTCTTCCATTTGTTCCCTGTTTAACGAATGTTTTAGGAGGAGTTTTTCCTTTTCTGAATCGAGGGTCTGAAGATGGAGGATGTTGTATCGCTGTACAGATTGTAAACCCCCTGAACCAAATTTGTGATTGGTGATGTTGGGCTATATACTTTCTACTGATGAAATACTCTGTATGAAAACAGCCAATAGTGTGGTCTTTAGAAACCACCCAACCCCTCAATAGACAAGGACCCTCTCCTCACAAATCCCTATTTAACCCCTGATTATAATGTAAACATCAATCCCTCTGGAGCGCTGGTGGATGTCTGGAGACATCAAAATGTCCAGAAACAGCCCTGTGGTTAGAGTTAAATATAAAGCGAACGGACACAAACTCCTCACTACATCAGGAAAACACGACTTCCTGTCTTGATACTTAATGTTTGGCAGCTGATGTAAATCGGGAGGTGTGAAATTGTCCATTATGAATGTAACTCCTAGAATACTGGACTGATTAATAAGGAGGCAAAATGATGTAGATGGAAATATCACACATGTTTCAACATATTCAATGTGAATTATAACAAGTTTAATGTCAAAAATGGGAGGCAGATTAAGTGACTTACGATGTTGGCATTTCTTCCAGATCAAGAATCCGAGAACAACAGCAAGAACAGCAATAACAACACTTCCAACAACACTCAATCCAATTATCCAATCCTTGTTGCCATCTGGAAGAATAGAAGAGAAGCTGAGTTGAGTCTAGGGAGTTTAAGGTGCTGCACTGCAGGTGTTTATTGTTTATAAGAGAGCATTTGTTTACTTGCTGCAGAACCTTCTGTGCAAAACCATTATCACTCTTTACAACTGCTTGTTTTCTTACTGTGCTGTCAGACATTTCACTACTTTACACACATGTACAATCTGTCTTCATTTACTAAAACAATTGTTTTAATATGAAATAATTTGCTGACTATGAGTAGTAGTTTCACAAACTCTAAATCATTTTATACTCAAAACAAGAGATAAAAATGTGGTAAACAACTGCAAATAATCTGTTTTTTTCTGCAACAGCTGAGAAGTTACAGTACTTACTTTCCGGTGAGGGGGTCGTGTCAGTACCTTCAGGTGACTTGGCTTTGGATTTGTTACTCGATTTCTCTGTTAAGTTTGCAATGACACAGAAGAGCATTAAATTAGTTAAGAAGGACAAATAAAGACATACACACAAAAAATCTGTACATGCATTTAATCATGACACACTTTCACACAATTCAATCTGTTCTGTGCTCATTAAAGATACAAACATGGTAAACAACACAACTATGAAGAATGTTAAGACAGTTACTATATTTTCTTTTAGTGCTTTTTCTGACATGTTTTCTTTGAAGACTGAAATTACAGCAGCTCTCAAGTGATCACATGATTGATCACATGAAGGAATGGCCAATCAGAGATATGGATTGACAGTACAACCTCTGTGAGGCTGTAGGCACAGTGATGCTTTGAGCTAAATGCTAACATACTTATGTTTAGCAGGTAAAATGTTTACCATGTTCATCATGTGAGTTTAACATATGAGCATGCTAACATTTGCTAATTAGCACCAAACACAAAACAGGCCTACAGCTGAGGCTGATGGGAATATCATTTTGCAGGTATTATCAAAAACCAAAGTACTGGATGAACTGAAATTTTGACCTAATGGTGGAAAAGTCTGAGGATCACCAAAGTTATTAGTATATATCCTGAAGGGAACATGAATGTCTGTCATATAGAACAACCAATAGGCTATTGGATTTTTGAGGCCAATACTGAAATAAAAAGTTGACAGTGTAAAATATCTGATAAGGATATATTGGCCATAGTATTTATTTACATTAATACATAAAATGCACAAACAATCTTGATTATAATCTGTTAAATTTATTTAGTTTTTTAAGAATTGTGACCAAGATACAAACATTACTGATGTTTTACAGTCTAAAAATCAACTTGTCAGTGCTCTCTGGTAGACAAACTGCGTCATGATGACACTGCTACTAACCTCAAACCCAGTTCAATCAGACAGTTGTTGTTTTTGAGCACACAGGGTTTCTTGGTGCTGTTGAAGCCATTGCACTGTTGCTGTGTGACTAAGACAAATTTCCTTTGGCGGACAATAAGGATTTATTGATAAAATTGAGGCCTATTGTGTTGCCTAATGTTTGTGCTTTCACTCTTGTGTGTACTTTGTCCTTAAGGGGCCACCGTATCAAACAGTGATGATAAGCTACATCAACTACACTGCCACATGTGGATTTTTTTCTGCATTTGCTGGCTGAAAGCATGAAGTCTTATGTAGAGTTAGTGTCCTTATTACTTACCAACATTGAGATGAACATTGCAGCTGATTTGCTTATGTTTATCTCTAACAGAGCAGGTGTAGATTCCACCATCAGCTGTATTAACTGATGAGATTTTCACTGTAAGGTTCCCTTTGCGTAGTTCCCCTACATCAAGAGTTGCTCTGTCTTTGAATTCTTCTGCTTGATCATCAGGAGACAAACCTCTGTTTTTGTAAATGATGACAAAGGAATCATTGAATTTCCATTCAACTAATGCTCCCGTCACATCACGTTTAGACTTAAGGTGGCAGTCTAAAGTGACGTCGTCTCCGACTGCAGCTTCAACCTGCTCAGATGGGCAATTGATGTCATGACTCTCTGTAACAACACACAATAAAAAATCCTTTAATACAAACAGGGTCATACTCAGGTCCTACCTGTTTGGTGGCACCTGGGTGT
Source organism: Thunnus albacares (assembly GCF_914725855.1). NCBI lineage: Eukaryota > Metazoa > Chordata > Actinopteri > Scombriformes > Scombridae > Thunnus > Thunnus albacares. Next base: position 4,409,970 of record NC_058127.1, on the reverse strand, counting down.
TGCCTGATGTCCTCCTGCTATATCCCTCATATATGTTATCATTTATCTATAATTTTGTCATCCTGTTTTTCCCATACTGTATACATTTTGCCGTTTGGTCTATTCTGCACACACATCTATTGTTCTGGGAGAGTGATCCCTCCTCTGTTGCTCTTCTTGAACTTTCTTCCATTTTTTCCCTGTTAAAGGAATGTTTTAGGAGTTTTTCCTTTTCTGAATTGAGGGTCTGAAGACAGAGGATGTTGTATCGCTGTACAGATTGTAAACCCCCTGAGCCAAGGCTATATTTGCCTCACAGGCAGTTATTTTATAACCTGCAATAACTGATATGTGGAACAAGCTGTGAAAACACGTTTGCATATTATCATCTTTTAAAGCTAAACTTTTAAAAGTAAAGTTAGGCTTTGCTGTCAGCTTCCCAGCTCATTTTTAAACAGACGAGAGAAAAATAGTAAGAGAGAGAGAGAGCAGCTGTAGTCGAGTCAGCTAGAGAAGAATGAAGAGAGGGAGCGGTGGTAGAGAAAGCCAGTGAATCAGATCAGTTAAACGATATTTTCAGATTTTTTCACAGCAGTTACGTTCTAGAGCACAAACATGCCCACACACCTCCGCTCAACCCTGCAGCGGTGCGCTGAAACCTGATTTGGTCTGAATACAGCCAGACACAGGCATGCAGCATGCTCTGATGTGCACCCTGAATGACAGGCACACAGAGAGGGCGGTAAAAACAGATATGGTTTGACGGTCCACTGGGATTTGTCCCAGTATGACGGTGACAGGCTTGATCAGCATTGTGTGAAGTAGTTTGGTGAGGGCTTGAATGTAACGGACGTTTATTTATATGTTAAAGTTCCGCCCTGCAGATTTTAGTTGATATTAGAAACATGTCAGCAAATGTCTTCATATTTATTTAGCAGTTACAGATCAACATTATTATTCATTTGGAGTTGTGTTTCTGTTTGTGGATGTGTAAAAATTAATAACAAAGACACAAAAACTAAAATATTGCATCATGTTTCAATGAAAGGACATAAAAACAACTCATCCTCTGATCATGCTACTAGCTTAGTTGCTTTTAGCAAAACTTAATGCTAATTTCAAATAGGATTTGGTGACAAATTTGGGCAACTATTATTATTGGAAAACAGTTTTTAAGGCTTTAACACTTTAAACCTAATATCATTAAAATCACCTGTTTAAATGAACTTGTCCTTCTTAAAAAGATGTTATTGTAGTCAGTGTAAAAGAGAAGTCAATAAAAGCAAATGTTCTTGATGAGAAATGATTAATTATGTTAATATAAAATCTGTAAAACCAAAATCAAAGAACTACATTTAATACCAACACAACATCACCCAAACTGTGTTGGTTTATGCTGGTTGATGCTGTTCATACTGAAATCACATTCAAACACCGTTTATGTCTTCTCATTAAATAAAAAATGTTCTTATGGTGGGCATCTTCCCCTAATTATGACTACTACCATCAGATTATGCGACCTGATTGGGAATTTCAGTCAATGTTTTTTTTTTTTTTAAATCATTATTTATTTTGTGCTCTGATAGCTGTTATCAAATGGTAGCATCTTTATATGGGGCACAAATTTTGGAAGCTTGTAGCCCATGTATCCATGAAGCACCCCATCCTACTGGTTTAACTGGTCCTCAACGGACAGAAATTTGCCTAATGTTGGCATAATGCCCTCCACATTACTTATTAAATAAGGTAATGTCATCATGCCTCAGTGTCCATAGCAATGATTCATAACCACCTTAAACTTTTCTCAATCAAGAAAAAACAAACTCATCATTCTCCTAATTATGAGATATAGAAAGTCAAATGAGATACTACGGTTAATTAGGCAACGACATAAACCTTTTTTCCCCTTTGGATTCCATACTTTGCTGGCATTGTGATTAGGCTACTGACTTTACTTAAAAGGTTTGAAATAAGATTAAACACAATTTGAGAGTTTAAAAAATATAAATAATAATATGAGATGATTAATAATAACAGAAAGAGTCTCCAGTGGTCCTCTCGGGTCTCTAAAACAGTAAATCTACACAGGAGACCTGATTTAAATATTAATTATGTTTTTGTTGAATACAACATCAGTTAGGTGATTCTATCTAAATTTCAGGAGTAAGGTGTTAGCTAATGTGTGTTCGTTGGTTAATTGTCATTTCAGTATCAGATAACGTTATGCAAAAATGTCACAAGTGTCAGAAACAACGTCCCTCATAAGAAAGTTTTGTATTTAAAGCTGAGCAAAGATCCTCTTTGACATCAGTAACTAATTATTTGGTAAACTAATGCTATCACTCAGTAGTAAAGCTGACATGCACATTATTTATAGCCACAGATTGACCGGTTGATTAGTTTGTTTGTTCGTGAATACTATCGTTATATTGGTTGGCAAGGATCAGGATGTTGTATCGCTGTACAGACTGTAAACCCCCTGAACCAAGACTATATTTGCTTCACAGGCAGTTATTTTATAACCTGCAATAACTGATATGTGGAACAAGCTGTGAAAACACATTTTCATATTATCATCTTTTAAAGCTGGAGTACGAGACTTTTGTCTCCCCCCTCTAGCAGTGAGAGTAAAGGGGGGCACTGATAACTTTAAAAGTAAAGTTAGGCTTTGCTGTCAGCTTCCCAGCTCATTTTTAAAAAACAAGAGAAAAATAGTAAGAGAGAGAGAGCAGCTGTAGTCGATTCAGCTAGAGAAGAATGAAGAGAGGGAGCGGTGGTAGAGAAAGCTAGTGAATCAGATCAGTTAAACGATATTTTCAGATTTTTTCACAGCAGTTACGTTCTAGAGCACAAACATGCCCACACACCTCCGCTCAACCCTGCAGCAGTGCACTGAAACCTGATTTGGTCTGAATACAGCCAGACACAGGCATGCAGCATGCTCTGATGTGCACCCTGAATGACAGGCACACAGAGAGGGCGGTAAAACAGATATGGTTTGACGGCCCACTGGGATTTGTGCCAGTATGCCAGATGGTCAGTACATACTGGCCGTAACCTACTGTTGTGCAGTATCCATAGCAATGACTCATAACCACCTTAAACTTTTCTCAATCAAGAAAAAACAAACTCATCATTCTCCTAATTATGAGATATAGAAAGTCAAATGAGATACTACGGTTAATTAGGCAACGACATAAACCTTTTTCCCCCTTTGGATTCCATACTTTGCTGGCATTGTGATTAGGCTACTGACTTTACTTAAAAGGTTTGAAATAAGATTAAACACAAGTTGAGAGTTTAAAAAATATAAATAATAATATGAGATGATTAATAATAACAGAAAGAGTCTCCAGTGGTCCTCTCGGGTCTCTAAAACAGTAAATCTACACAGGAGACCTGATTTAAATATTAATTATGTTTTTGTTGAATACAACATCAGTTAGGTGATTCTATCTAAATTTCAGGAGTAAGGTGTTAGCTAATCTGTGTTCGTTGGTTAATTGTCATTTCAGTATCAGATAACGTTATGCAAAAATGTCACAAGTGTCAGAAACAACGTCCCTTATAAGAAAGTTTTTACATTTCTGTTTTATCTGGTAGTTCTACAGTTCCTAAATTAAATTAAATCTGAATTTGTTCAAATTGCAAAAGATGTGAAGGGGATAAAATGAGATTAAAATAAGGCAGAAGGATGCGTCCAACTCCTGATTTCCGTGAGGAAAACACACCATGGTGATGAAACCAGGTGCCACCAAAGTTAAATTAATGTACATTTTGACATAATTCAAGTTAGTAGCCTACCTGAGGCTGAGATCAGTAGAAGAAAAAACAGTCCGATTTCCCTCTTCATTGCACAAAATATCGATAATCTGCTGTTTGAGAGTTTAGGAGCTTTCTGAATCGCTTTGAAAGCAAACATTTAAGTTTCCTCAACAGGAGGAGCTACCTGATGGCTCATTATTCATATAATACGTCATTGGCTCTCCACAGAAGTTAAGGATTGGCATATCACCTGCACGCATAATCAGACGTGGCGTGGCCTCTGCACTGCATGCAATTTTAAAGTGTAAAGTGTACGCAGATTGATGAGACTGCGTTGATCATTGAATAAACTTGTCACGAAAGTAGCAGGAATGGACCCAAATGCAGAGACCGTAGGCGAAGCAGGTCTGAAGAAAACTTTATTTAAAGTGTGCGGGGAAAAAACAAAAACTGGAGGTTCAAAAGGCAAAACTGAAAGCAGAGCCATGACTGAACAAACTAAAACAGGCTGAATAAAAACAGAACAGAGGATCCAACAAAGACTGACTCCAAACCAAGACTTAAATACTAACTGAACTAATACGGGGATGTGGAACAGGACCAGACACAAGGGCAGGCTGGGAAAGAAACTGGGAGCAGGGCAGGACTAACGAGGATGACTTCAGGGCAGGTGTGAGGAGGAGTGAAGGAACACAGAGCAACCAAAACCCAGAACACACTAATACTCAAACTACAACCCAGCAGAAATTAAACTGTCCCAGAATATGTAAACCTAGATACCCAACACCACAAACTAACTAATAATGTATGAAAGTCATTCAACGATAAGTCAGACAACATAAATGAGTAAAACCAAATGACCCAACAGACCAGAGTCCCAAAACCATGAGTCCATGACAAAACCTTTCTTTTTGCTAAAATATGATATAAATATCATATCTAAAATAATATTATGAAATTTAGAGAAAGAAAACAACTTTAGCAACTTCCTTTTGATTAACAGAATTAGGTTTATGTCTGTTATTAGGTACTGAAAACTGATAATTTCAGAAGCTCATGTCTGACACTGAAAAGCTTTTATTAAACTTTATTTATTCAGGAAATCTGACTGAGATCAAGATCTCTTTTGCAGAGAGACCTGAGGGATGTACTGCGAAGCGAGATAAGTGGGTTTAGCATAGTCAGGGTTTTCAATGTCACAAAGATGGCTCTCTTTTAACCTGCTACATCACCATGGTAACTTATACTGCAAACTTAACCTGGTCCGGAGCAGGTTATGTTCCGAGTTTCAGCTTAAATCTGCAATAAAAAGTGCCGTCCTTTCACTGACTACATGATTTGCTGCCAAGTCCGTTTAACACTGCTGCTACTGCAGCTATTAGAACATCGATTAGAAAACTGATTAGTCTTTTATCAGACTTACCATTGATTTGATATGTCATATTGTAAATTTGTAATGGTGCAATAGGTTAGGATTACTTGTGGGAGGGGATTTTGTTACAATTTATCAAACTGTATTTCAAATTAAAAAAAAACTAATAAAAAACAAGAAACTAATGAAGAACAAAAAATAGAATAAAATTGATTAGTCTATTGGTATTTATCACAGATAATATTAAATATATAATATTAAATGTATAATATTAATTTCACTTTGAATTGGCCAAAAACTAAAGTGATTTCCCCTGATCCTTCATTATGGGACAGAGTCAGACCTGAATGCACTTCTTGAGAATAATGTTTAAATCTGCTGCATCAGTTGCACGGAGAGTGCAATGAGTGATAAAATAAGTATATAAACTAATTACGAATTGTTTTTTAATTAACAAATTCACACGATCAGTAATTTTCTGCCAGCATTCCCCTCTCTGCTTCATAGCTCTCCATTAGAATGATCTGTTCCTCCTGATTGAAGCAGGCGACACGCGATCGGTCCATTTTATGTGGAAAAAGCGTCAAATGACGCGCCAAACGCCCCCTTTCATGGGGACGCGTACAGACTCTGAAGCAGGAAGCCTGGGTTAACAAAGAAAGTTCACAACCACCATCGTGATACCACTTATCTCTGATCACAATAAGACGGTTCATTCACATCACAAGCACAAAAACAATCATCAAACACACTCAGACACACAAACATTATGAAGAACAGCAGCAAGTAAAACTTTAAAATCCCTCAGAGGAACACTGTTCTCTCCAGATCCCACGTTAACAGATATTACTTTTACTATACAAAATATTTGGCAATTTTCTTTTTTCAGTAGATATTGTCAATAGTATTTCCTAAAGTATTATGATCAGTTTCAATATAGTTCCTGGATCAAACTCAAACTTTCACCTGAATTCTCTGTATGTTCCTGTGATGCAGTTTCTCCAACATACCAGCAGATGGTGGTCTTAACCTGAGAATGGCATTTCCTCTTCAAGGTATTACAGTAAATCTTGTTTAGGTCTTTTCTTTTACAGATCAGAAATCTGCTTCTCTGGTATTTACTGTTGTAATTTGTGTTTTAGACGTGCAGCTGACAAACTTTCATTTGTCATTACTTTCATTATTCAGCTCAAAATGTGCTCTCTGGTAGGTTATAGTAAAGATTAGCCTTTTTTAAACAAAAAAACATTTAAATTGGGAACAAAACTTATTTAAAACTAAGACCAATCTTTACAGCTGCAGTGTGAGCCTACTTTTATTCACAATTGGATCATTAATCGGATTTTCGAGTATACAGAATGCAACCTCTCCTCTCTGCCTTTTCCTCCTCTGCAGCTGTTTGAGCTCCTCCCACCTGCACACACACACACACACACACACACACACACACACACACACACACACACACACACACACACACACACACGCACACACACACACACACACACACGTACACACACACACACACACACACACACACACACAAAACAACCACAAAGCAGAGAGGCCAAAATGGAAACCATGACCTATAAATTCATATGTGTCTCTAACATGCAGCTTACCAACTTCTGATGCACACAGCCACCATAAAATGGAGAGATCTTAGCTGATCAAGTTTTATTTTCACCCTAGAATGTCATACAACGAAATTCTTGCTGCTCTTGCACATAAAGGACGAAAAATGGGGCTGCAGGGCGTCCTAATGAAAATCCATTTATGAACAGGATAAAAATACAGACTAAAATTCTTTTCATGAATGGCTTATTGAATATAACTGCAGATCTGATAACTTAGAACATGTGAAACACTAACTCTTCATTATTGACAAATCTGATCTTAATTATAACTGCAGACCTGATGAACTTGAAGAAAGTGTGAAACATTAAATCCTTTCATGGTTCACAATCATTAAAGTTTCAGAATGATGAGCCCAGCTTGGCTGTAAACTTCCTAATGGTCTACTTAGTCATTTTTTACAGGGACATTATGTCACACGCCAGCGATTTGAGTTAAATATTTAGTTTGACTTGATTGTGTTGTGATATCGGCATCTGTGTTGGGTTCTCTTTTATTGATATGGTTTTGTTCTGCATGTTAATTTGCTTTGTACCTTCTTTGCATGTACAGATGCATGTTATGTTATGCATGTTGACACAAGAAGCATCAATATCTGTGCTGTGTTTAACTTAATCAACTTAGGAAAGTCGAGGTTTTTTGAGTTATTTTCAAAGCGTGTCAGATGTTAACAATCAATCTTGAATGATTTTGTACAGTGAAACAACTCAAAGAATAAAACATGAGGTACTTAATGGAATGGTAAAGAAAATCTAGAGCAAAGTTCACGGTACCCGTTAGTTAAAAAATACTTAAGAGTATAAATTCTATTTACACTCCAAGATTACTGCCCCTTTATTCCCTGAGTTCACATCTTGAATTTGCATTACTTGTACCTACATACACAGTATGAATGCGTATGTAATGTACTGGAGCACCGTTAGAAGAAAAATTACAGTGTAAAGAAGGAATAATTAACTGTCTAAGTTGTGGGCTGTAATCTAAAGCGTTACCAAAAGTACAAGCATTACAAGATGGTTCAGAATCAAGAGTTTATAAAAAGATAAAACTGCCATATTCCTTACACAGATTATATATATATATCTCCAATTGTCTGATATCATGAGACTAAAAGTGCCTTAAACTTGCACAGTGTTGTATATTCCAGAAATATTACATTACATTTAGATTTTCACAGTATTACAGTTGTTCAAATTTTAGGTATGTTAGACACTAGTTGCATTTACATTTACATAAAAAACATAATAATAATAATAGTAATTTACATAATAGTAATAGAAATAATCAATTTTTCTCAACAAGATTTGTATTTTGGTGGGTAATTTAGGTTAAAAGCCAATATTAGTCCAAACAGCAGAGCACAAAAAGTGCAACGTTCCACAAAAAACCAAGGGTCATTGTCCCCTTTGTAATCTTCAGGCTCCACATCCTCCGACTGTATAAACAGTTGTGTCCATGGAACTGTTGGTCTCAGTCTTGGTGTTCTGTGGAGGTTTGATACAGAGAGCTCATAAACAAACAATACAGTAAAAATCCAAAATATATCCAGCAAGAGACTGGAGGCAAGTTAAGTATTATCAACAAAATGTTCTGAAAAGTATTAAAAGATGTTCTGTAGTAAAATGTTCCCTCTGACTGATATATTGTTATGTAGGCAACACATCCTCATACCAAAAAGACAGAATAGGTCTATTTCCAAAACGACATATTAGTGTTTTCAGTGCTCTCTAGAGGACGGATGGGGACCAGAAGAACCAATGATGTTTTATGGTGTGACAACGCTGTGGTTAAGGTCTGGTTAGGTTTAGTCAAAAAACACTTGGTTAAGGTTAAGACACCCAACTGCAGCCACTTACAGTATCTTTCACGGTGAAAGACACTTTGTTGGAAGTGGAGGTGACCAGTGGTCTCCTTCAGCCATCTTCTAACCATTCCCCCTACCCCCACCTCCTGATAAGGAAGTCACCTTATATTGACATCACCTAACTATAAGTCATTTTTACCAGCCTGAATTTTAGACCTATACTGTCGTTTGTCTTATGAGGACGGACTGAATATATGACATCATTAGATTATTAATAGTGAAGCATCAGTGTTAGAGCAGCATGTTACTGTTGTAGCTGCTGGAGGTGGAGGTAGTTTCAACTACTTTATATACAGTTAGCTAATTTAGTCCAGTGGTTCCCAACCTAGGGGTTGGGCCCCTCCAAAGGGTCACCAGATAAATCTGAGAGATTGTGAGATGATTAATGGGAGAGGAAAAAAATGTTTTTTGGGGGATAATATTGAATAATTTTACATTCTTGGACTAGACTCGGACTTTATTGTTAGGAGTCACAACCCAAAAAGCCTCTGATTTAATGTTCAAAGTCTGATTTAATAAATATAACTCTTAATCTGATAAAGCATCAAATAACGACTGTCAAACTGTCAGATAAATAAGTAAAAGTAAAAGTACAATAATATAACTCTCTGAAAGAGAGTTAAGTGGAAGTATTAAGTAGCATTGAATGGAAATACTCAAGTACAAGCACCTCAAATTTGTACTTTACAGCTCAGTACAGTACAAGTACAGGACTTGAGTTAATGTACTGTTAATTTCCACCACAGTATTTGGTAACACTTTAAGACTTTGTATTTATCATTTATAATCAATTAATAAATAAACAGTTAATAAATAGTTCATAACAAATATAACTCCTCCTGTGAACACAAGCTGCTGTATAAACAGATAATAAATGACTAAATGGTGAAACACAGTTGTAATACTATCAAATGTGTCTTCATAGAAGATATAAGAGAAGATATCATTGTTGACAAATACTGTGTGTATTAATAAGCACTTAAAATGTCTTTATATCTGCTTATTACTACATTGTAGTGTGTTATAAACCATTTATTAACCATGTATGTGCTGCTTTTAAATGTTAAATAAGGGGAACTTCTCTGTGTTCTGGAAAATCCCACATCTACCTAACAAGGACACATTTGGCTTAAAGCTGCCTCCACCTGTAAAACATTCAAATAAGCATTTAATGAGGTAAAGAAGTGAAAATGAAGACTCACAAGAATTTGGTTCATCATTGTGGGTCAACATTCGGTCACCTTCACTTGCACTGAGGAAAAAAATAAAGACAAAACACTTTCATTACAAAATATCCTGCAGTGTTCATAACAGGAGTGAACTTAAAGATTTAGCTCTCAAAATGTGTTTTGCTTCTTGTTCCTTCACTTAGAAGTTTGAGCTTCACTGTGTAGAATGATGTATGTGCAGAGTTTGACACTAGAGGAAGAAATTTTCGATGTTCACCTTAAATCTGGTTTGTGACATCAGCAATAGTTTGGAGCCAATCGTGGTCCGTTATGCAACACAAACAAGTGTGATGTGGAAACTTGAAGCCTCCAGTACACAAACACTGAGAATGGAGTGAAGTAGGAGACATCTTGTGTCCGGCAGGAAAACTTCTGAAGTAAATAATATTTGCATATTCATAGATCATGAATTTTTCAATTAGGGAGAAGAGGATCTTTAATCTTTAAACCTGGCATGTTGTCTGTTTTTTAAAAATATAACTATAGAAGCCTTAGTGCTGTTGATGGGAATAGAAATGAGATAATTTATTTATATACAAGTAGCAATACCACATGATAAAAATAGTTAATTTCAGGTAAAAACCCTTCATTCATAATTATACTTCAGTAGAAGTATAAAAGCATAATATGTGTGTATATTATTATTATTATTATTATTATTATTATTATTATTATTGATGCATTAAGCAGCATTTTACTACTTGAGGTGGAGCTAATTCAGCTACAATAAACTAAACATCATATTTTTATAACTCATAATATGGTTTGCATGTAAAATCAAATTCAAATTCAAATCTCTAACACTCGCTTACAAAACAGCAACTAAAACAGCTCCCATGTACCTGAACTCCTTCATCCAGGTCTACACTCCCTCCTGCGCACTACGCTCTGCTAATGAAAGGCGTCTGGTACCTCCACCACAACAGGACCCTAAATCACTACCCAGACTCTTCTCTTCTGTAGTTCCCTGGTGGTGGAACGAGTTACCAAACTCCATCCGATCTGCAGAGTCCCTCTCAGTCTTTAAGAAAAGACTGAAGATCCAGCTCTTTCACCAACACCTCTGCACTTGAGCTTTCAGCACAGTACTTGAGTAAATGTACCTACACACTAAAACACACAACACTGAGTTAACTTTACTCAGTAGCAATCTGTTAGTTTGACCCAGTGTTACATACAACAAGCTTTAGCTAAAAACTGTCACCAATGTGTTGTTTCTTGTACAAAATGATGTGCATATGACATTCAAAATATACACAAGTTATAAACAATCAATAACAAACAGTAACATGTAACAGAGTAGAGCAGATTATAACAAGCTTTAGTTTTAGCTTTAGGAGTAAATAACTCAACAATAAAATTAAACATAACACTAAACGTGGATCAGAATAGCTGCTTGTCTCCAGTGGATTTCTGGGTAACATTAACTCAGTATTGTGTTGCTTCTCTATTGACCCAAACTGGGTAAAATAACTCAGTGATTTTACAGTGTAAAAGATATCTTATCTGGTAAATTCAGAGATGTATTTAGTTTAGTTTTCTAGGGAGATCATGGACTGCTGAGGAATCAGTTAACAGGATTACTGAAGCAGATGAATTTCCTCTCAGTGCTGTTGATGGTCTGCAACTAAACCAAATATCATCACTGATGGTGAGATTCTTTTTTACCCTGCTGTGTTATCATCTCCCTGTTGGTTCAGTGGTTGCTCCTGATTGCCCATCTCCATGCCATCTCCCTGTTGGTTCGGTGGTTGCCCCTGATTGCCCATCTCCGCTGGACTCATGCAATTATATCCATGAGATAATGGAAGTTTTTTAGTTAATTCAGTTTGACAGTAATAAAGCAACTGTATCTCCAGACAGAACACTGCAGAACCCAAATTACATTCATTGGCGATGTTTTGTCATGTCCTCTGCCAACATTTGTAATGATTTTTTTCTACAATATCTGTGCATGACAACTACAATATATTCGAGGTTGGGGAATTTAAACATTTGGTTCAGGTAAAGATCATGGTTATGTGGGGCTTTTTTAGGTGTAGGTGAGCTACTTGGTTGTCGAAGACGAAGACTGCATATAGCTCTCAAGTGATCACATGACTGATCACATGAAGGAACAGCAAAGCAGGAGTTTGGATTGACAGTATATCTGCTTTATTGTACGTTATTTTTCACTCTTCCCTCTTGTGTATTTTTACTCCCTGAAATGAGAAGACAACTTCACCATCATCCAGAAGAAAGATGACCAAAGACTATTCTTTCTAAGGCAGTTTAGGAACTTTGGAGTGTCAAGGGTGCAATATTACAGTTCTACAAAGCTGTAATACATACTGTGCTCACTTATTTAATAACTGTAGGGTATAAAAACTCTACAGCCATAGAGAAAAAACTGCTAGGCAGAGTCGTGCCCACATCTCAAAAATAATTGGTTGTGAACTCCCCACCATTTCTAAATTATATCACATCCCCATTCAGTGGAAAGGTTTTAAAATTCAACTCCCTGGTCAGTATTTCCCTTCAGGTAAAAGACTCTGCAGTATTAAGACCAGAACATCTGAAGAAATCTGCATCCTAAATGCTTCAGTGGTTGTTTAAACTTGTATAAACTCCTTTAGCACATGCTCTTTCATTCGTCACTTTGAGGTTATGGACCATATGGTTGCATTAATGAAATATTGAAATATAATTGTAATAGTATGTTTTTTGTGGACACTTCTTGTATGTATTGTCTGGGTTTATGTTTATGTTATTATCTCTGAGCACACTGAAAATATTCCCCATCAACTATAAAGTTGATATGGCAATAAATGACTGAATCTTGAATCAATGTCTGTAACAACACACAATAATAAATCCTTTAATACAAACAGGGTCATACTCAGGTCCTACCTGTTTGGTGGCACCTGGGTGTTGCCTGATGTCCTCCTGCTATATCCCTCATATTTGTTATCATTTATCTATAATTTTGTCATCCTGTTTTTCCCATACTGTAATTTTGCTATTTGCTCTATTCTGTACACACATCTATTGCATGTGTGTCTGTTCTGGGAGAGTGATCCCTCCTCTGTTGCTCTTCCTGAGCTTTCTTCCATTTGTTCCCTGTTTAACGAATGTTTTAGGAGGAGTTTTTCCTTTTCTGAATCGAGGGTCTGAAGATGGAGGATGTTGTATCGCTGTACAGATTGTAAACCCCCTGAACCAAATTTGTGATTGGTGATGTTGGGCTATATACTTTCTACTGATGAAATACTCTGTATGAAAACAGCCAATAGTGTGGTCTTTAGAAACCACCCAACCCCTCAATAGACAAGGACCCTCTCCTCACAAATCCCTATTTAACCCCTGATTATAATGTAAACATCAATCCCTCTGGAGCGCTGGTGGATGTCTGGAGACATCAAAATGTCCAGAAACAGCCCTGTGGTTAGAGTTAAATATAAAGTGAACGGACACAAACTCCTCGCTACATCAGGAAAACACGACTTCCTGTCTTGATACTTAATGTTTGGCAGCTGATGTAAATCGGGAGGTGTGAAATTGTCCATTATGAATGTAACTCCTAGAATACTGGACTGATTAATAAGGAGGCAAAATGATGTAGATGGAAATATCACACATGTTTCAACATATTCAATGTGAATCATAACAAGTTTAATGTCAAAAATGGGAGGCAGATTAAGTGACTTACGATGTTGGCATTTCTTCCAGATCAAGAATCCGAGAACAACAGCAAGAACAGCAATAACAACACTTCCAACAACACTCAATCCAATTATCCAATCCTTGTTGCCATCTGGAAGAATAGAAGAGAAGCTGAGTAGAGCCCGGGGAAGTTTAAGGTGCTGCACTGCAGGTGTTTATTGTTTATAAGAGAGCATTTGTTTACTTGCTGCAGAACCTTCTGTGCAATACCATTATCACTCTTTACAACTGCTTGTTTTCTTACTGTGCTGTCAGACATTTCACTACTTTACACACATGTACAATCTGTCTTCATTTACTAAAACAATTGTTTTAATATGAAATAATTTGCTGACTATGAGTAGTAGTTTCACAAACTCTAAATCATTTTATACTCAAAACAAGAGATAAAAATGTGGTAAACAACTGCAAATAATCTGTTTTTTCAACAGCTGAGAAGTTACAGTATTTTCTTTCGGATGACTTGCTTGGTTCTTTTGTTAAATTTGCAATGACACAGAAGAACATTAAATTAGTTGGGAAGGGCTGATAAAGACATACACACAAAAATCTGTACATGCATTTAATCATCACACACTTTCACACAATTCAATCTGTTCTGTGCTCATTAAAGATACAAACATGGTAAACAACACAACTATGAAGAATGTTAAGACAGTTACTATATTTTCTTCTAGTGCTTTTTCTGACATGTTTTCTTTGATGACTGAAATTACAGCAGCTCTCAAGTGATCACATGATTGATCACATGAAGGAATGGCCAATCAGAGATATGGATTGACAGTACAACCTCTGTGAGGCTGTAGGCACAGTGATGCATTGAGCTAAATGCTAACATGCTTATGTTTAGCAGGTAAAATGTTTACCATGTTCATCATGTGAGTTTAACATGTGAGTATGCTAACATTTGCTAATTAGCACCAAACACAAAACAGGCCTACAGCTGAGGCTGATGGGAATATCATTTTGCAGGTATTTGGTCAAAAACCAAGTACTGGATGAACTGAAATTTTGACCTAATGGTGGAAAAGTCTGAGGATCACCAAAGTTATTAGTATATATCCTGAAGGGAACATGAATGTCTGTCATATGTGACATTTGTGCTTCCACTCTTGTGTGTACTTTGTCCTTAAGGGGCCACCGTATCAAACAGTGATGATAAGCTACATCAACTACACTGCCACATGTGGATTTTTTTCTGCATTTGCTGGCTGAAAGCATGAAGTCTTATGTAGAGTTAGTGTCCTTATTACTTACGAACTTTGAGATGAACATTGCAGCTGATTCGTGGCTCTTCGCCAATTCTAACAGAGCAGGTGTAGATTCCACCATCAGTTGTATTAACTGATGAGATTTGCACTGCAAAGTCCCCTTTCTCTGGTTTCTCGCTAACAAAAGTTGCTCTGTTTTTGAATTGTTCTGCTTGATCATCAGGAGACAAATCTCCACTTCTGTAAAGGATGACATGGTGAGAACCATTGAATTTCCATTCAACTAATGTTCCCGTCACATTACGTTCAGGCTCAAAGTGGCAGTCTAAAGTGACGTCGTCTCCGACTGCAGCTTCAACCTGCTTAGATGGGCAATTGATGGTATCATTGCCTGTAACAACACACAATAAAAAATCCTTTAATACAAACAGGGTCATACTCAGATCCTACCTGTTTGGTGGCACCTGGGTGTTGCCCAGTGTCCTCCTGCTATATCCCTCATATATGTTATCATTTATCTATAATTTTGTCATCCTGTTTTTCCCATACTGTAATTTTGCAATTTGGTCTATTCTGCACACACATCTATTGTTCTGTGAGAGTGATCCCTCCTCTGTTGCTCTTCCTGAGCTTTCTTCCATATTTTCCCTGTTAAAGGAATGTTTTAGGAGTTTTTCCTTTTCTGAATTGAGGGTCTGAAGACAGAGGATGTTGTATCGCTGTACAGATTGTAAACCCCCTGAGCCAAGGCTATATTTGCCTCACAGGCAGTTATTTTATAACCTGCAATAACTGATATGTGGAACAAGCTGTGAAAACACGTTTGCATATTGTCATCTTTTAAAGCTGGAGTACGGGACTTTTGTCTCCCCCCTCTAGCAGTGAGAGTAAAGGGGGGCGCTGATAACTTTAAAAGTAAAGTTAGGCTTTGCTGTCAGCTTCCCAGCTCATTTTTAAAAAATGAGAGAAAAATAGTAAGAGAGAGAGAGCAGCTGTAGTCGAGTCAGCTAGAGAAGAATGAAGAGAGGGAGCGGTGGTAGAGAAAGCTAGTGAATCAGATCAGTTAAACGATATTTTCAGATTTTTTCACAGCAGTTACGTTCTAGAGCACAAACATGCCCACACACCTCCGCTCAACCCTGCAGCAGTGCACTGAAACCCGATTTGGTCTGAATACAGCCAGACACAGGCATGCAGCATGCTCTGATGTGCACCCTGAATGACAGGCACACAGAGAGGCCGGTAAAACAGATATGGTTTGACGGCCCACTGGGATTTGTGCCAGTATGCCAGATGGTCAGTACATACTGGCCGTAACCTACTGTTGTGCAGTATCCATAGCAATGATTCATAACCACCTTAAACTTTTCTCAATCAAGAAAAAACAAACTCATCATTCTCCTAATTATGAGATATAGAAAGTCAAATGAGATACTACGGTTAATTAGGCAACGACATAAACCTTTTTTCCCCTTTGGATTCCATACTTTGCTGGCATTGTGATTAGGCTACTGACTTTACTTAAAAGGTTTGAAATAAGATTAAACACAAGTTGAGAGTTTAAAAAATATAAATAATAATATGAGATGATTAATAATAACAGAAAGAGTCTCCAGTGGTCCTCTCGGGTCTCTAAAACAGTAAATCTACACAGGAGACCTGATTTAAATATTAATTATGTTTTTGTTGAATACAACATCAGTTAGGTGATTCTATCTAAATTTCAGGAGTAAGGTGTTAGCTAATGTGTGTTCATTGGTTAATTGTCATTTCAGTATCAGATAACGTTATGCAAAAATGTCTCAAGTGTCAGAAACAACGTCCCTTATAAGAAAGTTTTTACATTTCTGTTTTATCTGGTAGGCCTACAGTTCCTAAATTAAATTAAATCTGAATTTGTTCAAATTGCAAAAGATGTGAAGGGGATAAAATGAGATTAAAATAAGGCAGAAGGATGCGTCCAACTCCTGATTTCCGTGAGGAAAACACGCCATGGTGATGAAACCAGGTGCCACCAAAGTTAAATTAATGTACATTTTGATATAATTCAAGTTAGTAGCCTACCTGAGGCTGAGATCAGTAGAAGAAAAAACAGTCTGATTTCCCTCTTCATTGCACAAAATATCGATAATCTGCTGTTTGAGAGTTTAGGAGCTTTCTGAATTGCTTTGAAAGCAAACATTTAAGTTTCGTTCAACAGGAGGAGCTACCTGATGGCTCATTATTCATATAATACGTCATTGGCTCTCCACAGAAGTTAATGATTGGCATATCACCTGCACGCATAATCGGACGTGGCGTGGCCTCTGCACTGCATGCAATTTTAAAGTGTAAAGTGTACGCAGATTGATGAGACTGCGTTGATCATTGAATAAACTTGTCACGAAAGTAGCAGGAATGGACCCAAATGCAGAGACCGTAGGCGAAGCAGGTCTGAAGAAAACTTTATTTAAAGTGTGCGGGGAAAAAACAAAAACTGGAGGTTCAAAAGGCAAAACTGAAAGCAGAGCCATGACTGAACAAACTAGAACAGGCTGAATAAAAACAGAACAGAGGATCCAACAAAGACTGACTCCAAACCAAGACTTAAATACTAACTGAACTAATATGGGGATGTGGAACAGGACCAGACACAAGGGCGGGCTGGGAAAGAAACTGGGAGCAGGGCAGGACTAACGAGGATGACTTCAGGGCAGGTGTGAGGAGGAGTGAAGGAACACAGAGCAACCAAAACCCAGAACACACTAATACTCAAACTACAACCCAGCAGAAAATAAACTGTCCCAGAATATGTAAACCTAGATACCCAACACCACAAAACCAACTAATAATGTAAGAAAGTCATTCAACGATAAGTCAGACAACATAAATGAGTAAAACCAAATGACCCAACAGACTAGACAACATAAGTGTGTACCAAAAGAACAAAACAGAGTCCCAAAACCATGAGTCCATGACAAAACGTTCCTTTTTGCTAAAATATGATATAAATATCATATCTAAAATAATATTATGAAATTTAGAGAAAGAAAACAACTTTGGCAACTTCCTTTTGATTAACAGAATTAGGTTTATGTCTGTTATTAGGTACTGAAAACTGATAATTTCAGAAGCTCATGTCTTGACACTGAAAAGCTTTTATTAAACTTTATTTATTCAGGAAATCTGACTGAGATCAAGATCTCTTTTGCAGAGAGACCTGAGGGATGTACTGCGAAGCGAGATTAGTGGGTTTAGCATAGTCAGGGTTTTCAATGTCACAAAGGTGGCTCTCTTTTAACCTGCTACATCACCATGGTAACTTATACTGCTAACTTAACCTGGTCCGGAGCAGGTTATGTTCCGAGTTTCGGCTTAAATCGGCAATAAAAAGCGTCGTCCTTTCACTGACGACATGATTTGCTGCCAAGTCCGTTTAACACTGCTGCTACTGCAGCTATTAGAACATCGATTAGAAAACTGATTAGTCTTTTATCAGACTTACCATTGATTTGATATGTCATATTGTAAATTTGTAATGGTGCAATAGGTTAGGATTACTTGTGGGAGGGGATTTTGTTACAATATATCAAACTGTATTTCAAATAAAAAAAAAAACTAATAAAAAACAAGAAACTAATGAGGAACAAAAAATAGAATAAAATTGATTAGTCTATTGGTATTTATCACAGATAATATTAAATATATAATATTAAATCTATAATATTAATTTCACTTTGATTTGGCCAAAAACTAAAGTGATTTCCACTGATCCTTCATTATGGGACAGAGTCAGACCTGAATGCACTTCTTGAGAATAATGTTTAAATCTGCTGCATCAATTGCATGGAGAGTGCAATGAGTGATAAAATAAGTATATAAACTAATTACGAATTGTTTTTTAATTAACAAATTCACACGATCAGTAATTTTCTGCCAGCATTCCTCTCTCTGCTTCATAGCTCTCCATTAGAATGATCTGTTCCTCCTGATTGAAGCAGGCGGCACGCGATCGGTCCATTTCATGTGGAAAAAGCGTCAAATGACGCGCCAAACGCCCCCTTTCATGGGGACGCGCACAGACTCTGAAGCAGGAAGCCTGAGTTAACAAAGAAAGTTCATAACCACCATCGTGATACCACTTACCTCTGATCACAATAAGACGGTTCATTCACATCACAAGCACAAAAACAATCATCAAACACACTCAGACACACAAACATTATGAAGAACAGCAGCAAGTAAAACTTTAAAATCCCTCAGAGGAACACTGTTCTCTCCAGATCCCTCGTTAACAGATATTACTTTTACTATACAAAATATTTGGCAATTTTCTTTTTTCAGTAGATATTTTCAATGGTATTTCCTAAAGTATTATGATCAGTTTCAATATAGTTCCTGGATCAAACTCAAACTTTCACCTGAATTCTCTGTATGTTCCTGTGATGCAGTTTCTCCAACATACCAGCAGATGGTGGTCTTTACCTGAGACTGGCATTTCCTCTTCAAGGTATTACAGTAAATCTTGTTTAGGTCTTTTCTTTTACAGATCAGAAATCTGCTTCTCTGGTATTTACTGTTGTAATTTGTGTTTTAGATGTGCAGCTGACAAACTTTCATTTGTCATTACTTTCATTATTCAGCTCAAAATGTGCTCTCTGGTAGGTTATAGTAAAGATTAGCTTTTTTTAAACAAAAAACATTTAAATTGGGAACAAAACTTGTTTAAAACTAAGACCAATCTTTACAGCTGCAGTGTGAGCCTACTTTTATTCACAATTGGATTGTTAATCGGATTTTCGAGTATACAGAATGCAACCTCTCCTCTCTGCCTTTTCCTCCTCTGCAGCTGTTTGAGCTCCTCCCACCTGCACACACACACACACACGTACACACACAAAACAACCACAAAGCAGAGAGGCCAAAATGGAAACCATGACCTATAAATTCATATGTGTCTCTAACATGCAGTTTACCAACTTCTGATGCACACAGCCACCATAAAATGGATCTTAGCTGATCAAGTTTTATTTTCACCCTAGAATGTCATACAACGAAATTCTTGCTGCTCTTGCACATAAAGGACGAAAAATGGGGCTGCAGGGCGTCCTAATGAAAATCCATTTATGAACAGGATAAAAATACAGACTAAAATTCTTTTCATGAATGGCTTATTGAATATAACTGCAGACCTGATAACTTAGAACATGTGAAACACTAACTCTTCATTATTGACAAATCTGATCTTAATTATAACTGCAGACCTGATGAACTTGAAGAAAGTGTGAAACATTAAATCCTTTCATGGTTCATAATCATTAAAGTTTCAGAATGATGAGCCCAGCTTGGCTGTAAACTTCCTAATGGTCTACTTGGTCATTTGTACAGGGACATTATGTCACACGCCAGTGATTTGAGTTAAATATTTAGTTTGACTTGATTGTGTTGTGATATCGGCATCTGTGTTGGGTTCTCTTTTATTGATATGGTTTTGTTCTGCATGTTAATTTGCTTTGTACCTTCTTTGCATGTACAGATGCATGTTATGTTATGCATGTTGACACAAGAAGCATCAATATCTGTGCTCTGTTTAACTGAATCAACTTAGGAAAGTTGAGGTTTTTTGAGTTATTTTCAAAGCGTGTCAGATGTTAACAATCAATCTTGAATGATTTTGTACAGTGAAACAACTCAAAGAATAAAACATTAGGTACTTAATGGAATGGTAAAGGAAATCTAGAGCAAAGTCCACTTAAGAGTAATTATACTTAAGAGTATAAATTCTATTTACACTCCAAGATTACTGCCCCTTTATTCCCTGACTTCACATCTTGAATTTGCATCACTTGTACCTACATACACAATATGAATGCGTATGTAATGTACTGGAGCACCGTTAGAAGAAAAATTACAGTGTAAAGAAGGAATAATTAACTGTCTAAGTTGTGGGCTGTAATCTAAAGCGTTACCAAAAGTACAAGCATTACAAGATGGTTCAGAATCAAGAGTTTATAAAAAGATAATACTGCCATATTCCTTACACAGATTATATATATATATCTCCAATTGTCTGATATCATGAGACTAAAAGTGCCTTAAACTTGCACAGTGTTGTATATTCCAGAAATATTACATTACATTTAGATTTTCACAGTATTACAGTTGTTCAAATTTTAGGTATGTTAGGCACTAGCTGCATTTACATTTACATAAAAAACATAATAATAATAATAGTAATTTACATAATAGTAAGTAAGAGTAATAGTAATAGAAATAGTCAATTTTTCTCAACAAGATTAGTATTTTGGTGGGTAATTTAGGTTAAAAGCCAATATTAGTCCAAACAGCAGAGCACAAAAAGTGCAACGTTCCACAAAAAACCAAGGGCCATCGTCCTCTTTGTAATCTTCAGGCTCCACATCCTCCGACTGTATAAACAGTTGTGTCCATGGAACTGTTGGTCTCAGTCTTGGTGTTCTGTGGAGGTTTGATACAGAGAGCTCATAAACAAACAATACAGTAAAAATCCAAAAGATATCCAGCAAGAGACTGGAGGCAAGTTAAGTATTATCAACAAAATGTTCTGAAAAGTATTAAAAGATGTTCTGTAGTAAAATGTTCCCTCTGACTGATATATTGTTATGTAGGCAACACATCCTCATATCAAAAAGACAGAATAGGTCTATTTCCAAAACGACATATTAGTGTTTTCAGTGCTCTCTAGAGGACGGATGGGGACCAGAAGAACCAATGATGTTTTATGGTGTGACAACGCTGTGGTTAAGGTCTGGTTAGGTTTAGTCAAAAAACACTTGGTTAAGGTTAAGACACCCAAACACGGCCACTCGCAATATCTTTCACGGTGAGAGACACTTGGTTGGAAGTGGAGGTGACCAGTGGTCTCCTGCAGCCATCTTCTAACCATCCCCCCCACCCCCACCTCCTGATAAGGAAGTCACCTTATATTGACATCACCTGAACAGCATCACTTCCCCGGCTCATAACTACCACAACTGCTAGACTGCATAAACGTAACTATAAGTTATTTTTGCTGGCCTGAATTTTAGACCTATACTGTTGTTTGTCTTATGAGGACGGACTGAATATATGACATCATTAGATTATTAATAGTGAAGCATCAGTGTTAGAGCAGCATGTTACTGTTGTAGCTGCTGGAGGTGGAGCTAGTTTCAACTACTTTATATACAGTTAGCTAGTTTAGTCCAGTGGTTCCCAATCTAGGGGTCAGGCCCCTTCAAAGGGTCACCAGATAAATCTGAGGGGTCGTGAGATGATTAATGGGAGAGGAAATAAATGTCTTTTGGGGGATAATATTGGATAATTTTACATTCTTGGACCAGACTTGGGCTTTATTGTTAGGAGTCACAACCCAAAAAGCCTTGAAGGGAAATACTCAAGTACAAGCACCTCAAATTTGTACTTTACAGCTCAGTACAGTACAATTACAGTACTTCAGTTAATGTACTGTTAATTTCCACCACTGTATTTAGTAACACTTTATCAGTCAATCAATCAATCAATTTTTATTTATATAGCGCCATATCACAACAAAAGTCATCTCAAGGCACTTTTCACATAGAGCAGGTCAAGACCGTACTCTTTAATATACAGAGACCCAACAATTCCCCCATGAGCAAGCACTTGGCGACAGCGGTAAGGAAAAACTCCCCTTTAACGGGTAGAAACCTCAAGCAGAACCCGGCTCTTGGTGGGCGGCCATCTGCTTTGACCGGTTGGGTTGAGAGAGAGAAAGAGAGAGGGAAAGGGGGAGGGGGGACAGATAAAATAAGACTTTGTATTTATCATTTATAATCAGTTAATAAATAAACAGTTAATAAATAGTTCATAACAAATATAACTCCTCCTGTGAACACAAGCTGCTGTATAAACAGATAATGAATGACGAAGTGAAAATGAGGACTCACAAGAATTTGGTTCACCACTGGAGGTAGACTGTCAGATACCTGCACTTGCTTTTAGGTAAAAAATAAAGACAAAACACTTTCATTACAAAATATCCTGCAGTGTGTTTAACAAGAGTGAACTTAAAGATTTAGCTCTCAAAACTGTGAGCTTCTTGTTCCTTCACTTAGAAGTTTGAGCTTCACTGTGTAGAATGATGTATGTGCAGAGTTTCACACTAGAGGAAGGAATTTCCGATGTTCACCTTAAATCTGATTTGTGACATCACCAATAGTTTGGAGCCAATCGTGGTCTGTTATGCAACTCAAACAAGTGTGATGTGGAAACTTGAAGCCTCCAGTACACAAACACTGAGAATGGAGTGAAGTAGGAGACATCTTGTGTCCAGCAGGAAAACTTCTGAAGTAAACAATATTTGCATATTCATAGATCATGAATTTTTCAATTAGGGAGAACAAGTACATGAATTTCTAACTAGTTAACTGAACTTTTTCATGGAAAAACCATATTAGACACAAATTCTTGTTCAATGCAAATTATTTTGGACTTGTCTAGAGAGGATCTTTAAATCTGGCATGTTGTCTGTTTTAAAAAAATATAACTATAGGAGCCTTAGTGCTGTTGATGGGAATAGAAATGAGATCATTTATTTATATACAAGTAGCAATACCACATGATAAAAATAGTCAATTTCAGGTAAAAACCCTTCATTCATAATTAGCAAATTCAGCTACAATTAACTAAACATCTTATTTTTATAAGTCATCATATGGTTTGCGTGTAAAATCTAATTCAAATTCAAAACTCTGACACTCGCTTACAAAACAGCAGCTAAAACAGCTCCCATGTACCTGAACTCCTTCATCCAGGTCTACACTCCCTCTGCTCACTACGCTCTGCCAATGAAAGACGTCTGGTACCTCCACCACAACAGGACCCTAAATCACAACCTAGACTCTTCTCTTCTGTGGTTCCCTGATGGTGGAACGAGTTACCAAACTCCATCCGATCTGCAGAGTCCCTCTCAGTCTTTAAGAAAAGACTGAAGATCCAGCTCTTTCACCAACACTTCTGCCAACATTTGTAATGATTTTTTCTACAATATCTGTGCATGACAACTACAATATATTCGAGGTTGGGGAACTTAAACATTTGGTTCAGGTAAAGATCATGGTTATGTGGGGCTTTTTTAGGTGTAGATGAGCTACTTGGTTGTCTAAGAAAAAGACTGCATACAGCTCTCAAGTGATCACATGATTGATCACATGAAGGAACAGCAAAGCAGGAGTTTGGATTGACAGTACATCTGCTTTATTGTACGTTATTTTTCACTCTTCCCTCTTGTGTATTTTTACTCCCTGAAATGAGAAGACAACTTCACCATCATCCAGAAGAAAGCTGACCAAAGACTATTCTTTCTAAGGCAGTTTAGGAATTGTCAAGGGTGCAATATTACAGTTCTACAAAGCTGTAATACATAGTGTGCTCACTTATTTAATAACTGTAGGTTATAAAAACTCTACAGCCAAAGAGAACAAACTGCTAGGCAGAGTCATGCCCACATCTCAAAATTAATTGGCTGTGAACTCCCCATCATTTCTGAATTATATCACATCTGCATTCAGTGGGAAGGTTTTAAAATTCAACTCCCTGTTCAGTATTTACCTTCAGGTAAAAGACTCTGCAGTATTAAGACCAGAACATCTGAAGAAATCTGCATCCTAAATGCTTCAGTGGTTGTTTAAACTTGTATAAACTCCTTTAGCACACGCTCTTTAGTTTGTCACTTTGAGGTTATGGGCCATATGGTTGCATTAATGAAATATTGAAATATAATTGTAACAGTATGTTTTTTGTGGACACTTCTTGTATCTATAATTTTGTAATCCTGTTTTTCCCATACTGTAATTTTGCTATTTGCTCTATTCTGTACACACATCTATTGCATGTGTGTCTGTTCTGGGAGAGTGATCCATCCTCTGTTACTCTTCCTGAGCTTTCTTCCATTTGTTCCCTGTTTTAGGAGGAGTTTTTCCTTTTCTGAATCGAGGGTCTGAAGACAGAGGATGTTGTATCGCTGTACAGATTGTAAACCCCCTGAACCAAATCTGTGATTGGTGATGTTGGGCTATATACTTTCTACTGATGAAACACTCTGTATGAAAACAGCCAATAGTGTGGTCTTTAGAAACCACCCAACCCCTCAATAGACAAGGACCCCCTCCTCACAAATCCCTATTTAACCCCTGATTATAATGTAAACATCAATCCCTCTGGAGCGCTGGTGGATGTCTGGAGACATCAAAATGTCCAGAAACAGCCCTGTGGTTAGAGTTAAATATAAAGTGAACAGACACAATCTCCCCGCTACATGAGGAAAACATGACTTCCTGTCTTGATACTTAATGTTTGGCAGCTGAAGTTAATCGTGAGGTGTGAAATTGTCCATCATGAATGTAATTCCTAGAATATTGGGCTGATTAATAAGGAGGCATACTGCTGTAGATGGAAATATCACACATGTTTCAACATATTCAAATTGAATTATAACAAGTTTAATGTAAAAAAAGTGAGGCAGAAATAACTGACTTACATTGTCGGTGTTTCACTCAGTAATAGACTGCAATGGTAACAATAGCAACAACAACAACTCCTCCAAAAAATCCTCCAACAGTCTGTCCAGTGTTCCCACCCTTGTTGCCATCTGGAAGAATAGAAGAGAAGCTGAGTTGAGTGCTGCACTGCAGGTTGTTATTGTTTACAAGAGAGAATTTGTTAAACTGTTTATTGTGCTGCAGAACTTTCTGTGCAAAACCATTATTACATTTTACAACCGCTTGTTTTCTTACTGTGCTATGAGTAGTGGTATCATGAACCCTAAATCATGTTATACTCACAACAAGAGATAAAAATGTGGTAAACAACTGCAAATAATCTGTTTTTTTCTGGAACAGCTGAGAAGTTACAGTATTTTCTTTCAGATGACTTGCTCGGTTCTTTTGTTAAATTTGCAATGACACAGAAGAGCATTAAATTAGTTGAGAAGGACAAATAAAGACATACACACAAAAATCTGTACATGCATTTAATCATCACACACTTTCACACAATTCAATCTGTTCTGTGCTCATTAAAGATACAAACATGGTAAACAACACAACTATGAAGAATGTTAAGACAGTTACTATATTTTCTTCCAGTGCTTTTTCTGATGTGTTTTCTTTGATGACTGAAATTACAGCAGCTCTCAAGTGATCACATGATTGATCACATGAAGGAATGGCCAATCAGAGATATGGATTGACAGTACATCTGCTTTATTGTAGTTTTTTTCCTACAGTCATGCTAGGAGCTCTGTGAGACTGTAGGTACAGTGATGCATTGAGCTAAATGCTAACATGCTTATGTTTAGCAGGTAAAATGTTTACCATGTTCATCATGTGAGTTTAACGTGAGCCCTCACCCTAACAGCTGAGGCTGATGGGAATATCATTTTGCAGGTATTTGGTCAAAAACCAAAGTATTGGATGAACTGAAATTTTGACCTAATGGTGAAAAAGTCTGAGGATCACCAAAGTTATTAGTATATATCCTGAAGGGAACATGAATGTCTGTCATATAGAACAACCAGTAGGCTATTGGATTTTTGAGGCCAATACTGAAATAAGAATTTGATAGTTTAAAATATCTGATAAGGATATATTGGCTGTAGTATTTATTTACATTAATACATAACATGCACAATCAACAATCTTGATTATAATCTGTTAAATTTATTTAGTTTTTTAAGAATTGTGACCAAGATACAAACATTACTGATGTTTTACAGTCTAAAAATCAACTTGTCAGTGCTCTCTGGTAGACAAACTACATCATGATGACACTGCTACTAACCTCAAACCCAGTTCAATCAGACAGTTGTTGTTTTTGAGCACACAGGCTTTCTTGGTGCTGTTGAAGCCATTGCACTGTTGCTGTGTGACTAAGACAAATTTCCTTTGGCGGGAAATAAGGATTTATTTATAAAATTGAGGCCTATTGTGTTGCCTAATGTTTGTGCTTTCACTCTTGTGTGTACTTTGTCCTTAAGGGGCCACCGTATCAAACAGTGATGATAAGCTACATCAACTACACTGCCACATGTGGATTTTTGTCTGCATTTGCTGGCTGAAAGCATGTAGTCTTATGTAGAGTTAGTGTCCTTATTACTTACCAACAATGAGACGAACATTGCAGCTGATTGGTTGCTTTTCGCCAATTTTAACAGAGCAGGTGTAGTTTCCACCATCAGTTGTATTAACTGATGAGATTTTCACTGCAAGGTTCCCTTTGCCTAGTTCCCCTACATCAAGAGTTGCTCTGTTTTTGAATTGTTCTACTTGATCATCAGGAGACAAAGCTTTATATCTGTGAACCACAACACTGCGAGAACCATTGAATTTCCATTCAACTAATTCTTCTGTCACATCATGTTTGGACTCAAAGTGGCAGTCTAAAGTGACGTTGGCTCCGACTGCAGCTTTAACCGGCTCAGATGGGCAATTGATGGTATCATTGCCTGTAACAACACACAATAATAAATCCTTTAACACAAACAGGGTCATACTCAGGTCCTACCTGTTTGGTGGCACCTGGGTGTTGCCTGATGTCCTCCTGCTATATCCCTCATATATGTTATTATTTATATATAATTTTGTCATCCTGTTTTTCCCATACTGTAATTTTGCTATTTACTTTATTCTGTACACACATCTATTTCATCTGTGTCTGTTCTGGGAGAGTGATCCCTCCTCTGTTGCTCTTCCTGAGCTTTCTTCC
This sequence comes from Thunnus albacares, assembly GCF_914725855.1. NCBI lineage: Eukaryota > Metazoa > Chordata > Actinopteri > Scombriformes > Scombridae > Thunnus > Thunnus albacares. Next base: position 4,382,472 of record NC_058127.1, on the reverse strand, counting down.
ATTTTTTCCCTGTTAAAGGAATGTTTTAGGAGGAGTTTTTCCTTTTCTGAATCGAGGGTTTGAAGACAGGATGTTGTATCGCTGTACAGATTGTAAACCCCCCTGAGCCAAGGCTATATTTTCCTCACAAACAGTTTCTTAGAACCTGCAATAACGTATAATTACTAATCATTTCTTTTGTCTTTTTGGCCACCTAGGGACAGTGGAACAAGCTGTGAAAACAACACTGGGATATTATCACCTTTTAAGTTGATATGGGAAACATATTAGCAAACATCTTTGTTTTATTTAGCAGTTACAGAGCAACATCACTCCTCATTTGAACCAATATTTCTTAATAATCTTAAATGATCTCATCATTTTAATTGTCACAGTGTTTCCGGTAAAATCTTTAGAGTTGCCACGTTTGTTTTCTGCAAAAAGTGTGTTATTTTAATGCAGAGTGAAAGAGTGAGAGATAGTGGATACCTGACCTGATGGACTGGCAACCATCCAGCTGTCACACTAGAGATGTTGCCTATGTGAGATGACTGAAACATGGCAGATTCCACATGGATGTAAATGTGTGGTAAAAGTGTATTAGAGGACCACTAAAGACTCTGTACATGTGTTTTTTTTTTAAATTATTCATAATTTCATATTATCATTTATAGTTTTTATTCAAACTCTCAATTTGTGTTTCCTCATATTTTGAACTTTTTCAGTAACAATGCCAGTAAAACATGGACGCGTATTACATTCCCCAAAGGAAAAAAAAAGTTTAAAAGTTTTGATACTGTTCATACTGAAATCACATTCAAACATTGTTTATGTCTTTCAGTAAATAAAAAATGTTCTTATGGTGGGCATCTTCCCCTAATTATGACTACTTGATGTTTATTGTGAACCATCAGATTAAGTGACCTGATTGGGAATTTCAGTCAAATGTTTTTAGCATCATTTATTTTGTGTTCTGATATCTGTTATTAAATGGTAGCATCTTTATATGGGGCACAAATTTTGGAAGCTTGTAGCCCATGTATCCATGAAGCACCCCATCCTACTGGTTTGACTGGTCCTCAACAGACAAACAGTTGCATAATGTTGGCAAACTAATACCTTTCTCATTATCACGAGAAAACGATCTCATGATTCTCGTAATTATGAGATATATGAAGTCATATGAGATACTGGGGTCAATTAGGCAACGACATAAACCTTTTTTTTCTTTGCTGAGTTCAATGCACTTCCATACTTTGCTGGCATTGTGATGACTGACTATACTTAAAATGTTTAAAATAAGATGAAACACAAATTGAGAGTTTGAAAAAAATATAAATAATAATGTGAAATGATTAATAATAACAGAAAGAGTCTCCAGTGTCTCGGGTCTCTAAAACAGTACCTCTGTTGAGGTTAAATATTAATTGTGTTTTTGTTGAATACAACATCAGTTAGTTGATTCTATATAAATCTCAGGAGTAAGGTGTTAGCTAATCTGTGTTCATTGGTCAATAATGTCATTTCAGTATCAGATAACGTTTTGCAAAAATGCCCAAAGTATCAGAAACAGCGTCCATAATGAGAATGTTTTGTATTTAAAGCTGACATCAGTAACTTAATGTTTAGTAAACTAATGCTATCAGTCCTTCCACTTTCCCAAGCAGGAATCAATAGTAAAGCTGTTATGCACATTATTTATATGAATAGCCACAGATATTAGCATCATTATTAATTAGTTTGTTTGTTTGCGAATGCTGTCGTTATATCAGGAGAGTCCTGGTCGCAGCAACTTGGCCAGAGACACACAGGCAGGCGAAGCTACAGCCTGTCAGGTGTTTATGAGCTGATTAAAATATAAAAATAAATGTACGTTTTCAAGAGATTTATGGTTCATATTTGAGCATTGCTGTGGCTCTGGCATGAAACTCCATTTTTAGAGAAGAGCAGAAACAGAAGTTGGGGTGAAGTTTTAAAATGGCTTACAGCAGACAGTTGGGCAACACAGCATAGTGAATATCTTTTAATCTTTAAAATTTTGTTGTAAGTGCCCAAACATATTACATAAAGAAACCATTTTGCAGAATGAGGGTTGATTACAGTAGCCTATATAACTTGATTGTGATTGGCCAGTGAGCCCAGTCCGGAAGCATGCACGCAGCGCACTCTGCGCACCCTGAATAACAGACAGAGAAGATAGGTGTTGTGCCAAAAAGTGATTTTCTGTTAGCCTGTTAACGCTGTATCGCCCCGTTTATTTACATTTACAGTTGTCTTTTTAAAAGTCATGTTGAGGAACTGACTAAAAGGCTTAAATTTAAAAAAAAGGCACTGCTTTTTAGAAATAAGCAACAAGCAAAGCCTCTCTATTAGCAGTAGGTTGCAGTTTGTACAGGCAACATTTTTATCAGTGCTACTACGCAGATGTAATTTACATGCATGCTGCTGCCCATACTCTCAAAACCCTTGATTCTGTTTATCAATCAATCAAACAATTTTTATTCATATAGCGCCAAATCACAACAAAAGTCATCTCAAGGCACTTTTCACATAGAGCAGGTCAAGACCATACTCTTTAATTTACAGAGACCCAACAATTCCCACACAATTATCACAATTCTCTTTATATAGATAGATCACTGTATCTTCTATGAGAGGGTCATCACTTGCCACTTGAAGGGAACAATACCCAGTTTACCTTGGATATCTGAGTGTTTCCCATACATTCATTTATTTGTGGCGGCCTGCTAAAATAAAACTTTTCCCACCAGAAATTGATTTTCTATTTTTGGAGCTGCACACCCCGCTCTCATGCTCTCCCTCTTGAATACACAAACAAACAGATGCAGATGCATCTGCACAGTGGCTTGTTCTGCACACAAACACCCTCCACTGAGCTTCTACCCCGCAGTCACATCACGCCATCTATCCCCACTTAGAAACCTAAACCCCATGTCTAAACCATAGTCTAGACAGGAAATGCAGCGTGAGCAGCACGTCAGCACAGCAGCAGCTCTGTTGGAAGCGCTCACAGCCCAATACTCGTAGTGATGCACGTAAAATGAAGGTAAATAGCCTTGAAGCGCAACTGACCGCTTTAGGTCGCGGTTATGTCCGTGAGACACGGCTGAGACGCAAGCCTGCACGTACAGACAGCTGCATAGATTAAAATGAGAGCCTATCTGTTGCGCTTTGTATGGCAAAGCATGTGAGACTTTAGGGTGCATTTGAGTGCATTTCGTAAACCCAGAAATGTAGACTTGAAAGGCCCTGAAGGTTGTTTAAAACTGGAAAGTTTCTATTTGTTTCTTATTTTCCTTTGTTGAAATACACACTTCTGTCATTACTTTCTTGTTTATTCACTACTGCTTTTTCCCAGTTCGAGTCCCAGTGTGGGGACCTCCTCCGTAAGGTAGTTTATTCATAAACACTTATTGTAACGCTTCGATTTTCTACAATTAAAAGTGTAATAAGAACAAAAACATTATTTTAAAGCCTTTTTAAAATTTAAATACAAATAATTTTGCTGCCTCAACAAGTACAGATACAAATACAAATACAGGGCTGTCTGAACATCCCTACTATCTATCTATCTGTATTGATAAGCTTATTCAAGCATTAATGAAGCAGCACATGCAGTCTGCATAGTGCTGCTGAAAAACTATAGAGCTACTTTTACAGAATGATGTTTATTAAATTGTAACTCTAAAATATGTGGGTGATTATACCAGGAGAGATGAGAAGCCTTTTTGTGGACCCAATGTGTCATGGTCTTGTCACAGTCTGGCTCTGTGTTCCTTACTTGTAATTCTCCTCTGTTCCACCAGAGACTTTCAGCCTTTTTCTCCTTGTTAAGAGTGGACTAAGTTGGTGTAGGCTGTTGATGTTTATTTTCAGTCAATGGTAGCGCTCAAGGAGTTATTTCAAACCCAGCTGAAGCATCCGTTGATGGGTAGAGTTAAAATGTTAAAGCTGAGGTCTACTGAGAGAATATATATATCCATATATAATATATATATCCTGCCCCTCGGTGGCGCTTTTTAAAGAAGCGACTAACGTTGACACCGAACTTCATTGGAAAAAAACGACAATTTACAACAATGATTGGTGATGGATCGCATGTTAACTACTCATATAAGTTACATTTTTACTGAAATAAGTCCACATTAACCTTAAAAATACTTTAAACATTAAACATTGGTGCCTAGTGTTACTTTATTTTTGAAATATCATCCCTGTTGCTTGTCCTACACCTACAAACAAGGCCTATTTTAAATTGTATGTTTTTTAAGGGTGTTCAGCATGAGCGTTGTTAAGTTCAGAGGTTCAGACTGTTCAGTTGGGGGCGTGGTTTCAGCTCCTTCAGTGGACACGGCATCAGCGTTTCGGAGCTCAGAATACTGATTATTTTTCCATGATTTTGCAACCTAATTTTATATACTTGGCAATTTTTTTTTAATCAGTCAAATTTGGTGGTGTGAAAAAACTCAGAACACATATTTATTATTGCTTTACACAGACTTTAAAGGTTCCACTACTATTGTTTCCCAGTACTGTGCCCTAGATGTATTCAGTATTTACAAAAATTCTTACAAGTATAAGTTTTGTCTCCTTTCCCCTAAAACACAGTTGTTCCTCACTTTATCTCCATTGTCCTGCTTTCTTCCACTTGTTGTTGCAGCTGAAATATCAGTTTGTCTAGTTAGGTGAGAAAGGCTACTAGATACCAGACACAGTATTCTCTTGCGGTCCAGTTGCCTTTAATAAATTAAATTAAATAAATTAAACTAAAGTGTATGCATACATCTCTGCAGCAAGAGGGGAGAGCCTTAAATAGCTCACAGACACTTTATACTTTCAGTTTCTGACCAAAACAACCACAAGCATCAGATATGCATTCACACACCACTGTCTGCAGACACCCGTTTCCTGTAAGATAATCAAGATAATTCGATATATGGTGTCATACATGTATCATGCACTTCAGATAACCTTTTCTATTTCCTCTTTCCCACCAGACGAGACACTCAATTTGTCTACACAAGCAAAATGCGAGACATCTTGGTGAGACATCTTAACAGAATCATTTGGTTACAGCGAACTATGTGGTTAATCATACTATGTCAAGAGTGCACGATGTTCTTTTGATTTTTTTTTTGGATTATGTGATCACCCACATTGTTTTTTCACTCCACTTCCACTCGACACCCACCAGTCCAGTCAGCCAGTGACATTGCTCTGTTTTACTCGCTCTCTAAGAGTCCAGCCCCGTTACGTCCTCATACTATCTGACGCAAAGAGTGAGTTTGCATTGTGTTCCCACATGCAGCTGGGAGAAGAAACTTCTTCTTTTCCAAGGAAACCATCTGGTATCCAAGTCGGCCGAGGCTGGGTGACTTTGTTCTCTTTTTTATACTTATTTGACTGAGGCTTTGGGGTTGTATGGATTGAGTGAACAGAACTTCCGTTCAAGAACCACCATTTCATCTATAGATGGATTTGTGTTGTTGTGTTGACAGAGCAGGAGGGGGAGGGGATTGTTCTTGAAAAGTTCATGCCAATAAAGCCCTTTGAATTGAATTGAATTGGATTTAGAGAGAGATAATGGAGATATGTCTCGCTGCTGCGTTTCCAGGTTTTGCTCATTACTGATCATAATTGCAAATGATGATACAAAGAATAACAAAACTGCTTCTATGGTAACCACAAAACAATTAATTTAGACTCAGCTTCATCTGAGACTGGCCTTGATTTATCAAAATGTGTAGATGTCCCTGGCCAGTAAAAGAGACTCAGCTTTTCAATAAAGTTAAGTATTTCTATGACGTCATGTCACATTGCCATACCTTAGTGTTTCCTGAAAAACGCCCCTGGTCCGAGGAAACGCAAAGAGGGAAGATATCCACTTGATATGACTAACTCAGACTGCTGAAGCTGAATATAAGCTTCACATCAACTTTTAAATGACTGTGTGGACACACTGTGGATTTTGGCCTCCATCACTTACATTGAAAGCGCATTTGAAGGGGATCTTTTAACAGCCAGTATGAACAGGAGGAATGACATATCTGTGCCTTAAAACATATGAAAATTGTGAACTTAAGCTCCTTAATACCAAATCTGCGTAAACCATTACCTGAGAAAAATCTGTTTCTTTAGCTGCTAAATGACAGATAGTCGCTAGTATATTACACTAATCTATAGAAAGTCCACAGATCCCCCGCAACATTCACTGTTCGTTGCTGCTTTGAGTACACAGCAATAATCCAATAATCTCTCATCTACAGCATTAAGGCAATGTTTACAGTGATTTTAGTGGGAGAATCAACCTTAAAAACTATAAAAATGAGGGGAATAAAATGTCAGAAGGATGTGCCCAACCCCGATTTACCTGATGAATTATGCCATGAGTGCTGAAACCAGGTGCCACCAAAGTTCAATATATATATACACATGTACATATATACACACACACATATATATACACACACACATATATAAACAGCTCATAAGTGAGTAAATGAAACCCATATCGATGTCAATTTTGATATAATTTAAGTAGCCTACCTGTGGCTGAGAGGAAAAAAAGAAGAAAGAACAGTCCAGTTTTCTTCATTTCACACTGCGTCAGTTAAAGCTCCAAGGTGTTGTTAATCTGCAGCTTGAACGATAATAACCATGAGAAACAAAACCTTAGGTGAGTTTATGAGTTAGCTAAGTCTCTCTGATGGCAGACTGTTCTTTTGGCTTTCATTTTAAGGTGCACACATATCTAAAAAGATAGCCACAATGTCACATGCTATTGGTTGGATGTGAACCAAGATGTAAAGCGTATAAACTGTGCGTGTGTGAGGGATGGAAACTAAACCACAGACCTGAGCATGTAAAAGATCTGAGACCTGAGAACCAGTTACATATACATAGGATCACAATGAGGACTCCAACTTACCAGCAGGTGATGGTCTTAATGATGGTCTTAAACTAGGAACAAAAATTGGACAAAACTAAGACCAATCTTTACAGTTGCAGTGTGAGCCTTCTTTTATTCACAATTGGATTGTTAATTGGATTTTACAGTTGTCATAATGTTTCGGTAAGTTTAATGTTATTTGGTAACAATACCTGCCCTGTTAGTTGGCTAATGTTAGCACAATTCTGCACTGCTCAGTGTTCCCAGCAACCTAGCTTCGCTTCGGTCCAAGTTAGCGGGGCTTGATTCCAGACTCCTTATTTGGAAGGTCAAGGCTCCAAACGGAAAAAATGGCATCGACCGTAAGCAGCGACTCAAAACTGGCTCCAATGCAAACCAATGGGTGACATCACGCCTTGCTCAGTCCATCTTTATATACAGTCTATATGGGTGACACTGCCCAGTCACTGCCCAGTCTCTCTCCAGAGGGTTGTTCCCCTCCCGGCCGCCGGAAAGCATCCAGGAAAGCAGAGCAAGAGAGGGGGATACTGAGTGAAGCCAACAGGGCATGAACAGTGACCGCATACGGGTCAGCCCCCAACTTAAAGAGCTCCCAGAGTACTGCAGTGTGACATAGACAACGGGCAGAGTTCAGAGCTCTGCCTGATTGTGTGAGAGTCTTGTACATCAGTACAACAGGTGGGCTGTCTCGTGTTTCTTTTACATTTTGTCTTGCTGGTTTACTTCACTGCCTGTAGAGTTCTTGTGATTCCCGTTCCCACTGGAGCAGAGGGAAACCCTGAAAACCCTCTGCATGTAAACAGAATATATGTGGAATATTCATTTTCATTTGCCATGTAAACAGCTTAGTAGGAGTATTGTCTTGTTCGGAATAAGGGCAAAAACTGGAATATTTTGTGCATGTAAATGTAGTCATTGACTACGGCAGGAGATGGATAACGGAGGACCGGTGTATATATAGTACTGGGACTGATGGGGTAATGAGCAGCAGGTGAAGACAACACAAGGAGAATAGCAAGAGGGGAGCAGGTGGGTGATGGAACCAGACAGGAAAGTCCAGGGGGGAACTTGTGGACAGGTGGAGAATGGCAAAGACAAGAGAAGAGAGGGTGGGGCCGAAGACAGGGACAGAGGCAAAAAGGGCAAAGGAAACATGACAGGGCCGAGGCATTAATTGTGCAGCTGGAGTTCTGACTGGGTGTCAGCGGGTTGCAGAATTGGCTGGACATCAGTGGCGTGGGCTGACGACACAGGATCTGGCTGGGTGTGGGCTGGGGCGGCAAACGGCAGGAGACTTTACTGGATATGAGAAGCAGAAAAGCAGAGGAGCTGGGCAGGACTAATTTAGTTGTTTAGTTCACATTAAACTAGAGCCCGACCAATACGTTGCTCGGCAGATATTAGCATACTTATTTTATTTAGATTTTTGTCTTGTATAAGTCTGTTTTGTGTAAAACAGACTATTGTTATTGACTTTCCTTTTTAAAGCATTGTTGCTCTGGAGACCAAACATTTTATTTAAAATACAAATAAAATCTAATCTTGTCCTGAACTGCAAAGAGTATTGATTAACTACCAGACCAATAATACCAATAATGAGCTTTCATAAGAGTAGTAGTAGGTTGTAGCTAAGATTCAAATGATACATATCTCTAATAATGATGGGATGAAAGTTCACCTACAGGGCACCAGCCAGTATTGCCACTGATAGCCTACTGTTGCCTTTCAAATGATAGGTAAAACAAGAAAACACTTGGATTATAGCTAGCTTTTCATAAAGCAATGCTTATTGATTCATTTACTAAATTAATCACATTATTGAGGTCTAACCAAGTAAAGATGTACACACAATACACTGACAAAACAGAGAAGCAGTCTAACGGTGTGTGGAAACCATGCAGACTATCATTTACCAGACAGAGAAAATGAAATCAGGAAGTGAAAAGATGTGGGTGCTGCTGCTGCTCTGGGCTCACGTTTGTCATGAGGTCAAGTATAATGAGGTTTTTATGAGAGGCCGACTAGGCCAAAAAAGAATACTTCACTTGCACATACATATATACCTATATACCGGTACTAAGCACTTTTGCATACATGCACACTCTCATGCATATACATATATGTACATACATTTTTGTGTGTGTGTGTGTATATATATATGAGTGAGAATGTATGTATGTGTGTGCATAAGTATGTACGTATTTGTATGGTTGAGTATGTATGTATCCGGAAGGCACCACACTTTAACTGGAAGTTGCTACCACAACATGGGAAGTACATCAAGTTGCAGTCGCAGCATGAACATGAAGGACGTTGAATGTCCAAATATGGTTCATGGGCTGAAGAGAGCCAATGAAGAGAGCGCGTTCAAAATTTGATGACGTTTACCTCGGCCATTCACTGTGTCCGTTTCCAACTTGGCGGCTGTGTCACAATCTTTCTCAAATTACAACAGTAAAACATGTTTCTGAAAACATTTAAGGCGAGAAATAGGCAATGCAGTATCAGAATCTTGATGCATATTTGATCAGCAGTGCCTAGCTTGACAGTTTGATCTGAGTTTTGTGAGCTGTGTGTTTGCTTTCTCCCCCCCCCCCCCCCAACTTTACTGAGTAAATGATACGCATATTTGTTTTGGTCTGAAGTGCTGGTGCTAGTGTGACATCTAGTGGGGCTGGATGTCGTTTATTGCAACTTTGATAACATTTTCAATTTAATTTTCTGCTATAGTATATTGTCTTCCTGTACAAGTGGGCTTGTTTTGGAGGAGGAACCGTTTGGACTCTACCATTGCTGCAAACCATGCCCAAACCATCATAAATTGTTGACAGCAAACATAGATGTATTATAAAGGCTCTTATACACTCTGATACGCTCTCCAGCAGAATGCCAAAACCATTCTCAGCAATGCGTCGGGCTCTGGAGAGGTGGTAGTTGAACACCCGGTGATCCTCTGGCAGATGTTTCCCAGGACTGGGATGAAGGAGAAAGGTTTTCATTGGAAAAGCCTCATCTGTTACTATCACAATTGCCACCAGTCCCAACTCTGGTGCTGAGGAAAGGGGCATGGTGCTGGTACATTCAAGGTTCAAGGTACCAGGTTGAAGGGCATGTCCTAGAGAGGCATTCGTGAAGATGCCTCCATCGCTGTTGCTGCCGGAGCCTCCCACATCGACAGCCAGAAACCGGTAGTCCACATCCACCAGAGCGAGGAGGACCACAGAGAAGGTGCCCTTATAATTATAAAAACGGGAGCCAGAATTAGCTGGTGCCTTAATACTACATGCTTCCCATCAAGTGCACTGATAAAATTAGAGAAATTCCATTTCTCCTGGAACCTCCTGGCAGGGTTCCTCCAGAGCTCCTCCGTTGAGACTGGCATCTGGGTTTCCCTCATTTGTGCCCAGATGACATCACAGTTGTCTTTCAACAAATTGGCTACAGTTGACACATCAAGACGGAAACTGGAGGTGATGGTTGTAAAAGAACCCCCAGTGCTGAGGAATCTGGGGGAGGTGGGAGGAGGTTTTCATCTTGGCCTAATAAACAAAATCTAAGAAAACAACTTGATACATATTTGTGCCAGAAGGTTATGATTTTTTAAAACTGATATTATTTTTTGACTGCACTATCTATCCATAATAAAAATAAACAATAATCTCATTCTCTCTATAAATAGAGGTAGACAGAGGCTAAAATTGGATCAGAAGCATGCATGACATTTTTTTGAAATTGCACTCATGTCCTGGTGCATACACTTGTTTATATTTCTGTTGATACATTATACATTGTTATATTGTTGTGGTATATAATTTGATATATTGTGAGTATACTGTTTACATTCACAGTCTCCTGCTAGAATGCTAAAATAATCATCCAGTAGGTGGCAATAGTAGACAGACTCTTCCTTATCAATCATGCTCCCTCTTGATGAACTGCTATAGCCCTGCAACAATCAATAGCCTCTAATCTACTACCGCCATCTACTGGACTATTGTTTCAACAGTCTAGCAATATACCAAGTTTACAATGTAACCACATTATGGCAAATTATATAGAGGTCTGCATACCTGACAAGCGGGAGATCATGGACAAATTCGAGCTGCTGTTAGACCATATTTGGTGACCCATCAGATTCTGTGACCTGCAGTGTTGGAAGAAGTACTCAGTTCCTTTGCTTAGGTTAGAGGATCTGAGTAAAAGGCCTGCATTTAAAATCCTACTTAAGTAAAAGTATATAACTATTACCAGCTGAATTTACTTGAAGTACTAAAGTAAAATTACTAATTTTGCAGAAAATTGGGCTGTAAATGATATATTAACAACATAATTAACACTGATGAGTCAATGATTAAGCAACATGTAAATAGACTTCTATTACTTAATAGGATTTTACATTCAGGATTTTTACTTGTAATGAAGAATTGATACTTTTACTTAAGTAAAGGATCTGAGTACTTCTTCTAGCACTGCAGGTCACAGAATCTGATGGGTCACAAATAGGAGTTCATTCACCTAACCTAAATATAGCCTTATTGTAGCCTAAATATAAATGATATCACTTCACAAGTTGCTCTTTTAGTGGACAGCCGGTTAGAAGAGATTTGGATTTATGTTCATCTCAAAGTGAGCCTTTCATCATTCATGCAGTTGGATGCAGTGTTTTTTGTTTTCATGAAATAACTGGCCTGTGCCTGGCTTTACAAAAGTGATGTAAACAATGTATCAACAGATTGTACAAAGAAAAATAAAGAATAATAAAAGTAATGGCGGAATATACTTGATCTGTAATGACTGTCTAGTTAAAAAGAGGGTGATATGATAGATAGATACATTGATAGATAAGGCGGTGTTTTGAAAGACTTTGTTCTTATAGTGACAAGCTTTAATATAAATATTTTAATAGATCTGCGTAACTTAGTAGCTTTTATGCTATACAACAACTTACCTCAGACAGACTGACAGATGCTGCTCTGGGTCAATAAGATCCCGGTAGTTGGTGATATGGCACTATCATCCCCAGGAGGACGTCAAACTGTCCCACCGGCATCCTAAAATATGTCCGGAACTGGCCATGGAAGAGCTTCAGCTCCTGTATGAGGCAGTGGAACTCTCCTTCTCTTTCTCTACCTTGTAAAGTGGGATGTACCCAAAATCTCCTCTTCTTTTGTCAAGTGAGGAGGATGAAGGGCCTTCTCTAGCCATTTCAGTTTCCTAGGTGAGATTAGGATTTGGTGCCCAACTACCAACTACCTGTTAGTAACATCCAAGACACTGGCACTTGGTTATTTATAGATTACACTGGATAGATGTCATGTACCCAGAATGTTCTGGACTGTTCCTCTGGGTTTTGAGTATTTCACTGCAATTTTTCCAGTCATTAAGTCCATTACTGATTAGTTTGTAGCTTTTTGTGAGAACAGCTTGCAGCAGAAGCAGTAAAGACTTTTTTTCTTGGAATATAACACCCAACTTCTCTTGATTTTCTCTCCATTCACTAATTTTCTGTAAAAGTGGTAGTGATGGGAACTTCTCCCATCCTCTCATTTTGGAAATGTAGAGTCTTATTTTACCTGATATGATCTCTGCTGACTAACTCCGTCCTCATCATATCAGACAGGATCTATAGCTGCTGCCTTGATGGACTCACATACTTCAGGATCTGTTCCAGTTGATGGTGTCTGCAGGCTGTAGAGTAGCAGTGAATGTTGTGCTTGTTGTTCCTTCACCTGCAGGCAAATCTAAACATACAAGCAAATATAGTTATTAATCCTTTAGTAAGAACACACAATGATTCATAAATTACAACACATTAGGCAATAAACACATCTAAAGCACAAATTATAGATAACGGTTGACCAGAACTGTTCAATTACATGAGTGAAAAAAGGTCAAGTTTCCAGGTTTAAATTATTTTTGATGGGAATAAGTTATTCTAGCTTTAATGTGTCCTGTAGAGAACTAACAGTCTAACAATGATTAGTATTTAAGTTAGCTATGTTCCCTTTCTTAATATAGAAATGATATTTATGATTCAATATATTTTATTGCACTAGTGTCACCATGACAATGCAAATATGTAAGAAACCATTTAATAATGGATCATATTGGTATTTGACTTGAAACTTTCTTAAATGGACCCATAGTTCAGTGTAGTTGTAGCTCATTTGAATTTTTTTTATTAAAAAAAAGTCCAGTAGGTGGCAATACTGCCTAAAAATGAATGAAAAAAATGAATGAATGAAAATGAAAGAAACAGAATCTGTGTGTGCAAGCTGTAGTTCCCATGGCTTTCTGTTATTGTTAAGGGTTAGAAAATGGTTATAGGTTCGGCCAAATTACTGGCATAATAAAAATAGATTCCCCAGCATCCATTTGTGGAAAATGGAGAAAACATTCCACATGTACAGGATGAGTTACGTATGTTCATAACTGACTGTGAATATTTAATAGAATTATAGCAGAAATGTGTCTGGATTTGACCATATTAACATTATTTACATAACTGCAGCTGTAACATACAATGAACAGAACTCACCTGCTGCAGGCTGTGTTTCACTGCAGGTAGCTGGAGTGTTTGATATCATGTTAGATGTTTTTGACCTGAAGCTGTATTCAAACTGCAGAACATCCAGACTGTTACACCACTGCACTAAGTCCTTTGTCTCATTCTACTGCATATAAAGTAGCACTGTACAAATAAACTATATTTAATTTGACTAAGACCTACATTTAATTAGTAACAAGGCATAACTGGTGCAGTCAATAATAATAATAATGATAATAATAATAATAATAATAATAATAATAATAATAATAATAATAATGATAATAATAATAATAATAATAATAATAATAATAATAATAATAATAATGACTGTTATGGATATTCCATAACTGACCAGGACAACAGAATGTCAAGCTGTACTCTTCTGTTCTCTCAAACAGAAGATAACACATGTTGTTTAATAAACCAGGAGCCTCACAGGCGAACCAAGGCCAGAATGCAGGTCATCATCAGACGCAACAAGACAAACCAAAGATACAGATTTAGGTCATAGGTTTATGATTCGGAACTGACGAACTAGTTTCTATGATTGGCTTAAAGGCTGGTTTTGGACTGTGAGGGCGAGACGAGTTTGGGGACACCGTACGAACAGGAGGTGTCCCTTGAGTCGCTCTCCCTTGCAAGGTTCTTCATTAAAGTTTTCCCAGAATCATCATACGAAGTTTGGTTTGGTCTTCTCTTCTTCAAACTGACAACTGCCAGTGCATCAGCTCCGAAAATCCACAACAATTTGGCGTCACGAACAGGATTTCAACACAACAAAGACGTGGTAAGTGCATAATTTTATTTTATTATTGTGCCTTACCATGTCTGCGTTTGACGAAATCACAAAGAAACTGTGCATCACTTTCACTTTAAAGGTGGTCACAAAGTGAACAAAAAAGAAAGCAAAAAGCTGATGGTTAAAGAATCTAAACACATGAAAATGTGTTGAAACTGTGCAGTGATAAGCAGGTGCAAAGCATGTGGTTGTGAAGAGGTAAAAAAAGGCAGAGTTGAGTGAGTCTTAACTCCTGCAGTGCCACAAAAGTGGCTGGGATTTCTGGGCTAGCTTCGGGCTACGTCCGGCACAGGGGGACCCACCTGAGGTTTAAACTATAGAAAAGACGTTTTCGGGGTAGGATTTGGCCTATTTCGTTTAAGCCAAGATCGGGGATCATCCACTCTGTGTCCTGTGAGAAATGTTTTTCAGACTTGGGATTCTAAGTCCTAGAGTCGGGCGCCGGTAAAAATTTTTTCAAACAATAAACAGTGTACACAAGACGAAGAGTTGCTTCGTCGGTTTGGCTTCAGATCACTGCTATTGCACCAGGAAGAGAGGTGTAAAAAAAAAAAAAAAAAAAAAGAACTTCGGTGATGCTGGGAAAGTTTTGATGTGTCTGTTTTGTGTTTGATGTGTTTGTTTGTGTGATGTTTTTAATGTAAATGTGTTAAAATGGGCAACAACACGTCTAAAGCAGTGAGTAGAACACAATCTACTACAAAATTAATTCATTCACCAAAACACAAGAGAAAGAACAAATCTGTTTCAGTAGGAAACAAACGCACCAATTCAGAAGTAAAAGGTCAATCTGCCATTGATAAGCTTCCCGAAGCAAACCCCCACACACTCACAGATGCACAATATAGAGCGATGTTTTCTCCACAATCTCCGGCGGGAGTTGTTGGTAGATTGAAAGGATGGACTTTTGTGTTTCCATTTTGAATCAGTGGACAGATGGCGAATGGCCATACGAAGGAGCGTTTGATAGAGATAAGCTTCAGATTGCTGAGTACAATGTTAACCCAGATTTTGGAAATCCATCTTGGGATAGTGCGTATATGAAAGATTGTGTAAATGTGTGGTTAACTGTTGCTCGTCAGAGGTGTGGAGTGAGTCTGGATGAAAAAAGAGTTGATCGTTTTTCTGATGAGTTCAGAGCAGCAGTGGAGAACTGTGTTAAATGTGTGACAGCATGTCACTTGCCTATGTTGGAAGCAGAGTTGCAAACCAGAGCTACAGAAATGATGAAAATTAAACAGAGGCATGGTGAGAATGTGAAGGCCATTTCCAAAGCTATCATATACGGTTGGGCAAAACGGCAAACTGATGCTCCCTCTCCACAAACTTTGTTGACCATTGTATCCAAAGCTGGAGTGCCTTTGCAAGAGTCACACACAAACAAAACAATGATTTCAATTTTTCCACAACTTTCACCTTCAAACCCCTTTTCAGCTGCTAACATGACTGATCAAACCATTTCACAACAAGCAAAGACTGACGATGAATTTCTCTTACTAGCCGCAGCTGTTGAGGGACAAAGACTACAGACTGAAGTAGAAAATAGAGAAGAGCAGATAGCAGCTAGAGAAAGGGAAAGAGACAGTCAGGCTGCTAGAGAAAGGGAAAGAGTTAAACAGGAAAAGAAAGATAGAGCCGACGAAGAAAAAGCTAGGAAAGCTGCAGAAAAAGAAAAGAAAGCTAATTTGTCATTCAAACAGGTAAAAAGCCAGAAAAGAAAGGAAAAGAAAAGACATTTAGCTGCCGTTGCTGAAGAAACAGAGATAGACACTCAGGACAGCTCAGGAGAAAGTGAGGTAGAACTTGAGTTACAAGGAGCCAGAGGTAAGGGGGAGGAGTCTGACACAGACCATAGTGACGACACAGAACCTGCAGTCAGGCCAAAGATGACACAGAGACGACCCCACACTGCAAGTAGCAAAACTCAGAGACGAGGTACAACTAGAATGACACATTCACATCTGGAAAGACATACAAGATCGAAAACTAACATTTTAGAGCCCCCTCTAAACATTACATCCACCTCAATAAATGCTCCAAAAATCATGGTTGGCAACACAGCTGTCTGCAAACCATGGACTCCTGCTGAGATAGTTGGAATGACACAAAATGCCCCCAATCCGACCACAAACCCAGATGAAAACTGGGGATGGTTAAGATATGTATGCTCTGTGTATAACTGTCTGATACCTGATGTTGAACAATTACTTGCTGGCTCATACAGAACGGAGTGGGATTTGTGCAAAGGTGAATTTCTTTTCCCTGCTCGGACAGAGGATGGCCAGTGGCCTCCTCATAGAACCATGATTGACTGGTTAAATGAAGAAGCAAAAACAGCAATAAGAAAATGTGCACGACAGCGCACTGACTTTAATAAAGTAATTCACTGTGTCCAAGATGCATATGAAACTGTACCTGAGTTTGTTAACAGATTTACACGTACTTGGGATAGCAATGCAGGAATAGGACGAGAAGGAAATGAATATTTTGTTGTTACAACCTTTGTGCAAAATCTAAAACCAAATGTTGCAGCTGCATACAAATTGTCTGTCACCGATTGGCAAACCAAAGACTGGAAAGCAACGGTAAACAAAATGATGGCGCTAGATAGGTGTGAAGTTTTTGCTGAAGACAAATCTGCCTCCTTCCCAAAACAAATGTTACAGCATGCGCGACAGGGGGGTGGACAACAGCATTTCAAAAACAATAACAAGCGAAAACCGGGAAAGTGTCACAAATGTGGGAAAGCGGGACATTGGGCTAATGAGTGTAGAAGTGGTCGTCGTCAGAACAAGCAAAATTACCCATTCCAGGATCACCAAACAAGGAATTTCCAACAAACAGCCCCCCTTGCTTTACCACAACAACAACAACAACCACTACCACCTCCTCCACATGTTGATAATGTGAATCATGGACAATATTACAATCAAGCATAGGGAGGCCATAGAGGGGCAGGATCAGAAAAAACATTTCCCATTCAAGCAGCTGTAATTCGACTTTCAAAAGATCCTTCAGAAGATCCAATAATGCCTGTTGAAGTAAATGGTAGTAGAGTTGACATTATGGTAGATAGTGGGGCCACAATTTCCACTGTTAAAGCTGATGAGCATGTATGTACACCAACACCTAATTTTGTCACCACCGTGGGTGTTTCCGGCGTTCCTGTTGTTGAGCCACTATCACAGAGAGCTAAAATAACTGTTGAAGGTTCAGATGTGCAACATTCTTTCCTGATTTCTGAGAAAAGTCCAATTAATCTCATGGGACGAGATTTACTTTGCAAGTTACATGCCACCATTCAATGCACACCTGATGGATTGTTTTTAAGCCTACCTGATGTGAAGGCTGCTCATGCATTTCAGTTTTTGAAAACTATTGCTGATTGTTTGTATTGTTGGTCATTGACTGATTTTAACATGGCTTCCAGTTTCACAGTATCTAGCATTCAAAAAATTGCTCAAATTTCACCAGCATGTGCAACACAGATGTCTGCCATGAGGCCTGTACTACAGTGTCACTGTACAGCAGCATTTAACCCCCCAGAGGTGTACAAACAATTAGCTGATGTGTTTTTGAATACACAAGAGGGGTTGGAGTGTGAACAATGTTTGTTTGTTGGTCCACAGGGATGTGCAATTCCAATTCGGTTATCTGACGCACAGCGCAAATTGGTTAATGATAAAGATTCATTTCCATACATCACTGTAGCTGTCTCTCCTGGCTGTGACCCACAACAGCTTGAAAGCATGGTGGCACAGTGCCAGGCATTGAGAGGAGCTGCGCAGACTCCTCAAACTCAAACAATAACACACTTGGGCCTTGAGCTGTACATGTTATCTTTAACTGAGCACATCCAGCTACCTCAGAGTAGGTTTGTTTTGCAACAACCACCCCTCCCCACACAGTATGGGCCTCCATCAGAGCTTTCAGAGGTTCCATCTATTTTATGGGCTAAACATAAAAACCATGTGGGTTTTGTGAATTCGGCTCCACCTCACGAAGTCACACTCAAACCTGGTGCTAAACTACCAATGGTCAGGCAATACAATTTGCCACACAAGTCAATTGCTGGTATTGAAGGTGTAATTCAGTCTTTACTGGATCAAGGTGTGTTGGTTCAAACAACAAGCCCATGTAACACACCCATTTTACCCATTCCAAAAGCAAACCGCCCAGATGAATGGCGTTTTGTACAAGATTTGCAAGCTATTAATAGCATTGTAGTGCCAACAGCTCCAATTGTGCCAGACACAAATTCGATTTTAGCTTCACTACCATCCAACTCAACACACTACACAGTCATTGATTTGAGTTCAGCTTTTTTCTCAATCCCGTTGCATCCAGATAGCCAGTATCTGTTTGCATTCACATTCAAAGGAAAACAGTACACCTGGCAGCGTTTGCCTCAGGGTTTTGTCGAGAGTCCTACAGTTTACGCAGCAGCAGTGAAACGGGACTTGGATGACCTCCACTTTCCAGGGGGCTCCACTCTCCTACAGTATGCAGATGACCTCCTGATAGCTTCACCATCACAGGAAGCTTGTCGAACGGACTCCATCTTGCTCCTACAGAGACTAGCTGAGTGTGGTCATAGAGCATCACTTGCCAAACTGCAATTTTGTCGGTCTGAGGTGACATACTTGGGTCATGTTTTGAAAAATGGACAGCGCCTGTTGTCACCGGAGAGGTTGAAACTGCTGGTTAACATGCCTCCTCCCACAACCAAGAAACAAATGCTCTCGTTCTTGGGGATGGCGAATTATTGCAGACATTGGATCTTTGAGTATGCTGCTATGGACTCTGTTTTGCGAAACGCCACACTGCAATCAGCTCCTCCCAAGGTGCAGTGGACTGAGGACATGAACAAAGCTTTTCAGGACCTGAAACATGCTCTCACCTTGGCTCCGGCATTGGGGCTGCCGGACTATCATCAGCCGTTCCATCTGCATGTACATGAACGAGATGGCTTTGCTACAGGCATTCTCGTGCAAAAACATGGGTCTCATTACCGTCCAGTTGCGTACTACTCCTCTCGACTAACCCCTGTGGTTCTTGGCATGCCAGGTTGCTTAAGAGCGGTCGCCGCCGTTGCCATCATGATTGAGAAATCTTCTCCAATTGTACTGGCTCATGACTGTGTTGTGCACGTTCCACATGCAGTACTTCACATCTTGAACACATCTGCTACCCAACACATGACAGCTGCACGTCGTTCAGGCTATGAAGCAATCATTCTTCATAGTCCACACATCACTTTAAAACGCTCACCTCCATTGAATCCAGCTACTCTCCTTCCATTGATTGACACAGATGATGAGCATGATTGCATCACAACTATTGACCTGTGTACATCCCCAAGGCCAGACTTGTTGCAGACACCAATACCCAATTCTGATTTGATTTTTTACACTGATGGTTCAGCTAGCAGACCATCTGATAGCACACATCTAGCTGGCTATGCAGTAGTTAACGATTGGGGGGTAGTAGAGGCAAAAGCACTGCCTCCAGGTACCTCTGCTCAAGCAGCAGAACTGTATGCTCTAACTAGAGCGTGTATTCTTGCTTCTGGTAAGGTGGCTACTATTTACACTGACTCAAGATATGCATTTGGCGCTGCTCATGATTTTGGCCAGTTATGGAAGATGAGAGGTTTTGTGTCATCTTCTGGAAAACCACTACAGCATCACACTTTGGTTAATGACCTGTTAGATGCTATTTTGCGCCCATCTCAGCTTGCAATCATCAAATGTGCTGCTCACACGAATGGAACTGATCCTGTTTCACGAGGAAATGCAATGGCTGACACTGCAGCCAAACAAGCGGCACTTTCCTCTTCCTCTTTGGTACTTCAATGTGCCTCCACACAACCTACCAATCCAATTCCAGTTCCTTCCGCTAATGATGTCGTGACAATGCAAAATCACGCTGATGACAGGGAGCGAAGTCTTTGGTTGCGTAAAGGTTGTAAAGTTGACGCGGAGTCTGGCTTGT
The DNA here is from genome assembly GCF_914725855.1 of Thunnus albacares. Taxonomy (NCBI): domain Eukaryota; kingdom Metazoa; phylum Chordata; class Actinopteri; order Scombriformes; family Scombridae; genus Thunnus; species Thunnus albacares. Next base: position 4,362,219 of record NC_058127.1, on the reverse strand, counting down.
GGCTCCACCCTGATGGTCGACCGGTTTGCCCTCGAGCTCTCCTTCATGTACTGGCACGTGTGACGCATGGTCCAGCGCATGTTGGAAGAGGGGTGATGAATGATGTTATTCGCTCACAGTGGTTTGCTCCAGGCATTACTCAAGTTTCACAAACACTTGTGGATAGTTGTATGATATGTCAACAGACCAGAAAAAAGAATAGCACAGTGAAACATGACCACTTAGAACCCCCATCAGGTCCTTTTGTAAATATGCAAATAGATTTTGTACATATGCCAAGCTCACAAGGCTTCAAATACTTGCTAGTCATAACCGACAGGTTCTCGAAGTGGGTAGAAGCTTTTGCAACGAAAAAAGAAGATGCAAGAACAGTTGTAAAGTGTCTGCTAAAAGAGGTAATCCCTAGGTACGGAGTGCCGCAGGGAATAGATAGCGACAGAGGTCCAGCTTTTGTGTCAAAAATCACTCAGGGACTGTCAGAAATCTTAGGATTTAAGTGGCAGTTACATGTTCCTTATCATCCACAGAGTTCAGGTCAAGTTGAGAGAATGAATGCAACTATCAAAGACAGATTGACCAAAACAGTCCTAGCCACAGGCCTGAAATGGCCTGATGCACTGCCGATTGTGCTGTACTCCATTCGGAGTGCACCAAGTGCAACTACAGGACTGAGTCCTCACGAGGTGCTGATGGGAAGACCAATGTCCACAGGGACAAGTCCCCCACTGACACCACACAAAGCTACTCTGCTTTGGACGGATGAGTTCATGACTGAGTATGTGAAAAGACTAACAGAGATTTTGAGAAAGTATCATTTACAGGTGGCTGACAGACTCCCCAAACCATCGGAAGAACCAATTCATTCCTTTCGAGAAGGTGACCTGGTATTAATCAAATCTCTGGAAAAAGTGTCTTTGTCTCCTAGGTGGAAAGGTCCATACCAGGTGCTGCTGACTACTAGGACGGCCCTGAAGGTCGAAGGCAGAGCAGAATGGATCCACGCCACAAGGTGCAGACTGGCCCCCCCAACCACTGGCGGAGGAGAGCAGAGCCCTGGCAGGTAACCGGATGGTTACTCCTTTTTTCTCTCCTGTTTAGTAGGTTCGGGCAGGGGACAGGTCAAGTCGGTCCAAATGAGAGAGAGACAGGAGTCTCTCTGATTCCAGGCGAAGGAGAGCGGAAAGGCTTTCCTTCTCATGACACAGTCGGTGCCATGAACCCAGTGCCCCATGGACAGGGGCGCCCTTTGCAGAATGATCCAGAAAATGCAGACCAAGAGCCAGATCTTGGACATACGGACAAATCAATGAGCCCATTGGGACTCTACAACACTGTAAGTCCTGACAAAACAGTGAGATACATTGACAATGCTGCAATGAGAGAGTCTGAAGAAAAAGAGTCAGAAAAGACTGATGGACATATTTTACCAGCTCTCTCCCGAGTTAAACGAATTGTGAATTCTATTGTTTTTAAATGTCCTATTGACAGATGTAAAATGAATGATTGTAATATTGCATATCCAGTTACTTTTTCTCGAGGTAGATGGCGGTGGTCTACATATGATAAAACACTGTTTGAGACGAAGCAGAGTTCATCCACGTCGACGAAGGAGGATGGATTCCACATCACCATGCATCGTATGTGCTAGTAACCTCTCCATGGTGATGGCCCTCTACTGTACGCAAAGTGCATGGGTTGAAGACTTCACTTTGTGATTGATTTGTTTTATTGTTATGATGTAATCAAATGTTTGTATGACTCCCCTTTAAGTTGCTAGGATTTCATCTAGTAAGAGGCAGGAAGTGTCTTGTCTTAGGTTGTTTGCGCATGTGACTGGTGACCTCTGTCAATGACCTCCTTTAACGCTTTGGTGTTCTAGGAGATCTTCTTTGAGGATTTGCCTCACTACTGCCCCTGGTGGTTGGAAGACAGAACTCATGGGTCACATGACAGTTGTTTTAAAGGGGTACATAAGAGGGGTTTTTTATCTAATTTACTGATTGTTTGCTTTTATTGTTATTGCATTATGTGTTTAAATGATTATGTGTTTTGATGATTTTACTTTTGATTTTGTTCAATGCAATTGTTGATTCTTGTATTACTTTTGTGTGAGAATTGTTATCTGTTGTGCGGATGTTGTTTCTACTCTGTTTGTGCCCTTACAGTCCACCAGTCCAGTCATAAATTGGTAATTTGTATTGATCTTTTGATCAATAAGAGGGGATTGTTATGGATATTCCATAACTGACCAGGACAACAGAATGTCAAGCTGTACTCTTCTGTTCTCTCAAACAGAAGATAACACATGTTGTTTAATAAACCAGGAGCCTCACAGGCGAACCAAGGCCAGAATGCAGGTCATCATCAGACGCAACAAGACAAACCAAAGATACAGATTTAGGTCATAGGTTTATGATTCGGAACTGACGAACTAGTTTCTATGATTGGCTTAAAGGCTGGTTTTGGACTGTGAGGGCGAGACGAGTTTGGGGACACCGTACGAACAGGAGGTGTCCCTTGAGTCGCTCTCCCTTGCAAGGTTCTTCATTAAAGTTTTCCCAGAATCATCATACGAAGTTTGGTTTGGTCTTCTCTTCTTCAAACTGACAACTGCCAGTGCATCAGCTCCGAAAATCCACAACAATGACAACATAACAGTGTATTATCAATTACACAGCGACCACAAATAACTGGCTGAACGTACCTGCTTCAGAGTTTGGTGTAGATGGGAGATCAGATGTAACTTCTCCAGCAGCTGGAGGCTTCTGCAGATGTTTCCTGAGAGCATCTGGACAATTATAGAGTAGATATTAGCCTGTTACAAGCAAACACATGTAGCTAACGACAAACACATGTAGCTAACGACAAATAAGTGCTGCAGCCTGTTGCAACAGCTGCGTTTAAGTTCAAACTTAGTTATAACATAAATTATTACTAAGTTGTGATTTATGCATCACTAAAATAAAATCTTGCACCACGGAGATCGGTTACAACATAACAACTAAATATTTACACACGTCTCTGGGGTAGGTGTCAATCATAACATGTCACAGAACTCACTCACAGTTTTTCTGCCACACAGCGTCATTTTTTCATGAATTGCTGCCATTTTACAACACAGTAATCCAGTATAGACTTAATTTATTGATATGATATTTCAATATTGATCTAGCTTACTACAATGTGCTACAATACCAAGTGGATCATGCAAGCTTACACATAGTTAGTGCAACCAAGTGCAGAAATCTACGTTTTTATGGATATAGTGTTAGTCATTATCACTGACATTGGTCTGAAATTTCAGCACAATGCCTTACGTTGTAGGAAGGAGCAGTTATCCAGACAGCTGCTACTGACTTGCCATTCAGATTCATATCCTTCATTCTGTAACATTATCTGAGTCCAGCAGCTATCGTAGCATCATTGTCTAGCATTAGCTGTATTGCTACTTAGCTAGCTAGCTGCTATAAATGAAACGTCTACACACAAAACGGCATTTTATTACTGACATAAGACGACATACCTCTATATTGGGCTTTCTTTTCCTCCTCCTCTTTTCTCCGTTTTCTTCCTTGCGCACCTGAAGGTTTGGACCTTTACATTATAAAAATAATGGACATAGCCACTGTGATGAATTTAATTAGCTACCGTGGTAACTCACCCACAGTTTAAGTTATCTCTCTTCCTGGAACAGAAAACCCTCATCTCAGGGTTGATGAACTCAGAGTTTTCACTAAACCCACTTTCTGGAATAAAGCCCAGGTATTGGACTCAGTGTGAGTAACATTTCTGCATTTTACATTACATTACATTTATAGTCAACACTGATGTCTTCACTTCTGCAAAACTCAACTAGCTTGTCTGTGTTGTTATGTCAGAACAACAATCTTACCTGCTGGGTTAGATAGTGGTGGCTCTCACTGTGGCAGATGAAGGAATCTGTTCAGCACAGATGATCAGATGACAGCTCACTCTAAATACAACACAGAAAAATCTTTAGTCACTGAAGGTTTCAAGTCCTAAATTTATATAACCACTATAGCAAAAGTGACTGGTGGAAGTTTTACAGATGAACCAATACACAAATACTCTTATATGATACCAGTTCCATTTTTGAGGCCACTCTCAAGTTTCAATTCCTAATGAATTAAAAAAAAATAATCATGTTACATAACTTTGACATATGGTGTGGCTCTATAAACAGAAAAACTATTTCAAAGCAGTACTAAGTAATGAAAACTAATGCATTGTCTAAATTAAAGTCTAAATGAGAAGGCAGTAGCCTGTGTAAATGGTAGTGTTTTCTTTGGTCAATTCCAACTGAAATCCTCATTGTCAAAGAAGAGGCATTTGGGTTTCCTGGGTCTCTTGTGGTGTTTTGGCATGTCCACTTTTAAAAGTTCCCGCTCAGCAGATTTCAGTGTAGACTCTCTTTCTACATTAATATAGGAAGACAGAATTTTAATGCCAAAAATCAACACCATTACAAGCTATAAAACACTGTATACTTGAGGGCTAACAGAATCATTTCAAAATGAATAATGTCACCCTTTATTGATATATTTCAAAAGTAGCCCTGTAAATCCAGGTAATGTACAGCTAGTTGGTCATGTGTGCACCCTGAGTGGTTTAGCCTATTTTGCAGGAAGGTACACTCAGCTATACTTTGCTAATTGCTAACAAGATTAATGTTTCACTATTAGCATGCTGGCATAAGAGTTTCCTAATTTACATTATAGTATTGTTAAAATTAAGAGTTGAACTTGCCTGCTAACTGAAGCACAATCAACTTGCCATGAGTTTACAGGCTTCTTGGTGTTAGCAATGTGACATTCCACAAAATATATGTTCTGGGAGTATATGTTGCATCAAAGTCAATTATCCAGTTTGTTGGTACGATGCTAATCGCATTTTTGTCTGGTCCCTTACTCCAAGAAACAAGGGCATACCTATATTTAGACATTTCAAACTTGACTTTGACCTTGAAAGTTAGCTGTTGCCTAAAAACCTTTCGCTGTACGTCCTTTGTAGCGCTCGTGGTCTTAGCATTCTTAACGGTTGTCCTTTTTGCAAGAGTAGTCCCGCCCTACTGTGCTGTGATTGGCTAGTACTACTGTGCTGTGATTGGCTAGTACTCGTTTGTACAAACCTTCCGATTTTGCGGTCCAATCATGGCCAGCTTCACCATGAGTCAACTCTGCACGCACCACTGTCGCGCTCACAACCAGGAGCGTGTGTCCAAAGAGAGAAAATGGGTCGACCGCAAAGGAAATATATTCTCCCTGGTTCAAATAAAATGGAGATTTCAGCAGGAACAAAACGGTGGAAAAAAAGGTTAGTGTTTTGCTTCATCCTAGCCGACTAGTAAACAGCGCAGTTGTGATTCTGTGCTAGCGTCACCGGTAACTTTGGCTCTGTTTTAGAAGTTCATGCTAACGTTAACTATCTGATGCCTGCCTCAGTTAACTGATTACGCACCAGGGATGATAAAGGTGAAGGGATAGTTTGGTATTTTTTGAAGTGGGGTTGTATGGGGTACTTACACTAGTAACCCCCGTGTTCTGCAAGGTAAAATGACTGTTTTTGTCAATGGAGTCTGCATGCAACAGCTTCAGTTCCCCGCGCCCGATAGGGCTGTCTGACCAAAAGGTAAAGCGGTGAAAATATTCTACGTCTATCATATACTTAAACGGATATTGATTTTTTTAGGTGGCTAAAGTGCGTGGTGCTGCCCCTAACAACATCACTTAAAAAATCCAAACTACCCCTGATTTAAAACCAGCTGACTGGCTATAAAAATCTCCAAGGCAGTAAAAACGTTTTCTCAATGTCATTAGTACAGCAGCGTATTGCTGCCACGCCAGAAAAAGAAAAACGGATCAGTATCATGTTATAAGCTGAAAAGATGTTTTTCATATTATTACAACATATTTTCACGTTATAACAGCATACAAACTTATCACGTTATAACAAGAAACGTTCCTTGTTATAACAATATACTGTTTATCTTGTTATAATGTGAAATGTGTCGTGTTATGTGTGATGTGATTACTTGTTTTGTTACAACGTGAAACTCATGTTTGAATGAAGAAACGGTATGCAGAGAACTGATAAATTGAGGAATATTGCTCATTTAAATCTGCTGTCATTGAGCACAATAGATGATATTGTGACAAGAATGCGCGCACTAAGGAGGATTTTAAAATGCATGGGGCTGCACAGAAATACTGAGTTTGACCCTCTGGAGGTAGCGTCATTTCTCATTGATCAGCTGGAGAGGCAGAATTGTTCATCTGATATTGGAGGAGCTACTAGAGTCCACAAGCACCAGCACAGGTCTCTCTTCATAGCCTTCAAGGCAGGATGAAATGGCCGCAACATACAGGTATGTTTTAACCGTAGATAGAGCCACACTTCTATCTACTAATACTAACCCCTCTTTACACACCAGCACTGAAAAGCGGACTATTCTGTGCGTTTGAAAAGTTTCTTGTTATAATGTGATGTTTGTATGTTGTAATAACATGAAAATATCTTATAACGCGAAAAACATCTTGTTGTAATGGTAATATTTTCACGTTATAACGTGATATGGATGCGTTTTTTTCTGGCATGGCAGCAATAAGTTGCTGTACATTAGTATCTGGTCCTTGAATTGTGCTTATAAACTTTAGTCACAGCATGACTGCTTGAATCTGAATAGACAATTTATGCATACCAGAGGCTCCTAGCTGTAACATTATTTATTCAAACTTGGTTTGCCTTTATTACAAAAATATGAAGCTTTACCAACACTTGTCCTTTAGGGCGATTGCTATATACCGTTCATTTTACTCGAACAGTCACATAGCTCAAATGGAAAATCTGAGTTGATATAACATTATAACTGATTTAGCTGGATTAGTTTCTTGTCAGTTATAATCCCGGGTTTTCCAGTTCCTCAAATCATTTTTAAAATGAACCGTTAACCATAGCAACAGCTCCTTAAAACCAGCCTTGCAAATTTAGTGAGGTTTAGTCAGTGAGCTGGATACTGTGACTTTTTAAACTTCTCACTTCCATGAACTCAGAGAGGAGCCACCACAAAGAATTGATATTCAAGCTTTTAGAGGGAAACATTAAAATCCTTTGGGGTTTTAAAGATACACATTTATTAAAATAAAGCAATTTTTCTGATCATTTGCATCCTTAATCACAGCAAAGCACTGACAGAGGCCAACAACATTGAGATTCATCAGTCAATCAGGGATCTGGTAAGTCATGAACTTTAAATATGTACATATAAAGTTACACCTTTTTGTAGACCTTTTGGAAGTTACTTGTGCCGTGTGTCTATTTTGTCTGTAGCTAGCACATACTACTATGCACAAAATAGAAAAAACAACTTTCAATACTCAGTCTTGTATTGCCAGATTACTCTCCTACAGCAGAGGTCTTCAGCAATATCTTGTAGCATACTGACATTTTGACAATGCCAAGCTATTGGATTGTGTGTGATCCTGTGATATTTATTTTTAGTCTGGAGACAGTATTGGAGATACTGTTTTTTGCAAAATGTGGTGCACTCATTGCATAGAAAGTGTTTTGGACATATGTGAGAGCTTTGTCCTTTTTTCTAAATTTTTAGCCAAGAACCCATGACAGTTCTGGGTCTTGAGCCCCTTAAGTGGACTATCTTCACAAAGTCTATCAGGAACTACAGAAGAAGTTGATGTCAGTCTCAGCTGCTCGATTTCTTGTTACAAAGATAGTCATGATACATGGTGACCAATAATAGCTCAATAGTGTCTTCCCTATATGTTTCTGTGTTTTATTAATATTTCACTGAGTGCACTTAAATATGTTAAGTTAGTCAGGATGTTGGTATTATTCTCATATAACAGAACCTGAATCACAATTTTTCTGAGCACGACTCTGACAATGGCTCTGAAGATACAAATGATATCACCCATGTTGCCCTAAGTAAAGTGTACTATTTTTAATTAGGTTTTGTCTTAAAATATCTGAAGAACTAACCATGTTGCATCTTGGTAACTGTGGTCACATGCAGGTTGGTTTGTAGACTATGTATACTTCTTTATTTTGTAATACATTTTTTAGCTACCTGATGACGATTCTGAGGCATGGGTTCCTCTCAGTGGACAAAAAAGTGTGCCAGGAGCAGAAGTCTTTGTAAGTTTCAGCTGTGTGGTGTGTAGTTGAATGATGTATTCCTTAGCAACGCTATCAATTTTAGCAAGAATCTGGCCTGTATTTGCACTAACATTAGAGAATAAGAAAATAGTACTACTCGACTCTACTACTAGATATAAGAAAATAGTTATCTACTACTATTTTACTATTTATATTTAAAATAGTTACTCTACTACTAGAATAAGAAAATAGTACTACTCGACTCTACTACTCTACTACTAATCGAGTACTACTCGATTTCTGCTGGTATCCAACTGGCCAGCATATTAAAAAACAAAAGCAAAAACAAAAAAAATGCACTAAAGTGGATGGTTGTGCAGGGCAAGGTGTATTGTGATAATAAACCCCCTCACTTTTTTCACATTTTGTTATGTTGCAGAATTATGCTAAAATTGTTTCAATTAATTTTTTCCCTCATCAATCTACACTCAATACCACATAATGACAAAGGGAAAACAAAATTTGAGAAGGTTTTGAAAATTAATTTAAAAAGGAAAAACTGAAATATCACATTGAAATGAGTACTCAGACCTTTTTCTATGACACTTGAAAAATTTAGCTCAGGTGCCTTCCATTTCTCTTGATCATTTTTGAGATGTTTCTACACCTTAATTGGAGTGGATCTGTGGTAAATTCAATTGATTGGACATGATTTGGGAAGGAACACACTTGTCTATATAAGGTCTCACAAAGCATATCAGAGCAAAAACCAAACCATGTGGTTGAACGAACTGCCTGCAGAGTTCAGAGACAGGATTGTGTCGAGGTACAGATATGGAGAAGGCTACAAAAAATTCTGCTGCATTGAAGCTTCCCAACAGCACAGCGGCCTCCATAATTCTCAAATGGAGGAAGTTTGGAACAACCAGGACTCTTCCTAGAGCTGGCTGCCCAGTCAAACTGAGCAATGGGGGAGACGGGCCTTGGTGAGAGTGGTGACCAAGAACCCGATGGTCACTCTGGCTGAGCTCCAGAGATCCTGTGTGGAGGTTGGATAAACTTCCAGAGGAACAACCATCACTGTAACACTCCAGCAATCTGGGCTTTATGGCAGAGTGGCCCGACAGAAGCCTCTCCTCAGTGAAAGACACAGGAAACCCCGCTTAGAGTTTGCAAAAACGTTCCTAAAGGACTCTCAGACTGTGAGAAACACGATTATATCACTGATGAAACCAGGATTGAACTGTTTGGCCTCAGTTCTTAGCGTCATGTCTGGAGGAAATCAGGCAGCACTCATCACCTGCCCAATACCATCCTAACAGTGACGCATGGTGGTGACAGCATCATGCTGTGGGGTGTTTTTCAGTGACAGGGGCTGGGGGACTAGTTAGGGTTGAGGGAAAGCTGAACAGAGCAAAGTACATAGATATCCTTAATGAAAACCTGGTCCAGAGTGCTCATGACCTCAGAGTGGGCCGAAGGTTCACCTTCCAACAGGACAATGACCCTAAGCACACAGCCAAGACAACACAGGAGTAGCTTAGGGACAACTCTGTGAATGTCCTTGAGCGGCCCAGCTAGAGCCCTGACCTGAACCCAATTGAACATCTCTGGAGAGACCTGAAAATGGCTGTCCACCGACGGTCCCAACCCAACCTGACAGAGCCTGAGAGGATCTGCGGAGAAGAATGGCAGAAAATCCCCAAATCCAGGTGTACAAAGCTTGTTGCGTCATACCCAAGAAGACTTGAGGCTGCCAAAGGTGCTTCAACTAAGTACTGAGTAAATGATCGGAATACTTATGTCAATGTGATATTTCAGATTTTCCTTTTTAATACGTTTGCAAAAAATTCTAAAATTCTGTCTTCACTTTGTCATTTTGGGGTACTGTGTAGATTGATGAGGGAAAATGTGAATTTAACAATTTTAGCACAAGGTTGCAACATAACAAAATGTGAAAAAAGTGAAGGGGCCTGAATACTTTCTGATGCACGGTATCTTGCTACAGATTTCAGGTCAATGTCTCTAGCCCTACCGGTTTCTGTGTTTGACTTTCACTGAATTCAATTAAATTCAGTTTTATTTATATAGCGCCAAATCATAACAAAAGTTATATTCACACAGTACTTTTCACAGAGCAGATCAAGTCTCAGGTCTCATTGGTTACTTAGTTTACTTTGTCTTCTCATCAGCCAGCATTTATACCTGTCAGCTTCAACAGATATTTGATCATAAGTTACTAGTATTTAACCACTGTCCGCATATCTTAATAGTCAAAAAGTTTCATTTGGCATATCAAATGATGATGTGTTCTACACTGTACAATAAGGCTCTCTTTTGCCAGTTATAAATGGTAGTGGATCTTGCCAAATAGTGAGCCCGCATTGATGTATGCAAACTGTGTTATGATTTACAAAGTGATATTCTGTTTACTTAAATATGACATAGATTGCATGTCTTGTGGCTGACAACAGGTTTGACTGTGGTTTTTTGTGAAGAGAGTGGCCTATGTTATGATGAGGTCGACTGTCGTTCACATGCAGATGAGCAGGAAGTGAAATCGATTTGGTTAAACTCTGTAAAAGATCATCAGCAAAATTACATCGTAGAATGAAGTCATAAGTTCCCAAAAATATTTTTATAAGTTAATATTAATAAAAATGCTGACATCTGTCTAAAGCCTGGGTTGAATACTTTTGAAAGCTGCTGAGAGTTTGCAAAATGTATGATTTTTGTTGCAGATCATCAGCATTTTCTTTAATATTTGGTTTCTCTTTCACCTTTGGCCTTTCCTGTCAGGTCAGGATGTGGTCAGAATGTGGCAGGGTGAAAGAAACATTCGGAGGAAGACAGACCGCATTAATACAACATGGAGATCACATCATTCTGCCTGATGCTCTGTAAGAAATTTTACTTTTTAAAAATATTGTATACAATATAATATGTTCTTTCTTTTTCTCCACTCATCTACCAGCCACTTGAGCAGATTACTTTCTGTATCTTTTTCACTGACTTCTCCTTTTCTGAATATCATAACTCAACCAGGTTCTGCCTAACCTTCGGTCTGAAGTCCTTGATGATTTTCTCCATTTATGTGTCGTTGTAACATAATTGATGAAATAAACAAGAGGAATGTGTACTGATCACATAGGTATCTGATTGAGAAAATCTTAGCAGTTGCAACTAAATTTAACTTGCTGGAAACAAGGTTGTTGACAGCTCTGAGACTGAGCAGTGTTTTGACATTATTAATGCGCTGTAAAACCAAAACGATGACGTAATTAATAAGATTGAATCTTAAAGGGGACATACTCTGCTTTTTGTGATTTTCTGTCATTTATGATGTTGGATGCTAAACACAGTCAAAGTTCCAAAACTTGAGGTGAACATATGTAGAAATGCTCTCTGCAAGTCAAAAGCCACGGCTTCAATTGGGTCTGAATACTTGGTTTGCAATGTTTTTTCTATCTTACCAATGAGCTGGTGATGTCTTGTTGTGCATGCACATAAACGGCCTTACATTCGGTAGCCTTGGTCAATAAGGTTGTTGCCCAGGTTTTTTCATGTGTTGTTTGTGTTATCCACTCTCATATTTTGGATTGGATTTCAGCTCAAACATGTACAGATGTATTTGAAAAGTTGACATTTCGAGTAAAGACCGAGAAAATCAAATCACTTAATTTTCGACCATATTTGCTTAAAATCGATAACGTGTTATATAATAGGCAGTCGGTCACACTGAGCCTGATAGCTTCCTGTTACATAACATAAGAGCCCTTCCTGCTGAAGTGTCCTCTTATCTAACTTACCAACACAAACACACATCTTGTCCTGCACCTTAGCTTGTTTAACGAGTCTCCAAACAAACATTCGCCGTGGAAAAGTGCACCTCTAACGTCAGTTAGCAGCTAGATAGTAAATTAGCTACTCAGCTGCAGCACTTTAAATAGCATGTAAACATACCTGAAAATGTCACTTCAGATCTTTTAGACACTGGTTTGGTTCTTACTCTTCAATACCACTGTTAACAGAACACTGTCTGTCCATGACTTGTATGCAGCAGTTTGTTTACTTTGTCTCTGATCCTCTACTGGAGCTCAGTCTGCCAGCTGCTGTCAATCAAACACACATGTCCCTCTAGCCCTCCTTCTTTTAATAATAACAAACTATTGGAAATAAAAAAGACAACACTGACATTTTTGACAGCCAAAAGGGAAAATCAAATGTGATTTCAGTTTATTAAAATAAGTTGATTCATGTAGCTTTAAATGTTACCACTCAACAACAATATAACTGCAGCAAGCAGACTGTATTTAACACATATCATCAATTATGTATACAGAAGAAAATTTAAATACATTCATAATTATTTCCCTTTTGAACCCCAGCAGCCACACTGAGCATCAGTCCCAACAGATCTCAGTTTTTTCAGTATGACCGAATCTCTCTGAGCTGTGAGGCACCAGCAAACTCCAGCGGCTGGATAGTGAGGAGAAACACCTCGAAAAGGACATCTCAGCAATGCATGCCTGGCTGGGGAATCCCAAGTGAATCCTCCTGCATCATTAAGCATGCCTACCCGTCAGACACTGGATTGTACTGGTGTGAGTCCCAGCGGGGGGAGTGCAGCAACACCGTCAACATCACTGTTACTGGTAATACTAAATGTAAACTCTATTAGTCATGAATCAAATACACCAATTATGTAAATTTATACTGGTGTTTATTCTTCTATATTTCAGATGGTGTTGTGATCCTGGAGAGCCCTGGACTTCCTGTGACAGAAGGAGATGATGTGACACTTCTGTGTTCCTACAAGGAAGAAGATGAAACTAAATCTACATCAAATTTCTCATTCTACAAAAATGGTGTTGAAATCAAGACTCAGCCTGCAGGAAAGATGACCCTCCGAGCCGTTTCCAAGTCTGATGAAGGCCTTTACAAGTGTAATTACCCCACAAAAGGAGAGTCACCACAGAGCTGGCTGGCAGTGAGAGGTGACAATGATCTTCTGCTTCCTGTAGACCCTAGAGTGTGTGATAGGAGGAGGTCAGCTGTAGTGGCAGCATTTAGCTGCTTTAGAAGCTGAAATAATGTCATTGGATGAGTTTAAACCCACTGTGTGGAGCTAAAACACTATAGTACTTCAAGCTAATTAGACTATAATTAGTAGCTACTGCTGAGGACAATGACATTATGTCCTCTGTATTTTTTCTAGAAGTTTGGGGTCTTTAAATTCTAAATATTATAATATATTTAAAAACTGAACACATTTGTTATTTTTTAGTCTGCTCCCACTGTTTTTGCCTCAGTAAATTAGACTTAATTCAGGGCAAATTTAGGCTAACACAAGTATTGTGTATGTATCCAAAGCCTGATATATCGTGCTCCTCTGTGCTGTAGACTTGTCATGTTCCTTCATGATGAAGTGTTTGGACATGTTAGTTTATTTAGAAATGGCTCCAAAGCAGTAACATTGCAGGGACACACACATAAAGGTTTACGTCTGTCTGATGAAAGACGCTTTCATGTGGAGTGAGCGAACCAATCACAAAACTCCACTGATGACATATTTGAGTCTGCAACTTGTTTAGGGTTGCCTTGCCAATGCTTTCGCGGGTGATTTGATAACTAACAAGCAATACAAGTTCTTTCTCTGCAAATAAGATTCTTTTTTCATGAATGGCTGGGACCTGGACGCGTCTGGAGACGTTTTCCACCACACACACGTACATTCGGCCTTGCCTCTGCTTATCCTGTTGAGTTTTACAGCAATTGGTATCCATAATTGTTGCAATACCACCACCTGCTGGATTGTCCCTTGCCCTGTCTATTCTGGCATTGCCATGGCATTTGTGGAATTAATTAATAGAGGGAACATTTTTTCTTTTGGTGACATTTTTGGAGATTTCCTTAAACTGAGCTGAACTTTTGATCATACACTTTTCTTCCTCACAGCTAGAGCCACTCCTCCTCCTCTTATTTGTCTGTACCTGTTGTGCACCATCCTGCTGTTCATCTTCTACAATGTCATCCTCATTGTGTGTGTACTCATTTACCGAAGGTGGGCTCAAGGTAAGAACACCTCAGAAAACCCTTAAAATAACAGAATATATTGATCCCTTTATTGATGATGTTTTCTGTCGGCCTGTCTCAGGGGGTCAGAGGTCAGACGCTGCAAAGACTGAATGTCAAGACACTGGTGCTAAAGCTCAGCACTCTGTAAACTCCTATTATCAGTTTAGTTAAGTCAACTTATCTGTTGTCATTAACTTAAATATAATAATTAGATTGGTTTGTCAGTTTTATGTCATGTCAAGCTGACATTAACTTAAAATCAAAACCCATTTCAGAGCTTATAATCATGAATTCAAGTCTTAGGACCTAATATCAAGAGTTTCCCATCGAATAACACCACCACCTTTTTTCCCTGCTCTCCTCTGGACAGTGGTGAAAGAAGTACTCAGATCCTTTACTTAAAGGATCAGTGTGTAGGATTTAGTGTTATCTAGCAGTGAGGTAGCAGACTTAATGAATATCCATTACCCTCCCCTTCCGAATGTGTAGGAGAATCTATGGTGGCCACAAAATTCACAAAAAATACGAAAGGCCCTTTCTAGAGCCAGTGTTTGGTTTGTCAGTTCTGGGCTACTGTAGGAACATGGGGGGCTCTGTGGAAGAGGACCTGCTCCCTATGTAGATATGAAGGCCTCATTATAAGGTAACGAAAACACAACTATTCTTATTTTCAGGTGATTATACACTAATCAAAACATATTTATGAATATTATATTAAATGTCTGCCAAGGGAGCCTTCTAAATCTTACACAATGGTCCTTTAAGTAAAAGTACCAAAGTAAAAATTCTCTATTACAAGTAAAAATCCTGCATGAAAAATCCTACTTAAGTAAAAGTACATAAGTACTATGAGCTTGATGTAGTTAAAGTATTGCAGTAAAAGTAGTGGTTTGGTCCCTCTGACTGATATATTATTATATATGACATCATTAGATTATTAATAGTGAAGCATCAGTGTTAGAGCAGCATGTTACTGTTGTAGCTGCTGGAGGTGGAGCTAGTTTCAACTACTTTATATACAGTTAGCTAGTTTAGTCCAGTGGTTCCCAACCTAGGGGTCGGGCCCCTCCAAAGGGTCAGCAGATAAATCTGAGGGGTCGTGAGATGATTAATGGGAGAGGAAAGAAGAAAAAACAAAGTTCTGATACACAAATCTGTTTTCAGTTTTTGGACTTTTTCTCTAATCTTTGATTTTTGCTGAAATATTGGATCATTTGAACATTTATTGAAATGAAAGCATGTGAGAAGTTTAGAGGGAAAAATCACTATTTGGTGGAGCTGTTAACAACTCATAGACATGTGAAATGTGACCCCGACTACACACTGCTTTTTGTAAGATGTCAAAAGCCAAAAAAGTTGGAAACCACTGGTTTCATTTTTAACAATGTGTTGTATTTTAAAAGCTTGTTATATTATCCATTGTGTCAAATCTTCATCTGAAAAGTAACTAAAGCTGTCAAATAAATGTAGTGGAGTAGAAAGTACAATATTTCCCTCTGAAATGTAGTGGAGTGGAAGGATAAAGTAACATCAAATGGAAATAACTCAAGTAAAAGCAATTACTGTCTAATGCCACTTATGTGGAATTAAATCCAAATAAAACGTATAAAAAATGAAATTAAATAGACTCTCTTCTCTCTGCTCTTTTTACAGCTCGAGCTGAAGCAAAGAGGAGAGCCTCTCATCATCTCACTCTGGAGTGATGAGTCCTATTTCCAAGAGGACCAATTATATAAGGGAGTATCTTCATTTTGTAATAGTATTAGTGGAAGCAGCAGTAGTATTAGTAGTGCTAGTAGCAGATGCAGTAGCTGTAGTAGTAGTGGAATTATCTTTGTTTTAGAATGTATTCTCTCTTAGCTACTATCAAGTATTATTGTGATATTTACATGGATCATTTAATTAACAGCCTGCATGCACATGTGAATGTGACTGTATAGATCAGATGATAAATTGGCATTCGGCTTTGCAAAAATAATACCTTACATCCTTGACTTGTAACAATCTGGTGCCATTTGGAGGTAGATATAATGTTTATTTTATGATGATAATGCAAGTTTTTTGACTAATTGCCACTTTTGTCCTTAATTTTACCTTTCCTTTTTGACTTTTTGATAGAATGGATTTCCGCTCCAATATGTTTGAAAGCATTATATGATTTATGATATATCAATTCTTTTGCTTTTGATGAACTTGTTATTTTTTATTCTTGAGTTTTTGGGGTTTATATGGATATACTGTTACCCTTGTGTCATTTTGTATTTTTCTAGTCTTTCCAATGCTTTTTTCTGACTAACCTGGATGGTGACACGTATGCTGGGGGTTGTTTAAGGTGCTCATCAGTAAAACTAAATTAATCTGTGGTCCTCTGATTGGACAATTGAGGCAACTATGATGTGTGTGAGGTTTATGGGCAATATCATAACACTTCTATACATACAGTGTATGTATAGAAGTGTTATGTTAATGAAAAGTTAAGGTCAGACAACCAAAACATAGTGATTTAATAAATATTCCAGCAGTAAGCGAGACAGTGTGCTGGAGTTCTTCTCATTGTATTAGTTGCACCTTCCTCTGATGCATCTGTCACATATTCAGATGTACAGAGATTTTTTTTCCAAAATATATCATATGTAACATTTCTTATGTGTAATGTCCCTGTAAAATTACCAAAGACAAAATAAATAAACTGACTTCTGTTTTATAGGTATTTGTTTTGGGATTGTTTGTTGTACAGGGATAATCTCTATCATACTTTTTACTGACAAGAAAGACATTTTAGAACTGACAGATAGATTTCAGAGGCATCATCAGCCGTGTAGACAAAATGTCACAGTATGGACTAATCGAGCTGTTTATGACTTTCCTCTGTCATCTGGTACATCAGCGCTAACATGCTCACATATGACAATGCTAACATGCTGTTGTCCAGCAGATATAATATTTACTATGTTTACTGTCTTAGTTTAGCCTGTTAGTGTGCTAACATTTAGCTAAACACAGCTGAGCTAAAGGGAATATGGTTCAAAAACCAAAGTATTCAATGAAAAGTTAAGGGCTCAACAAAGTTATTACAATTCATCTTAATTTGTGTACCATCTTTGTGCCAATTCTTGCAATAGTTCTTGTGACATTTCAATTGAATCTATAAATGTGAACCTCATGATGGTGCAAGATAAAGAGTCAGAGGATCATCAAGAGCCACAAATGTCTGTCCAGAATATCACGGTGACACATCCATCTGTTAGTTTTTGAGTTATTTCATCCTGGATCACAGTAGTGGACCAACACTGCCATCCCTAGAGCCTAGAATCTGAAAACATGCAGGTTTGTGCATCAAAACCAGTTTGTAAATTAGATTTCATGAATTTGTTATAAATGGCTCAACTGAGATACAAGAGTTAACCAACAGTTATTGTCTGGTATAGAGAATATCATTATAAATCACATTTGCACCACCAACATGTTCATTCACCTGATTTACTGTTGTCAACACCCTATAAGGACTATGTATCTCAGCGCTCCTTCACAATCTGTCTGTGATCGACTTGTTAGGTCTCACAGCTCCCAGTTACACTTATCTACTGGGAGCCTTGAGCCAGTAAACACTTAAAGACTTGAAGCAGTTATGCAAACACAAAACTTTCTACATGTATTATGTTTTTCTTTTGAATATTACAGTTTTTTAGCAGTTTAACAGTGATGTTATGTCTTTTACATTTTACATAATCCTCCTTTATTCTGGTTGGTGTTTATATCCCACTTCTGTGGTAGGCCTGTGTTAGTGAAACCTTACAACACCTGGCTGACCAGAGGGCTACTGCACAAAACTGCTCCAGACCAGGCTAACAGCCAGGCTTGCTTGATCCTGGTGCCTTATCAGTGTAGTAAGCTGTCACTCTGATTGCAAATAAATGTGTTTTACAGTTTTTCCATGGTCTTCTGTATGTATTTTTCCTCGTTTTTATTAGCCTGCATTAAAATACCACAGATACATTGTCATTCAGTTAAGTAGGCCTACTGTTATTATTTTAATTGTAACCATTATCATTTTTTATAATCATTCATGTGAGTCATTATTACTGTTAGGCCTATTGTTATTGTTGTTTGATGGATATGTGTATTATTGCAGTTGTTGAGATGATTAGAAATGGTTAATGAAGTTGCAAAGGTGGTTTCAATGAAGTCAGTCACAAGGGCAATATATAAAGTCCCATTCATGTGTGTTTCTTCCTTCACAATGGCGTGCTCTTTTTTGGACGACATGTTAGATGAAGAAGCATTAATACTGAGAAGAGTTTTCCAACGTGAGAGAGAGTTTCGGGACAGGTCGGACCCGTTGGCATTTCCCAAAACTACTTGCATGAGAGGTCTTGATTTTCCGGTGATGGCATCTGTTACTTGTGCAGACTGCGGGGTCCCTAAATTCAGCACTGCACAGCGCGGAGCCACGCCCTCAACATCTCACAGATAATCTGTGTTGCACTATGTTTCTTTGCAGGTGGCATGTTCTTATATTCATTTGGAGATACTGAAAATCTGAATAAAGGCATTATTTGCCGCTCCATCAGAAATGTGTATTTGGCATTAAAACATTGGCACACATCTGCATCACCTTCCCTGGCCACAGAAGAATTTGCTACATTAAAGAGGAATTCTATAAGATTGCCGGTAACATGAATTACAGATTACAAAAACAGTGTTACATTAGAACAGTCACAGTAGGATACTCATTATTTTGTGTTACAGCTTCCCTAATGTCATTGGAAATCCTTCCACAGTATCACTGTTCAGGTAAGAATAACTTATGGTTACTGTCAACTACATAAATTAATTCTGTGCATTAATTGACCTTAATAGGCAACATCTTATTGTTTCAGATGATCTTTGATGCTGACTGCATAATTAGTAATTTAGAGGCAAAGTGGCTGGCTCAGTCCATGACGAGTCTTTTGGGCCAGTGCAATTTACCAGCGACAATCACAAGGTAAGCGACACAAATTTTATTGATAAGCACCTTGAACATCATGAGTGTGTCAAAAGTTTTACTCTGCTTTTTATGTAGATTACATTTTCTCTGGCGTGTTGCTGGGTGACAAGGGTTTTGCCTGTCAGCCGTTCCTGCTCACTCCCCTTGCAGACCCTCAAACAGCAGCACAGCAAGCATATAATCTTGCCCATGCAAGAACAAGGGCCTGAATTAAGATGGCATTTGGTCTACTAAAGTCACGTTTTCACTGTCCTCACCACCTGAGGGTCACCCCAGACGGCCTGCGACGTCACTGTTGCCTGCACTGTTGTACACAATATTGCCTGGCTCAGAAGGAAATGGCAACAAAGTGGCATTAGAGATTGACTGAGACAATGCTGCAATATTTCCAGACAATGTCAATGGCATACTGGTCAGAGACCAATACATTGTTAATTATTTCAGTTGATTGATTTCTCTTTGATGTAGCCTACCCTTTACTTATAAAGGATAGTCACTGTTTCATGTGTATGTGTATTTTATCTGGCATTGGTTTCTGGTTGTGAGGTTTCATAATTGTATAATCTTCCCAAATTATAGTCTCACTTCACTGGACCAATAACTATATAGTGTACTGTACATTCATGAAACAGGGAGAGGACACTACAATGTTTTTGACCTTTTTATTTTGCACTCGTCAGCTTGGAGCTTTTGAGAGAGAAAAACAATGATTAATACATTGTGTTACCGTCATGCTCACAGTGTGCATTGAAATCACTTACTTCTCTGTCTAGTTTCAGGATTTCCAGCATCCTGCAGTTTTTTCTTGTCTTCAATCTTCACATCTGCCAGCTCCATTTGTCTTCGTAGGTGTTTGCTGTGCAGACGTCTGACAGTTTGTGAATTTTGTAAAACACCTATCAATCAGCACAGCAGGAATTGTGCATAATGTGGATTTCCCTTAGGCAATACTCACTATGTTACCAGGTTTGCTATCAGGCTGTACAGTGACACAGTCTCCTCCTCATCTGCTGCAGAAGTGCCTCCCCCCTGCCATATTCAATAGAACTTGTATTGACCTAGTGTTGACGGGATGTGTGAAGCCTATGCCTTTAATGAATAATACTCACCAGATTATTGTCTCATGGCTCCAGAGGAGCGAGTGTGTTGCCAGACACTGCAAGGCAAGCCAAAGTCAGACAGTCCACATAACACCAAATAAATGGTGGACTGTGACTCCATGTGCAGTGCTTGAATAATGTACCTTGTATGAAGAGGGCAGTTTCTGTAGGTGGGACAGGGTCAGTGGCTGTTCCACCCCTGGATCCCTTCCATCACAGGCCTCCCTTGGTTCAGGTCAAGGGCTAGCTCCTCTGCTGGGGTGAAGTCTGGGGTTGGTGGGCCATACACATGAGCCTTTTTCTTAACTGCTAAAATCAGTACATGTGAGCAGGTGCCTCCTAAGTAATGTATAAACTTCATTTGTACATGTTATCAACAATCGAGGCATTTCCAGCCTGCAAAATGTTCTTATACTTAATGTATGTATCAGCTATGTATCTTAAAATAGATCAAATTCTTTTCGACTTTCTGGCTGAGACAGCATAAATATTAATAACATATAATTTTGTCCGGAACTTATAAGAGTTTTGATAAAGTACCAGACCAATGAGGAGCTTTCACAAGAGTAGTAGTACGCTGTAAGCTAAGATTCAAACGATAAATATCTCTAATAATGATGCGATGAAAGTTCACCTATAGTATAGGGCACCAAAACAGCCAGGACTGCCACTGACAGCCTACTGTTGCCTTTCAAAATGACAGGTAGGACAAGAAAACACTTGGATTATATCTAGCTTCTCTTAAAGCAATGCTGTAATAAAATACTGATTCATTTACTAAATTAATCACATTATTGAGGTGTAACTGAGTTAAGATGGACATATAATACACAGTGTTAAAACAGAAGCAGTCTGATGGTGGGTGGACACCATGCAGACTTTGATTCTGCAGACAGAAATGAAATCAAGAAGTGAAAAGATGTGGTTCCTGTTGCTGCTTCAGGTTCACATCATTGTCTGTTAGTGTTGTTGTGGAGAGTTTTCTAATCTGGTGCCCCTATTGGCAGTAATCAGCATAGAACATCATTTGTCTGTGCTTTCAAAAAAACAACACTGGTTAAGGTCTGGTTGGGTTTAGAGAAAGATCATGGTTTGGGATCCCTATATCAGTCTAAAATGATCAGTCTGGTTTGTTCAAGTCTTTTATTGCAGTCTTTGTTGAAGTTGTTTATGTGGCTTCTTCATATACTGTTTTACTTAAATATGATGTGCAAATTAATTGTCTTGGGACTGACAACAGGTTTGACTGTGTGGTTTTTGGTGAAGGAAGTGGTCTATTTTATGACGAGGTTGACTGTCATGTAGGTCTCGTGCAGATGAGAAGCAAAAAGATCATCAGCAAACTGTCCTATTGAGATTTGTGGTGACATTTACTGACAGCACAGAATGAAATCATAACTTTCTAAAGAATGTTTTTATAATTTAATATTTAATAAAATGCTGACATCTGTTTACAGCCTGAGTTGATTACTTCTTAAAGGTTTTGAACACTGAGCTCTATAGAGTTTGCAAAATGTATGAATTTTGTTGCAGATCAGTGTTTTCTTTAATATGTTATTTCTATTGTTCACCTCTCTCATGATGTAGCAGGGTGATTGTCTGTCATTTATATCCTGTTATGATGTTGGATGTTAAATGTGTTCAAAGGTCCAAAACTTCATCTTGCTCTGAACAATTCGTGTTGCAGCAGTCTTTTCTACCCTGCTGACAAGCTGATGTCAGCTCATTACACATGTCAATTAAAGTGTGTCTGCTCTGTAGCCTTGAATGCTAAGGTTGTTGCTAAGGTTGTTACATGTGTTGTTCACGTTGTCCACTCAACAAAATTTTGATATCAGGAATTTAAGTCCATTAATGCCTGATTATGGATATTATCCTGCTTATACCATAGTCACTTAACAGAGAACAAATAAATTAACACCACTATTTATGTTTTCATGCATTTTGCAATCAAAATCTTTTCACAAGACATAACTCTGTTTCCCGTGTAACGCCAGTGACACTAATCTCATAAGGTTCTCATGCAATGGAAATGTAGTTCATTACTCTGGTAAACAGGAAGCACCTTGGATAAGATTTGGCAACAGGATATTTTTCTTGTCCACTCAGCCTTTGGTTCAGCTATGAGCTATGAAGCACTGAAGGACTGCACTCAGTGTTGTAAATAAGATATTCAGATTTTTTTCATTTCATTTAATTCCAAAGTCGAGGTATCCAAAGCCAGCTGAGGCCAATGCCAGCAGAGGTTTGTAGGCTTCTAGTAATATAGTAACACTAGTATCTAGTAATACTAGATATATTGTATTAACAGGACCGTTTTTATGAGACTTGCGAAATTTAGGCCTAACCTATATTGCTCATACAGTGGGCTGACTGGATGTATTGTGCTTTTTCATGTTGTAGTCATGGGCTTGTCGAACAATTTTGTTTTAAATAATTAAAAACCACAGGTAGTTATTCAGGTTTTTATTGCAAAAACACATGTCAACAATTAATTCCACTCTACAGATTGTAGCCAATGGAAATCATATGAATAGAAAACAGACTGAATTAACAATTTGCATCAGCTATCAACTATGTGCTACCTACAGTAGCTGTCTTATTTCAAATTAAATTCAACTTTTCCAATTATTGTAAAGTTTGATAGTGATATAGGCAAATCCAGCATAGCAGCCTTTGAAGGAGGGTGTTTTTCAGCTCAGGACTGGCCATGACAGGCACTACTTGTCAGGGCATTGGAAGAAGACAAGACATGGCTCCATTCTCATCTCTCTTGCAGTGACAGAGCCCAGTAAGCCTGCCGGCTGCCCTCACAGCGATGGCCTGTCACAGACATTATCTGGTGGCTCTCCAGGCCAGCGTCTGAGAGCTGGCCTATAGCAGTGCTTCGGAGGCTGTGGTTTATGTAGACCTGTGAAAGACCCACCTGAAAGGGAGAATAATAAGGATATTTATTATATTTTAGGGATGGAGGGAGAAAATATTATTTAGTGTCATACAAAATTATCAGACTGTCATGTCTTTATTAGCCAATAGACTTTAAGCGTGATCACCTTTTCGCTGATCTTTTTCATCATGTTCCTGAGGTAGTGGACAGTGGAGGTTCCTTGCTGTACCACATGTTGGAGGTCTTGATGTGGTTTGGGATTTGGCATCTGACGGACATTTGGTAATATTTAACTTGAATTTTGCGACCGGATACAGCGGATCCTTGGGCCTGGCAAACATAAAACCTCTTTGTCTTTATGACTCTTAGCTTGTGGGTTGTGCACCAGGCTGACATGTTCGACTCCATCCTCGTCTCTCTGAAGTATGAAAGATGCCTTGGATAACTCCCAGTTGCCCTCCCTGCCATGCCGAGCCAAACATAGTTGGATGTCAAACCAGACTTTTCTGACCAGACCGAGGGGTGTATTTGAAGACAGTGCAATGGAATTTCTAATGAGTTCAAGGTCTGACTCAGAGATACGGGGATGGTCGAGGCTGGTATCTTTACCGCTTTTCCTATAACGTTTAAGTATGGCTTTAAACACTGCATTACTGGTCTTGAATCTGGTGTCAGTCATGACATTGAATTCAGTTAAAAGACGGTTAATACCTGCCCTCAGACTCTAGGTTGGCAACGCTGTACTCTCCTCTGCTTTGGTGGACTGGACAGCGGCATAAAACCCCCACAGGGTCTCATTCAGAGCATTGGCGGTATAGTTTTTAGTTACAGTCCATTTGTTTTTGTGCAAGGAAGTCTCAGAATATTAACCGCCCATTTCATTGTTTTTTTTTGTGTTGATCTCACCTTTTTCATCTTCTATTTGATTTAATTCTCCCGGTGTTAACTCCTTGTGCTGTTTCTCCCTTTTCTTTTCAATTTCTCTTTCTTCAGCTGTAGTCCAGTCACCAAAGTTGTCATAGTCTCCAAATAGGTTAAAAGAAATGTTGAAGTCACTCATTGCTGTAATTAGATATTAGCTTGTTAACGTGTTGCAATAAATTGTAAACAGAGGCTTTGACTGCGTCCCTGTTGCTATGGTTACTAACTTTAGTCAGCGCATTAATTTAGAACAGTGAACAGACAGTTTCACTGGAATTTCTCAGTAGGTATCCATTATCAGGAATTAATCCAATATCAGAATTGAGGATTCACCCAGACCATATTATAAAAATGAATAAACATCAAAGGAAATGAGTCAGTCTGAAACTAAAAATGTAACTTGTAATGTCAAACTGCAAACTGAGATCCACATCATCCATGCTGGGTTTCACACTAAAGTTCTGTGTTAAACCATCAAGGCTGTGCAGGTTACAGGCTGACTGCCTCTTGTTTGGTGATCTGGTGGCAGGATGTGGCGAGGGACCCCGGTGCAGTGGAGGGCAGCGCAGCGCAGCGCAGCGCTGCTCTCTCTTAGAGTCATTGGTGACATGGAGTAGCCCTCCCTCAGAGACTTCATCAGTGCTGATACATAAGCTGAGGGAGATAAAAATATTTAGATCACATTCAGTGATATAATATTTAATACATGCTGTAGGAATGTGTGTACTCAAATAGCTTTATGATTTTATGGGGAATTATGAGTTATTATTGTGCACAACTCCAACATGAAATTATTTGTCCAGCGACATACCTCATATTAGAGTAGGTATAATAGGTATAAGTAGGTAAAGGGGAATAGTCGTCCTTGTTGGCCACACAAGAGAGGTCAATTAGAATTATGATTGTCATTAATCTTAATTATGATTTTGCAGGGGTACAGGTCTTTTAAGGTTAAGTGACTGAGATGCAAGCACAAAAAAACACAAACAAGTCCAGTTTAATTACATACACATTTATTACTAATACTACAGCTACAAGTACTAAACACTACAACATTTTACAAACAAGACACAAGAGGGAAAGGGAAACTGGTACACAAGGCTATGGCTAGCAAATGATTTGAATGCATGATGCAGAGTTATGTATTGTGCAGTTGGTATGAGAGACCAGACAAATGGATGAGATGACTGTTACCTGAGAAGCAGTGAGTCAAATCAACGGTACAACAACTTAGTTCTGAATTACCAATTGAAGTTACAAATCATGAAAGTGCCAGGGTTCAAGCAAGTTGATGAAAGTTTTGTACGCATACTTGCTTGCTCCCTGGGGTGGTTTCTTGTGGAGAATGGAGTCCAATGTGCTGGAGTGAGGAGCAGGAGTCTGGATCTGGTAATGATGAGTAAGTCGGCCGGTCCGGACTTGAAAAGTTCCCATTGGAAGAGAGCTCCTGGTTTATGCTCTCATGCTCTCCTAGGCTTGACCCTCAACTCATGACTCCAAATTCTGAGTCAAACACAAAGTCAAAAGCAACAACAACCAGCAAAAAGAAGCCCAAAAGAGCACCTTAAAAACTTAATTTTTCAAATTAGGAATCACATGAATGTGTGTGTGTGTGTGTGTGTGTGAATGTCTGTATGTCACTGGGGCATGGCATATTGTACAGCATGTCTTGCCTTATGCTGGTGCCCAGTGATAAATTCTTGGGTTGGTCACTCAAGTCCTGAAAATCAAATTCCACAGTGGGATTAAAGTTGGTGCCAGCTTGTCTCTGTGTGTGACTGGCTCTCAGAGGTGAGTTATGATAACCGATGTTGGGGGTCTTTTATCCGAATGGTACTATCAGTTCACACTGGGGTATGAATTGGTCTTTGCATCTTGCTGGCTGTTGTAGCTTGAATGATCGAAGATGGTTTGAGTCAGTGGTCTGATTTGATGACCATGCAGGAGATGGGGGGTTCTTTATCGGATCCTGTCTGTTTGCAGGAGGTTGTTTAGATGGTCTGGTCAGTGAGGAGTTTGGGACTCTCTTCTTATATGTTATTGGGGGACTTTACCCTACAATGCACGGACCCAAATAATATATTATATGATGATTGAATGAAATTGGTAACTGGTTGATGACGGCTTGCCTCCACAGCTTCAGGTCCTCCACTCCCTCTCCTTCATGCCTGCATCCAAAGCCTCCCTGGACCTGTTTCAGAACAGAAACAAAATCTTGAAAAGGAAATATTAGATATAGAAAACAGCCAACTTAAACTAAACTACAAACATCAGGATACAATTTTTACCAACATGCCAGGCATTAAAGGAATGGTTTGTTCATTCTGGACTCAACACAAGTTAAAGAAGATGCGGGATATCAAAGAAACTGAAAGTGTTTACATGATGTTGAGACATCATCCAATGCTGCTGAACAATCAGCTGGCTCACCTGCTATTTATTAGCTGTTTCCTGACATCTCTACTTGCTCCTGATATGGTTTCGAAGTTACACAGAAAGCTTGAAACTGCAAATATGCGTCTGTCCTTTTTGAGAGTAACTCTTATTTTACATAACAGTGCAATGTCATACATATGCTATTATGCAGGAGAATATGGTGAAAGTCAATCATTAACTGTTTGATATAGAACAAATGCAGCTAATGTCAGATATGAGAGGACCTCAGAGACACCTCTACTCATTACTGCAGCATCTCCGAAAACCGAATATCACAGCTACATAACACCGCCTCAGAATAAAACCGTATATCACAGCTACGTAACAACATCTGAGAATAAACAATTAAAAATGTTTTAGTTGAGCAAACAGGAAGTCACCAAGCTATGTAACTAGACACCAGGATCCTGCGTTAGATAAGTTAGTAACTAACGTCATGCTGCGTCAGATGGTAACCGTGTTTACAAAATAGGATGCTAACAATGTTAGCTAACTAATGTTAGCATTATCCTTCATCAGCTGGTGGTTTTACAGGTTAGTTTCACTGCCTAACAACAATAAACACACATCAGATGTTACTTAAAATAAATCAAATTAAAAGAATGTAATGTGCATATGGCATCATCATACCTCATAGCTGGACTGTTATCTGCTCTCTTTCAAGCAGCAGCAGGCAGCTCTATCATACATTTTTACTGACAAAAAAGACATTTTAGAGCTGACAGATAGATTTCAGAGGCATCATCAGCCATGTAGACAAAATGTCACAGTATGGACTAATTAATGGAGCTGTTTATGACTTTACTCTGACATCTGATACATCAGCATCAGCATGCTAACATGCTCACATATGACAATGCTAACATGCTGCTGTCTAGCAGATATAATATTCACCATGTTCACTGTTAGTCTGCTAACATTTAGCTAAACACAGCTGAGCTGAATACATTTTAAGTTAAACCCAAGTATTCAATGAAAAGTTAAGGAATCAACAAAGTTATTACAATTCATCTTAATTTGTGTCGAAAACTTTATGCCAATTTCATGCAATAGTTCTTATGACATTGAATCTACAAATGTGAACCTCATAATGGTGCAAGATAAAGAGTCAGAGGATCATCAAGAGCCACTAATGTCTGTCCAGAATATCACGGTGACACATCCATTAGTTAGTTTTTGAGTTATTTTATCCTGGATCACAGTAGTGGACCAACACTGCCATTCCTAGAACCTAAAAACACAATTATTGTAGTCATAAAATGAATAACACATATACAGTAAAAACAGACTAGTTTGTGCATGAAAACCAGTTTGTAAACTAGATTTAATTAACTTGTTTTAAGTCAATTAACTGGGATACAGAGTTAACCAACAGTTATTGTCTGGTATAGAGAATATCATCATAAATCACAACATTTGCACCGCCAACATGTTCATTCACACGATTTACTGTTGTCAACACCCTATAAGGACCATTTATCTCAGTGCTCCTGGAAGTCTCACAGCTTCCTGTTACATTTATCTACTGGGAGGGTTGACCTTTAGCCAGTAAACAGACTTAGACTTGAAGCACAAACACAAAGCTTTATACGTGATTCCTGTTTCAGCTCTCCAACATTTGGGACAGTCTCTCAGGCAATGAGTGTATTATGTTTTTTTGTGTGTGTTTATGTGTGTGTGTGTGTGTGTGTGTAAAAACTTCAATGAATTATTACTTCCTGAAGCACTTAAGGATGTGCAACACCTACATTTCAATAAAGCTGATCAACAGCATCATACATGACTGCTTTGCGCCATCTATTGGGCATTTTAGTCTAAAATATTTTCAATACAGACACAACCAGACAAAATGTTCCCCTTAAGGGGGAAAAACTCTATAAAGAGGCATTTCAAGCCATTTAGTTGGAATGGAAATATTTTTGTTCTTCTTGATGTCTTCTCTGGTTTTTGACTTTGTTCTTTTGATTAATAAGTTCTTATTTTTCCTCAAACAGCATCAGAACCTTTATTGAACAAAGTCTTCAGGATGATATCATCAGTTTTCACTTATACTCACTTTATTAGGAACACCTGTGCAATCATATCCAATCCAATACAACAGCTCTGCATTAAATTCTACTTTTATGAAACTTATACACTTTCAGTTTTTGTTGACATTTTCAGAAAGGTGATAATTGTACTTTATGTTTATCATTGAGGTTGTAGTGGGTGGTGTTGGTGTACTGGAGTGCATTAGATTGTAAAGTGTTCCTAATATTCTGGTCAAAAGGAGAATTTATGGCAGAGTTCTTGTATTGGATTGCATTAGATTGCACAGGTGTCCCTAATAAAGTGCTTGGTTGACTCAACTGCTTCCATTCAAAAACAATACCGATGTTTGGCCAGGAGGTGTCACTATTTGAACATTTCAGATGCTTTGAAACAGATACAATAAAATTTATTTTACACATGTATCCAAACTTCTATTTATAATTCATACACTCATTTTTTTTTAATCACTCGGCTCCTCCTGGACCTTTTCAATTGATCTTTTTTAATTACCATGAGGCCCAGAACCTCAGGGGCCCCACAGGCTCCAGGTTAACCACATGGTAATTTAATTAGTTGATTTTATTTATTTTTTTAAACTGGATATACCACAAAAGGACATTATAAACTGAAATGATAGGGGCTTTAAGGCAACACCTGAATTGTTACCTGATCTTGAGACTCCATCTTGTAGAAGAACCCCAAGTTAAAATCAAATTGAAAAGCTTTTATTATTTCGCTCTAATTTGGGCTGAAATGTTGAATTCTACTAAAGAAATGTGTGCTTAATCAAGTTACCACAAACTAATTGCTAATAAATATGGATCTGAAACAATTAGTCAATAAATCCATTGGAATAATAAAGAACCCAAACATTCTTTAGGTCTAATTCCTTAATTGTGAGGATTTGATGTTTCTTCATCTTTTTTGTCTCTGCAGCGTCTCTTACTTCTTTAACTTTTAAAAAATACATAACGATCTATTGGGGACAATCCCAGATTCCTTTCACCAGTAAAAATCTGTCCTGTTCCTCCTTGTGTAAATTCCTTCCTTGTGTTTCTTCCATTGAAACACAGAAGAGACCTTGACTACACAAGGAAGCTACAGTTTTCTTCCAGGAAGTTATGAAATGACATTTAGAAGATACTAATAAGAGGAACACTGATTGATTATTTACTGTTAATCCCCCCAGCGTTCAGCTTCTGTTTCATGTGTCATATAACAAACTGGCCGATGAGTCAGTTTTCAGGTGATTACCAGGCCAATAACAGCCCCTCTCACAATAATGATCTTTGATCTTTGAAGAGTCTCATTTCACAACGGTGTTTTTAATTTGATGATGTGTAGTTCAAAAGATATCAAGACATCTGTGTTAAAAAAAAAACAGGCTGAATGTGATTGCAGGTTTTTAGACGTCTGTGTTTCATATAACTGATGTTAAACAACATTTCAATGATTATGTTTATTCGTGAGGCAAGTCCTAAATATAAAGAAAAATATTATATATATATATATATATATATATATATATATATATATATATATATATATAGATATATTTCATTACAAGAGTGCACTTATGTAGATTTACATTTGCTTACATATGATGGCGTTCATACTTATACCATTCTTACAATATTTATATGTTTAATAGTGAAAATAATAATATAAAATAAAAAGAAAGGGAAAAAAGAAAAGAAAAATCGGTAAATATGGTGTATATATACATAACACATAGATACAAAGTTAGTTTTATGTAACCAAGATGTTTAAAAACTCAATTGAGCCCAATTTAAGTGTTTATTTTTATGTTTTTTCATCAGTAAATTTTCAAATTAGCGCAGACTCAGTGTTTACTCAGTCGAAGGCGTGACTTCAGTATGGAAGGAATGCCCTGTGACGTTAAACAGGTGGTGAGTCAGTAAAAAGAATGAGGAAACACCTGTTGAATCAGGTATCGATAGCACAGGTGTAGTCGGTCAAAAGTCTAAGCCATATAGCAGCTGCACTTTGGCATCACTTTTACTGATATTAGATAGGACAAAAAAAAGTTTGATCTGATGTTGGC
Source organism: Thunnus albacares (assembly GCF_914725855.1). NCBI lineage: Eukaryota > Metazoa > Chordata > Actinopteri > Scombriformes > Scombridae > Thunnus > Thunnus albacares. Next base: position 4,331,578 of record NC_058127.1, on the reverse strand, counting down.
GCTACAGTCAGGACATCACCAAAGTTATCAAAGTTCATCTAGAAGCAGAACATGAATGTCTGAACCATATTTAAAGGCAATCCATCAGGTAGTTTTTGAGATATTTCAATGAGGACGACTGAAATATCGAACAGACCAATATTATCATCAGTTGAGCCATGATGCTAATGTGGCATAATTAAAAAAAAATATGATGTCAAACCCAAGAATTTCGAACATTCAATGGTATTTTAATTAAAGACATATTCAGCACATTTTCAGGTCTATATTTATATTCTGGGGCTCTACTGAAATATATTTCCATGATTTACAGTTAAAACTCCTTATTTATCTTATACTGGCCCTTTATGCAGCCCCTCAGTTCAGCCTCTGTCTGAAACAGGCCGTTTTAGCTCCTGTCTCTGTAAGGTCCCCCTCCCAATGAGCCCACTTCTGATTGGTCAGCTTCAGGAAGCTTCCTCCAGCTCTGGAGGCTACGTAAACAAACTATAGTAGCAGGATTCCTCTTCTTCTTTACTCAAAATGTCAACGTCTCAAATTCATTCATACATGTTGGAACATTCAACATGAACAACCTCAGCCACAAAGACTACGGAACAGACGGCCGTTTGTGGACATTTGTGAACTGACGTCATCACGGGGTGGAAGTAGAGGTAACTTTTCAAACAGACTTTTCCAAACAGGTTGAAGCCCTGACTTTTGACTTTCAGGCAGAGCTTGTACATACGTAAACCTCAGTTTTGGAACTTTGACCATGTTTAACATCTAACATCATAATAGTAAAACATGAAATATCCCCTTTAAACATTGTGGGAGCTGAACAGACAGAAACCCAAAAATATGTCCTTGTGATTTAACTGTTTAAAGGTCAAACAAGTTCCAGCTGCAGTCAAAAACATTTATATATAAACAATTGATCATATGACTACATATCATGTGAAATGTCATACACTTTGTGACAAATCCACAGAGAATTATCGCCTGACTGCAGTTTCCACACAGCTCTACAGACTCTGTTTTGGTTCCTTTTTGTTTTTTTTGGTTTCTAGCTGACAGCTGGACTTTTATCAACTTTGTTTCACGTAGCAGCTGGCAGCTAACAAATTAGCAACTAGTTTGTGAAGAAAGTGGAGCTTTTAGCAGCTAAAGAGCCAGATATTTCCCTCATGAGTTGGTAGAGAGCAAAAACAGAGCTAAAGGAGAGTGAATATTAGACTTATTTCTATGAAGTTGACGCAAACATGACTCAAATGATATGATAATGTTGCTCTGTGACTGCTAGCTGTTAGCTAAAACATTCACCACATTCAACATTATAACTTAATATGTTCCTTTGGTGTTTTTTAAAAATTTGTTTCACTCCCTCCCCCCAAAAATCAATTCATGCAGCTTTAAGATTGTCTTACATAATGACCTTAATACTGAATATCTGTCAGGGTTTTGGTCATTAAAGTCCCCTTCCACTCAAAAATATGTTTTTCTTGTTCCTACAGTTGAATGTTTGAGTTTCACTGTACAGAATGATGTATGTGCAGAGTTTGTTTTCACATTCATCTGCTGAAAGTGGAAAGTTTCTCTGTGCTCATTGAAAATCAGATTTTAAGGGGTGATGTGGAAACTTGAAGCCTCTGGTGCAGTGTTTGTCCAATCATGTCTCTGTTTTATCCTTTTTTCCTGCTTTAGAAACAAATTATCATGAATGTGACATGTTCAATAAATGGTAGTAAAACTTATTTAGTCTTAACGATAATTTTAATCAGTAGCTCTTCTGTTGTCTGTTCAGGTTTCTCTACATCAAGCTAAGAAAAAGTCCCTGTATGTAGTTTCCCACAAGTTTCTTGTTTATATTTTTTGAACAGGTCAGGTGAGTCTCATGAAGACACAGACAATGAACTCTCTGTTTCATTATATTTAGACTGAGAGTTAAGTGTCTTTGTCAAACAATAGGACTTTATTCCCTTGTTATTTAAGTAGTTTCATTTCTGCAAATGTCAGAATGAGTCCTGAACGCTTAGGTGAGTCTTGAACTATTTTCAGCCACAGCGCTGAGGAAAATAAACTGTAATCGATTCTGTTTTCAATAAAAGCAGATTGAACATTTCATCTGTTTAATCCATAAAATTATAGAAATACACATTTCATCACTGGTTCTGTTTCCTGTCAGGTGGTTCCTGGTTTAACTGTTGAGTAGACCGATGCAGCATCCACATCTGTTGAGGAAGGAAAAACACTTTCAGCATGCAAGTACTAATGTCATGCAGTGGACAAAATAATAGAAACACTATAATTTCACTGTGCAGAAGCGAAGCATCTATAACTTTAAAGTTCCCTCAAATCCAAGCAAATCAAATGAACTCTATCAGCTTTTTAACTTAACCTATTATAGGAACATGTAACAAGGTGTGGTCTCATGGATTTTCCCTTTATTCCCTTTGTTTATTTTGCCAGCATAAGAGCTGTTCCATGATAACTCCCAAATCTATTAAAATTCCCCTTCATTATGTGAGGGGGGATTTCTGACATACAGTGTGAAGAGATGAATAATGAAGAAATTGAGTCTCTTTACCACTAAAGAAGAGTGAGAGGTTTGTTTGATTCTCTATACACCTGTGTTTGCACTTTTAATTTAGGTTTCTGCTTATAATATGAACAAAACGAAATGTGAGTATATATGTAAAAAAACACAAACTGTGATAAAATGTTATTCAAATTAATTACAAATAAAAATATACATACATAACATTTTGCAAACAATCAGCTGTTTTACATGTAAAATATTGATCTGACAAGTACTTCAAACTTGTACTTAAGTGCAGTAACTTGAATAAATGTACTTTGTTACATTTCACCACTGTTCAATGGTTCAATAACAGTCAAACTGAGTGTAGTTATAACTGTCAGATAGATGCAGTGGAGTCAAAATCACAGTAGAACTACATAATATATATTATTATAATATATATAATTCTGTCTGTTGTAAATGAATAAATTCATTTTTCATGCAGTTTCAAGCTCCAGAGGTCCAGAAAAAAGTAATAAAATAAAAAAAACAGATCAGGAGCCAAAAGACAGTAAAGCAGGAAAAAATCTGAAGATTAACTGCAGTCAGGTGGACATTTCATGTCTGCAGTCTGTCACTTTGTTTTGGTTCAGTTTGTTCCATAGCCTTTCTATATCTCTCCATTACCATCCATTCAGTCTGTATCTATGTGTTTTGTTTTTCTCTGCTCCTTATCAACATGTTTCTGTTATGTTTCTATCGATGTCCTCATATCTGTTAACCTACAAATCATTGAAAGTAAAGTCTAAGAATAGAAACTCAGGGTTTCCCTCTGAGTTTAAGGGGGCAGACATATGACCTCATTCTTACTGTTTTGTTTACTGTAACCATGGCAATGTCTGCTTGATGTCACTGAGGACCAATAAGAGCACAGAAAAGTGCAAGAGGGCGGAACTTCCGTTTCCAAGCAGATAACAAACACCCAGAGGGACGAAACATAACAGTCATTACATAACAGAAGAATGTGTGTGTGTGTGTTTTAATGTAGATACTCGAAACACTGAGAGGTAGAAAAGTGTGTTTAAATTCTTCTTTTATAGAAGAGCTGAAGTCTGATGTGTTTTTATAAACTGTAAAGTTCTGACATTTGTTTTTAATTCAACATCTCATCTGAATATTTGTGATTTTTTTTGGTCCCTTTTTTTTTTTCTTTACGTCTTTTATATCAACTGTTGGTTATTATTTGGAGAACAAGTCTATAACAGTAGATTATATATTAACTATTATTTGCTTGTTATCTTTTCTAAAAGTCCAAGTAACGTGTTCAAACTGCTCGTTTTATTCAGCCAGAAGATCAAAAACTCAGACATTCAGTTTATTATTATATATGACAGAGAAAAGTGTAAAATCCTCACATTTAACCAAACCAGTGAATATTTGGCTTTTAATTGCTTGGAAAAATAACTTAAACCATTAATAGATTATCAGTTACCTCTGATCCTCTTTGGTTCCACTTGCTGTGTGATGATGACATCAGTGTAGGAGACATCAGTGTTGAGTTTACCTGCAACACAAAACTGCTGACTGTTAAACACCAGCTGGGTTTAAACATTTAAATCCAGATATTTGATGTAAATTATAATGAAATAAAAAAAGAATAAAAGAAGAATACAAGTATAAAGCATTTCGTGACACCAGAAACCAGAAGAATGTTGTTCTATCCACTGATGTCACTGTGCAAAACAAAACCTTGGTTTGCTCTGTTTAATATGAATGCTTCATGGACCGTCATAGCTATTTTTATGTAGCTGGTGACACTCCCAGTTCTGTCTTTGTTGTTTGAAGTTTGAGCTGTAATCATTTTTAGAAACAATTCCTTTGAAATGAGCCGCAGACATTTCTCGAGGATGTAAGATGCTATAAGAATTAGAGCTTCAAAGCTTAGAAAGCTTAGTCGATTAATGGATTAGTTGTCAACTATTAAATTAATCAATAACTATTTGAATGATTGATTCATCATTTGGAGTCATTTTTAAGAAAAAAATATCCAATTTCTCTGATTCCAGCTTCTCAAATGTGAATATTTTCTTTATTCCTCTATGACAGTAAACTGAACATCTTTGGGTTGTGGACTGTGAAAAATATGAAGGCGTCAACTTAGACCAAACAACAAATCAATTAATAGAGAAAATAATCGACAGATTGATCGATAATTAAAGTTAGTTTATTATATAATTAATTATAATTAGTTGCAGCCCTAGTAAGAATCCATTAGATATATCTCTGTCTATCCATGCTGCTGTGGATATAATAAATATATCAAAGATTATGAAGAAGAAATCACTTGATGCTCATTATTTAGTGTCTGTAAAACATATCTGATCCTCCTTCAACAATATTTCACTACTAAAATACAAAAAGCAAAAAAAAAAAAAAGTAAAGCAGTGGAACTACAAATTGAGAAAGATTCATCAATGTGACAGCGGAAGATGGAGTTTCCTCAGTTGTCATAGAGTTGAAAGCATCAGAATAAGCTAGTAAGTGGAACTTGAGTAAAGACAAATTACATAACACATTTATTGTCTGATGTTGACAAAAACAGCAGGAAGAAAAATGTCACGTAATTTACATGAAAGCCGGCTGACCTTTAAGCCTTCTCCAGAGGTAGAACAGCATCAACGAGGCTAGCAAGAGGCAGAAGCCCACCACAGGAAGTAGAATGCATGCGAGGGGGCACTGAGACGGCTTACATCGCCCTGCTTCAAAACAAAAATACCACAAGTTGGCCTCAATATAAAAAGTGTCTACACAGCAGGCAGGCTTTGGGCTAAGTGAGGCTTAACACGCCGTGGTTTCATCTCTGAACAGACAATGATAAATTCATACCAATATTTTCATCAAACTCCTGGTAAGACAGCAAACCAGAACATTGAAGATGTTGGAATATCCCTCTAAAGTAGAGCGTGCTCTGTTATTTATAGTTATGGAACCAAATTCAGTAGTTGTACCTTGTTATCTGTCCACCATATTTTTTGCCAGTTAGAAAATGCGTATTCATCTATTTATGGATTCCCCTGATAAAACCATAAAACAGGGTATTTGCATTTTAAATGAAGCAGAAGAAGCAAATCAAGGTTGTAGAAGTAATGTTGTTTATAAGGTATTTTATACATTTCCGCTCATCTAAACAACTTCATACATCAACATTGCACTTCCTTGTTTCACCAGCAATCCAACTGCCAGGTATGAAGTAGATCCGATGAACGGTTCTCAAGATATGCGAAGGACAAACATACATACAGACAGACAGACATATAAAGAGATGATCTACAATCTTAAGAACAAAATGCTGCAGCTAATGTGACTGACTAGTGCAAGCACCTGTCTAGCGAGTTAGCTGTTAGCTTACCAAGCAATATTTCACCAACAAGCCCTTTGAGTAGTCATAAAGAAACAAGAGCTCACCTCTGACAGCCAGCCAGCTGTCTGGTGATTGTCCAACTCCAGAGATGTTACACTTGTAGAATCCTTCATCGGATTTAGAAATGTTGTGGATGGTGATGTTTCCGGTAGAGCTGGTCGCCATGAGGAAGCCATTTTTGTAGAAATTGGTTGTGAGGTTGGAAGAAGAAGTCGTATTTATATTCTTACAGCTCAGAGTCACGTCGTCTCCCTCCATCACAGGAAGGACAGGACTCTCCAGGATCACAGGACCAGCTGGATAGAAGACATGCTGAATGAGAGATTGCATGGAGCTACAGAAGCTTGTTGAACAGAGGCTATACATGCCGTACAAACACAACAAGTCCTGTAGTGAAGGTACAGTTGTGTATCCTTCAACTAAGACGTGTCACGTGTCAAGACGTTGCTTTGAACCTTGAATGTTGCTCTATGTCTACCTTTGCTATTTAGAGAAGACAGTCACTGCTTTAACCACAAAAGGGTGCTTGTCAGGAGAACGTAAAAATAAATTGTTTGAGGTATTTAAACAAACAACCAATGCTGCTGTTTTTCTGTAGAGGACAGAACTAGATGCACTCAACATGCATTTGAGAACACAAAAAGAATAGTAAAAGTGTTTTCTTCCCTAAAAGCCTCTGACTGTGGTACCTTGAGTGCCTATTTGCTACAGCTGGTAGTTTAAACTCACCGGTCACAGTGATGTTGATGGTGTTGCTGCATTCTCCTGTTCCAGACTCACACCAGTACACTCCAGTGTCAGATGGGTAAAGGTCATCGATCAAGCAGTGAGATTCATTTCTTTCATTCAAGGATGGGCGACACTCTTCGTTTATTAATGTAGATGTGTTCTTTATAACTCTCCAATGAGATGACTTTCCCGGCTCCCCACAGCTCAGAGATAACGACTCGTACTGAAAAAACTGAGATTTGTTGGGAAGGACTCTCAGGGAAGCTGCAAGAGTCAGAAAAATGATCACAAATTGAGTTTTTCATTGTAATCGCAACAAGCAACAAAAGATCTCTCGCAGAAGTGAAAAACCATGAAAACTTTGCTGCTGTTTAGACATCCGGTAAGTTTTTCACCTTCTTTAGAGCTGGTTGCTTCCTTGTTTCACTAAGAATGTTACTTTTAAAAAACAAATGTGATTCAAGCTGCTTTAAGCTTCCTGGTTCTCTGCAAACTTCATTTTAAGTACAAGAGCAATAAAACCTCTCAGCTGCATTCAGTGTTGTGGTCGATGGGAAGCTGTGAATTATTTTGTTGAGTTTATTTTCTATTAATGATACAGGATGATTGCAATGCTATGAAGACGAAACCAAAGAAGCAACAGCGATAACATCTGCAGCTGCAGAGTGATGCAGTACATTCAATGTGATCAAGGGTTGACATATCGCACACAATCAAAGAAAAACGAACAACAGATCAAACTAGCTGCTGTACATTTCTAAAACGACAATAAAGGCTCTCTGCAGAGACAAGGACGGACTCTGTTGGCTTTTGGATTTTTCTGATGGCCTGGTGAGTTCTTGTTGTCTTTTTGTACCTTTTATTGTAACAATGATCATGTTCTTTACTCTTACTTACTTCATTCATTTATTTATCAGGGACAACACATCAATTAACATCAGTATGACGTAAATGTGTAAGATTTAGCCAAAATTTCTAATTTCACCTGCAGTCCCCATGCAGGATGATGTTATACATAGAAAGTAACAAATATAACATATTAAAAACAAACAAATCTACATAATTGTAGTATTTAATTATCAATACATTAGGAGTAACTGTGGTTGTGGTTTATTGTAAAATAAATATTGTCAACTCTAATCTAAAATAATACTCTTGTTGTTTGAAATGATGATAATGATGCATCATATTTTTCAGTTAGAAATAGATATGAACACTAAAACTGCTCAGAAACAAAGATGCACACAAATAAACACACTTTGATATGAATTAGAAGTTTTGCAGCGGATGTTTCATAACAAAATAAGAGTGAAAACTGTCCATAAACACTCACCAACGACAGTGCACAGTATTGTGATCTCCATGCTGCTTGGCTGCAGATAGACTGACTGACTGGCTGGGAACACGATGGAGCTGCTTCACACCTAAAGTCTGACTTTATGACATAGAGGCCACAGCTTCCTGCCCTAATCATAATCTGCGGGTCAAATAGAGCGAAGAGTTTGTTTGTGCAGGATGTCTCAACTTGTTTTAACACCTCAAATGTCAAATGTTTACGACTGTGGCCTCCTTTTACTTTCTGTAGTCTGAAGTTTTTTCTCACGTAGACATTTTTAAATCTGCATCAGAACAGACAATCATCCACTAATCCTGCCTGTTACAGAGTCACAATTTATCAAGTCTGTCCTAAAACAATATTCAGGAGCCCAAATGAACATTGACACGTTTTACTTGCTGTAATCATTCCTCCTGTTCACACTGACCATCAAGAGGTTCCTTCATCATGCACTTACAATGTAAGTGATGGAGGTAAAAATCTGTGTATTTAAAAGTTCATGTGAAGTTGATCGACAGCTTGCGCCATCTAAATTAGTCAAATGAAGTCTTTCAAAGTTTCTGTCTTTTTAGTGCCAGATTTCCTCTTTTTGTTATGATCTTCCCACTGACAGCTAGGTATGACAACACCACTTGGATAAACTATATACACTCGCACAAATGTGATTTCAGCATCAGATGTATTTTTTTCTTTGGGATTGAAATAAACTAACTGAACTTTTTGACGCTAAATTACATCCATTATACACTCATAGAGCACACTACAGACTGGTAAAATATGGAAAAATAAAATAGAAACATAATATAAAATATGTTAAATTCAAAAGCACACCAGCATAAGTTTTCATAGAAAGATGATGTTGTTTTCCTTTTGGTTTACAATCAACAGGACCCAAATTCTACATTACCAGGGAAAAACAAGTGAGGGAGACCATCAGGACCAACCATGGTCTGGATGCCCAGGTCCAGTGGTTCAAGTAGGAGGGCATGGTTTGGACAAACCTCCTCCCCTTCTTTCATCGGTGCCTTGGAGGAAGAGCTGTGCCAGATGTCCTGGTGATCCACTGTGGAGGAAATGACCTCGGGAACATAAAGAGCGTCAAGCTAGTCGCAGGGATCAAGCAGGACTTGCAAGATCTCCACTGACAATTCCCTCAGATGAAAATCATCTTCTCTGCCATCAGCCAGCGGTGCCGGTGGAGGTCTGCCCATCCTAAGAAGATGGACAAAGCCCAGTGCTTTATTAACAGTGTGATGCCTACCTTTGTTTTGTCTGTAATATATTATTATATATATAATTATTATTATTATATAATAATAATAATATATTTGTAACAAATATTGCCCAGTGTCTGAAAGACCAAATCCAGTGTGGTGATACTGGATTTGGATTTCCCATTAATGTTTTGGCAGCAAAAAAAGGATAGGATTTTATACTTTGTGTGATGTTTGATGTGCACTTTTTTTTTTTTTTTTTACATACAAGGGTAGCCATCACACTTGTCAGTTCTGTCACAGCTCTTCCTCTTCCTCTCCCTTCTTCTTCTTTCTTCTCCAAACCCTGTGATTTACCCCAGCCTTTTCACCTGATGGACTTCCTCAGTTGTTGTTCCCCATGGTGAATGTAGCCAGGGGTTTGTAGGGTCAGACAAAAGTTCTGCCTGTTTTTGTGCAAATAAATATTCTTCTTCTATAGCATTACTACTATCAGAAGAATACACAGTGTATGTGAAAGAATTCCAGAATAAAGTTTTTTGCTCAACATACAAGTAAAGACCTTTACCTTACATCACATTGGGTTTTATTTAACCCTGTCATAATACATACATTACATAACAAAACAAATGAATTTCTCTTATAATCATATACTCTTCTATACTCATGTTGAAAAACATTAACAATACATTCTTTTTTAGAACAAATGTTCAAGCAAATACTGAAAGCTTGCATGCTTTTATTTTTTTAACACTACTTTTATTACTTCCAGGGCAAAAGAATTAGATCTTGAACATGAACCAAACAGTTTTAGTTTAATAAACAATATAAAAATCTACACGACCCACATTCACGGTGGAAATTTAAATCGTGACATGCAGTTTGTCCAAGTGGTGTTGCCGTACCTAGCTGTCCAAACGGCGGATCCGCTTCTGTGTGCAGTGACCATAGAAATATGAAAAGAACAAGTAGTGACAAGCAGGATGGCTAACTGGTTACTGAGCGGGGATTCAACTCTTTCTGGAATCAATGAGGCTTATCAAAATAAAGCAAGTGAGGTCTTTATGGAATTTCCTTCTCTGCCTTGATGGAAAACTCCTCTGTTTGTTTTCTGGGTGAGTCACTAATCTGATAATGATGAGTCATGTTGGTTCGTCACCGCCCAGTCATCATGACAGTGATAATGTGAGAGATAAATCAGTAATAATGAACTCAGTGTGAATATGGTTCATAAATAGTTGGGATCGATCTGGGGGGTATTCCATCATGCTGGCTAACGGGATAGCCTAGCTTATTTCGACAAGCTTCGCTAATTGAAGTGAGAGTTCCATCACTGCGGTTTATATGAGTCCCAGCTCAGTAACCATGGTAACTCAGTCAGCTGAACTAGCTGCTCTGTGGCAGGTTAAAGGTCAAGTTTAACTCAGCTGAATGTCAAAGAATGTCTGACAGACGGAAACAGATTCTCACAAGACGCTTCCATCAAGTGTCTTTTCACACTCGCATCACTTGTCTGTGTTCAGGAAACATAAAATAGAAGAACTGTGAGGGACTTTTACAAAAATACTTAACTAGTTCCCCATTTTACTCGCGGTCACTCCTGTATTGGACTGGACCCTTTTATTTAAAAGCTTATAATGTAAGAAATAAAAGTGTGCCAGCGTTATTTTGAAGTTATTTATTTATTCACTCACTCATTTTGTTCAAGATGTGAAGACAAAAAGAAAATTAAATAAAGGCCCAACCATGACCTTCTGCTGTGTTTAACTGTGTACAGTATTAACTGCTTATAGTAATCAGAACTCACCGCTCTCTTCACCTGTTCTGCCGCCGGGAAAAGAAGGAACTTGTTGCTGGCAAAAGTCAGAACCTGCTGCTTCAAAAATGCTCATTATGCGTCTGAAACAGCTGCACTGTAGTTTAGAAACAGTCAATAAAGTTCAGTAACTCTATATTCATGTAGGGTAATAAATATACAAATGTCAATTAGATGGTATTCTGCATGAGAAATAAAGAAAAGAAAAAGGTTATGATGTTATAGTGATATTTGACCCGGACAGACTGTATTTATATCCTTCTCCAGTTTCTTTATCTCCAACTGCAACTTAATTTTTAACTTTCATCGACGCTTGTTAATGGACATTTTGTGAAAGAGAAAATGTGTCAAAGAGTTTGATAATGTTGGGAAGTTGGTTCTCTTAAGTTGCCGACGATGTAATTTTAATTATACGTCTGATATTATCTAGCCAGTGATAATATAACCACACTGATCTGAAGGGCAATACTGCTGAATGCTCATTTATTAACATATAAAGATAAACTCATGAACAGGGACAAGCGCTGTTCTTCACTTTCCCCACCCAGACTCATCAAACTGGATGTGGGATTGAACTGTCAACCTCCTAATGATAAGTTCACTCCTCTAACCTTTAGGCCATCACTACCTGCCTACAGGTATGCATTTAATCTGTCATCAATTTTGTGCCGAGTCATCTCCTTCACCTTGTTAATTGTAACAGTATTGGCCTTTTTGGTGAAAACCCCTTTATATTCTTCATGTAGTTTCATCAGCAGGTTTGTTCTGCTGCTGAGAAGAACAGCGCTCTAGTTTTCTCTTCTTTTTGCGACATAGTATCGTCTTTTCTACAATCGACTGTTCTGGGCTGCTTATGTACTCCATGCACGTGCACACTTCAAGCTTATTCCAGTCTGGATAGACTTAGCATTGACTAGAGGCAGCTAAGCTGCATTAGTGGAACGGCTTGAGCCTCAAGTGAAAGTTGACGTTAATTCTAGCCAGGCTTTTTCAAGTAAGCGCAGCTTTCTTTAGCTGCGTTGATGGAACACTCCTCTGTTTTAGAAAGTGGTAAAAACAAAAACAACAAACAAGAAACCCACAACCCCCTCTTTTCAAGTGTACAGCTGGAAACCACCTTGTGGATACAACTTGTGTTTATAAACACAACAGGGGGTTGTTCCATCAAGCTGGCTAACGGGATAGCCTAGCTTATTTCGATAAATCTCGCTAATTTAAGTGAGAATTCCATCACTGCGGCTTATGTGAGTCCCAGCTCAGTAACCATGGTAACTTAGTCAGCAGAACTAGCCTTGCTAGCTTTCATAGCTGTGTACTGGAGAGAGGTAAGTTTGCCTGTTATGAGCTGCTGCAGTGCTGGACCAACATGGCTGCTAGGAGCTAATTTTCAAAAGTATAGACCCATCTCTCGACTAGTTCTATTCAAATTCATACAATGAAGTGGAAGACATAAGCATAATAAATCTCTTGAGTGTGGGTGAAGCTTGCCTGTCAAACACACATGCATAAAAAAATGATTGTCATAACTGCCATGAGCAAAAACATTTGATTTTAGTACACATTTAGTACAAATATAGTACAAAGTACTGATTCATACGAGAAAATTACACTGTAAGTTCCGGTAAATTACATGGTAATTTATGGGAAGTTACACCGTGAAACACAGGCTGTATTATAAAGTGTCACCGATCGATTGTTTGATATGAACAATCACCTCGTTTTGATTTGTGAATATAAAATTGGTCAAAATAATAAACAAATTCATTCAATACAACTGAGAGTCAGTGAATCTAAACAATACATTTCTCCAAAGTAAAGTAAAGTAAAGTAAAGTGAAGCTAAATGTGATCAGAATTAAAACGTCACAATTTACCTTACAGTAGTTTTATATGCGGGAGCAATAAATATGTCCTAGTTTCACCGAGTGACACACGGGAAGACCTCAACCTGCATCTCGTGACTTCCATAATCGTCTGGATCGGTCTGTACGCGCTGACGTCATGTTAACGCCCACGTTCTTACACGCAGTTCAAAAGCAGAGTAACAACAGAGTGAGTCACAGTCAGCAGCTCTACGGACGTTTCATCTCTGTCTGTCTGTAACTTACATGTTTAAAATGGACTACGAGCAGTTTAGTAACATGTTTACATTCTGGATTTTTATTCTCTGTCTGACTTTCATCGTCTGGACTCCGGTTGAAGGTAAACTGACATGTTTCGCTTTTATTCGCTTGTTTCATCTGAGCGACACATGAATGAATGAATCAGTGAACATGTGAAAATATGTTTTACGGTTCATTTTCTGTGTCCACAAACTGTAATGTGAACTTAAACTAGTCGTCATATCTAATATGTCGATGTATCGCTGCTTTATATTTGTAATGTTGATACGACGTTAAAGTCTTTAAACTTTCACTAACGTTACTTAAACAATCTACGTAACAAACGTAATAGATCTAAAATCTAAATGTGGATAAACTAACCTACAGTTTATTACGCAAAACAAACAAGCAAGTCAAATAAAATATATAATAGTTTGTTCTTATTTTACATAATCTGTTACATATATTTTATTCTTTGTCCTATGTGATAATAAACTCAATTAGAGCTGCAACGATGAGTTGGTTAGTTGATCGACAGAAAATTAATCAGCTGCTATTTTGATAATCGAGTTTTTGTTTTAGTTTGTTTTCTTTTTTAAAGGTAAAATGCCAAAAAATTTGCTGGTTGCAGCTTCTCAGATGTGAGGATTTGAAGCTTCACTGTGTCGTACATGATAGTAAAACAATATCTTTGGGTTTTGAAGTGTTTATCATACAATACAAGCACTAAAATGTGAAGACATCATTTGTTAAGTTTCTAAATTGTAAATGTAAAGTACAGTCATTGTTGCTGGAAGTTTGGATTTACAGACTCCAGACTTCTCGCGCTTTTCAGAAGGTTAAATTTTCCTCCATTTTCCAGGTCAGTCTGAGGTGATTGGGTCAACTCAGCCAATCATCGCTTCTCCAGGTGATGATGTCATCCTGCCATGTCACCTGGACCCTGAGTTCAACGTACAGGGGCTGACGGTGGAGTGGTCGAAGCCCGATCTGAAGCCTGACCCCTCAGATCGGCTGAGTCGGGTTGAATACGTCCATCTTTACCGGCACAGACAGGAAGTCCCCGACATGAAGATCCCAGCGTACCTCAGCAGGACGGAGCTGTTCACAGATGAACTGGAGCGCGGAAACATTTCACTCAAGATCATGAACGTGACGCTGGCAGATGAAGGGAGATACAGATGTTTGGTTCCCAAGTTGAAGAGCAGTGTGAAGTTTGCAATTGTTCGACTTGTTGTTGTTGGTGAGTTTCTTCAGATGTTGTTGATGGTCCAAGATTAGTCTTTTTTTAGATCTGTTGATTTGACTTGTGTGTCACAAGTCATGATTGAGTACTTTTTATATACTTTTTGCCAGTAACTTTTTAGTATTGTGCTGTAAATTATAATAAATCTTGTATTTTATCCAGAATCAAAGTCTGATGAAACCTGGACAACAGAGACGCCGCATCTCCAAACTCCTGATCCAACGGATGAGACGGACGTTAAAGGTGAGAAAACGGTACAAATCTGTGAGGAAGAGAGGAAACGTCTTCAAAATCAGCTGACATGTTGTTTTTAATTACTGTGGTAATTAAAGTCTTCATATTTGTGTATCTGGTGTGTCTCCACTTATTGTAGCTCTATTTCTTTTCCCATCAGGTAGTCGTCACAGTCGGAGCGCTCTGATCTCAACTGTGGTGGTTTTCTGTGTCTTACTAATCTTTGGTGGTCTAGTTGGTGGATATTTATTTAAACAAAGGCGTCAAAAACCAAATGTAAGTCAGAAATAAACAAAACATATTGTTGCTTCTTACAGTCTGAATCATTACAGACTCTTTTGGAGACTGTTGACTAATAATTCTGTTAATTTTCCTTCCAGCATGTGAAGAATGATAACGCCTTACTCAAACCAGTCTAGCTGCCTTGCTCAAAGGTACTTTACTGGCTGGTGTTAAAGGAGATGAGAGCGTTAAACTCACTCTGATCTTTCTGGGGATTTCAACCAGACACATGTGGACTCACTGGATCAGCATTAGGGGGGTTTCTACAGTGGATACAAGCTCAAATCATCTGCTGAGAAAATGATGCAAGTGCTTGTAAGTCTGAACATGACTGTTCTGAATAATAATAATAATATGATGTAACCAGGCAACATCTGAAGGGTTTAAGTGTGATGTAAACACTGAAAAAGTGAAGCTCAGTCAAATATTCATAAAAAGGTTTGCATCATAGAAATGAAATGGACCAAAGAGAATCAGTTTTATTTACAATGTAAAGGTGACTTAATGTTCTGAGCAGCCTCTTCTACTATTTCTGTCTGTGCTGTGAGTTAAAAAGGCATCAGGTTAGTGAGACATCTGGAAAAACTCAAAATTCACCACCCTAGTTTGAATTTGGATCTGTGGCTTCTTGTTAGACCTGCACACAGAGAACCATTTTATTTGCATTTTCTTACTTTGCATCGTAGGTGCAGTCAAATTAAAAAGTTCATCCTTATGTCTTTGAGCACTTTTTTTATGTTTTACTAAAGATCATATGCAACATAATTAATGCATTCTGCTTTGTTTTCTTAATCCACAGCTCAGCTGAAGCTCTTAGATGGATCCTGGCTGGAGGAATGCTGATCCTCAAAGTGACATTTAAAAAAAAAAAAAGAAGCACCGTCTGACCTAAACACAATTGATTCAGGTCCAGAAATTACAACCTGGAGAAGAACTGTGCCAGAACTCTTAATCAACATGATTGACAGCGGCAGGATCGCTTTGCATTGAAAAACTCTGAACATCTGTGGCAGCACTTCAGACTTTACACCTCGTCCATCATTTCCAACTTTAACCTTGTTGGTTGATGAGCAACCAGAGGCGACCTCAAAGAGACCCACGAATAAGAAGAGAAAGGTTTCAGTGCTTCATAAACTTTTCGTCAGGGTCTAAATATCCTTCTCTGGAGGAGGATGATTATCAGATTTATTTTGTGTTGAACAATCTTTTCTGGGACTTTCTGGCTCGTCAGAGAAATACGAGTTAAAAACGTTTAAATATGAACTCACTTGATGGAAGAAAGTCTTATTAGCAACAAGCTTGGGGAGGGAGAAACGTCAAACTGCTGTAAAGTTTTTCGTGACTTTACAGCCACCTGATGTTTTTTTTTTTTTTCCAGCTTTTAAAGTTGAAAAGATTTTCTTTCATCCATTGACTTTGATATTTTCAACATTCTTCCACTGAAACATTTTCTGCTCTGAGATTTAACTGAAACTAATCCAAGAAATATCAACACAGGACTGTGATATGTAGTAAGGATTTTGCTGCAATTTTCAACATTTTGTGACGTTACTGTGATCTGAGCTCCAGTTTACTTAACTATAACTGGAGGAAGAATATTGTTTTTATGTATTTATGTTAAGTGATCCTGAACATTACAACCAAGAAATTTCATTTCTTTCGACTGTTATAAATCCTAATTAACATAAAAAATACAGAATAAAATATAGAATTTGAGTTTTGGCACATGTGAGTTCAGAGCTGAATTTTCCTCATAAAGTTCATTTCAAGTTAAAACGCTCTCCGCTCCCTTAACATCAACTGTCAAAGTACCTTTGAGCAGGGCAGTTATATATTCTCATATTATTCTGTCATTTAAATTACTATTATTTCTACAATAAAAGGTTTTGTTAAATGTTGTTCATTAAACTACCTTTTGCACTTTAAAACAGTTATTGTTACCTCTTGTCATGCTGGTGTTACACTTGAAAAGAACAAATCAAAGTACATTTGAGTTTTTTTTCATCTATTAAATTCTTTTTGGGGATGTCATTCTGTTATTGTGACCTGTATTACAAGGACATTTTTCAAATTTTACATTCTTTAAAACTTGATTTAAGTAACACCACTGTTAGATGAATAAAGTAGGTACAAGTTGTCAAATAAATCATATTTTTAAATGATTTCTGTGTTGTGACTTTAATCTCTCTGTTGTCTCTTTCCATGGAGGTGAAGTTCTCTGTGTGTCAGTTTGCATTTATCTCTGCTGTGTGATTATAATCTGACCTCATGTTGTTGAAAGCAGCTGAACAGATAACTTTTTAAACTGTTCAATCATAAAGGTAAAGTTCAAGCCACCATGATCATGTTTTGCTGCTGCAGTTTAACTCAGCAGTAGGTTAAATAGCTTGTGGAGGCTAATGACAGCTAACTTTAGCTAACTTAGTTTGGTGAATTGTTGACTTCTCTCTACTGTGTGTGTGTGGTTCAACACAAGTTTCATAGTCTTGATTTAGTCTCCAAATGCCAAACTAGATATACTGACAGAGTAGCATCACAGTTATCTGTCATGACTATGCAACCAGACAATTAAATAACACACTAAATGTCACAAAAATATGGAGTTACAGAATCAAGACATTCAGAGAATCCTCAGAACTTGAATCTAAACTTGTGCTTCACCAAACCAGCTGCAGCAACAAGGCTTTTAAAATTTCCACTTCACTGTTAAACCATCATGACCTGCAAGATTAGATGCAGGTTCAGTTTTATTCATCAACTTTTTCAGCAACTCACTTTTAAAAGTGTACTTTGGCAAATCTTGGTGTGTGGCTCCATCTAGTGGTTAAAAACATGTATGTTGTGGACAAGAGAGGGTCAATGTTTCTTCTTCTGGTATTAAAAGGCTCTGTTTAAACTGTGTAGCCTTTAGAAAAACCTTTTTTGTAAATAAAAACCCTTCGTCTTCTTTGTCGATAATTCTGCCTCTTACCTTTTGGAGGGATTTCTGAGCTGCATCAACTCTCAAACCAAAGCAGATACAGTATGGAGCTCAGATGAGAAGATATATTGGATCAGAATAATAATAATAATAAACATGAAGTCTGACTCCACAGTATCCACAGTATTTTATTCTGTGTGCTGAGACTTTTCACTCTATACTTTTAGGCATTTTGCTAAAAATACCCAAAACACAGTTGGAAATTCATTGTAAATAAAAGCTGAAAATCCTTTTGTCTTCAACAGATTGATGAAGGTGAACTCTCTGTAGATCCGACGTTCTTTCTCTTGGAGCATCAGTGCTAAACATCCCACCAATAGACACTGAAAAACCCTAAAAAAGACAAAGGAGTTGTAACATTCACTGCTGACGTGAATCAAATGCAACCACATAAGACTGAGACTGTTACATGAGTGTTATATTATAATTGAGTGAACCAATGTTTCTTCAGATTCATATTCAGATTAATTCTTGGGATAATTTCCACATGAAATTCAGCAGTGGTTGCCAGCCGAGTTTGGTCTCTGAGGTTTATCAGCTGTAACGTGACCACAGTTCACAAGCTGACTGAGGTCTGGATTTTCTTTCTGGCACTTTTCCTCTTTCAGATGAATAATTTCTTTTTCCAAATGCTCCTTTTCTTGCTGCAGATGTGACACTTGCTCCTGAAGATTATTGATTTCATCCTCCAGATGATTCCTGCTTAGACCATCAGTCTCATCACCTGCATGAGGGAAAACTGGTTCACGTCAGATACTTCTGTAGTGCTTGTGGAACATAATTGCAACTGTAATATACTGTAGTTTTTAGATATACAGTTAAAATCACAAAATAAATCTGAAGATGTGTTACCCCTGCTGATAGTCCTTTTCAGACTCTGGAATCTTTGTCCTGGTGTTTTAGAGGCTGGAAAAATATATTTAGTTTCAACCATAAGTTGCAGTATGAATGGATGCATGAACCACATTGTTCAAACTACTTGTGTTTGTTGTCATATGTGTCATATAGAGAAGCTAAATCACTTACTGTATTTGTACATCAATATGAGCAGTGTAACAATAATCATTACACATACAACTGGAAGTCCTTTGAGTGCAGATTCTGATTTTTTCAGTAAGAAGATCGCTGAAAATAAAAAAATAAAGACATTAAGAACAATTTTAATCGCATGTCTGTTTGTCGTGTTAGATGACAGAGTTGTTCTGAATATTAGATTAACAAAGAAGTGAACTCTACTGGATGATGTTTATGTTGTTCTCCCATCGGTTGACATCTTTTGCATGAACTGTAAAGCCATCAATGATATTTTCAAAGTTCCTGCTAAAAACATACATATTTCATTTAAACAGATGGACATTTTTCAGTCTCAGTTCATTTATTTTCACAGACCCAACAGCGACCCCTACTGTTAACCTCTACAAGAGTGAGGGAAAAACTCCCTAAAACCTGAAATTAAGGAGACTATAGAGGAAATCTAGTGAAGGCACCACAAGACGAGGATCCAGCCTCCCTGAACGGAAGCTCTGAAATAACACGGTACTGATAATCACTTAATGATAAAGACGTCTGAGTGGGTGCACATCTGTATTTTACTATATAATATACTGTAAATCATTAAGTTCATGCCTTCAGTACTGTGTCGTGGGTAGAAAAATTCCACTTGTATTCTACTCTTTGTTTATTTTTTAATATTTTATTTAGTGTATTTTTACAGTATTGTCTGAGTTAGATCGTCACTGATTAAAAGCATTTCCTTGTCATAATGTGTACAGTTGTAGGAGGCTGCAATGTAGTGGTCAATATGTTTGTAGCCTCAAGAAATAAACCTTGATAAATGTGTTGTAGTATTTTCCAAGACAAGCCCAGGTAACCAGTTGTTTGAGTATCTGGATGCTGACGTAATATACCAATATGTGATAGAAACAGGAAGTGAAGAAGTTCCAATAGCAGAACAGGATGTGGGGGAAAATAGTACAAAGAGTTTTGATCTAGTGAGAGTTTATATTTCCTTAAATTCATTTTCATCTTGTGATGTGGGGCTGCCACGGTAAGATAATTTTCCCACTGACTGATAAACTCGTGACAACACCGGTGACACCTGTTACACTGGACAGATATTCGTCAATCTGTAGACCCTGCTGAAAAAAACAGCATAGACCAGCAAAGGTGGTTTTCATGGTGAATTTCAGCCAAGATAAACAATTAACTACAATGAAACTAACTATATTAAAGAGTTTCGCTCTAGTGAGAGTTAATATTTCTTTACATTTATTTTCGTGCTGTGATGTTTAGAACCAGAACCGCTTAGAACCAGAACCGGAACAACTCGCCTGTCATCCGGAGAGAGACACACCGAGAGCAGGCAGAGAGCTGCAGAATTGCTGCAGATAAAAAGCACCGAGACCCTGAAACATGAGAGCAGCTGCTCGCTAACAGCTAGCGTTACGTTTGTTTACAGCAGAGAGCAGGAGGGTCAAACGTAAAACTCCGCAACTTTTGGCTGCGACTCTGCTGTTGCTGCAGACGCTCCCGGAGCAGACAGTCAGTTTATAAATGTAGCGGCCGTCGTCCGACTAAGTATTGATAACACGCTTGATACTTTATAAATTGGAGATTTTTTATTTGATGAACGTGGGCGCTGATAACAATGAAATAAATGGGGTTGTTTCTATTGAAAAAGCAAAACTACGCTATGGGCGGCGGGCAAGTAATGTTATCGGTGTATGTCCCGACACCGTGTAACACCGATAACAATGACCACTGCGGCATCTCTACTGTGATACAATACAATCTTATTCGCCGCAGTAGATATGAGATGCGACTTCAAAATCACCATGGAAACCAGTTAGATTGAAAACCATAGGTACCATACCCGTTCACCCGGTTCCGCAGTGGAGAAACAGCTCAATAAATGTGAAACTGAAACTGCTGGATTAATTGAATTATCAATCAACAGGGAAATAATATACAACAACTTTTATTTTGACTTGATTTCTCTTTATTATCTGAGTATTTTTGAGGGCTCATTGTTGTTGGAAGGGGGAAAATGTGACTTCCACAACCACCTGGAAAGTTCCAATAAACACAAAGTGTTATGGCACGTGTCATGTGAACTGAACTTTTCCGCACGTTTAAAAAGCAAAAGTAACAACAGAGTGAGTCACAGTTCAGGAACTCTACAGACGCCTCATCTCTGTCTGTCTGTAATTTACATGTTTAAAGTGGATTTTGAGCAGTTTAGTAACATGTTTACATTCTGGACTTTTATTCTCTGTTTGACTTTCATCGTCTGGACTCCGGTTGAAGGTAAACTAACATGTTTCTCTACTATTCGCTCGTTAATTCAACGTTTCACCTGAGCGACACTTGAATGAATCAGTGAGCGGATGAAAATATGTTTTACGGTTCATTTTCTGTGTCCACAAACTATAATGTGAACTTAAACTAGTCGTCATATCTAATATATCAATGTATCGCTGCTTTATGTTTTAATGTTGATACATGTTAAAGTCTTTAAACCTTCACTAACGTTACATAAACATTCTACGTAACAAACGTAATAGATCTATAGTCTAAATGTAGATAAACTAACCTATAGTCTATTACTCAAAACAAACAGTCAAAAACATAAATAAAATATACAATAGTTTGTTTTTATTTTACATAATCTGTTACCAGTGTAGTACTCGAGTCCAGGACTCAGACTCGATTCGGACTTGCGCACTGATGACTCAGACTTGAACTCGAGCATTGACTGCATTCGGACTCGGAATTTGTGGACGTGGACTCGAAGTTGTTAATTGATAAAGACGTAATATATATTCGATTTTTTTGCCGGTCATATTTTCACATAGCCACCCTCTGGTTCACGTCACGCACACAGCAGCTGCTGCACAGACATTGTAGCCACACACTCACACACACACACACACACACACACACTATGCAGTCGCACACACTGCGGAAAGATACTACCGCCCAGTGGCGGCTGGAGACTCAAAAAATTGGGGAGGACAGGAGGGAAACCAACATAGAATCTTACAACAAACCGCATCAAACTTTATCATTGTCCCCCACCTGATGAAATCAGAGGGATGGGGGGCAATTTTATATGCCAATAAAACAATTTGCTTTCAAAATCAAAAACCCCTGAGTGGTGTAAAGGCTGCTTCTTTAAATACATTTAGCATATACATATTGTTTCTAAACAAAGAAGAGCTCATTTTAGCTGTAGAGTGGTTCAGATGTGTGATTTTACCAACAAAGTATTAATTAAAAGTATTAATGCATGTATCAAATACATGACTTACACACTCTTGTCTATGTTACAAAATACATATACAAAATATAGTCTACAAAGCTGATATATTAACACTTGTTATTCTAGTTACTTTAAGCTTATTACTAAATATACGACTCAGCTTTAGAACCAACAATGAAGAAACTGTCACATGCAAGCAACCAGACCTCATTCACTAATCACACAACATCAACAGGTGACTGAACAACCACTCAATTAAAAACTGGATCAAGTCCAAATGAATGAGTGAGTCCAGACAGCTCACTGTAACTTCAACAGGCAAACTACCTGTTATGGAATTTTTCATCTTTAGAGGTTACAAATTGGGTCACATTGGGTCAAGCTTGGCTTTGAGGTCACACTGTAATTCTTAATCAGAGATGAAGATATCTTCTCCTTGAGACTTCAGCTGTCTGTGATGTTTTGGGGAAGGCAGAAACCTCTCTGATAGAGGGTATATCAGCATTTCCATGGTTACCAAGGTCAGAGGAGGCTTCCCTAAACAACACAGATGGGTGGATGACACAGACGCTCAAACCAAAACTGCTGAAATTACACGCAACATGACTTTAACGGTCACGGGTAAAGTGCAGTTCCTTGTTTAGAAACTAGTGAACCAATCAGACTAATTTTTCATATTGTAGGCTGATAAAGACGAGGACTCGGACCTTCAGAGGGCAGAACGGAAAGAGACAGCATCAGAGCAAGACACTCTGGTGTTTACTGTTTTTCGTTCTCCACTTGACCAAATGCTTCAATAAACATTTTCAGCTTTAAGACATCAAAAGTCTTGTGTGCGCCTTTCTCCACTGCTGACCATTGCTCAAAATATCTCCTATCCTCCCACCACCACTTCACTGTTCTTTCTCCTCCTGCCCTGCAGCTGTCACTGTTGAAGCATTTTAAACAGAATTTCAATAATGGATTTTTTCCAAAGAAGAGAGAAAAAATATTTTATAAATAATGCTGAGATTTGGTAATGGTTTATTTCAACCAAATATTCTTTTTCATATTTTGATCTCCCTCTTGCCTCTCAAAACATAGAGGAGGAGCAACTTCCTCTGCCTCTATGGACCAGCCTCCACTGCTACAGCCACACACACACACACACACGTTGTTGTTGGTATGGAAGTTCTTTAGCGTGAGCGAAGAAGATGCAAAGATCGGAATTTGTAATACCTTTAAGTCCAAAACAAACAAAAAAAAAACTGAAAATGAGAATCGCCAAAAATTCGAGAAAATTGCAATAGGTGCATCATTAATGTTAATATGAAATCACGGCTGTGGCATTTTTGTTTATTTGTATGTCAGCTCTTTGACTGTGCCAGAGTGAAGCACTGGAGCCCATCTTGGAACTCGACTCAGACTCAACCTTAATGACTCAGAAGGTTAAATTTTCCCTCCATTTTCCAGGTCAGTCTGAGGTGATTGGGTCAACTCAGCCAATCATCGCTTCTCCAGGTGATGACGTCATCCTGCCATGTCACCTGGACCCTGAGTTCAACGTGAAGGGGCTGACGGTGGAGTGGTCGAAGCCCGATCTGAAGCCTGACCCCTCAGATCGGTTGAGTCGGGTCGCGTACGTCCATCTTTACCGGGACAGACGCGAAGTCCCCGACATGAAGATCCCAGCGTACCTCAACAGGACGGAGCTGTTCACAGATGAACTGGAGCGCGGAAACATTTCACTCAAGATCATGAACGTGACGCTGGCAGATGAAGGGAGATACAGATGTTTCATCCCCAAGTTGAAGAACAGAGTGAAGTTTGCAATTGTTGAACTTGTTGTTGGTGAGTTTCTTCAGATGTTGTTGATGGTCCAACATTTGTCTTTTTTAGATCTATTGACTTGACTTGTGTCAAACAAATTACATGGTTGAGCACTTTCTATGTAATGAAACCCAGATGTCAGAATGTGATGCTTTTAAAACTTTTTGTCAGTAACTTTTTAGTATTGTGCTGTAAATTATAATAAATCTTGTGTTTTTATCCAGAATCAAAGTCTGATGAAACCTGGAC
This sequence comes from Thunnus albacares, assembly GCF_914725855.1. Classification (NCBI taxonomy): domain Eukaryota; kingdom Metazoa; phylum Chordata; class Actinopteri; order Scombriformes; family Scombridae; genus Thunnus; species Thunnus albacares. The sequence continues at coordinate 4,307,400 of NC_058127.1, read as the reverse complement.
AACAGAGACGCCGCTGCATCTCCAAACTCCTGATCCAACGGATGAGACGGATGTAGAAGGTGAGAAAACGGTACAAATCTGTGAAGAAGAGAGGAAACGTCTTCAAAATCAGCTGAAATGTTGTTTTTTTAATTAAAGTCTTCATATTTGTGTATCTGGTGTGTCTCCACTTACTGTAGCTCTATTTCTTTTCCCATCAGGTGGTCGTCACAGTCGGAGAGCTCTGATCTCAGGTTTGGCGATTGGCTGCATCTTACTAATCGTTGGTGGTCTAGTTGGTGGATATTTATTTAAACAAAGGCGTCAAAAACCAAATGTAAGTCAGAAATAAACAAAACATATTGTTGCTTCTTACAGTCTGAATCATTACAGACTCTTTTGGAGACTGTTGACTAATAATTCTGTTAATTTTCCTTCCAGCATCCAAAGCATGACATCGTTGAAAGCAAATCACCTTCAGTCTAGCTGACTTGCTCCAATGTGGTTTACTGGCTAATGTTAAAGGAGATGAGAGCGTTAAACTCACCTGGATCCTTCTGGGGATTTAAACCGGAGACATGTGGACTCACTGGATCAGCATTAGGGGGGTTTCTACAGCAGATACAAGTTTTCTTTGTCCACAGCTCACCTGAAGCTCCTAGATGGATCCTGGCTGGAGGAATGCTGATCCCCAAAGTGAAAAAAAGTGATTTTTAAAAGCACCACCTGACTTAAAACTGACTTAAACCTTCCTGAAAACGATTGATTTAGATCCACAGCCTGGATAAGAACTGTGCCAGAACTCTTAATCCACATGATCAGCGGCAGGATCGCTTTGCATTGAAAAACTCTGAACATCTGTGGCAGCACTTTAAACTTTACACCTCGTCCATCATTTCCAATTTTAACCTTGTTGGTCGTTGGGAAACCAGAGGCGACCTCAAAGAGACCCACGAATAAGAAGAGAAAGGTTTCAATGCTTCATAAACCTTTTCTTTAACTTTTGGTTCTTAATGTCCTTCTCTGGAGGAGGATGATTATCAGATTTATTTTGTGTTGAACAGTCTTTTCAGGGACTTTCTTGCTTGTCAGAGAAATACGAGTTAAATATGTTTAAATATGAACTCACTCGATGGAAGAAAGTCTTATTAGCAACAAGCTTGGGAGGAAAAATCATCAAACTGCTGTAAAGTACCAAAAGACATGATTTATTTCAACTGAGAAAGGTCAATAGAAGACTTATCAACTTAAACGAATGAATTATTTGAATTATTCTTTTTCAGAATAAATCATGTTTTTTGTTATTTTACAGCCACCTGACGCTGATTTTCTTTCATCCGGTAATATTTCAACATTCTTCCACTGAAACATTTTCTGCTCTGAGATTTAACTGAAAGTTCCAAGAAATATCAACACAGGACTGTGATATGTAGTAAAAAGAGGATTTTGCTGCATTTTGCAACATTTTGTGACATTACTGTGATCTGAGCTCCAGTTTACTTAACTATAACTGGAGGAAGAATATTGTTTTTATGTATTTATGTTAAGTGATCCTGAACATTACAACCAAGAAATTTCATTTCTTTCGACTGTTATAAATCCTAATGACTGTTTTTGTTTCTGTCACAGTGTTAAAACAGTGTCTCAGAAGGATGGAGTGAAGAATTTAGGTTATTATGTTTTGTTGTTAGTTCTGTTAAGCTGATCATTGACTTGAGGTCACCCTTCCCTTTTTTTACTGGTCACATTGACTGATTATGAGCCCACAAGCTTGTTTCACTACTGAAGTGAAACATGTTAAATATAGAATTTGAGTTTCAGCTGCAGTTTTCTGCCACATGTGAGTTCAGAGCTGAATTTTCCTTATTAAGTTTGTTTTAAGTTAAAACGCTCTCCGCTCCCTTAACATCAACTGTCAATGTGCCTTTGAGCAGTGCACCCACAGTATCCCTCAATATAGTTGTATCCGTTATATTTTTTACATTCTCATATTGTTCTGTCATTTTAATGAGTATTGATTCCACAATATAAGATTTTGTTATATCATGAGCATTAAGCTACCTCTTGCACTTTAAATCAATTAGGTAGCATTACCTCTTGTCATGCTGGTGTGACACTGACTAAAAATCTCAAAGCATTAAATGTAAGTACATTTGAGTTTGTTTCATATGGTACATTCTTTTTGGGGATGTCATATTTTTATTGTTCCCTTTATTACAAGGACATTTGTCAAATTTTACATTCTTTAAAATCTGATTTAAATAACACCATTGTTAGGTGAATTAAGTGGGTAAAAATGACCAAATAAATCACATTTTTAAATGATTGCTGTGCTGTGACTTTAATCTCTCTGTCTGCTGTGTGATTATAATCAGACCTCATGTTGTTGAAAGCAGCTGAACACATAAACTTTTTAAACTGTTCAGTTATAAAGGTAAAGTTCAAGCCACCATGATCATGTTTTGCTGCTGCAGCTTGATTCAGCAGTAGGTTTAGCTTGTGGAGGCTAATGACAGCTAACCTCAGAGACAGATTGCTGACTCAACCACGAATGCAAGATGCATCTGCAGAAAAGTGTGTAAGAACCTGCGTGGCCTTAAAATACATCTGGCCAGGATGCAGTGCAGGGAGCAGGAGGATGTACGTGCGTCCATGAAAAATTTGCCAAATCTTCTCTGCCAATTTTTGGCAGAGTTTATCCAGGCCAGCCAAGGCTCCCAGCATCTTAGGATGTAACATAATGTATTACAAGGGTTTGTGACTGTGTCATGTAGCACTTATTTTCTTGATGTTGCTGTTGTTTCTCCAGCTATGAGAGAGGTCCTGTAGCATCGATGCATAGTATAGCCTTTATCTTCATCCTAAAGTGACTGTGTAATAGTTCAGGGGTATTTCACCATGTGCCATTGATGGCTGGGAGTACATTGGTTTTCATTACAACCAAAGACGACAAAAGTTGTACTTGACTCTGCAAACAGATAATAAAATATATGTAAAGTTATCCTGCCAACGCTATCTCGCTATCAATAATGCCTACCGTTTGAATAAAATAACGTAAGTTTTGTTTAGCATGACGTTGCTAATGTTAGCTTGTATTAGCAAAACAATAAAACATTTATAACTGCTATCTTACTTGTGAGCTATAACATATAGTATTATAGACTAAATAATTAAATAACATCTTCACCTCATCGCTTGACTTGTTAGAAATGCTCGAACTTGTTGTGGACGATGACATCTTCAGCAAATAGCTTCTTGTCCTTGAAGGCCACTGTAGTTTCTGGAATCTCTCCAAAGTCTTAGGGAGGGGAGGGGTGAGTGGCGGAGTGCTTCAATCTAGAACCTCACCGTTAGATGCCGCTAAATACCACACATATTACACACTGGACCTTTAACCCCAAACATGTCCAAAATCTACATATAGCATCCCGTGAAAGTGTTGCTGCAAGCTTCAAGTTATTATATATCATTACATTCTTTTGTGGATAAAAGCCATTTGTCCTGTCCAAACATTATGTTGATCACATTTGTCCCTTGACCTTTTCCAGTATAATTGATGGTTTATTGCCCATTTTCCCAGCACCAGTATACTGTAAATACAAGGATTTTACAGTTTTCTGTGTTTGGCAATTGATTGGACTGCTGTCACGTAGTAACAGAATATAGTGGAATGGATTCTAGTTCAGTAATATACCAGTTTTCCTGCAAAATAAAATTTTAGTTAAAACAGAAACAGGTATGGATTTAGGATGTTTTAATGGTTATGTAGCATGTTAACATCTTTCACATGCAACAGAGTACAGTGCAGCTTATATATTACATTGTTAATATTTTTTTTGCCCTGAACTGACTTGACATAGGAACTGTGTCTTTGTGCACAGTAGAAGGAAAAACATAGTTAGCCGTGAAAAACGTAATAAACTGGTGGAACTTTACAGTGTATTCCAAGTTTAAAGGTCTTACTTTCATAATGTGATGTTCTGTATTTCCCTTTTTTAAAGTATTTTAGGGCATTTTTGCTTTTTATTTAAAGGACAACAGAGGAAATGAAAGGAGAGAGATAGCAAATGACATACAACAAAGAGAACCGGACGTTGCGGTCACAGCGTATGGTATGCATCTTAAACACAAGGCCACCACACTCTTCTGTATTTCCTTTTGTAACAGGTTGTGGAAATGTATCTATCTTAGTGTAAACCAATGCACTAGTAGTTATGGTAAAAACGCAGGATGACCTCATTGTTTGAACTTTTTTTTATCCTCTGGTACAGCATAAGGCCACCACTGAAGATTCCCTGTTTTCCAGGAAGTTGTCATTTCATGGGATCTTTAAATTAGCAAAAGTTCAGATATCAAAAGATGAGGTGTTTCATTTTTACAAACTGTGCTGATGACTTTTTGTGCTTGTGGGCATGTGGATTTTGTAATCATATGACTGTAAATAAAAAATGAATTACTTTTGACTCATAACTCTACCGTATTTTTGGCTGTGATTAAATGTTGCACTTTGGTTTTGATATGAACTTCCTGTATTCCAAATTTATACCTAATGAAAAGTAATCTCAGTGAAAGCACTTTGATGGCTTATTTGCAGACAGTATTGCGGCATAGGCATAATTATTGAGAGCATATTGTATTACATACTACCTAAGACTTTATTCTAGGGTTAAACATAAACGTCTCGAGGACTTTAGACCTGGTTCAAATGAGTTCATGTGGCACAGATTAATCACTTTGACAGATCAGACGTCAATCATTACAGCGGCATTACACTCTTAATGTTTAGCTACTGTTTACAGAAATTAATTAACAAAAAATGCAGGCTAAATGTCAAATGTGCTGAGCTATACCTTTTGTTGTGGCTCAGCTATTCACCACTACTAGAGGTGAGAGCCACAAGAACAAGAAGTATCAAGACACTTTTGTACTGCAAGACTTAGTATGCAAAGCTAGCAGAGACGAAGGTGAAGATTTGAAGACTTTCATTATCACAACTAATCCTTTATTTTCATGTATATTTGTGTACATGTTCCTCTATTACGAAATATATTATCTTAGATAATGCATTTACAAACAAAGACAGGAAAATGTTATCTAAACTTGTCATATTTATTATAAACTAATTTGGTGTAAATATCCATCCACAATACAGGTCGTATTCCTATTTCACAAAGAAAGTGCGAAAAATGTATGATAAAAACATTGTTGTGTTAAAATAAAATTGCTTCTTTTTTCAGCGAATAATCTCCCACAAAAACTTATTTTACTACATTCACATTACCAAAATACTGCACTTCATCATCATCTGTTAGACTCTATGTCAGTGCACAGACTTACTAAATTATAAGGCTTCCAGTACTTCCCTTTACATTTGAGGGTCTACAGGTATGATCTTGATGTAGATGCCGTTGAGTGAGCGAAGCACCAGTCTAGGAATTATCTTGGGTTTCCTTGTGGGGTCCTCTATCAGTTGATATCTCTTCAGTGTCAGCGCTATCACCACTTTCATCTCATTCATGGCAAAGTTCTGACCAATGCAGTTCCTGAAGAGGAAAACATAAAACATAATACCAATATGATGATAAATTAAATGCTTTTGAGCAATAACATAAAAGGACAGTAACATGTCATTAGAGTGAGACACGCAGCGGATGAACCATAGATGTTCATCATTTTCACTCGGAGGCAAAAAAATAAGGGTTGTTTTGAGATCAAAAACACCAACTGTCAGTAACAACATGATCAGAATTGCACTTGCACACGTCCTTTTTTGCATGAAGAGGAGGTGAACAATATAACAGAAACAAATTAAAGCTGCAAGCAGCGATGATCGGGCCCTCGCGTCCTTGCGTAAGTCGGGGTGCAGCGTTGGTGAAGGGCTTCTGTCACGGGCATGTAGATGTCTTCAGACCCGGGCTGTTTTCAGACAGTGCAAGAGGAGATTAACATCACTTCCTCAATCACCTACTCTGCCTGATGCTGGGGCTGCTGCATTGAAATGTCATAAGGGGCGCTATGGAGCCAGTTTGCATCACTGACTGAATATTGGTATGTAGACGTGTTCAGGCTGGGAGTCTTATCAAACATGTACAGTTTGATGTAGCCCTTTAGCATTTACACTAAAGTTATAGCAATTTCGTCTGTCATGGCGAAACATCAGAACTCAACGCCACGCCACGGCCATACGCTTCAACGATAGCTAAATCTTTTGATAACTTTTGATCATACACTAGTGTAGATGACACAAACTGATTTTGAAGGTGTTACGATGAATTTTGTAGGAGGAGTTTGTTAAAATACAAGGTATGCGAAATGGCCAAAAAAAACGTGAAAAATGACCACTTTTTTTTTTCAAGATGGCAACTTCCTGTAGGACTTACAATATGGCTCCAAGAGGCTTTTTTGTGCGTCTTGACATGATAAATAAGCCTTGTGAATTTCATTTTTCTATGTTAATCTGGAAGGCAGGGCTACAATTTTGAAATTTTCAAAGGGGTGCTGTTGAGACATATTGCCATGTCTATGCAAATGACCTATCCAGGATTTTAACTGGTGTCACTCCAGACATGTGTGCCAAGTTTCGTGACTGTAGACCCATCCCTTGTCCCTAAAAAACAGCATCGTATTTCATGACAAAGGATGTGTCGCCATGGCAACGGTGTTTGGTTATGGGTCATGACCTGCTAAATTTAGCATCACCAAGGTCTTACATCTTAGCTGAGTCAATTTCAGGTTCATCGGCCAAATTGCCTTGGAGTAATACAACAAAGAATGAGGCATGTTACTTCCTGTTGCCAGTAGGTGGCGCTATGATTCAGATCCAGTATTGACACATGGATGCGTTCAGGGTGGGACTCTTTTCAAGCAAAAAAGGTTTGGCCACGCCCCCTTCGCAATGTCGAAAACTCACCGTTTTAATAACTTTTCATCTCCCAGGTCTGTAGATGATACTGACCAAATTTGAAGTTGCTGAGGTCAAATCTCTAAGAGTTTGTTAAAGTATGTGGGCTGGAAATGACCAAATCTGCGTCAAAATTGCAACTTTGATCCAAAATGGCCGACTTCGTGTTGGACTTCGGGTATGTGTCCAAGAGACTTTTTGGTCATGATACATAAGCATACCGAATTTTGTTCTTCTACGACAATCCGTATCGAGGTGCTCAGTTTTCCAAATTTTCTAGGGGGCGCCGTTGAGCCATTTTGCCCCGCAAAATTTCATCGCTTTTGATGTATGTGCAAAGTTTAACAACTTTTCGTGCACGTTTAGGCCCTCAAAAATGCATTTGTTTCGGAAGAAAAATAATAATAATAGAGAAAAATTCCTTGAGTTACAATAGGGCCTTCACACTGTCAGTGCTCGGGCCCTAATGAAACGTGTGAAAAAAGAAGCTCAAAGCTTAGTTTTTAAAGACTTTTTCTTTGTCACATGAGCAACTGGTGAACAAGCAATAAGCTTCACCAAATTGGTATTTCCTGCACAGCTGTAGTATTGTATAGTGTTTCTTATATGTTGTCCATAAACCGCAACACATTTTTTACTATTCAACTTTATAGAAAATCATTAGAGGTAATTTTATTACACAGATCCATCTTAGTCTTAATGTGTTTGCATAGTAGCATGAATGACTGTCAACTACAAGACTGAACATATTAACAAGCTGATTCAAGACACAATCACCATTTTTAACTGACTAAAACTTGCTTACTAAAATCCTAAATCCAATATAAGGTCTGGTTCTGATGTAAGTTGAATATTAGAAAAAAACAAACAAACAAAAAAAAAAAAAACATACACACCAAAACTCAAAAGTATTCACTGTAAAGACTCATATAATGTATATTAATAAGAGGATTGATCATGGGTTACACTGAGTTCACCCTATCTCTTCTTTACTCTAACCCCTCATAAAACCTAACGTTTTTTTTTTTATTGTGTTGGTAAAAATGGGCTGCTGCTAGCTTACATGTCCACAAAGTGCAGACTTTTGTTAGATTAATAAGTATACAGTGAGTAACTGTAAACTGAGAACACCCCTGCTTTGCTCCGAGTGACAGTTTTCGGTGTCAGGTGTGGACATACCTTGGCCCAGCAGAGAACGGCACAAACGCATGTGGTGACCTTCTGAAAGAATTCTCTGGCAGGAAACGAAGTGGGTCAAAGACCTACGGTGACAAAAGATGGAAAAAACAGTGTGGTGTTATTATCCTGCAGGTTTCTGTGTTGTAAAGCACCTAGACAATCAGAAAGTTTCTATATACTTCATTTGTCCAAGGAGAATTGAGTAAATCCATGCTCATTCAAGCACACACACACACATTATATATATATATATATATATATATACATACACACACCAGTGGTGCCCAGTCTTATTAGAGACATAATTAATCGTCAACAATGTCACTTCCATTATTTGACAAATTTCATATTGATGCAGAACTCTGGTTTGTTATCCATTGTAATATTGTGTTGTTATGTCCACCATGTAGTGAGTGAACACTCATTTACCCAGAATGAAATCAGCACCCTGTAGTGACACGCTCCACTCTACCACCAGCTGATAAACCTTCACTTACATCAGGGTTTTCCCAGACATCTGCATTCCTGTGAATCCCATACATATTTGTTCCGACAATACAACCTAAGGAGAAAAAGAAAATAAGATTTTGATGTAGGCTTGTGCTGGTACTGTAGACTATGTTTGGTATACCTAAAAAGTGAATGACTGCAAACAGACTTAAATACTGTATATTAGGTGGTGACTCTCATTATCACCCATACTGTATGATAAAGCTCTGGCTATCCCTTAACAAGCATCTGTACACTGGTGGATCAGTCATTACAAACTCATGCTGTGCAGCGAAATTTAGTTCAAACCCACATAAGTTAATTAAATTCAAACAGAGATCAGTTTTGTCGGTGCACGTCAAGAATGTTTCCGTTTGATGTTTCCATTTGACATATAAAGCATGATACCGACAGTGTGGAATAAGATGATTTTAACGAGCTTAAAGCTACTTGAGTGGAAACAAAGAGGAGGAAAATGCATGTTAAAGGGTTAATGTGTGCTGCAAGTTGTGCAAGAGCCAAAGGTCCATTATGGAAAAACAAAACAAACAGAAGATAGAAGTTAATATTTTTTCCTAGTAGGGTAAAAGTTATTATGTATGGAACACCGTCCTCTCTTATCTATATGAACTTTCCAAAAACATTAACTGTGACATCTTCACTTCTTCCTTTTATAATTAGACAGAACTACACCACTGACCTTCCGGCAAAGTCCTTCCATCAAAAAAGGTCATGGGTTTGGTTGTTTTTCTGGACGTTCCTGGCACAGGAGGGTAAAGACGCAGGGATTCTTTTATGCACATTGTGGTGTATGGAATTTGACTGAGATCCTCCCTGAAAAAGACAGACACAGTGAAGTGGAGGGCCTTAAAGTCACGCAAACCAGCTGCTGACTTGCATATGGCAACGTTATCAATGTGTAAGCCAACCATTCCATAGTGTCCTTGCCATCCAGGGCTTGAATGATCTCCTCCCTGCATATCTTCTGGTGTTCTGGGTGGCAGGCTAGACAGTAGAGGATGAAGGAGATGCCACTGGCTGTGGTGTCATGGCCCTCAAACATGAATGTGTCCACTTCTGCTCGTATATCGTCATCTGAAAGACCCTGCTGCTTCTCATCCTGATGTTAAGATAAAAGACAAAAATAGAAAAATAAATGACAAATAAATGTATTATTTGTTACTACTGTGACTACTATTACTAATAGACTATATTCATTCAACTATATTTGTTATATATTTAACTTCATTTGTGAGGCACTTTTTAAAATTTCCCTTTGGTATAAATAAAGTATTAATCTATCTATCTATCTATCTATCTATCTGTTAAACCATAATAAAAGCCAATAAAATATACAATAAAGACACAGCAGTCTGGCTGGTGTTGAGTATTGGAGTCATGGAGGTAAAACATGTCTGTCTATTCCCTCAGAGGGTGGAGTTAGCAGTGACAAGGGAAGTGGATGTCCCAAACTGGGATATAACAACATTGGACAAAACGGCAGCTGACAAGTCAACACCAAACACATGTTTGGATCGCGGAGAGAACATAAATTGAGTTGAGGATATAAGACAACAATTTGGTCCCTTGTCTGTGACGCCGGCTGCCAGAAACCAGTCCTGCTTCCGTCAACTAAGAACCATGTCCAGAATTAAAACAATACTTAAACCCAGTGACCTAGAAAAAGTCATTCACGCACTTATCTTTTCAAGACTAGACTACTGTAACTCCTTTTTGGCATAAACCAAAAGTCACTCTCTCACCTCCAACTAGTTCAGAATGCGGCAGCTTGGCTTCTTACTGGTTTTAACAGACAACATCACATCACCACAACCCTGGCTTTGAGATTTTACTGATCACTTTTAAAGCACATTTGGATCTGGCTCCACGCTACATAACAGATATGTTGACCCTATATGAGCAGCCTTAGATCCTCTGGTGGGGCCTTCTGGCTGTTCTGAAGTTGAGGCTTAAATATAAAGGTGACTGTGCTTTTGCCATCAGGGCCCCTCAGCTTTGGTACAACCTGCCTGAGGAGATAAGACTCGCAGAATCAGTTCTTTTAAATCACTTCTTAAAACCCATTTTTATAGACTTGCTTTTGTGTGATGTTGTCTTTTTACCGTCTTTTTGTCTTTCATCGTCTTTTGTCCTCTCTCTACTGTGTTTTTGGTGTCTTTTGTCTTGTCTTAACTTTATCCCAATTTTGTCTTGCTTTTGTTTTGTTTTGGCCTTACTGTTTGGCTTTCTGTTTATTTATTGCTTTCTGTGTATATGCTTTTTAGTATTTGTCCTGTTATGTTTACCCTGTTTAACAGACATTTTACAGAAACAGTTTTATCTTTTTGTGTCGTTGTTCAGTATGAAAACCTTAACATGCTTATATACAAAGTTGTGGTGATTTAGGCCCAACTCAGGAATGTTTACAGCAACCAGAAGCTTGCAGAAGGCCAACACTCTCCTTAGAACTGGAGTTTTTGCCTTCAAGCCGCTGCTCAAGAGTACCTTGTAAGAGGACAAAAACCTGAATGTTGCCTTTGTGTCAGTGGTCATTAATATGCTGAGCATCGGAAAGCTTATGCACAATGATATTTTGCAGCCCTCTCTGCTTGCTTTTGCCACTTGCATGTTATTTGCACTTTATGCTACCGAATCTCTAATATGATCTCAGGTTTTTCACATCATTGCACTTAATTCTTTATCTGTCTCATTGTTTTTATTGTCTCTAGTCTAATTAGTCATTTTCTATTACTCGACATTTTGAGTGGTTGTCCCTATTAGTTAGTGTGGTGTTTTAAACCCTGGCTGCACATCAAACTTTTACCCATTAGAGGACAATAACCAATTACCCTGACCTTAAAATGCTGTGTACCTTGTTGGCCGTATATTTGTTTGCTGTTTGTTTTGGACTGTCTGCTACTTTAGGGCTGTTTTTGCTTTAAATGTTTTATAAATAGTTATTCTCATTAATCATTTTAAAATTATTTTTTCTAAAGCTTTTTGTAACTTCTTGTTTTGATAGTTTATACATGTACAATTTACTCACTTAGAGGTTTGTATACCAGTTTGGTACCAGTGTCATTACACTGACCGAATATCAGAATGTGTAATTTTGTGAAATCAGTGGGTTGGAGTGGACATCACATAACATACTCTTGCAAAGAGAAGTATGTCCAGGAAGTCCAGGTTTCTCTTGGCCTGTATGCGGTCCAGCTCCTTCTCTGCCTTTAGTGCTTCTTTTCTCTTTCTTATGACTTCCTCTTCAACAGACAAGATAATGGATGAGTATTTGCAGACTAACTCTTGAAATACAGCAATGAGTAAAATATCAACCATTTAAAGTGAAAGCTCAGTGTATGGGCACACTATATGGCAAATTGATCAAATCAAGCACTATTGACATTTTGGCAGTTGTTCAGATTGTTTTACCTGTATGACTGTGAGCCACCCTGCATGCTTTCCTGTATCTGAAGCCATGTGGGCTGAGGTAGAAAATGAGGTCGTTGTGGTATGGAAATGTCCTGAACCTCATATTAATCAGATTACTGAGCTCATACACTGCTTTGATATATGCATTTGTTCCACTGCAATGACAATGTAACATTTCACCATTAAACATGACATTTCTTCCACTCACAATTAAGACAGAAGACACAGAAACTGCAAACATACAGTGAACATGAAATTGTGAATGGTGGGAAGAAGGTTTGCATAAACTAACCTCTCGGTTTGACAGTTGCTGTTGTAGCTGAATGCACATTTCAAAATGCTGTCCAGTGTCATGAGGCTCACGTGTTCAAACAATTCAAAGGAGTTGCTGGTGTTTGCATAACTTTCCCATTTGTCCTGGCAACAGTGAGAGAGCAGATGTGACCTCTCTGCAGGAGATGTAAAAAACTCACACAAATATGTCATGTGGAAAGTATCAGCCTAAATGTTTATATCACTACTTCACCATTTTATTTTGTATTTACCTATTATGAATAGTGATTTAAACACATATAAACTGTCATTTACATACCAACATAGTTTTAGTAGAATCTGACATCAGTTTTACGTAGGGTTTCAAAACATCATAATGGAAACCTGGGGTCAATAGCCTTCTATGGCGAAACCACTTCTGACCTTTTGACACCAATAAACCTTCCCCTGAAGACAGAAACAGACAGTGATTGTGCATGAGAAGCAACATCATAATAAGCCATGCAGATGTTGCAGGTGATAGGCAAAATATGTCTTACCAATCCAAGATTCAATAAACTTATACCCCAAATCATCTTTTGGCTCTGTTTGGTAACAAACAAATAGAAAATAGCCTTATGTTGACTTTTGTAAAAATGAAACCCAATGACATTTTATGAAGCACTGAATGTGTTACACTGATTTTAAGATGTAACAGTAAAGATAAAAACAATTGCTCAAACACACCTGTTGATGCCAGTACTGTTTTCACATAATCTGGATGGTGAATGCTGAGGAACCAAACTAATGGACCAAACTTCAGTGGGAAGGCATAAGGGTACTCCTGTCCCCATCTCACTAACATATCCAAGTCGGTCCCATCTTCTTTAAACTGAAAGGGAAATTACAACAGTGGCAGCTTGACTAAACCTATCAACCCTGCAGCCTGCATGCATGCTTTGTAACTAATTAATGGCATGGAGGAGCTGTTTGCTTAAATCGTGATGTTTACCAACTGCGAGTCTCTCAAGAGGGGCAGTGATTTAAAAGAGAAAAAAAGTAGCAAAACCACGACGTAAAAATAGTCATTTACAAGTCTTGCCATATTTTAAATCTTGTACGATTATTGCATGTTTTATTAGTCTACAGAGTAAAACTGTCAGGTGAATGTAGTGGAGTATAAACTAACTTCAATTTCATAAATGGAAATACTCAAAGTATCTTAAAATTGCACTTGGACGAATTTACTTCAACTGCACGACAAAGCGCTCATATACTGTAGACTGCAGCTTAACAAACAGTAAGTATTGTGCGGGCTATGTAACGGTTACACAAAGCGGTTGCTACGTTACCGAGTACTCATGCACGGCTTACCTCCAAAACATGTCCCAAAAGCCAGTGTCCCGGTGGTCCTGAAAAAGGTTCAAAATTTCGAATCACATCCCTCCTTTTGCCAAACGCGATGATTAATTTGTAGACAACGGCGACAAGACAAAGTAGGGCAAACAAGTGATGCATGTGAGGCCAGCCCCACTGAAATGTCACGAGCGCTTCAGCTAACATCATTCCGATGCTGCCTGTGTCTCGCGGAGGAGAAACGACGGAAAACGTCGCACTAGATGATGAGCACTGAAGCACGAAGCAAACGCACAAATAAGTTAGCTGGGTATGACGTAATCATCGCTGGCACCCTGATGGGTGGAGAATCTGCACCGGGACTGCCTATCAAAATGATGACTTCAGGTGTTGACGGAAATATCAGATTTTTGACTTTAACAACGATCGTCCAACAAAAAGGTGGACGGCTATGTAGGACTGGGGAGGTTCAGAGTCAGAATCAGCTTTTTTGGCCAAGTATATTTACGCATACAAGGAATTTGTGGGACTGTCACTTCTATATTATTATTATATGGCCAGCATTCCTGGGGCGCTGAAGAAAGAGATGGTCTGTTGTTTGAGGCGTGTGCTGTCTGCCTTCGAAACATGCAGGTCTTTACCCTACACTTCAAAAATAGAACATTATCTAAACAGAGTAATGGGATCTTATTTGAAAATTTTCACAGATGGCTCAAGGGACCCAGAGCGTGGGAAAGAGTACTTGTTGTAAACTAAAATAATGTGTTATAAGCATTCAAAATGCAGTGCATGGTGTAGACCTTGATTCCAGCCCTTAATTCTAACTCTTAAGCTTGTGTTACTTTGGACGCCATCTTATGGTGAGGAAATAGATTACACTCTACAATCAGTAGTCCTGTTGTGTTTGTACATCAAGAGGGCTTTCTGTAAACTGTATGCTTTAAAACAAAATGTTATGAACATCTATAGCACTGGAGTCAAGGTGGGTGGGGCATTCAAGTCTTTAACTCTGCAGTGAGACGCACACCCAGTCAGTTCAGGAAGATTAATAGATGGATCGGCACAGCTTGCTCCCACCACAGCATGAAAATCCTACTCTGCTGTAGGCTGCTATGTTGGCTTGAAATATTTAACATTGTAGTATTTACATTGCAGTTGTATATTTATATAATGTTCATAAAATAAACTTACAAATCAAATCAAATAAATGAAAATGACTATGTACCATTTACAATATCAATAACACTGTATGAGATCAATAGCTACACAGTTATACCAAAACTAGAATGTATTTCTTAGAAAAGATGTGGGGTTTCCCCCCCCCCCCCCCCCCCCAAGGGAATAACTATTATAGCATTTATGGTCCTCTGCTGCCACCTTCAGGAGTGTTTCAGTAACAGCAGGCAGTGCCGGTTTATCCCAGTTAAGCATGAATGGACAGCCTTTACCATTTAAATGGCTGATGTAACTACACTCTACTTCACATATTTGAATATACAATCATATGTATAAATAAATAAATAATAATAAAAATAAATTAATGATAAAATAAGACCCATGTGCATACTTGGGATATTCTCTAGGCTACCCAAACAAACGGCAAAGGAGATCAGTGCTTAATTAGTGTGGCCTGTTCTTATTCTTTACTGATCTGGTGATTACAGTTCAATTTTATTGGGAAATTGAGACGAAATGTGATTTGGCTTTCCATAAAAACCCTACAAGAAAAAGAAGAACTCACATGTCCGTGCTCTGTGTTCCTGCCACAGCTTTTAAAAGCAGAGTGAATCATAGATGTAGCCTATAATAAGAATTCTTTTTATACATCTTTGGTCCCAGTTCGCTCTACAGACGCTGCATCTCTGTCTGTGTATAATGAACATGTTTAAAGTGGACTTTGAGCAGTTTGGTTACATGTTTACATTCTGGACTTTTACTCTCTGTCTGGCCGTCATCGTCTGGACCCCCGTTGAAGGTAAATTGCCATGTTTCTTTACTATTAGCTGGTTAATTCAATATTTCAACTGAGCGACACTTGAATGAATGAATCAGTGAACTCGTGAAAACATATTTTACGGCTTATTTTCTGTGTCCACAAACTGTAATGTGAACTTAAACTAGTCGTCATATCTAATGTGGAATCGCTGTATTGCTGCTTTATGTTTTTAAATGTTGACACGACGTGAAAGTCGTTAAAGCGTCACAAACGTAAACAAACAGACGTAATAGATCTATAGTCTAAATGTGGATAAACTAACTTATAGCCTGTAATTCAAAGCAAACAGGCAAATCAAATCAAATAATGTATATAACAGTTTGTTTTTATCAATGTCATATTCTTACCATGCTGATTCAGCAGTGACTATGACGATGACTGAAGATGATTTAATTAGAGACTTTTTTCTTTCCTTGTCTCCCTGAGTGACTAAACTGCATGACCCTCCCTCCACCATAAATAACCATGTCTCATTATATTCATACCGAAGATAGCTAGCGTTTGATTAAAATAAAAAATAAAAAGTAAAGGCGGACCTTTTCCAACCATTGGGTCTTAAACCTTGGCCCTGTGACCCCCCTTACCTCGTCGGGAAAAACGGCAAACTACCAGCCCAACTTACTGTGTCTCTCCTATAGTACTGCAAAATTTACCGATGACAGTTCCAGCTCTGAAACAAAAATAAGACGCTAACTTAGTCCAACCAATGCAACGAGCAAACAGCACGGAGGGAGTAACAGTTATCACCAAAACAAACAGATAATTTCTTAAGCAAAATGCAAATCCTCCTTACAAATAATCACATCATCACACAAACTGTGAGCACTTCAGCAGAATAAAGGTGCATGACAGCCACCCTCCTACCACACACAACCAACCTACACACACACACACACACACACACACACACACACACACACACACACACACACACACACACACACACACACACACACACAGCCAACATTAGCAACATGTGCATATTAATGACCGTTTCCCTAAATAAATCGTAACACACACAACAGTGGCCAGAATAATATCAGCTGTCTTGGCGGCCGTTATTAGATTTTAAAAACTTACACTTTGATGATCACATTAACGAAAGTTACTTGAAAACCAAATCCTGCAGTTGAAAAAAGCCTTGGTTTTTTCCACAAAATAAGCTCTGGTGTTGGTCTTCCTTTGCAGATTAATTCCAATTTTTCATAAAAAATTAACCTTGAAAAAGGCATGGATAATCCTCACTAACCACTCCCGGCTTGTTTATCTGTTTTTTCCCGCTAGTTTGTGATTGGGTCCGCTCGATTTCAGTGCACCGGTGCACCTCTCAACACGTAACAGCGAAGGCGGGAAAACTGTTGAAATGGAGTTTGATCTGTCAGCGAGCGGCAGCAACCTTTCTTACATTTCTTAGTTCCAGCTTCTCATTTGTGCTGATTTGTTGCTTTTCTTTGTCTTGTGTGATAATAAACTCATTTAGAGCTGCAACGATACATCCATTAGTTGATCGACAGAAAATTAATTGGCAGCTATTGTAGTTTAGTTTTTGTTTTTTTTAAAACAAAAATGCCAAAAACTTGCTGGTTGCTGCTTCTCAGATGTGAGGATTTGAAGCTCCACTGTGTCGTACATGATAGTAAAACAATATCTTTGTTATTTTTCTGTGTTTTTTCATACCAAAACAATTAAATCAAGAAAATAATCAACTGATCAATCGTTAGAAGTTAAAAATTGGTTTCAGTCTTAGTGCAACATGCTCTCTGTAGCATTTGTTAAGTTTCTAAATTAGCACCGCTGATGTAGGTTTGAGATATAGTTGAGATAATATCGTTGCTACATACAACATACAGAAAACTAGACTCCAGACCTCTCGCGCTTTTCAGAAGGTTAAATTTTCCCTCCATTTTCCAGGTCAGTCTGAGGTGATTGGGTCAGCTCAGCCAATCATCACTTCTCCAGGTGATGATGTCATCCTGCCATGTCACCTGGACCCTGAGTTCAACGTACAGGGGCTGACGGTGGAGTGGTCGAAGCCCGATCTGAAGCCTGACCCCTCAGATCGGCTGAGTCGGGTTGAATACGTCCATCTTTACCGGAATAGACGCGAAGTCCCCGACATGAAGATCCCAGCGTACCTCAGCAGGACGGAGCTGTTCACAGATGAACTGGAGCGCGGAAACATTTCACTCAAGATCATGAACGTGACGCTGGCAGATGAAGGGAGATACAGATGTTTGGTTCCCAAGTTGGAGAGCAGAGTGAAGTTTGCAATTGTTCGACTTGTTATTGTTGGTAAGTTTCTTCAGATGTTGTTGATGGTCCAACATTTGTCTTTTTTAGATCTGTTGATTTGACTTGTGTTAAAAAATTACATGATTGAGTACTTTTTATGTACCTTGAACCCAAATGTTAGAATCTGATACTTTTTGTCAGTAACTTTTTAGTATTGTGCTGAAAATTAAATCTTGTGTTTTTCTAGAACCAAACTCTGATGAAACCTGGACAACAGAGACGCCGCTGCATCTCCAAACTCCTGATCCAACGGATGAGACGGATGTAGAAGGTGAGAAAACGGTAAAAATCTGTGAAGAAGAGAAGAAACGTCTTTAAAATCAGCTGAAATGTTGTTTTCAATTACTGTGGTAATTAGTCTTCATATATTTGTGTATCTGGTGTGTCCCCACTTATTGTAGCTCTATTTCTTTTCCCATCAGGTGGTTGTTACAGTCGGAGAGCTCTGATCTCAGCTGTGGTGGTTTGCTGCATCTTACTAATCTTTGGTGGTCTAGTTGGTGGATATTTATTTAAACAAAGGCGTCAAAAACCAAATGTAAGTCAGAAATAAACAAAACATATTGTTGCTTATTGCAGTGTAAATCATTACAGACTCTTTTGGAGACTGAATAATTCTGTTAATTTTCCTTCCAGCATCCAAAGTATGACATCGTTGTAAGCAAATCACCTTCAGTCTAGCTGACTTGCTCCAACGTACTTTACTGGCTGATGTTAAAGGAGATGAGAGCGTTAAACTCACCTGGATCCTTCTGGGGATTTAAACCGGACACATGTGGACTCACTGGATCAGCATTAGGGGGGTTTCTACAGCAGATACTTTGTCCACAGCTCACCTGAAGCTCCTAGATGGATCCTGGCTGGAGGAATGCTGATCCCCAAAGTGAAAAAAAGTGATTTTAAAAGCACCACCTGACTT
This sequence comes from Thunnus albacares, assembly GCF_914725855.1. Lineage (NCBI taxonomy): Eukaryota > Metazoa > Chordata > Actinopteri > Scombriformes > Scombridae > Thunnus > Thunnus albacares. Next base: position 4,288,608 of record NC_058127.1, on the reverse strand, counting down.
AAAACTGACTTAAACCTTCCTGAAAATGATTGATTTAGATCCACAGCCTGGATAAGAACTGTGCCAGTTAAACCATCATGACCTGCAAGATTAGATGCAGGTTCAGTTTTATTCATCAACTTTTTCAACAACTCACTTTTAAAAGTGTACTTTGGCAAATCTTGGTGTGTGGCTCCCTCTAGTGGTTAAAAACATGTATGTTGTGGACAAGAGAGGGTCAATGTTTCTTCTTTTGGTATTAAAAGGCTCTGTTTAAACTGTGTGCTGGGCTCACTGATGTGTCTTTAATAGTTTTTGAACAATAACGGAGGTCTACAGCACAGAAGAATAAGATATATCAGGCTATGATACACACACAATACTTGTTATTAGTTCAGTTCATTGTTGGTTTGGATCTTCACGTGAAATTTGTTGACAATAAGAAAAAAAATAGAAAATCTTAAGATATATCCATTAAAACAAATAGGTTTTCATATGTTGAAAGATTTATTGGTCACTAGTCATTCCCCCTGTCTGCCAGTAAAGAGATCCAGCAATTTATGGCCACATTTTGACTTTTAGCGTTCTGCTGAGACCAACCTGTGATAATATTTCCTAATCAAAGCTGTGTTTTGCTCTACAGTCAGTGCATGCACCTAAATAACCAGTTTAGAGTTGGTTTTCTCCAGCACTCTGATGTCTTAAAGATTACATAGCCTATAAAAGTAACCTGGAGAACTCATTTCTTGGCCATGTGTGTGGATAACCAGGTTTCTAATCAGCTTTTTACATGTCAGCATGTGAAGAACACCTCTCTGAGCCACAGTGGAGGTTTCTTAATTCAAAGTAGGAGTTGCTATGAAAGCAGTGTAAACCTTAAGTGGAATGCCTCAGCTAATCAAAGTGCTTTGGAATATGTTTTTAAAGCCCTGACGAAGACCTACAGAGGTTGAAACATGTTTTTTTTTTTAATGATTTCGTCTCCACAACATATGCTTTTTAATATTTCCTTCCTTGCTGTTACATTTTCTTATGTTTGGAGTGTCTGGATTGTCTTATGTAGAGCAACCAGTCATCTTTTCCTATGTTTGAATGTGTGTTGTTGTGTGCACCTGCTGAGTAAAGTGTGATATTGGCAACCTCACTGCAAATTCTGCCTTCTTGTTGTAGATAATGTAACTGTAAGGAAAATGGATTTGTAACTTACCAATTTTGTTTCAACTCTGATTCTGCACAACCACGACAACTACAACTGCAAGAAAACACACAAAGCAAACAGTCCAAGCAGAAATGACTCCAACAGAAAAGAGTTGCAAGAAGAATCATCTAAAATGATAAAACACAGAGCAGCATGACATTAAAACTAGACCTCAAATTTTTAAAACTGATTAAAATTATGTTATTGATAAAATATGATGTAAATTTATGATTTATTTTTGAATCATTTTATGATTAAATATGAATAATTTCTACCTAGAACAATAGTAATGTGTGTCTCTCTGGTTTGGTTGATGTTCTTCTGTTGGACTCTACAGGTGAAGATGTTGTTGTGTCTCTTCTCTACAGTCACTCTGCTGCTGACAGTATAGAGGTCATCAGGACCTCTGACTGTCTCTGTGGGTTCAGCAGAGAGGAGGTTTCCCTCACCGTCCAGCCAAAACAATTCAGGCTCTGGATACCAGCCTTTAGACTCACACTGTAACACCACCACGCTGCTGTTTATGGTCATATTTATGACAGGTGAGGAGACAGAACCTGATGATGAGAGACAAGAGAAACTGCAGTGACTCTTCTGCACATACAGAACATTTTCAATATTTGGTTTAAGTGACTGGGAGATGTTACCATCTGTTTGATACTGTTTAGTCATTATAAGAGTGTGGCCTGATATCTGTCACCATCTGACTGATAACATCCAGAGCTACAAACATCACGAGTGTTACAGAAAGTGCTTGAACAGAATAAGTGAGAAATATGGTGATGTTCACTAAAACCACATAATCATGGGAACATGTCCACCTGAAACCAAATCATAAAACTAATAAACTAAATAAGTAAAATAAATATTTTAATGAATATCATAAATCATATCCCATTGCCTAAACTACAGTGTGTCCATACACATATATATATATATATGGACACATACATTTTATAGACATAATAAATAACATGTAGGTTTGTTGAACTTTTATTGCACACATAGTGAGACAGTTTTTCTCACTCTTCAAGTCTTAAAACAACAGTCAGGATCTCAAATGAACAGTGAAACCTGTTTTTCTTGCTGTAATCATTCCTCCTGTTCATACTGACCATTAGAAGATCCCTTCATAATGCACTAACAATGTAAGTGATGGAGGACAAAATCCACAGTCCTCCTTCTGTACAAAAATGTATTTAAAAGTTTATCTGAAGCTAATATGAAGCTTCAACGTCCATATGAATCAAATCAAGTAGATATCTTTCAACGTTACAGTCTTTTTAGTGCCAAAGTCCCTCTTTTTGTTACTATACTTCCACCTGCAGCTGAACAGGGAAACACTGTCCGAGGACTTGAAAAATCATGAATCCGTCTTTTAAGGACAAACTCTGGAAACAAATGTTCTGTAGTTTAATTTGCTCCATAACCTGCGAGCTTTATGGGGAGATGGAATAGTAGTGAGCTGATAGAGTGTTCTTACTGTCTCTGTTATCTTACACAGCAAGAAGCCACCTTTCCTTTATAGACGTCAGTTTGCAGTTTCAGTCCAAACATGTTTGGACTGATGTTGATGACATGTTTTTCTTTTCTTTATTTCTCATGCAGAATACCATCTAATTGACATTTGTATATTTATTACCCTACATGAATATAGAGTTACTGAACTTTATTGACTGTTTCTAAATACAGTACAGCTGTTTCAAACGCATTGTGAGCATTTTTGAAGCAGCAGGTTCTGACTTTTGCCAGCAACAAGTTCCTTCTTTTCCCGGCGGCAGAACAGGTGAAGAGAGCGGTGAATTCTGCTTACTATAAGCAGTTAATACTGTACACAGTTAAACACAGCAGAAGGTCATGGTTGGGCCTTTATTTAATTTTCTTTTTGTCTTCACATCTTGAACAAAATGAGTGAGTGAATAAATAACTTCAAAATAACGCTGGCACACTTTTATTTCTTAAATTATAAATGCTAAGCTTTTAAATAAAAGGGTCCAGTCCAATACAGGAGTGACCACGAGTAAAATGGGGAACTAGTTAAGTATTTTTGTAAAAGTCCCTCACAGTTCTTCTATTCTTCTAGTTCTTCTATTTTATGTTTCCTGAACACAGACAAGTGATGCAAGTGTGAAAAGACACTTGATGGAAGTGTCTTTTGAGAATCTGTTTCCGTCTGTCAGACATTCTTTGACATTCAGCTGAGTTAAACTTGACCTTTAACCTGCCACAGAGCAGCTAGTTCAGCTGACTGAGTTACCATGGTTACTGAGCTGGGACTCCCATAAGCCGCAGTGATGGAACTCTCACTTAAATTAGCAAAGCTTGTCGAAATAAGCTAGGCTATCCCGTTAGCCAGCATGATGGAATACCCCCCAGATGGACTAAAAGCTGTAGAGACAAATAAATAAATATCTTGTAAAGCTCACAGGAGTTATATTTTCAAATCAAGTAGATATCTTTCAACGTTACAGTCTTTTTTAATGCCAAAGTCCCTCTTTTTGCTACTATACTTCCACCTGCAGCTGAACAGGGAAACACTGTCCGAGGACTTGAAAAATCATGAATCCGTCTTTTAAGGACAAACTCTGGAAACAAATGTTCTGTAGTTTAATTTGCTCCATAACCTGCGAGCTTTATGGGGAGATGGAATAGTAGTGAGCTGATAGAGTGTTCGTACTGTCTCTGTTATCTTACACAGCAAGAAGCCACCTTTCCTTTATAGACGTCAGTTTGCAGTTTCAGTCCAAACATGTAATGTGTTTCAAACCACACATTATTACATTGTTACTGTAAATTTGAATTGAAAACTAGGTTACATCAACGTTTTTTGGCATGTTTGACAGTTAGTTTTTTTTTTTTTTGAAGTGTCATTCATGAGGTGTGGCCTACTTCAGCTGTTATAAGATAACATCTATATGTTGCAAAAAAAATTGCAACATAAGGAGTTCCCCTCAGACTGCACAACTTCCTTGATTACATGGAAGCTCCTTATGTCATTGAAAAAAGAGTCAAGTGACCCAAATGATTAACATATTAGCCTTCTCTGTATCCTGAGTGGTAAAATGCAGATTTGCGCAATGAACAGGTTTAATCAGTGTTCATGTGCATAACAACAGACTGCAGACAGCGTGGACGAAAAGATCATGACACAAAGTTAAAATAACTGCATCCAAACTACGATTAAAGCTGAAATTATCAAAAAGTAACCTGCAGAAGTCTAAATAAGTCAGTTTCTATCGCTGAACATTTGACTGTTTGTTAAATTCATTTTGGTGCTGTGGGGAAATGAATAGACAATGGAAGAAAAAAAGCCAGGAACCATCATATCCACAATAAGGTTGGTGGTTGGGTTTCCCACATAACTTGGTTTCTCTGAGTAACCAGTTACTTAGTGGAGAACAACCACACTGTAGCAGAACAACCTTTTATCAGTTGTTTATTTAAATCACTGATTCATTGTCAGCCTGTCAGTCATCTGTCTGCTGGTCACATGATGAATAAATGAATAGTTTTTAAAGGTGTTGCATAACTGAAGGTGTGCTTGTGTTTGTGTGTGTTTTTACAGTTCTTGGAATGACTCCAACCTGATAAGATGGTGACGTTAAACTGATTACTGGAAAGTAGAGCGGCAACTAACAACTGTCTTAGTTATTAATTAATCTACCAATTACTTTACATTACTTTATTATCACTGGCTAGATAATATCAGACGTATAATTAAAATTACATCGTCGGCAACTTAAGAGAACCAACATCCCAACATTATCAAGCTCTTTGACACATTTTCTCTTTCACAAAATGTCCGTTAACAAGCGTCGATGAAAGTTAAAAATTAAGTTGCAGTTGGAGATAAAGAAACTGGAGAAGGATATAAATACAGTCTGTCCGGGTCAAATATCACTATAACATCATAACCTTTTTCTTTTCTTTATTTCTCATGCAGAATACCATCTAATTGACATTTGTATATTTATTACCCTACATGAATATAGAGTTACTGAACTTTATTGACTGTTTCTAAATACAGTGCAGCTGTTTCAAACGCATTGTGAGCATTTTTGATGCAGCAGGTTCTGACTTTTGCCAGCAACAAGTTCCTTCTTTTCCCGGCGGCAGAACAGGTGAAGAGAGCGGTGAGTTCTGCTTACTATAAGCAGTTAATACTGTACACATTTAAACACAGCAGAAGGTCATGGTTGGGCCTTTATTTAATTTTCTTTTTGTCTTCACATCTTGAACAAAATGAGTGAGTGAATAAATAACTTCAAAATAACGCTGGCACACTTTTATTTCTTAAATTATAAATGCTAAGCTTTTAAATAAAAGGGTCCAGTCCAATACAGGAGTGACCACGAGTAAAATGGGGAACTAGTTAAGTATTTTTGTAAAAGTCCCTCACAGTTCTTCTATTCTTCTAGTTCTTCTATTTTATGTTTCCTGAACACAGACAAGTGATGCAAGTGTGAAAAGACACTTGATGGAAGTGTCTTTTGAGAATCTGTTTCCGTCTGTCAGACATTCTTTGACATTCAGCTGAGTTAAACTTGACCTTTAACCTGCCACAGAGCAGCTAGTTCAGCTGACTGAGTTACCATGGTTACTGATCTGGGACTCACATAAGCCGCAGTGATGGAACTCTCACTTAAATTAGCGAAGCTTGTCGAAATAAGCTAGGCTATCCCGTTAGCCAGCATGATGGAATCCCCCCCAGATGGACTAAAAGCTGTAGAGACAAATAAATAAATATCTTGTAAAGCTCACAGGAGTTATATTTTTCATGTTTTTTGTACATTCACATATAGAAGATTTGTTGTTTGATATGAACAATCAGCTCGTTTTGATTTGTGAATATAAAATTTGGTCAAAATAATAAACAAATTTATTCAATACAACTGAGAGTCAGTGAGTCCAAACAATACATTTCTCCAAAATAAAGTAAAGTAAAGTAAAGTAAAATAAAGTAAAGTAAAGTAAAGTAAAGTAAAGTAAAGTAAAATAAAGTAAAGTAAAGTAAAGTAAAGTAAAGTAAAGGTAAATGTGATCAGCATTAAAACGTCACAATTTACTCCACAGTAGTTTTATATGCGGGCAAAATATATATATCAGAGTTTCACTTAACTCAAAACAGGAAACTGCTGCCACTAGCTTGTATTATGAGATCCAATTACGGATCTACAACCGCCCACATTACTCAAGATAAATTACATCATGACGCGAACATCCTTACACGCAGTTTAAAAGCAGAGAAACAATAGAGTGAGTCATAGTTCAGCAGCTGTACAGACGCATCATCTCTGTCTGTCTGTAATTTACATGTTTAAAATGGACTTTTATCAGTTCAGTAACATGTTTACATTCTGGATTTTTATGCTCTGTCTGACTTTCATCGTCTGGACTCCGGTTGAAGGTAAACGGACATGTTTCTCTTTCACCTGAGCGACACTTGAATGAATGAAACAGTGAACATGTGAAAATATGTTTTACGGTTAATTTTCTGTGTCCACAAACTGTAATGTGAACTTAAACTAGTCGTCATATCTGATGTGGAATCTATGCTTTATGTTTGTAATGTTGATACGACGTGTTAAAGTCTTTAAACCTTCACTAACGTTAATCAAACAAACAACGTAACAAACGTAATAGATCAGAGCGGTGAACTACGAAGCAAGTTCAACATATCCAGGCTTTCTTTGTGTGAGCTGGATCAACAAACCTTACACTCGCGAACAGAGATAAGTGGACGACGGAGGATATGAACTTTCTTGGTTAACCCAGGCTTTCTGCTTTCAGCTTTGTGCGTGTTTTGGATTTTTCAGCACGAAATGGACAGATCTTGTGCCGCTTACTTCAGTCAGGAGGAACAGATGATTATAACGGAGAGCTATGAATAATATAGATACATTATCACAGCAAAAAGAAATAAGGTGAGAGAGGAATGCTGGCAGCAGGCGCTTTTTATTGCCGATTTAAGCCGAAACTCGGAACATAACCTGTTCCGGACCAGGTTAAGTTAGCAGTATAAGTTACCATGGTGATGTAGCAGGTTAAAAGAGAGCCACCTTTGTGACATTGAAAACCCTGCAGGCTCAACATACCTCACTAACCCACTAATCTCGCTTCGCAGTACACCCCTCTGTAGTCTATCTGTGGATAAACTAACCTATAGTTTATTACGCAAAACAAACAAACAAGCAAGTCAAATAAAATATATAATAGATTGTTTTTATTTTACATAATCTGTTACATATATTTTATTCTTGTCATATTCTTCTGCGAGAAATGTGTGATTTTACTGTTTATTTGCTGACATGATTCATCAGTGACCATGATGATGACCTGACGATTCAGTTATTGACAGTAAAGTTGCAAAGGAAGGATGAGCGACAACGTCTTATCAGTTGTCTAAATCTCTAATTCAGTGTCTATCAGTCATCTGTCTGCTGGTCACATGATGAATAAATAGTTTTGTGTGGGATAATTGAAGGCTAATGTCTGGAAAGTAGAGCAGCAACTAACAAATGTTTTCATTATCAGTTCATCTACTGATTCATGTGATTTGTGTCCATCTCAAGTTTCCAGACCCATGACTGATCTTCAAAATGTCTTGTTTTCTCTGACTATAGTCCAAAACCCAAGATTTATTTATTTTTTAATCATAGCGGAAAATTCACTGGTTCTGATTTCCAGGTTGTTGACTAATTTTCTACCTTCCGCCTGAAGGTTATTAACAATTAAATCAAGAAAATAACAACCGATCAATCGTTAGTAAGTTAGAATTAGTTTCAGCCTTAGTGCAACATGCTCTCTGTAGCATTTGTTAAGTTTCTAAATTGTAAATGTAAAATACGGTCATTGATACTGGAAGTTTGGATTTACAGAAAAGGTTTGAGATATAGTTGAGATAATATCGTTGCTACATACAACATACAGTGTAATTCCCTCGAAGCACAGGCAAACACAAGTGGCTTTCTTGCAACTGGTTTATTTGTAGCTTTCTCTCCAAATCCACCGTGAAAACTACAGACACACACACACACAGTATAAGGACAAAGTTAGCGAAAATAAAAACCTTCACAGCATGTGGAAAACAGCTCACCAAATAAAATAAAGACAAAAACATGAATTACCTCGTTGGCTGCGTTCTGCAAATAAGGGAATTATCCTTGGTCCTTGGAGGGTCCTTAAACATTTCACAACCACTTGAATAGGTTGATATTTAGCATGTATCTCAGCTGGAGCACGTGTGCATCTTTACCTGCTCATTTCTCTCTTCTCACGTATATCAGAACAGCGCAACTGGCTTTCTAAATAAAAGTGGCTGTTTCACAATAAAGCTATCTTCTTAAAATAATACAAAACAACAAAGATAACTGAAATATATTCAAAATGACTCAAATGTATTCTAAAAGACAATACTGACATTACAAATTACAAACAACAGTTACATACAGAAAAATAGATTCCAGACTTCTCGCGCTTTTCAGAAGGTTAAAGTTTTCCTCCATTTTCCAGGTCAGTCTGAGGTGATTGGGTCAACTCAGCCAATCATCGCTTCTCCAGGTGATGATGTCATCCTGCCATGTCACCTGGACCCTGAGTTCAACGTGACGGGGCTGACGGTGGAGTGGTCGAAGCCCGATCTGAAGCCTGACCCCTCAGATCGGCTGAGTCGGGTTGACTACGTCCATGTTTACCGGCACAGACAGGAAGACCTCGACATGAAGATCCCAGCGTACCTCAACAGGACGAATCTGTTCACAGATGAACTGGAGCGCGGAAACATTTCACTCAAGATCATGAATGTGACGCTGGCAGATGAAGGGAGATACAGATGTTTGGTTCCCAAGTTGGAGAGCAGAGTGCAGTCGGCAATTGTTGAACTTCTTGTTGTTGGTGAGTTTCTTCAGATGTTGTTGATGGTCCAAGATTTGTCTTTTTTACATCTATTGATTTGACTTGTGTGTCAAAAAATTACATGATTGAGTACTTTTTATATACTTTTTGCCAGTAACTTTTTAGTATTGTGTTGTAAATGATAATAAATCTTGTATTTTATCCAGAATCAAAGTCTGATGAAACCTGGACAACAGAGACGCCGCTGCATCTCCAAACTACTAGTTAAAGTCTTCATATTTGTGTATCTGGTGTGTCTCCACTTATTGTAGCTCTATTTCTTTTCCCATCAGGTGGTCGTCACAGTCGGAGCGCTCTGATCTCAGCTGTGATGGTTTGCTGCATCTTACTAATCTTTGGTGGTCTAGTTGGTGGATATTTACTTAAACAAAGGCGTCAAAAACCAAATGTAAGTCAGAAATAAACAAAACATATTGTTGCTTATTGCAGTGTAAATCATTACAGACTCTTTTGGAGACTGTTGACTAATAATTCTGTTAATTTTCCTTCTAGCATCCAATATGACATCGTTTAAAGCAAATCACCTTCAGTCTAGCTGCCTTGCTCCAACGTACTTTACTGGCTGATGTTAAAGGAGATGAGAGCGTTAAACTCACCTGGATCCTTCTGGAGATTTCAACCGGACACATGTGGACTCACTAGATCAGCATTAGGGGGGTTTCTACAGCAGATACATGTTTTCTTTGTCCACAGCTCACCTAAAGCTCCTAGATGGATCCTGGCTGGAGGAATGCTGATCCCCAAAGTGAAAAAAAGTGATTTTAAAAGCACCACCTGACTTAAAACTGACTTAAACCTTCCTGAAAATGATTGATTTAGATCCACAGCCTGGATAAGAACTGTGCCAGTTAAACCATCATGACCTGCAAGATTAGATGCAGGTTCAGTTTTATTCATCAACTTTTTCAACAACTCACTTTTAAAAGTGTACTTTGGCAAATCTTGGTGTGTGGCTCTCTCTAGTGGTTAAAAACATGTATGTTGTGGACAAGAGAGGGTCAATGTTTCTTCTTTTGGTATTAAAAGGCTCTGTTTAAACTGTGTGCTGGGCTCACTGATGTGTCTTTAATAGTTTTTGAACAATAACGGAGGTCTACAACACAGAGGAATAAGATATATCAGGCTATGAAGTGAAAAAAAGTGATTTTAAAACCACCACCTAACTTAAAACTGACTTAAACCTTACTGAAAACGATTGATTTAGATCCACAGCCTGGATAAGAACTGTGCCAGAACTCTTAATCAACATGATCAGCAGCAGGATCGCTTTGCATTGAAAAACTCTGAACATCTGTGGCAGCACTTTAAACTTTACACCTCGTCCATCATTTCCAATTTTAACCTTGTTGGTCGTTGGGAAACCAGAGGCGACCTCAAAGAGACCCACGAATAAGAAGAGAGAGGTTTGAATGCTTCATAAACCTTTTCTTTGACCTTTGGTTCTTAATGTCCTTCTCTGGAGGAGGACGATTATCAGATTTATTTTGTGTTGAACAGTCTTTTCTGGGACTTTCTTGCTTGTCAGAGAAATACGAGTTAAATATGTTTAAATATGAACTCACTCGATGGAAGAAAATCTTATTAGCAACAAGCTTGGGAGGGAAAATCATCAAACTGCTGTAAAGTACCAAAAGACATGATTTATTTCAACTGAGAAAGGTCAATAGAAGACTTATCAACTTAAACGAATGAATTATTCAAATTATTCTTTTTCAGAATAAATCATGTTTTTTGTTATTTTACAGCCACCTGATGCTGATTTTCTTTCATCCGGTAATATTTCAACATTCTTCCACTGAAACATTTTCTGCTCTGAGATTTAACTGAAAGTTCCAAGAAATATCAACACAGGACTGTGATATGTAGTAAAAGAGGATGTGGCATTTTGAAACATTTTGTGACGTTACTGTGATCTGAGCTCCAGTTTACTTAACTATAACTGGAGGAAGAATATTTTTTTATGTATTTATATTAAGTGATCCTGAACATTACAACCAAGAAATTTTATTTCTTTTGACTGTTATAAATCCTAATGACTGTTTTTGTGTCTGTCACAGTGTTAAAACAATGTCTCAGAGAAGGTTATTACATTTTGACATGTGTGAGTTCAGAGCTGAATTTTCCTTATAAAGTTAATTTCAAGTTAAAACGCTCTCCGCTCCCTTAACATCAACTGTCAACATGCCTTTGAGCAGGGCAGTTATATATTCTCATATTGTTCTGTCATTTCAATTATTATTATTTCTACAATATAAGATTTTGTTAAATCATGAGCATTCAGCTACCTCCTGCACTTTAAATCAGTTAGTTAGTGTTACCTTGTGTCATGCTGGTGTGACACTGACTAAAAATCTTAAAAAGCATTAAATGGAAGCACGTTTGAGGGGTCACTGAATGGTTTGATGAGTGTTTAATGATGTGAATCATATGCAATGACCTTGAGTCACCAGATCTCAAACCAATTTAACACCTATGGGAGATTTTGCACTGATGTGTTAGACAGCGCTCTCCTCCACCATCATCAAAACATCAAATGAGGAAATATCTTTTGAATGAATGGTGTTCATCCCTCCAGAAGAGTCCAGAGACTTGTAGAATCAATGCCAAAGTGTATTGAAGCTTTTTTGGCAGCACATGGTTTGGCAGTACGTTGGGTTTTCCTTTAATTTGTCACCTGTCTGTATGTGCAGCATGTTTGTGTGTGGCTTAAACTTAACATCAGTCAACAATTAGGTATTTATTCGTCAACATTGTAACACTTGTAAAACAGTGTCTCTAGTCTCTAGAATATCAGAAAATAATTTTGGGGGTAAATTGAGCCATTGGCTCAACTTGCCCCAACATCACTGACACGTTTTACCCCACAACCTCCATTTTAACAAAACTGTTTCACACAGTGGCTCAGATCCATAGTTATGTTTATGACCTTGTTTTGTAGCTGACACTGACTTAAATTAACATATAATAATGTCCAAAATATATCTTTTTTTAATTAAGATACAATACTGATAACTTTAGTAACATGATGAATTCACTTGGCATGACAAAAATCATTTTTTTTGCTCTGGTTTGCTGACCACTTGAGTATACTTGAGTATACTTTCTTAATTTGTGGTCATATGATTACATTTTGTTTATGGTTACCCAGATAAAGGGGGTGGCTCTGTTTACCCCGTTCTCCCCTACATTCATTTTGGGGATGTTATTCCATTATTGTGCACTTTATTACAAGGACATTTGTCAGATGTTACATTCTTTAAAATTTGATTTAAATAACACCATTGTTAAATGATTGCTGTGCTGTGACTTTAATCTCTGTCTGCTGTGTGATTATAATCTGACCTCATGTTGTTGAAAGCAGCTGAACAGATAACTTTTTAAACTGTTTAATCATAAAGGTAAAGTTCAAGTATCCATGATCATGTTTTGCTGCTGCAGCTTAACTCAGCAGTAGGTTAAGTAGCTTGTGGAGGCTAATGACAGCTAACTGTAGAGACAGATTGCTGAGTGACATTACTGAGGCAGAACTGTTGACTTCTCTCTACTGCGTGTGCAGTTTTAACAGAAGTTTCATAGTCTTGTTTTAATCTCCACAGCCGGATTGTCACTAACTGTCAAACTAGATAACACAATATTATCACCATTATGTCATGACTATGTAACCATGCAAAATAACACACTAAATGTCACAAAAATATGGAGCTACAGAATCAAGACATTCAGAGAATCCTCAGAATTTGAATCTAAACTTGTGCTTCACCAAACCAGCTGCAGCAACAAGGCTTTTTGAATTTCCACTTCACTGTTAAACCATCATGACCTGCAAGATTAGATGCAGGTTCAGTTTTATTCATCAACTTTTTCAGCAACTCACTTTTAAAAGTGTTCATTGGCAAACCTTAAATCTTGGTGTGTGGCTCCCTCTAGTGGTTAAAAACATGTATGTTGTGGACAAGAGAGGGTCAATGTTTCTTCTTTTGGTATTAAAAGGCTCTGTTTAAACTGTGTAGCCTCTAGTTTCCTAATTGTGAAAAACCTTTTTTGTAAATAAAAAACCCTTCGACTTCTTTGTCGATAATTCTGCCTCTTACCTTTCAGAGGGATTTCTGAGCTGCAACAACTCTCAAACCAAAGCAGATACAGTATGGAGCTCAGATGAGAAGATATATTGGATCAGAATAATGATTATAAACATGAAGTCTGACTCTTTAAGTATCCACAGTATTTTATTCTGTGTGCTGAGACTTTTCACTCTATACTTTTAGTCATTTTGCTAGTTTAAAAATACTCAAATTCATTGTAAATAAAAGCTGAAAATCCTTTTGTCTTCAACAGATTGATGAAGGTGAACTCTCTGCAAATCAGATGTTCTTTCTCTTGAAGCATCAGTGCTAAACATCCCACCAATAGACACTGAAAAACCCTAAAAAAGACAAAGGAGTTGTAACATTCGCTGGTGACGTGAATCAAATGCAACCATATAAGACTGAGACTGTTACATGAATGTTATATTATAATTGAGTGAACCAATGTATCTTCAGATTCATATTCAGATTAATTCTTGGGATAATTTCCACATGAAATTCAGCAGTGGTTGCCAGCCGAGTTTGGTCTCTGAGGTTTGTTATCAGCTATAACGTGACCGCAGTTCACAAGCTGACTGAGGTCTAGATTTTCTTTCTGGCACTTTTCCTCTTTCAGATGAATAATTTCTATTTCCAAATGCTCCTTTTATTGCTGAAGATTATTGATTTCATCCTCCAGATGATTCCTGCTTAGACCATCAGTCTCATCACCTGCATTGAGGGAAAAGTGGTTCACGTCAGATACTTCTGTAGTGCTTGTGGAACATAATTGCAACTGTAATATACTGTAGTTTTTAGATATACAGTTAAAATCACAAAATAAATCTGAAGATGTGTTACCCCTGCTGATAGTCCTTCTCACACTCTGGAATCTCTGTCCTGGTGTTTTAGAGGCTGGAAAAATATATTTGGTTTCAACCATAAGTTGCAGTTTGAATGGATGCATGAACCACATTGAATGTAATTCAATAGAACGCTCGGATTATATTGACTTTTTTAAATTATGCAACCTGGAAGTTGTCTTTGTATATTAAGTATATAGAATGATTGTCCATACAAATCCTAATTCAAATCCAGTAAGTATTTATTTCAACCTACTCCGCATGTCTTGCATCCTAAAGAACATTTTTGACTTGAATAGCACAAACGGCACATGACAGCATATTATGAAGGTTTCTTTACACATTTATCCCTAAGTTATTTATTAATATAGAAAATAAGACGAATTCTATGTGTTCATATGCAACTTTCAGGGTCATAAAAAGTGGAATTTTGAATGTTCTACCTCAGATTTGTGAAATGTTCTGCTGTTTGGCAAGTGTTTGTCATGTTCTGACCATAAAGGTTGAAACAGCATTGGTTTCGAGGTGGTCTTGAACCATGCTCTGCTGATTTCCAACTTACTGACAAAAAATTTCCTAACCAACCACTGACCTCATAGGAAAGTCAGCTCATATACATCACATGTGAACTACGTCACTTTAGAAATGTTGATATGATACATATTGTTGAAATGTTAATATGCTATGTATTACACGTGTTGAAACTTAGATATTCAATGTTTCTGTGGTTTGCAGAAACGTACAATGCCAAGGTTCTATTCTGGCGACCAAGCTGCACACACAAAACTACTCCCCAGAGACTGAAAACATGATCACTGTTATTAGTCTTCGGAGCCGTTTCTAAATAAACTAATGTGAGCAAACTCTTCATAATGAAGGAACATGTCAGAACATGTCGTTCTGTTGGACTCTACAGGTGAAGTTGTTGTTGTGTCTCTTCTCTACAGTCACTCTGCTGCTGACAGTATAGAGGTCATCAGGACCTCTGACTGTCTCTGTGGGTTCAGCAGAGAGGAGGTTTCCCTC
Organism: Thunnus albacares; assembly: GCF_914725855.1. Lineage (NCBI taxonomy): Eukaryota > Metazoa > Chordata > Actinopteri > Scombriformes > Scombridae > Thunnus > Thunnus albacares. The sequence goes on along the minus strand of NC_058127.1, from coordinate 4,273,564 downwards.
ACCGTCCAGCCAAAACACCTCAGGCTCTGGATACCAGCCTTTAGACTCACACTGTAACACCACCACGCTGCTGTTTATGGTCATATTTATGACAGGTGAGGAGACAGAACCTGATGATGAGAGACAAGAGAAACATGTAGTGCCACAATAAGCTGAAAAAAAGATTTGTGACCCAAAGAAGGAAGAAGGCAGCTGTATGTTCCCTCATCAGGGAGTTTCACTTGGGAAATGTTCAGTGAAATGTCTCCGTGCTTCATTTCCTCAATGGACAGTGATGTTCTTCCCATGTATGATGGCTGTTTAAAATCCAGTCTTTCTTTATGTTTTTCCCACACATGGACATACGCTGGGCTCAGGTCAGTTCTTGCCCACTCCAACCACATTTCAGATGCATCCATGAGAGGTTTAAGGTAGCATGGTAAAATGATGTTATCACCAACTGTTGCCACTAGCTGAGGCGGTTTATCCTGAGACTGACCTGGGAAGAAACAGAACCGTTACTCACCAAAAATCAGTGTCCTGTCTTCTTTACAAAACAATAAATTATAGCTGAAAAAAGACATTTTCCAAACATTTTTACTGTAATTCTAGTACAACCTGTTTACATTTACCTGTACATGGGTGAAGTGTTAGGAGGATGGCAGCCAAAACACCGAAGGTAGTCTGTCCAGACAGAGAGACCAGGCAAAGCCTCTGATGAGGCATCCTGCAGCTCTGAAAATTGAAACAAAGGAAGTTTTTGGTTTTCTCACTCTTCAAGTCTTAAAACAACAGTCAGGATCTCAAATGAACAGTGAAACCTGTTTTTCTTGCTGTAATCATTCCTCCTGTTCATACTGACCATTAGAAGATCCCTTCATAATGACCTTACAATGGAAGTGATGGAGGACAAAATCCACAGTCCTCCTTCTGTACAAAAATGCATTTAAAAGTTTATCTGAAGCTAATATGAAGCTTCAACGTCCATATGAGTCAAATCAAGTAGATATCTTTCAATGTTACAGTCTTTTTTAATGTCAAAGTCCCTCTTTTTGTTACTATACTTCCAACTGCAGCTCAACAGGAAAACACTGTCCGAGGACTTGAAAAATCATGAATCCGTCTTTTAAGGACAAACTCTGGAAACAAATGTTCTGTAGTTTAATTTGCTCCATAATCTGCAAGCTTTATGGGGAGATGGAATAGTAGTGAGCTGATAGAGTGTTCTTACTGTCTCTGTTATCTTACACAGCAAGCAGCCACCTTTCCTTTATAGACGTCAGTTTGCAGTTTCAGTCCAAACTGTAATGTGTTTCAAACCACACATTATTACATTATTACTATAAATTTAAATTGAAAACTAGGTTACATCAACGTTTTTTAACATGTCTGACAGTTAGTTTTTTTTTTTTTTGAAGTGTCATTCATGAGGTGTGGCCTACTTCAGCTGTTATAAGATAACATCTATATGTTGCAAAAAAAAATTGCAACATAAGGAGTTCCCCTCAGACTGCACAACTTCCTTGATTACATGGAAGCTCCTTATGTCATTGAAAAAAGAGTCAAGCGACCCAAATGATTAACATATTAGCCTTCTCTGTATCCTGAGGTGCAGACAGCGTGGACGAAAAGATCATGACACAAAGTTAAAATAACCGCATCCAAACTACGATTAAAGCTGAAACTATCAAAAAGTAACCTGCAGAAGTCTAAATAAGTCAGTTTCTATCGCTGAACATTTGACTGTTTGTTAAATTCATTTTGGTGCTGTGGGGAAATGAATAGACAATGGAAGAAAAAAAGCCAGGAACCATCATATCCACAATAAGGTTGGTGGTTGGGTTTCCCACATAACCTGGTTTCTCTGAGTAACCAGTTACTTAGTGGAGAACAACCACACTGTAGCAGAACAACCTTTTATCAGTTGTTTATTTAAATGTGTGGTTGTGTTTGTGTGTGTTTTTACAATTCTTGGAATGACTCCAACCTGATAAGATGGTGACGTTAAACTGATTACTGGAAAGTAGAGCGGCAACTAACAACTGTCTTAGTTATTAATTAATCTACCAATTACTTTACATTACTTTATTATCACTGGCTAGATAATATCAGACATATAATTAAAATTACAGTGATTAATTAAGAGAACCAACTTCCCAACATTATCAAACTCTTTGACACATTTTCTCTTTCACAAAATGTCCATTAACAAGCGTCGATGAAAGTTAAAAATTAAGTTGCAGTTGGAGATAAAGAAACTGGAGAAGGATATAAATACAGTCTGTCCGGGTCAAATATCACTATAACATCATAACCTTTTTCTTTTCTTTATTTCTCATGCAGAATACCATCTAATTGACATTTGTATATTTATTACCCTACATGAATATAGAGTTACTGAACTTTATTGACTGTTTCTAAATACAGTGCAGCTGTTTCAAACGCATTGTGAGCATTTTTGAAGCAGCAGGTTCTGACTTTTGCCAGCAACAAGTTCCTTCTTTAAACACAGCAGAAGGTCATGGTTGGCCATTTATTTAATTTCCTTTTTGTCTTCATATCTTGAACAAAATGAGTGAATGAATAAATAAATAACTTCAAAATAACGCTGGCACACTTTTATTTCTTAAATTATAAACGCTAAGCTTTTAAATAAAAGGGTCCAGTCCAATACAGGAGTGACCGCGAGTAAAATGGGGAACTAGTTAAGTATTTTTGTAAAAGTCCCTCACAGTTCTTCTATTTTATGTTTCCTGAACACAGACAAGTGATGCGAGTGTGAAAAGACACTTGATGGAAGCGTCTTTTGAGAATCTGTTTCCGTCTGTCAGACATTCTTTGACATGCAGCTGAGTTAAGCTTGACCTTTAACCTGCCACAGAGCAGCTAGTTCAGCTGACTGAGTTACCATGGTTACTGAGCTGGGACTCATATAAGTACATAATAATAATTATATATATAACAATATAAATATATTATTTCCCAGAGAGGTGAAATGAACTCTGTCGAGAAAAAAATGGCCAGGACCTCCATGCTTTATCTGAGGATGATGTACAATGCTCTCACCTACAGATAAAACAAAGATCGTCAACATGACACATCATCATCTGTTTTGTGTATCAGCATCTTTACAGATTACTTAACAGATCTCGTTTCATAAACAAAATCATTTTAAAGTCTACATTTGAAACTTGTTTCTTTTCATCTGTCAGATTGAAAGCATTATGATACCCTGGTAAACATCAGCTGAGTTTCTGATTAACTGCAGCAGAGAAGTCCATCGGATCTACTTCATACCTGGCAGTTGGATTGCTGGGGAAACAAGGAAGTGCAATGTCGATGTATGAAGTTGTTTAGATGAGCGGAAATGTATAAAATACCTTATAAACAACGTTACTTCTACAACCTTGATTTGCTTCTTCTGCTTCATTTAACATACAAATACCCTGTTTTATGGTTTTATCCATAAATAGATGAATACACATTTTCTAACTGGCAAAAAATATGATGGACAGATAACAAGGTACAACTACTGAATTTGGTTCCGTAATTATAAATAACAGAGCACGCTCTACTTTAGAGGGATATTCCAACATCTTCAATGTTCTGGTTTGCTGTCTTACCAGGAGTTAGATGAAAATATTGGTATGAATTTATCATTGTCTGTTCAGAGATGAAACCACGGCGTGTTAAGCCTCACTTAGCCCAAAGCCTGCCTGTCGACATCAGACATTAAATGTGTTATGTAATTTGTCTTTACTCAAGTTCCACTTACTAGCTTATTCTGATGCTTTCAACTCTATGACAACTGAGGAAACTCCATCTTCCGCTGTCACATTGGTGAATCTTTCTCAATTTGTAGTTCCACTGCTTTACTTTTTTTTTTTTTTTTTGCTTTTTGTATTTTAGTAATGAAATATTGTTGAAGGAGGATCAGATATGTTTTACAGACACTAAATAATGAGCATCAAGTGATTTCTTCTTCATAATCTTTGATATATTTATTATATCCACAGCAGCATGGATAGACAGAGATATATCTAATGGATTCTTACTAGGGCTGCAACTAATTATAATTAATTATATAATAAACTAACTTTAATTATCGATCAATCTGTCGATTATTTTCTATTAATTGATTTGTTGTTTGGTCTAAGTTGACGCCTTCAAATTTTTCACAGTCCACAACCCAAAGATGTTCAGTTTACTGTCATAGAGGAATAAAGAAACCAGAAAATATTCACATTTGAGAAGCTGGAATCAGAGAAATTGGATATTTTTTTCTTAAAAATGACTCCAAATGATGAATCAATCATTCAAATAGTTATTGATTAATTTAATAGTTGACAACTAATCCATTAATCGACTAAGCTTTGAAGCTCTAATTCTTATAGCATCTTACATCCTCGAGAAATGTCTGCGGCTCATTTCAAAGGAATTGTTTCTAAAAATGATTACAGCTCAAACTTCAAACAACAAAGACAGAACTGGGAGTGTCACCAGCTACATAAAAATAGCTACGACGGTCCATGAAGCATTCATATTAAACAGAGCAAACCAAGGTTTTCTTTTGCACAGTGACATCAGTGGGTAGAACAACATTCCTCTGGTTTCTGGTGTCACAAAATGCTTTATACTTGTATTCTTCTTTTATTATTTTTTTATTTCATTATAATTTACATCAAATATCTGGATTTAAATGTTTAAACCCAGCTGGTGTTTAACAGTCAGCAGTTTTGTGTTGCAGGTAAACTCAACACTGATGTCTCCTACACTGATGTCATCATCACACAGCAAGTGGAACCAAAGAGGATCAGAGGTAACTGATGATCTATTAATGGTTTAAATTATTTTTCCAAGCAATTAAAAGCCAAATATTCACTGGTTTGGTTAAATGTGAGGATTTTACACTTTTCTCTGTCATATATAATAATAAACTGAATGTCTGAGTTTTTGATCTTCTGGCTGAATAAAACGAGCAGTTTGAACACGTTACTTGGACTTTTAGAAATGATAAAAAGCAAATAATAGTTAATATATAATCTACTGTTGTTACTGACCTGTTCTCCAAATAATAACCAACAGTTGATATAAAAGATGTAAAAAAAGACAAAAAAAATCACAAATATTCAGATGAGATGTTGAATTAAAAACAAATGTCAGAACTTTACAGTTTATAAAAACACATCAGACTTCAGCTCTTCTATAAAAGAAGAATTTAAACACACTTTTCTACCTCTCAGTGTTTCGAGTATCTACATTAAAACACACACACACACATTCTTCTATTATGTAATGACTGTTATGTTTCGTCCCTCTGGCTGTTTGTTATCCGCTCGGAAACGGAAGTTCCGCCCACTTGCTTATTGGTCCTCAGTGACATCAAGCAGACATTGCCATGGTTACAGTAAACAAAACAGTAAGAACGAGGTCATATGTCCGCCCCCATTTCTCCAAAGTGACACCCTGAGTTTCTGTTCTTAGACTTTACTTTCGATTTGTAGGTTAACTGACATGAGGACATCAATAGAAACATAACAGAAACATGTTGATATGGAGCAGAGAAAAACAAAACACATAGATACAGACTGAATGGATGGTAATGGAGAGATATAGAAAGGCTATGGAACAAACTGAACCAAAACAAAGTGACAGACTGCAGACATGAAATGTCCACCTGACTGCAGTTAATCTTCAGATTTTTTCCTGCTTTACTGTCTTTTGGCTCCTGATCTGTTTTTTTTATTTTATTACTTTTTTCTGGACCTCTGGAGCTTGAAACTGCATGAAAAATGAATTTATTCATTTACAACAGACAGAATTATATATATTATAATAATATATATTATGTAGTTCTACTGTGATTTTGACTCCACTGCATCTATCTGACAGTTATAACTACACTCAGTTTGACTGTTATTGAACCATTGAACAGTGGTGAAATGTAACAAAGTACATTTATTCAAGTTGCTGCACTTAAGTACAAGTTTGAAGTACTTGTCAGATCAATATTTTACATGTAAAACAGCTGATTGTTTGCAAAATGTTATGTATGTATATTTTTATTTGTAATTAATTTGAATAATATTTTATCACAGTTTGTGTTTTTTAACATATATATTCACATTTTGTTTTGTTCATATTAAAATCACTGATGTTTATATATATAATAATATATTACAGACAAAACAAAGATAGGCATCACACTGTTAATAAAATGGGCTTTGTCCATCTTCTTAGGATGGGCAGACCTCCACCGGCACCGCTGGCTGATGGCAGAGAAGATGATTTTCATCTGAGGGAATTGTCAGTGGAGATCTTGCAAGTCCTGCTTGATCCCTGCGACGAGCTTTATGTTCCCAAGGTCATTTCCTCCACAGTGGATCACCAGGACATCTGGCACAGCTCTTCCTCCAAGGCACCGATGAAAGAAGGGGTTTCTCCAAACCATGCCCCCCTACTTGAACCACTGGACCTGGGCATCCAGACCATGGTTGGTCCTGATGGTCTCCCTCACTTGTTTTTCCCTGGTAATGTAGAATTTGGGTCCTGTTGATTGTAAAACAAAAAGAAAACAACATCATCTTTCTATGAAAACTTATGCTGATGTGCTTTTGAATTTAACATATTTTATATTATGTTTCTATTTTATTTTTCCATATTTTACCAGTCTGTAGTGTGCTCTATGAGTGTATAATGGATGTAATTTAGCGTCAAAAAAAGGAACAACGCTGGGCTGTAAAGCCAATTTGACATAGCGGCCAGACCGCGTAATTACAACGTCACGTGATGCTGTTGAGCCCAAAAAGGCTTTTTCCCATAGACTTACATTGTGAAAGAGACGTCCACAGAACAGCGGATAATTTTTTTTGAGCATCACAACCCCCGCGAAATGACTCGTTTCACTATCAGAATTTGATCCGTTCCGTCCGATCACATGTCAAAAGCCTAAAAGAGCCGCACGGTTGAATTGTTTTATCCTCATTCAAGTTAGCCGGAGGGCGAAACTGGAAGTAGCCGACTTGGCAGGCGAATGCCACTAGTGCGCTTGCTCTATGGGCCCAATGATCCCGGAAGATCCGGGTAATTTTATACACGGAAGTCAAACTTTTTTGGCTTCATGCACCACTGAGCAACTTTCATAGGAATGAACAGGGCCCCGTCTCTGACGCTGTATCCAGTTCTCTTTATACATCATTGATTATAATCAATATCTGATGTAATACTGTATGTTTGTAGTATTTTTTTAGTTGTTGGTGAAATGTTAAAAGTTGTATATTATTTTATATTTTATTTTGATTGATTATTCAATGAATCGGGTAGTTTCAGCACTAAAAACATTTTTTTATTATCCCAACAAATGTTGGAATAAAAGTTTGTACATGTGACATATGGATGACCTTGATAAAACTACAGACAATGAAGGTGACTTATTTGACATAAAAACTGAAATCACATGTACATGTAGACATGAAGGCACATGTTCATATCAACCTGCAACATGTGTCAGCCACCGGTGGCGCAACAGCTACTGATTCACAATTAATTACAATTAATTCAGTAGTGATGAGTCTGACTCACTTGAAATTGTGCACCCTTCATCTTTGTACAAAGATACCATAATATTAAAGGATGGGTTCACAATTTTTCAAGTCTGTCTTAAAATAACAGTCAGCTGTCGACATGAACATTTAACTGTCACCTGTCAATCACAGCAGACATCAAAGCTACTATAAGTCTTCAAATCTCATTAAAGGGGCATTCATTTCCAAAATGTCTACCAGCAAACTCATTAGAGGGCCTGAATTTAGTGATTGAGACCATAATGACTCATTGAAATACAATTATTCACTTAGTATTGCTAGAGAGAAGCTGATGCTTTTTGAATGGGGGTCAGTTGGAGCATCTAGTGGCCATCGGTGGCATTCACTTATTTCAGTGTTCTTCAGACTGAAGTTGCAGCTGGGTCTTGATGGACAGTGTTTTCCTGTTCAGCTGCAGTGGGAAGATCATAACAAAAAGAGGAAATCTGGCACTAAAAAGACAGAAACTTTGAAAGACTTCATTTGACTAATTTATATGGCGCAAGCTGTCGATCAACTTCACATGAACTTTTAAATACACAGATTTTTACCTCCATCACTTACATTGTAAGTGCATGATGAAGGAATCTCTTGATGGTCAGTGTGAACAGGAGGAATGATTACAGCAAGTAAAACGTGTCAATGTTCATTTGGGCTCCTGAATATTGTTTTAGGACAGACTTGATAAATTGTGACTCTGTAACAGGCAGGATTAGTGGATGATTGTCTGTTCTGATGCAGATTTAAAAATGTCTACGTGAGAAAAAACTTCAGACTACAGAAAGTAAAAGGAGGCCACAGTCGTAAACATTTGACATTTGAGGTGTTAAAACAAGTTGAGACATCCTGCACAAACAAACTCTTCGCTCTATTTGACCCGCAGATTATGATTAGGGCAGGAAGCTGTGGCCTCTATGTCATGAAGTCAGACTTTAGGTGTGAAGCAGCTCCATCGCGTTCCCAGCCAGTCAGTCAGTCTATCTGCAGCCAAGCAGCATGGAGATCACAATACTGTGCACTGTCGTTGGTGAGTGTTTATGGACAGTTTTCACTCTTATTTTGTTATGAAACATCCGCTGCAAAACTTCTAATTCATATCAAAGTGTGTTTATTTGTGTGCATCTTTGTTTCTGAGCAGTTTTAGTGTTCATATCTATTTCTAACTGAAAAATATGATGCATCATTATCATCATTTCAAACAACAAGAGTATTATTTTAGATTAGAGTTGACAATATTTATTTTACAATAAACCACAACCACAGTTACTCCTAATGTATTGATAATTAAATACTACAATTATGTAGATTTGTTTGTTTTTAATATATTTGTTACTTTCTATGTATAACATCATCCTGCATGGGGACTGCAGATGAAATTAGAAATTTTGGCTAAATCTTACACATTTACGTCATACTGATGTTAATTGATGTGTTGTCCCTGATAAATAAATGAATGAAGTAAGTAAGAGTAAAGAACATGATCATTGTTACCATAAAAGGTACAAAAAGACAACAAGAACTCACCAGGCCATCAGAAAAATCCAAAAGCCAACAGAGTCCGTCCTTGTCTCTGCAGAGAGCCTTTATTGTCGTTTTAGAAATGTACAGCAGCTAGTTTGATCTGTCGTTCGTTTTTCTTTGATTGTGTGCGATATGTCAACCTTTGATCACATTGAATGTACTGCATCACTCTGCAGCTGCAGATGTTATCGCTGTTGCTTCTTTGGTTTCGTCTTCATAGCATTGCAATCATTCTGTATCATTAATAGAAAATAAACTCAACAAAATAATTCACAGCTTCCCATCGACCACAACACTGAATGCAGCTGAGAGGTTTTATTGCTCTTGTACTTAAAATGAAGTTTGCAGAGAACCAGGAAGCTTAAAGCAGCTTGAATCACATTTGTTTTTTAAAAGTAACATCCTTAGTGAAACAAGGAAGCAACCACCTCTAAAGACGGTGAAAAACTTACTGGATGTCTAAACAGAGTTTTCCTGGTTTTTCACTTCTGCAAGAGATCTTTTGTTGCTTGTTGCGATTACAATGAAAATCTCAATTTGTGATCATTTTTCTGACTCTTGCAGCTTCCCTGAGAGTCCTTCCCAACAGATCTCAGTTTTTTCAGTACGAGTCGTTCTCTCTGAGCTGTGAGGAGCCGGGAAAGTCATCTCATTGGAGAGTTATAAAGAACACATCTACATTAATAAACGAAGAGTGTCCCCTGTCCTGGAATAGAAGAAATGAATCTCACTGCTTCATTGATGACCTTTACCCATCTGACACTGGAGTGTACTGGTGTGAGTCTGGAGCAGGAGAATGCAGCAACACCATCAACATCACTGTGGCCGGTGAGTTTAAACCACCAGCTGTAGCAAATAGGCACTCAAGGTACCTCAGTCAGAGGCTTTTAGGGAAGAAAACACTTTTACTATTCTTTTTGTGTTCTCAAATGCATGTTGAGTGCATCTAGTTCTGTCCTCTACAGAAAAACAGCAGCATTGGTTGTTTGTTTAAATACCTCAAACAATTTATTTTTACGCTCTCCTGACAAGCACCCTTTGTGGTTAAAGCAGTGACTGTCTTCTCTAAATAGCAAAGGTAGACATAGAGCAACATTCAAGGTTCAAAGCAACGTCTTGACACGTGACACATCTTAGTTGAAGGATACACAACTGTTGTGTTTGTACGGCATGTATAGCCTCTGTTCAACAAGCTTCTGTAGCTCCATGCAATCTCTCATTCAGCATGTCTTCCATCCAGCTGGTCCTGTGATCCTGGAGAGTCCTGTCCTTCCTGTGATGGAGGGAGACGACGTGACTCTGAGCTGTAAGAATATAAATACAATGACTTTTTCTTCCAACCTCACAACGGATTTCTACAAAAATGGCTTCCTCATGGCGACCAGCTCTACAGGAAACATCACCATCCACAGCATTTCTAAATCCGATGAAGGATTCTACAAGTGTAACATCTCTGGAGTTGGACAATCACCAGACAGCTGGCTGGCTGTCAGGGGTGAGCTCTTGTTTCTTTATGACTACTCAAAGGGCTTGTTGGTGAGATATTGCTTGGTAAGCTAACAGCTAACACGCTAGACAGGTGCTTGCACTAATCAGTCACATTAGCTGCAGCATTTTGTTCTTAAGATTAGGCTATCCTGATAGCCAGCTTGATGGAATACCCCCCAGATGGACTAAAAGCTGTAAAGACAAATAAATAAATATCTTGTAAAGCTCACAGGAGTTATATTTTTCATGTTTTTTTTTTAATGTTTTTTGTACATTCACATATAGAAGAATTAATTCAATAAAACAGAGTCAGTGAATCTAAACAATACATTTGTCCAAAGTAAAGTAAAGTAAAGTAAAGTAAAGTAAAGTAAAGTAAAGTAAAGTACAGTGAAGGTAAATGTAATCAGCAATTAAACGTCACAATTTACTCCACAGTAGTTTTATATGCGGGCAAAATATATATATCAGAGTTTGACTGAACTCGAAACAGAAAGTGCTCAGTGCTGCCACGTGCTTGTATTATGAAATCCAACAATTGATCTACAACCGCCCACAATATTACTCAAGATAAATAACATCATGACGCGTAGTGCGCATGCCCACTGAACATCCTTACACACAATTTAAAAGCAGAGTAACAACAGAGTGAGTCGCAGTTCAGCAGCTCTACGGACGTTTCATCTCTGTCTGTCTGTAATTTACATGTTTAAAATGGACTTTTATCAGTTCAGTAACATGTTTACATTCTGGATTTTTATTCTCTGTCTGACTTTCATCGTCTGGACTCCGGTTGAAGGTAAACTGACATGTTTCTCTCTTATTCGCTTGTTAACTCGTTTCACCTGAGCGACACTTGAATGAATGAATCAGTGAACATGTGAAAATATGTTTTACGGTTCATTTTCTGTGTCAACAGACTGTAATGTGAACTTAAACTAGTCGTCATATCTGATGTGGAATCTATGCTTTATGTTTGTAATGTTGATACGACGTGTTAAAGTCTTTAAACTTTCACTAACATTCATTAAACTTGTAACAAACGTAATAGATCTTAAGTCTGAATGTGCATCTTTTCCTGCTCATTTCTCTCTTCTCACGTATATCAGAACAGCGCAACTGGCTTTCTAAATAAAAGTGGCTGTTTCACAATAAAGCTATCTTCTTAAAATAATACAAAACAACAAAGATAACTGAAATATATTCAAAATGACTCAAATGTATTCTAAAAGATAATACTGACATTACAAATTATAAACAACAGTTACATACAGAAAAATAGATTCCAGACTTCTCTCACTTTTCAGAAGGTTAAAGTTTTCCTCCATTTTCCAGGTGAGTCTGAGGTGATTGGGTCAACTCAGCCAATCATCGCTTCTCCAGGTGATGATGTCATCCTGCCATGTCACCTGGACCCAGAGTTCAATGTGAAGGGGCTGACGGTGGAGTGGTCGAAGCTGAAGCCTGACCCCTCAGATCGGCTGAGTCGGGTCGCGTACGTCCATCTTTACCGGCACAGACAGGAAGACCCCGACATGAAGATCCCAGCGTACCTCAACAGGACGGAGCTGTTCACAGATGAACTGGAGCGCGGAAACATTTCACTCAAGATCATGAACGTGACGCTGGCAGATGAAGGGAGATACAGATGTTTGGTTCCCAAGTTGAAGAGCAGAGTGCAGTCGGCAATTGTTCGACTTGTTGTTGTTGGTGAGTTTCTTCAGATGTTGTTGATGGTCCAAGATTTGTCTTTTTTAGATCTGTTGATTTTGAATTGTGTGTCAAAAAATTACATGATTGAGCACTTTTTATATACTTTTTGTCAGTAACTTTTTAGTATTGTGCTGTAAATTATAATAAATCTTGTGTTTTTATCCAGAATCACACTCTGATGAAACCTGGACAACAGAGACGCTGCTGCATCTCCAAACTCCTGATCCAACGGATGAGACGGATGTAAAAGGTGAGAAAACGGTACAAATCTGTGAAGAAGAGAGGAAACGTCTTTAAAATCAGCTGACATGTTGTTTTTAATTACTGTGGTAGTTAAAATCTTCATATTTGTGTATCTGGTGTGTCTCCACTTATTGTAGCTTTATTTCTTTTCCCATCAGGTGGTCGTCACAGTCGGAGCGCTCTGATCTCAACTGTGGTGGTTTGCTGTGTCTTACTAATCGTTGGTGGTCTAGTTGGTGGATATTTATTTAAACAAAGGCGTCAAAAACCAAATGTAAGTCAGAAATAAACAAAACATATTGTTGCTTCTTACAGTCTGAATCATTACAGACTCTTATAATTCTGTTAATTTTCCTTCCAGCATCTGAAGAATGATAACGCCTAACTCAAACCAGTCTAGCTGCCTTGCTCAAAGGTACTTTACTGGCTGATGTTAAAGGAGATGAGAGCGTTAAACTCACCTTGATCTTTCTGGGGATTTCAACCGGACACATGTGGACTCACTGGATCAGCATTAGGGGGGTTTCTACAGTGGATACAAGCTCAAATCATCCTCCTGAGAAAATGATGTGCTTGTAAGTCTGAACATGACTGTTTTGAATAATAATAATAATAATAATAATAATAATATGATGTAACCAGGCAACATCTGAAGGGTTTAAGTGTGATGTAAACACTGAAAAAGTGAAGCTCAGTCAAATATTCATAAAAAGGTTTGCATCATAGAAATGAAATGGACCAAAGAGAATCAGTTTTATTTACAATGTAAAGGTGACTTAATGTTCTGAGCAGCCTCTTCTACTATTTCTGTCTGTGAAGACAATTCACGACAAGGTTCGGGAGACATCTGGAAAAATTCACCACCCTAGTTTGAATTTGGATCTGTGGCTTCTTGTAAGACCTGCACACAGAGAACCATTTTATTTGCATGTTCTTACTTTGCATCGTAGGTGCAGTCAAATTAAAAACTCGAGAAGTTCATCCTTATGTCTTTGAGCACTTTTTTTATGTTTTACTAAAGATCATATGCAACATAATTAATGCATTCTGCTTTGTTTTCTTAATCCACAGCTCAGCTGAAGCTCTTAGATGGATCCTGGCTGGAGGAATGCTGATCCTCAAAGTGACATTTAAAAAAAAGAAGCGCCATCTGACCTAAACACAATTGATTCGGGTCCAGAAATTACAACCTGGAGAAGAACTGTGCCAGAAATCTTCATCCACATGATCAGTAGCAGGATCGCTTTGCATCAGCCTATTGAGTGAAAAACTCTGTGGCAGCACTTTAAACTTTACACCTCGTCCATCATTTCCAACTTTAACCTTGTTGGTTGATGAGCAACCAGAGGCGACCTCAAAGAGACCCACGAATAAGAAGAGAAAGGTTTCAATGCTTCATAAACTTTTCGTCAGGGCTTTTCATCGTGAAAGTTCCAAGAAATATCAACACAGGACTGTGATATGTAGTACTGTGATCTGAGCTCCAGTTTACTTAACTATAACTGGAGGAAGAATATTGTTTTTATGTATTTATGTTACGTGATCCTGAATATTACAACCAAGAAATTTCATTTCTTTATACTGTTATAAATCCTAATGACTGTTTTTGTTTCTGTCACAGTGTTAAAACAGTGTCTCAGAAGGATGGAGTGAAGAATTTAGGTTATTATGTTTTGTAGTTATTTTTGTTAAGCTGATCATTGACTTGAGGTCACCCTTCCCTTTTTTCCACTGGACACATTGACTGATTATGAGCCCACAAGCTTGTTTCACTACTGAAGTGAAACATGTTAAATATAGAATTTGAGTTTTGACACATGTGAGTTCAGAGCTGAATTTTCCTTATAAAGTTAATTTCAAGTTAAAACGCTCTCCGCTCCCTTAACATCAACTGTCAAAGTACCTTTGAGCAGGGCACCCACAGTATCTCTCAGTATAGTTGTATCAGTATATCGGTTACATATTCTCATATTATTCTGTCATTTAAATTACTATTATTTCTACAATAAAAGGTTTTGTTAAATGTTGATCATTAAACTACCTTTTGCACTTTAAAACAGTTATTGTTACCTCTTGTCATGCTGGTGTTACACTTGGAAAGAACAAATCAAAGTACATTTGAGTTTTTTTTCATCTATTAAATTCTTTTTGGGGATGTCATTCTGTTATTGTGACCTGTATTACAAGGACATTTTTCAAATTTGACATTCTTTAAAATTTGATTTAAGTAACACCACTGTTAGATGAATAAAGTTGGTACAAGTTGTCAAATAAATCATATTTTTAAATGATTTCTGTGTTGTGACTTTAATCTCTCTGTTGTCTCTTTCCATGGAGGTGAAGTTCTCTATGTGTCAGTTTGCATTTATCTCTGTCTGCTGTGTGATTATAATCTGACCTCATGTTGTTGAAAGCAGCTGAACAGATAACTTTTTAAACTGTTCAATCATAAAGGTAAAGTTCAAGCCACCATGATCATGTTTTGCTGCTGCAGTTTAACTCAGAAGTAGGTTAAATAGCTTGTGGAGGCTAATGACAGCTAACTTTAGCTAATTTAGTTTGGTGAATTGTTGACTTCTCTCTACTGTGTGTGTGTGGTTCAACACAAGTTTCATAGTCTTGATTTAGTCTCCAAATGCCAAACTAGATATACTGACAGAGTAGCATCACAGTTATCTGTCATGACTATGCAACCAGACAATTAAATAACACTAAATGTCACAAAAATATGGAGCTACAGAATCAAGACATTCAGAGAATCCTCAGAACTTGAATCTAAACTTGTGCTTCACCAAACCAGCTGCAGCAACAAGGCTTTTTAAATTTCCACTTCACTGTTAAACCATCATGACCTGCAAGGTTAGATGCAGGTTCAGTTTTATTCATCAACTTTTTCAGCAACTGACTTTTAAAAGTGGTGATTGGCAAACCTTAAATCTTGGTGTGTGGCTCCATCTAGTGGTTAAAAACATGTATGTTGTGGACAAGAGAGGATCAATGTTTCTTCTTTTGGTATTAAAAGGCTCTGTTTAAACTGTGTAGCCTCTAGTTTCCTAATTGTGAAAAACCTTTTTTTGTAAATAAAAAAATGTCAACTTCTTTGTCAATAATTCTGCCTCTTACCTTTCGGAGGGATTTTTGAGCTGCAACAACTCCCAAACCAAAGCAGATACAGTATGGAGCTCAGATGAGAAGATATATTGGATCAGAATAATAATAATAATCATGAAGTTTGAGTTTAACATTTAGGCCTACACCTGGGGTCCGTTTCACAAAGCAGGTTTAGTGAAAACTCAGTCTGTTAACCCTGAAATGAGGGAAACTCTGAGTTTTCCGTTTCAAAAAGGGAGGTAACTCAAACCAGAGAAAGAGGGATAACTCTAGCCTGTTTCAGAGAGAGAGGTAACTTAAGCTCTTGGTCAGTTACCGTAGTAACAGACTCTATGAACCTAACCTGGTCGGGACCAGGTTTTTCCCAATGAACCTTGAGTTTCTCTCAGTCTCCGCCCTCTTTCAGAGCCAAACACTCCATTTGATTTCCTCATTCATTCAGTCAGCAGGCGAGTTTTGGCGTAGCCTAGTTCTGCCGTCTGTCATTTAAAAAATCATTAAAACAATCAGAGTCAGTATATTAGAAGTCCATTAGGCACAGTAGGTGGCGACTTTTTTCACTAACATGGCATGTCCTTTTGATAACGATCCCGTGGATGAAGGTGCAGCATTACTGCGCAGAGAATTAAATATTCGTTGAGAGATGGTTATCAGTCCGCGCATAGATGTTCTAGCATTTCCAGACAATTATCTTTTTGAGAGATACCGTTTCACGTCACAGTCCATCATCTACATACACAACCTAATCCGTCCTTACATTTGCAACATTACCAATCGTAGTCATGCTCTCACATCCCAGCAGATATTGTGTGTTGCGCTGCGTTTCTTTGCAAACGGAAGTTTTTTGTACAGTGTCGGAGCCAGCCACTGGCCTTCCTAAATTCTGGCTTAGGGCCAGCTCCTCTGCCTCCGTTAGAGGTGGCGGTGCTGGACCACCACCCGTTTTACGGGCATCTGCCTTCTTTCTGTTGGCTGAGTAGTTGTGTTAGTCTGTGTTAGTTTAAATAGGATTAATTATTTAACATAACATGATGTAGATGAGGAGACATTTATGTGTGTGAAACCAGCATTATGTTGGGGATAAAACAGCTGCACAGTCAAACAGCCACTTAATATTTACTTTACAATGTAAAACATGATCAAAATGAGGTTCCCCCATGAGATTATGTCGAGGTTTTACTTTTTGTGTTGCACTTCTTTCTGAAAACATGCTCAAACTCACCGTATTATCGCATTAAGATTTCTAGTTCTAGTGGGGCGAAAAACGCCGCCCTCCTCTTCCCCGTTGCCATGGTGACTCGTTGAATCGGGGCTCCATTGATGCTGGCTTTTTATAGTTGTGGTGCACGCGCTTAACTCCAGGTGAAACTACTCCGAGTTGATTAAACTGACTCAAATCAGCTGTTCTGGAACCGGAAACTCAGAGTTTTCTTTCTCAGAGTAGATTAACTCAGAGTTCAGGATTAGACTCAGAGTTTGTTGAGCCTGCTTTGTGAAATCGACCCCTGGTGGTTACATCAGTGATGATACAACAGGTATCATCACTTTCACTTTAACTTTCAGTATTACTTGTAACATGGTGACTAAACTGCTGCAGTCAATAAGAAACTGAGCTGGTGTGGAGTTCACCAGAATCTCCGTGTATCATATTACTTTCAATGTTACAGATTGAAAGCAGAAATAAGTTTTAAATATAGACTTTATAATTATTTTATTTATGAAATGAGATCTATCTATGTGAATCAGTGTGAAATAATACAGAATGTGGTCTATAAAAAGTTGGGATCAATCTGTTTTAGCAAGTGGTGAAAAAAATTCCACAACCCCCCTTTTTTTCAAGCACAGAAAGAAACCAAAACCTTGTGGATACAACTTGTCTATAAACAAGACAGATGGACTAAAAGCTGTAAAGAAGAATAAATAAATAAATATCTTGTAAAGCTCACAGGAGTTATATTTTAACATGTTTTTTGTACATTCACATAAAGAAGAATTATTGTTTGATATGAACAATCAGCTCGTTTTGATTTGTGAATATAAAATTTGGTCAAAATAATAAATAAATTCATTCAATAAAACTGAGAGTCAGTAATCCAAATAAAACATTTCTCCAAAGTAAAGTACAGTGAAGGTAAATGTGATCAGCAGTAAAACGTCACATTTAACTCCACAGTAGTTTTATATGTGGGAAAAATACATATATCAGAGTTTCACTGAACGTCACACAGAAAGTGCTGTCATGTGCTTGTATTATCATTGGTCCGTTTCACAAAGCAGGTTTAGTGAAAACTCAGTCTGTTAACCCTGTAATGAGGGAAACTCAGTTTTCCGTTTCAAAAAGGGAGGTAACTCAAACCAGAGAAAGAGGGATAACTCTAGCCTGTTTCAGAGAGAGGGGTAACTTAAGCTCTTGGTCAGTTACCGTAGTAACAGACTCTATGAACCTAACCTGGTCGGGACCAGGTTTTTCTCAATAAACCTCGAGTTTCTCTCAGTCTCCGCCCTCTTTCAGAGCCACACACTCCATTTGATTTCCTCATTCATTCAGTCAGCAGGCGAGTTTTGGCGTAGCCTAGTTCTGCCGTCTGTCATTTAAAAAATCATTTAAAAAATCAGAGTCAGTATATTAGAAGTCCATTAGGCACAGTAAGTGGCGACTTTTTTCCACCATCATGGCATGTCCTTTTGATAACAATCCCGTGGATGAAGGTGCAGCATTACTACGCAGAGAATTAAATAGGCCTATTCGTCGAGAGATGGTTATCAGACCGCGCATAGATGCTCTGACATTTCCAGACAATTATCTTTTTGAGCGGTACCGTTTCACGTCACAGTCCATCATCTACATACACAACCTAATCATAACATAACAACTCGTAGTCATGCCCTCACATCCCAGCAGATATTGTGCGTCGCGCTGCGTTTCTTTGCAAACGGAAGTTTTTTGTAAGCAACCCACATAGTTTACAGAGCAACAGCAGAGTGAATCACAGTTCAGCAGCTTTACAGACGCGTCATCTCTGTCTGTCTCTAATTTACATGTTTAAAATGGACTTTTATCAGTTTAGTAACATGTTTACATTCTGTTTTTTTATTCTCTGTCTGACTTTCATCGTCTGGACTCCGGTTGAAGGTAAACTGACATGTTTCTCTTTTATTCGCTTGTTAACTCGTTTCACCTGAGCGACACTTGAATGAATGAAACAGTGAACATGTGAAAATATGTTTTACGGTTCATTTTCTGTGTCCACAAACTGTAATGTGAACTTAAACTAGTCGTCATATCTAATGTAAAATCACTGCTTTATGTTTTTAATGTTGATACGACATGTTAAAGTCTTTAAACCTTCACTAACGTTAATTAAACTTGTAACAAACGTAATAGATCTTAAGTCTAAATGTAGATAAACTAACCTACAATTTATAACTCAAAACAAACAAGCAAGTCAAAATATACAATAGTTTGTTTTTATTTTACATAATCTGTTACATATATTTTATTCTTGTCATATTCTTCTGAGAGAAATGTGTGATTTTACTGTTTATTTGCTGACATGATTCATCAGTGACGATGATGACGATTATTCATGTGGTTCATGTCCACCCCAGTTTCCCAGAGCTCATAACTGATTTTCAAAATGTCTTGTTTTGTCCAAAACCCAAAGATAAGTTGTTTTTTTTATTGTCATAGAGGACTATGAAAACAGAAAATATCGCTGCAGCTTTAAGATGTTGAAATGTGACAAAAAAACTTTTCAGGTTCTGTAAAAGTTTGATATAAAAAGGCAAAATCAACCTCTTCACACCACATACAGTACTGACAGAAGAGATAAACACTGTCACACTGTTTAACAGGTGTTTTTTGTTCAACTTGTTCTTTTTTTCAGTGCTGATGCTTTCTTGTCACAAGGGTTTGGGAGTTTCCTGTCATACTGCCAAAAGTTCCCTTTGGTCATTTGTAAAGTCATGATAACTTTACAGAAAACACATTCTGTTTCCAGAAAGAGCTGAAACAATTAGCTGATTAATCGATTAGCAGGTCGACAGAAAACAATTTATTTTCAGACACAAATGCAAAATATTTCTTAGTTCCAGTTTCTCATTTGTGATGATTTTCTTGCTTTTCTTTGTCTTATGTGATAATAAACTCAATTAGAGCTGCAACGATAAGTTGATTGGTTGATCAACAGCAAATTAATCAGCAGCTATTTTGATAAGTTTGGTTTTTTTAAAGGACACGTTTATTGGATTTTGTACTGTTAATCAGAAAACATAAGACATTTGAAGACATCACCATGAGCTCTATGACATTATAACAGGCATCAGCGAGGCCTGATGGTTATTTTTCTCTTTTTTTTTTTCAGATCAAAGCAAACCAAGGAAATAATCAACCGATCAATCGTTAGAAAGTTAGAAATTAGTTTCAATCTTAATTCAACATGCTCTCTGTAGCATTTGTTAAGTTTCTAAATTAGCACCGCTGACGTGAAGTACAGTCATTGTTACTGGAAGTTTGGATTTACAGAAAAGGTTTGAGATATAGTTGAGATAATATCGTTGCGACATACAACATACAGAAAAATAGATTCCAGACTTCTCTCGCTTTTCAGAAGGTTCAATTTTCCCTCCATTTTCCAGGTCAGTCTGAGGTGATTGGGTCAACTCAGCCAATCATCGCTTCTCCAGGTGATGATGTCATCCTGCCTTGTCACCTGGACCCAGAGTTCAACGTGAAGGGGCTGACGGTGGAGTGGTCGAAGCCCGATCTGAAGCCTGACCCCTCAGATCGGCTGAGTCGGGTTGACTACGTCCATCTTTACCGGGACAGACGTGAAGTCCCCGACATGAAGATCCCAGCCTACCTCAACAGGACGGAGCTGTTCACAGATGAACTGGAGCGCGGAAACATTTCACTCAAGATCATGAGCGTGACGCTGGCAGATGAAGGGAGATACAGATGTTTGGTTCCCAAGTTGAAGAGCAGTGTAAAGTCGGCAATTGTTGAACTTGTTGTTGGTGAGTAAGCTTCTGCAGATGTTAATGGTCCAAGATTTGTATTTTTTTGATCTACTGATTTGACTTGTGTGTCAAAAAATTACATAGTTGAGCACTTTTTATGTACAGTGTGATACAGCTAGAGGCTTATTTACATGACAATGATATTTATGAAAAATTTCAGTCTGCTTTTAGAGGTAGACATAGCACCAGGACTGCACTCACTAAGGTCATAAATGATCTTAGAATGAGCGCAGATAAAAATAAAGTTTCTGTCTTTGTTCTTCTTGATTTGAGTGTTGTGTTTGAAACCACTGATCATGAGATACTTCTGAACAGACTTGAAAGCTGGATTGGTCTCTCACCCCGGGATTCCACCGGGGACGTGTGCGCCGCGTTCCGGCTCCGACGCAGTTTTGCTCCGTCCTCTGCACAGCGCCCTATTCAACTGGGAGCGTGTCAGAGGCGGAGCGTCTTCACTGCGGGGAAGCCTTCCGCTGTTTAAAGTCTGTTGCATTCCTACTACAGTAATTACAGCAGCCTAATCAAAGCTGATAAAGTCCCTTAAAGCTACTGTAAATACTGCAGTAGCAGGGCAACTAAACTGTCCAGTTTTGTTAACTTGCTCAACTTTCGTTGATTTGCTAATTTTCCTTGATTTTTGTGCTTCTACTGTGGCTAAGTAGGCTACGTAGTTAAATGGCTTCTTTATTCGTCTGTTTTAATTGCGTTTATTGTTGATATACGACCAGGAGTCTGCATGGGGTGATTTATTTTGAAAATTGACCGGATGCTCAATGCTGTTTCTGTGTCTGACTTCCTGCCCAGCTCGATCTGCTCTGTGCTGCTTGACGCGGCCTCCATAAAAAAATAGACGAGGCACTTATCTTTAGCGCAGCGGAGGGGAGAGCCACTTCTGGGACGCTTCGGAAACGCACCATGGTGCGCCCGGTGGAATCGGATACATTGACTAGAGTGGCTGCGATCAGCTCCGGCAGCTGCGTCGGAGCTGGAACGCGGCACACACGCACCCGGTGGAATTCAGGGGTCAGGAAACACACTGAGCTGATTTAATAGCTACCTCACAGACAGAAATTACTTTGTAAGTCTTGGTGGCGATGTTTCCAAGAAGCGAAGCATTCTCTATGGTGTTCCTCAGGGCTTGATCCTTGGTCCGTGGTTGTTTTCCCTATACATGAACCCGCTTGGAGAAATGATCCGTGACTACAGGATTTATTTTCACTGCTATGCTGATGACACCCAGCTGTATTTATCTGTAGCACCTGACAATAAGGATGCCCTACACCCTCTGCTAAACTGCTTCTCCAGTATTGTGCAGTGGATGAATTAAACAAAGACAAAACTGAAGTCCTTATCATTAGCACAGACACTCAAAGCGATGAAATAATAAATAGACTCGGAAATCTGACCCTACACGTTAAACCGAAAGTGAAAAACCTGAGTGTCATTTTTGATCCTGACCTCAACTTTGAGAATCATATCAGCAACATTACTGAGATAGCCTTTTATCACTTAAAAACATCACAAGAGTCAGACCCTACTCAGACCTCTACCTAGAGGATGCTAAGACACTGACTCATGCTTTTTTACTCTCACACTTAGATTATTGCAACGCACTTTATACTGGTTTGCCAAAAAAAGAACTATTGATCAGCTGCAGCTCGTCCAAAACTCAGCAGCAAGAATTCTAACCAAAACCAGTAAAAGAGGTCACATTACTCCTGTGTTAGCGTCTTGCACTGGCTCCCAGCAATGTTGAGGATAGATTTTAAAATTCCTTTACTTGTTTTTAGAGCTCTGAATGGACTGGCTCCTTCCTACCTGTCAGAATGCCTGTTGGAGCATGTTCCAAATTGTTCCCTCAGATCACATGGTGCCAGTCTGAGGGTGCCATCGGCGAACAGCAAGATGTATGGAGATGCTTCCTTCAGTGGTTATGCACCGAAGATTTGGAACATGCTCCCTCCTCGGTTGAATTTTAAGAAGCAGCTTTTACACACACATATGTTGCGCTTTGCAGATATATATATATGTGTGTGAGTGTAGGGCTGTGTGATATCACAATATATATTGTGTGACAAGAGAAAAATGTCTGGACTCATCGCTGAACATAACATTCCTCCACATGTTCAAGTTCCAGTGCATGTGTTGCCGACACCAGTGCAAACGAGCCTGACAGTGAAGGGCAGCCATGGCAGGCCTCCTGGCAGCCCTATGAGATCAGAGATTGGCTGCGTGCAGTCTGTTCTGGATTGTCCTGGCAGAGAGCCGTCGGCCATATTGTCCTGCAAACCTGTAGAAGACCTGTACCTAAGTGCTGACAGGGTGAGGAAACGGTCTTCTTGGGGTGTTGTCTTCTTGGGACGCCCACTTCACGGCCTGTCTCTGACATTCCCCGTTATATGGAACTTGGCCTTCACTTTAGAGATGGTACTAGGGCTCACTCCAAATAATGCCACAACTTGGTTTTGTGGAACACCAGCTTGAAGTTGCCCTATCACACGGGCCCTATCCAGATCAGTCAAACATGGCATGCCAATTCTTGGAGCAGACACCTATTGACCACTGTAGCAGGGCTCATGCTCATACCTGGGGGTACCAGAAACTCAAAACAAGAGTCAATAGCAACAGCAAAATAAGCTGTTTGGCATTGGCAGAGAAGATTTGGCAAATTTTTCATGGGCGCAACTCACATACTCAGCTCTGCTGCTCATCCCACAAATACATGTTCCTCACAAATGTGGCACCATTTAAAAGGGAAAGAAACAGGCTTTCCAACGGTTTAAGATTTATTGCCAAGAAGCATTGTTACAACAAAGAAATAATCTACCAAACACAAATTTCCTTACTTTTTGTGCTAAGTTTATATATATATATACACACATAATATTTCTTTTGTAAAACACTTTGAGCTGCCTTTTATGTCATGAAAGGTGCTCTATAAAAAAGATTATTATTATTATTATTATTATTACCTAGAACAGTGTCAAAATTCAGTACCTTTTAAAACTTTTGTCAGTAACTTTTTAGTATTGTGCTGTAAATTATAAGAAATCTTGTGTTTTTTTTCCAGAGTCAAACTCTGATGAAACCTGGACAACAGAGACGCCGCTGCATCTCCAAACTCCTGATCCGAAGGATGAGACGGATGTAGAAGGTGAGAAACGGTAAAAATCTGTGAAGAAGAGAGGAAACGTCTTCAAAATCAGCTGACATGTTGTTTTCAATTACTGTGGTAATTAGTCTTCATATATTTGTGTCTGGTGTGTCCCCACTTATTGTAGCTCTATTTCTTTTCCCATCAGGTGGTCGGAGTTGGAGCGCTCTGATCTCAGGTGTGGTGGTTTGCTGCATCTTACTAATCTTTGTTGGTCTAGTTGGTGGATATTTATTTAAACAAAGGCATCAAAAACCAAATGTAAGTCAGAAATAAACAAAACATATTGTTGCTTATTGCAGTGTAAATCATTACAGACTCTTTTGGAGACTGTTGACTAATAATTCTGTTAATTTTCCTTCCAGCATCCAAAGTATGCCATCGTTTAAAGCAAATCACCTTCAGTCTAGCTGACTTGCTCCAACGTACTTTACTGGCTGATGTTAAAAGAGATGAGAGCATTAAACTCACCTGGATCCTTCTGGGGATTTAAACCGGACACATGTGGACTCACAGGATCAGCGTTAGGGGGGTTTCTACAGCAGATACAAGTTTTCTTTGTCCACAGCTCACCTGAGGCTCCTGAATGGATCCTGGCTGGAGGAATGCTGATCCCCAAATTAAAAAAAGTGATTTTTAAAAGCACCACCTGACTTAAAACTGACTTAAACCTTCCTGAAAACGATGGACTTAGATCCACAGCCTGGATAAGAACTGTGCCAGAACTCTTAATCCACATGATCAGCAGCAGGATCGCTTTGCATTGAAAAACTCTGAACATCTGTGGCAGCACTTTAAACTTTACACCTCGTCCATCATTTCCAACTTTAACCTTGTTGGTCGTTGGGAAACCAGAGGCGACCTCAAAGAGACCCACGAATAAGAAGAGAAAGGTTTCAATGCTTCATAAACCTTTTCTTTAACCTTTGGTTCTTAATGTCCTTCTCTGGAGGAGGATGATTATCAGATTTATTTTGTGTTGAACAGTCTTTTCAGGGACTTTCTTGCTTGTCAGAGAAATACGAGTTAAATATGTTTAAATATGAACTCACTCGATGGAAGAAAGTCTTATTAGCAACAAGCTTGGGAGGGAAAATCATCAAACTGCTGTAAAGTACCAAAAGACATGATTTATTTCAACTGAGAAAGGTCAATAGAAGACTTATCAACTTAAACGAATGAATTATTCAAATTATTCTTTTTCAGAATAAATCATGTTTTTTGTTATTTTACAGCCACCTGATGCTGATTTTCTTTCATCCGGTAATATTTCAACATTCTTCCACTGAAACATTTTCTGCTCTGAGATTTAACTTAAAGTTCCAAGAAATATCAACACAGGACTGTGATATGTAGTAAAAAGAAGATTTTGCTGCATTTTGCAACATTTTGTGACGTTACTGTGATCTGAGCTCCAGTTTACTTAACTATAACTGGAGGAAGAATGTTTTTTTTTTATGTATTTATGTTAAGTGATCCTGAACATTACAACCAAGAAATTTTATTTCTTTCGACTGTTATAAATCCTAATGACTGTTTTTGTGTCTGTCACAGTGTTAAAACAATGTCTCAGAGAAGGTTATTACATTTTGACATGTGTGAGTTCAGAGCTGAATTTTCCTTATAAAGTTAATTTCAAGTTAAAACGCTCTCTGCTCCCTTAACATCAACTGTCAACATGCCTTTGAGCAGGGCAGTTATATATTCTCATATTGTTCTGTCATTTCAATTATTATTATTTCTACAATATAAGATTTTGTTAAATCATGAGGATTAAGCTACCTCCAGCACTTTAAATCAGTTAGTGTTACCTCGTGTCATGCTGGTGTGACACTGACTAAAAATCTTAAAAAACATTAAATTGAAGCACATCTGAGGGGTCACTGAATGGTTTGATGAGTGTTTAATGATGTGAATCATATGCAATGACCTTGACAGTCACCAGATCTCAAACCAATTTAACACCTATGGGAGATTTTGCACTGATGTGTTAGACAGCGCTCTCCACAACCATCATCAAAACACCAAATGAGGAAATATCTTCTGAATGAATGGTGTTCATCCCTCCAGAAGAGTTCAGAGACTTGTAGAATCAATGCCAAAGTGTATTGAAGCTGTTCTGGCAGCACATGGTTTGGCAGTACGTTGGGTTTTCCTTTAATTTGTCACCTGTCTGTATGTGCAGCATGTTTGTGTGTGGCTTAAACTTAACATCAGTCAACAATTAGGTATTTATTCGTCAACATTGTAACACTTGTAAAACAGTGTCTCTAGTCTCTAGAATATCAGAAAATAATTTTGGGGGTAAATTGAGCCATTGGCTCAACTTGCCCCAACATCACTGACACGTTTTACCCCACAACCTCCATTTTAACAAAACTGTTTTACACAGTGGCTCAGATCCATAGTTATGTTCATGACCTTGTTTTGTAGCTGACACAGACTTAAATTAACATGTAATAATGTCCAAAATATATCTTTTTTTAATTAAGATACAATACTGATAACTTTAGTAACATGATGAATTCACTTGGCATGACAAAAATCATTTTTTTTGCTCTGGTTTGCTGACCACTTGAGTATACTTGAGTATACTTTCTTAATTTGTGGTCATATGATTACTTTTTGTTTATGGTTACCCAGATAAAGGGGGTGGCTCTGTTTACCCCGTTCTCCCTTACATTCATTTTGGGGATGTTATTCCATTATTGTGCACTTTATTACAAGGACATTTGTCAGATGTTACATTCTTTAAAATTTGATTTAAATAACACCATTGTTAGATGAATAAAGTGGGGACAAGTTGACAAATAAATCATATTTTTAAATGATTGCTGTGCTGTGACTTTAATCTCTGTCTGCTGTGTGATTATAATCTGACCTCATGTTGTTGAAAGCAGCTGAACAGATAACTTTTTAAACTGTTTAATCATAAAGGTAAAGTTCAAGTATCCATGATCATGTTTTGCTGCTGCAGCTTAACTCAGCAGTAGGTTAAGTAGCTTGTGGAGGCTAATGACAGCTAACTGTAGAGACAGATTGTTGAGTGACATTACTGAGGCAGAACTGTTGACTTCTCTCTACTGCGTGTGCAGTTTTAACAGAAGTTTCATAGTCTTGTTTTAATCCAGCCGGATCGTCACTAACTGTCAAACTAGATAACACAATATTATCACCATTATGTCATGACTATGTAACCATGCAAAATAACACACTAAATGTCACAAAGATATGGAGCTACAGAATCAAGACATTCAGAAAATCCTCAGAATTTGAATCTAAACTTGTGTTTCACCAAACCAGCTGCAGCAACAAGGCTTTTTGAATTTCCACTTCATTGTTAAACCATCATGACCTGCAAGATTAGATGCAGGTTCAGTTTTATTCATCAACTTTTTCAGCAACTCACTTTTAAAAGTGTTCATTGGCAAACCTTAAATCTTGGTGTGTGGCTCCATCTAGTGGTTAAAAACATGTATGTTGTGGACAAGAGAGGGTCAATGTTTCTTCTTCTGGTATTAAAAGGCTCTGTTTAAACTGTGTAGCCTCTAGTTTCCTAATTGTGAAAAACCTTTTTTGTAAATAAAAAAATGTCGACTTCTTTGTCAATAATTCTGCCTCTTACCTTTCGGAGGGATTTTTGAGCTGCATCAACTCTCAAACCAAAGCAGATACAGTATGGAGCTCAGATGAGAAGATATATTGGATCAGAATAATAATAAATATGAAGTTTGAGTTTAACATTTACACCTGGGGTCCGTTTCACAAAGCAGGTTTAGTGAAAACTCAGTCTGTTAACCCTGAAATGAGGGAAACTCTGAGTTTTCCGTTTCAAAAAGGGAGGTAACTCAAACCAGAGAAAGAGGGATAACTCTAGCCTGTTTCAGAGAGAGAGGTAACTTAAACTCTCGGTCAGTTACCGTAGTAACAGACTCTATGAACCTAACCTGGTTGGGACCAGGTTTTTCTCAACTTTCAGAGCCACACACTCCATTTGATTTCCTCATTCATTCAGTCAGCAGGCGAGTTTTGGCGTAGCCTAGTTCTGCCGTCTGTCATTTAGAAAAACATTAAAAAAAATCAGAGTCAGTATATTAGAAGTCCATTAGGCACAGTAGGTGGCGACTTTTTTCACCATCATGGCATGTCCTTTTGATAACAATCCCGTGGATGAAGGTGCAGCATTACTGCGCAGAGAATTAAATAGGCCTATTCGTCGGGAGATAGTTATCAGACCGCGCATAGATGCTCTGGCATTTCCAGACCATTATCTTTTTGAGCGGTACCGTTTCACGTCACAGTCCATCATCTACATACACAACCTAATCATAACATAACAACTCGTCGCGCTGCGTTTCTTTGCAAACGGAAGTTTTTTGTAAGCACTTGAGTAAGGAAACTGTATGCAGGCCGGTCAGAAAAGTCTGCCTCGCCCTGAAACGGCTTTTACCCATCTTTGTCATTTTCCCTGGACACAAACTTGTCAGAGCCATCAATGAGGAGTTCCACAGGATTGCAGGTGAATGATGTAGAGATCTGTTAAATTCATTTTAAATTATACTCTGTTAATGACACTGTGCTGCAACCTCAGACTGGGATTAGTAATTTTAATTTCTTTTAGGATTTCCCAGTGTGATTGGCTGCATAGACGGCACACACATTCCCATCACGGCTCCCTCACATAATGAAGCCGATTATGTGAATAGGAAGTCCATTTACAGCATAAATGCGCAGGTACATGTAGATTGACTACTGTTTCAAAATGTTAAAGACTGCATCATAGTTCAACTAACATCTGTCATTCTCTGCAGAGTTTGTTGAACCTGCTTTGTGAAACGGACCCCAGATCTAATCACTACAAACGCCAACAACATTCGTCAAGATAAATGACATGATGATGCGTCATGTTAAAGTGGAACTTCCGTCCTCATGGTTTACAGAGCAACAGTAGAGTGAGTCATAGTTCAGCAGCTCTACAGACGCGTCATCTCTGTCTGTCTCTAATTTACATGTTTAAAATGGACTTTTATCAGTTTAGTAACATGTTTACATTTTGTTTTTTTATTCTCTGTCTGACTTTCATCGTCTGGACTCCGGTTGAAGGTAAACTGACATGTTTCTCTTTTATTCGCTTGTTAACTCGTTTCACCTGAGCGACACTTGAATGAATGAAACAGTGAACATGTGAAAATATGTTTTATGGTTCATTTTCTGTGTCCACAAACTGTAATGTGAACTTCAACTAGTCGTCAT
The DNA here is from genome assembly GCF_914725855.1 of Thunnus albacares. Lineage (NCBI taxonomy): Eukaryota > Metazoa > Chordata > Actinopteri > Scombriformes > Scombridae > Thunnus > Thunnus albacares. The sequence continues at coordinate 4,244,500 of NC_058127.1, read as the reverse complement.
ATCTAATGTAAAACCACTGCTTTATGTTTGTAGTGTTGATACGACATGTTAAAGTCTTTAAACCTTCACTAACGTTAATTAAACTTGTAACAAACGTAATAGATCTTAAGTCTAAATGTGGATAAACTAACCTACAGTTTATAACTCAAAACAAACAAGCAAGTCAAAATATACAATAGTTTGTTTTTATTTTACATAATCTGTTACATATATTTTATTCTTGTCATATTCTTCTGAGAGAAATGTGTGATTTTACTGTTTATTTGCTGACATGATTCATCAGTGACCATGATGATGACCTGACGATTCAGTTATTGACAGTTAAGTTGCAAAGGAAGGATGAGCGACAACGTCTTATCAGTTGTCTAAATCTCTAATTCAGTGTCTATCAGTCATCTGTCTGCTGGTCACATGATGAATAAATAGTTTTTTTTAAAGTGTGGCATAATTGAAGGCTAATGTCTGGAAAATAGAGCAGCAACTACCAAATGTTTTCTTTATCAGTTCATCTACTGATTAATGTGATTTATGTCCATCTCAAGTTTCCAGACCTATGACTGATCTTCAAAATGTCTTGTTTTTCTCTGACTATAGTCCAAAACCCAAGATTTTTTTTTTTATCATAGTGGAAAATTCACTGGTTCTGATTTCCAGGTTGTTGATTAATTTTCTATCTTTCGCCTGAAGGTTATTTTTCTCATTTTTTTTTCCAGACCAAAACAATTAAATCAAGAAAATAACAACCGATCAATCGTTAGTAAATTAGAATTAGTTTCAGCCTTAGTGCAACATGCTCTCTGTAGCATTTGTTAAGTTTCTAAATTGTAAATGAAAAATATAGTCATTGATACTGGAAGTTTGGATTTACAGAAAAGGTTTGAGATATAGTTGAGATAATATCGTTCCTACATACAACATACAGTGTAATTCCCTCGAAGCAGAGGCAAACACAAGTGGCTTTCTTGCAACAGGTTTATTTGCAGCTTTCTCTCCAAATCCACCGTGAAAACTACAGACACACACACACAGTATAAGGACAAAGTTAGCGAAAATAAAAACCTTCACAGCATGTGGAAAACAGCTCACCAAATAAAATAAAGACAAAAACATGAATTACCTCGTTGGCTGCGTTCTGCAAATAAGGGAATTATCCTTGGTCCTTGGAGGGTCCTTAAACATTTCACAACCACTTGAATAGGTTGATATTTAGCATGTATCTCAGCTGGAGCACGTGTGCATCTTTACCTGCTCATTTCTCTCGTCTCACGTATATCAGAACAGCGCAACTGGCTTTCTAAATAAAAGTGGTTGTTTCACAATAAAGCTATCTTCTTAAAATAATACAAAACAACAAAGATAACTGAAATATATTCAAAATGACTCAAGTGTATTCTAAAAGACAATACTGACATTACAAATTACAAACAACAGTTACATACAGAAAAATAGATTCCAGACTTCTCTCGCTTTTCAGAAGGTTCAATTTTTCCTCCATTTTCCAGGTCAGTCTGAGGTGATTGGGTCAACTCAGCCAATCATCGCTTCTCCAGGTGATGATGTCATCCTGCCATGTCACCTGGACCCTGAGTTCAACGTGACGGGGCTGACGGTGGAGTGGTCGAAGCCCGATCTGAAGCCTGACCCCTCAGATCGGCTGAGTCGGGTCGCGTACGTCCATCTTTACCGGCACAGAAAGGAAGACCTCGACATGAAGATCCCAGCGTACCTCAACAGGACGGAGCTGTTCACAGATGAACTGGAGCGCGGAAACATTTCACTCAAGATCATGAACGTGACGCTGGCAGATGAAGGGAGATACAGATGTTTGGTTCCCAAGTTGGAGAGCAGTGCGAAGTCGGCAATTGTTGAACTTGTTGTTGTTGGTGAGTTTCTTCAGATGTTGTTGATGGTCCAAGATTTGTCTTTTTTAGATCTATTGATTTGACTTGTGTATCAAAAATTACATGATTGAGTACTTTTTATATACTTTTTGTCAGTAACTTTTTGGTATTGTGCTGTAAATTATAATAAATCTTGTGTTTTTATCCAGAATCAAAGTCTGATGAAACCTGGACAACAGAGACGCCGCTGCATCTCCAAACTCCTGATCCAACGGATGAGACGGATGTTAAAGGTGAGAAAACTGTACAAATCTGTGAAGAAGAGAGGAAATGTCTTTAAAATCAGCTGACATGTTGTTTTTAAATTACTGTGGTAGTTAAAGTCTTCATATTTGTGTATCTGGTGTGTCTCCACTTACTGTAGCTCTATTTCTTTTCCCATCAGGTGGTCGTCACAGTCGGAGCGCTCTGATCTCAGGTGTGGTGGTTTGCTGCATCTTACTAATCTTTGGTGGTCTAGTTGGTGGATATTTATTTAAACAAAGGAGTCAAAAACCAAATGTAAGTCAGAAATAAACAAAACATATTGTTGCTTATTGCAGTGTAAATCATTACAGACTCTTTTGGAGACTGTTGACTAATAATTCTGTTAATTTTCCTTCCAGCATCCAATATGACATCGTTGAAAGCAAATCACCTTCAGTCTAGCTGACTTGCTCCAACGTACTTTACTGGCTGGTGTTAAAGGAGATGAGAGCGTTAAACTCACCTGGATCCTTCTGGGGATTTAAACTGGACACATGTGGACTCACTGGATCAGCATTAGGGGGGTTTCTACAGCAGATACAAGTTTTCTTTGTCCACAGCTCACCTGAAGCTCCTACATGGATCCTGGCTGGAGGAATGCTGATCCCCAAAGTGATTTTAAAAGCACCACCTGACTTAAAACTGACTTAAACCTTCCTGAAAACGATGGACTTAGATCCACAGCCTGGATAAGAACTGTGCCAGAACTCTTAATCCACATGATCAGCAGCAGGATCGCTTTGCATTGAAAAACTCTGAACATCTGTGGCAGCACTTTAAACTTTACACCTCGTCCATCATTTCCAACTTTAACCTTGTTGGTCGTTGGGAAACCAGAGGCGACCTCAAAGAGACCCACGAATAAGAAGAGAAAGGTTTCAATGCTTCATAAACCTTTTCTTTAACCTTTGGTTCTTAATGTCCTTCTCTGGAGGAGGACGATTATCAGATTTATTTTGTGTTGAACAGTCTTTTCAGGGACTTTCTTGCTTGTCAGAGAAATACGAGTTAAATATGTTTAAATATGAACTCACTCGATGGAAGAAAGTCTTATTAGCAACAAGCTTGGGAGGGAAAATCATCAAACTGCTGTAAAGTACCAAAAGACATGATTTATTTCAACTGAGAAAGGTCAATAGAAGACTTATCAACTTAAACGAATGAATTATTCAAATTATTCTTTTTCAGAATAAATCATGTTTTTTGTTATTTTACAGCCACCTGATGCTGATTTTCTTTCATCCGGTAATATTTCAACATTCTTCCACTGAAACATTTTCTGCTCTGAGATTTAACTTAAAGTTCCAAGAAATATCAACACAGGACTGTGATATGTAGTAAAAAGAAGATTTTGCTGCATTTTGCAACATTTTGTGACGTTACTGTGATCTGAGCTCCAGTTTACTTAACTATAACTGGAGGAAGAATGTTTTTTTTTTATGTATTTATGTTAAGTGATCCTGAACATTACAACCAAGAAATTTTATTTCTTTCGACTGTTATAAATCCTAATGACTGTTTTTGTGTCTGTCACAGTGTTAAAACAATGTCTCAGAGAAGGTTATTACATTTTGACATGTGTGAGTTCAGAGCTGAATTTTCCTTATAAAGTTAATTTCAAGTTAAAACGCTCTCTGCTCCCTTAACATCAACTGTCAACATGCCTTTGAGCAGGGCAGTTATATATTCTCATATTGTTCTGTCATTTCAATTATTATTATTTCTACAATATAAGATTTTGTTAAATCATGAGGATTAAGCTACCTCCAGCACTTTAAATCAGTTAGTGTTACCTCGTGTCATGCTGGTGTGACACTGACTAAAAATCTTAAAAAACATTAAATTGAAGCACATCTGAGGGGTCACTGAATGGTTTGATGAGTGTTTAATGATGTGAATCATATGCAATGACCTTGACAGTCACCAGATCTCAAACCAATTGAACACCTATGGGAGATTTTGCACTGATGTGTTAGACAGCGCTCTCCACAACCATCATCAAAACACCAAATGAGGAAATATCTTCTGAATGAATGGTGTTCATCCCTCCAGAAGAGTTCAGAGACTTGTAGAATCAATGCCAAAGTGTATTGAAGCTGTTCTGGCAGCACATGGTTTGGCAGTACGTTGGGTTTTCCTTTAATTTGTCACCTGTCTGTATGTGCAGCATGTTTGTGTGTGGCTTAAACTTAACATCAGTCAACAATTAGGTATTTATTCGTCAACATTGTAACACTTGTAAAACAGTGTCTCTAGTCTCTAGAATATCAGAAAATAATTTTGGGGGTAAATTGAGCCATTGGCTCAACTTGCCCCAACATCACTGACACGTTTTACCCCACAATTTTTTACAACCTCCATTTTAACAAAACTGTTTTACACAGTGGCTCAGATCCATAGTTATGTTCATGACCTTGTTTTGTAGCTGACACAGACTTAAATTAACATGTAATAATGTCCAAAATATATCTTTTTTTTAATTAAGATACAATACTGATAACTTTAGTAACATGATGAATTCACTTGGCATGACAAAAATCATTTTTTTTGCTCTGGTTTGCTGACCACTTGAGTATACTTGAGTATACTTTCTTAATTTGTGGTCATATGATTACTTTTTGTTTATGGTTACCCAGATAAAGGGGGTGGCTCTGTTTACCCCGTTCTCCCCTACATTCATTTTGGGGATGTTATTCCATTATTGTGCACTTTATTACAAGGACATTTGTCAGATGTTACATTCTTTAAAATTTGATTTAAATAACACCATTGTTAGATGAATAAAGTGGGGACAAGTTGACAAATAAATCATATTTTTAAATGATTGCTGTGCTGTGACTTTAATCTCTGTCTGCTGTGTGATTATAATCTGACCTCATGTTGTTGAAAGCAGCTGAACAGATAACTTTTTAAACTGTTCAATCATAAAGGTAAAGTTCAAGTCACCATGATCATGTTTTGCTGCTGCAGCTTAACTCAGCAGTAGGTTAAATAGCTTGTGGAGGCTAATGACAGCTAACTGTAGAGACAGATTGTTGAGTGACATCACTGAGGCAGAACTGTTGACTTCTCTCGACTGCGTGTGCAGTTTTAACAGAAGTTTCATAGTCTTGTTTCAATCTCCACAGCCGGATCGTCACTAACTGTCAAACTAGATAACACAATATTATCACCATTATGTCATGACTATGTAACCATGTAAAATAACACACTAAATGTCACAAAAATATGGAGCTACAGAATCAAGACATTCAGAGAATCCTCAGAGTTTGAATCTAAACTTGTGCTTCACCAAACCAGCTGCAGCAACAAGGCTTTTTGAATTTCCACTTCACTGTTAAACCATCATGACCTGCAAGATTAGATGCAGTTTCAGTTTTATTCATCAACTTTTTCAGCAACTCACTTTTAAAAAAGTGTTCATTGGCAAACCTTAAATCTTGGTGTGTGGCTCCATCTAGTGGTTAAAAACATGTATGTTGTGGACAAGAGAGGGTCAATGTTTCTTCTTCTGGTATTAAAAGGCTCTGTTTAAACTGTGTAGCCTCTAGTTTCCTAATTGTGAAAAACCTTTTTTGTAAATAAAAAACCCTTCGACTTCTTTGTCGATAATTCTGCCTCTTACCTTTCGGAGGGATTTCTGAGCTGCAACAACTCTCAAACCACAGCAGATACAGTATGGAGCTCAGATGAGAAGATATATTGGATCAGAATAATGATTATAAACATGAAGTCTGACTCTTTAAGTATCCACAGTATTTTATTCTGTGTGCTGAGACTTTTCACTCTATACTTTTAGTCATTTTGCTAGTTTAAAAATACTCAAATTCATTGTAAATAAAAGCTGAAAATCCTTTTGTCTTCAACAGACTGATGAAGGTGAACTCTCTGTAGATCTGATGTTCTTTCTCTTGGAGCATCAGTGCTAAACATCCCACCAATAGACACTGAAAAACCCTAAAAAAGACAAAGGAGTTGTAACATTCGCTGGTGACGTGAATCAAATGCAACCATATAAGACTGAGACTGTTACATGATATGATGTTATATTATAATTGAGTGAACCAATGTTTCTTCTGATTCATATTCAGATTAATTCTTGGGATAATTTCTACATGAAATTCAGCAGTGGTTGGCAGTTTACAAGTTGGTGAGGTACAGATTTTCTTTCTGGCACTTTTCCTCTTTCAGATGAATAATTTCTATTTCCAAATGCTCCTTTTATTGCTGAAGATTATTGATTTCATCCTCCAGATGATTCCTGCTTAGACCATCAGTCTCATCACCTGCATTGAGGGAAAACTGGTTCACGTCAGATACTTCTGTAGTGCTTGTGGAACATAATTGCAACTGTAATATACTGTAGTTTTTAGATATACAGTTAAAATCACAAAATAAATCTGAAGATGTGTTACCCCTGCTGATAGTCCTTCTCACACTCTGGAATCTCTGTCCTGGTGTTTTAGAGGCTGGAAAAATATATTTGGTTTCAACCATAAGTTGCAGTTTGAATGGATGCATGAACCACATTGAATGCAATTCAATAGAATGCTCGGATTATATTTACTTTTTTAAATTATGCCACCTGTAAGTTGTCTTTGTATATTAAGTATATAGAATGATTGTCCATACAAATCCTAATTCAAATCCAGTAAGTATTTATTTCAACCTACTCCGCATGTCTTGCATCCTAAAGAACATTTTTGACTCGAATAGCACAAATGGCACATGACAGCATGTTATGAAGGTTTCTTTACACATTTATCCCTAAGTTATTTATTAATATAGAAAATAAGACGAATTCTATGTGTTCATATGCAACTTTCAGGGTCATAAAAAGTGGAATTTTGAATGTTCTACCTCAGATTTGTGAAATGTTCTGCTGTTTGGCAAGTGTTTGTCATGTTCTGACCATAAAGGTTGAAACAGCATTGGTTTCGAGGTGGTCTCGAACCATGCTCTGCTGATTTCCAACTTACTGACAAAAAATTTACTAACCAACCACTGACCTCATAGGAAAGTCAGCTCATATACATCACATGTGAACTACGTCACTTTAGAAATGTTGATATGATACATATTGTTGAAATGTTAATATGCTATGTATTACACGTGTTGAAACTTAGATATTCAACGTTTCTGTGGTTTGCAGAAACGTGCAATGCCAACGTTTTATTCTGGCGACCAAGCTGCACACACAGAACTACTCCCCAGAGACTGAAAACATGATCACTGTTATTAGTCTTTGGAGCCGTTTCTAAATAAACTAATGTGACCAAACTCTTCATAATGAAGGAACATGTCACCCAGTGCAGCGATGTGGCTCACTGATGTGTTTTTAATAGTTTTTGAACAATAACGGAGGTCTACAGCACAGAGGAATAAGATATGTCAGGCTTTTGATACACACACAATACTTGTTAGTAGTTCAGTTCATTGTTGGTTTGGATCTTCACGTGAAATTTGTTGACAATAAGAAAAAAATAGAAAATCTCAAGACATATCCATTAAAACAAATAGGTTTTCATATGTTGAAAGAATTATTGATCACTAGTCATTCCCCCTGTCTACCAGTAAAGAGATCCAGCATTTTATGGCCACATTTTGACTTTTAGCGTTCTGCTGAGACCAACCTGTGATAATATTTCCTAATCAAAGCTGTGTTTTGCTCTACAGTCAGTCCATGCACCTAAATAACCAGTTTAGAGTTGGTTTTCTCCAGCACTCTGATTACATAGCCTATAAAAGTAACCTGGAGAACGCATTTCTTGGCCATGTGTGTGGATAACCAGGTTTCTAATCAGCTTTTTACATGTCAGCATGTGAAGAACATGTGGAGGTTTCTTAATTCAAAGTAGGAGTTGCTATGAAAGCAGTGTAAACCTTAAGTGGAATGCCTCAGCTAATCAAAGTGCTTTGGAATATGTTTTTAAAGCCCTGACAAAGACGTACAGAGGTTGAAACATGTTGGTTTTTGAATGATTTAGTCTCCACAACATATGCTTTTTAATATTTCCTTTCTTGCTGTTGCATTTTCTTATATTTGAAGTGTCTGGATTGTCTTATGTAGCGCAACCAGTCATCTTTTCCTATGTTTGAATGTGTGTTGTTGTGTGCACCTGCTGAGTAAAGTGTGATATTGGCAACCTCACTGCAAATTCTGCCTTCTTGTTGTAGATAATGTAACTGTAAGGAAAATGGATTTGTAACTTACCAATTTTGTTTCAACTCTGATTCTGCACAACCACGACAACTACAACTGCAAGAAACAAAGCAAACAGTCCATGCAGAAATGACTCCAACAGAAAAGAGTTGCAAGAAGAATCACCTAAAATGAGCAGCGCACAGAGCAGCATGACATTAAAACCAGACCTCAAATTTTTTAAACTGAATAAAATTATGTTATTGATAAAATATGATGTAATTAAATGTATGATTTATTTTTGAATCATTTTATGATTAAATATGAATAATTTCTACCTTGAACAATAATAATGTGTGTCTCTCTGATCTGGTTGATGTTGTTCTGTTGGACTCTACAGGTGAAGATGCTGTTGTCTCTCTTCTCTACAGTCACTCAATTGTTATATGTTTACTTACTTGTAAGTTTTATAGATTTAATAAATAAAAATCACATATGAAACTGAAGCTATCAGTGAGGTGTTGTAGTACTTTGGCCTCAGTTTTGAAGTGCTGCTATAAGTTCTGCTAACCACCAGATGTCACTGTGCTTACTGAGTTTAAAGCCCTAAAGTTTCAAACATTTTGTTTCCTGAGAGTCAGTGTTGTGTTCAGGTTGTTCCTGCCTATGTCCGCCTAACTGTCTTTTTCAGAAAAGTCATTTTTAACTGCTTAGCCTCATGTCTGTGTTTGTGTCCTCTCATGAACTGATTCAGTAATAAATGCATGTACTTAAATACAGTAACATTTAGTACATATGCACTTACCTACAATAAGCTGAACAAAAGATTTGTGACCCAGTGAAGGAACAAGACAGCTGTATGTTCCCTCATCAGAGAGTTTCACTTGGGAAATGTTCAGTGAAATGTCTCCGTGCTTCATTTCCTCAATGGACAGTGATGTTCTTCCCATGTATGATGAGTGTTTTAAATCCAGTCTTTCTTTATGTTTTTCCCACACATGGACATACACTGGGTTCAGGTCAGGTCTTGCCCACTCCAACCGCATTTCAGGTGCATCCATGGGAGGTTTAAGGTAGCATGGTAAAATGATGTTATCACCAACTGTTGCCACTAGCTGAGGTGGTTTATCCTGAGACTGACCTGGGAAGAAACAGAACCGTTACTCACCAAAAATCAGTGTCCTGTCTTCTTTACAAAACAACAAATTATAGCTGAAAAAAGACATTTTCCAAACATTTTACTGTAATACTAGCACAACTTGTTAACATTTACCTGTACATGGGTGAAGTGTTAGGAGGATGGCAGCCAAAACACCGAAGGCAGTCTGTCCAGACAGAGAGACCAGGCAAGTCCTCTGATGATGCATCCTGCAGCTCTGAAAATGAGAAAACAAAGGAAGTTGTTCGCTTTCGCACTCTGTCTTAAACAACAGTCAGGAGCCCAAATGAACAGTGAAACCTGTTTTTCTTGTTGTAATCATTCCTCCTGTTCATACTGACCATTAGAAGATCCCTTCATAATGCACTTACAATGGAAGAGATGGGGGACAAACCCCACAGTCCTCCTTCTGTACAAAAATGTATTTAAAAGTTTATCTGAAGCTAATATGAAGCTTCAGCATCCAAATGAGTCAAATCAAGTAGATATCTTTCAACGTTACAGTCTTTTTTAATGCCAAAGTCCCTCTTTTTGTTACTATACTTCCTTGAAAAATCATGAATCCGTCTTTTAAGGACAAACTCTGGAAACAAATGTTCTGTAGTTTAATTTGCTCCATAACCTGCGAGCTTTATGGGGAGATGGAATAGTAGTGAGCTGATAGAGTGTTCTTACTGTCTCTGTTATCTTACACAGCAAGCAGCCACCTTTCCTTTATAGACGTCAGTTTGCAGTTTCAGTCCAAACTGTAATGTGTTTCAAACCACACATTATTACATTATTACTATAAATTTGAATTGAAAACTAGGTTACATCAATGTTTTTTGGCATGTTTGACAGGTAGTTTTTTTTTTTTGAAGTGTCATTCATGAGGTGTGGCCTACTTGAGCTGTTATAAGATAACATTTATATGTTGCAAAAAAAATTGCAACATAAGGAGCTGTTATAAGATAACATTTATATGAAATATAAATTGCAATATAAGGAGTTCCCCTCAGACTGCACAACTTCCTTGATTACATGGAAGCTCTTTATGTCATTGAAAAAAGAGTCAAGCGACCCAAATGATTAACATATTAGCCTACTCTGTATCCTGAGTGGTAAAATGCAGATTTGCGCAATGAACAGGTTTAATCAGTGTTCATGCGCATAACAACAGACTGCAGACAGCGTGGACGAAAAGATCATGACACAAAGTTAAAATAACCGCATCCAAACTACGATTAAAGCTGAAATTATCAAAAAGTAACCTGCAGAAGTCTAAATAAGTCAGTTTCCATCGCTGAACATTTGACTGTTTGTTAAATTCACTTTGGTGCTGTGGGGAAATGAATAGACAATGGAAGAAAAAAAGCCAGGAACCAGCATATCCACAATAAGGTTGGTGGTTGGGTTTCCCACATAACCTGGTTTCTCTGAGTAACCAGTTACTTAGTGGAGAACAACCACACTGTAGCAGAACAACCTTTTATCAGTTGTTTATTTAAATCACTGATTCATTGTCAGCCTGTCAGTCATCTGTCTGCTGGTCACATGATGAATAAATGAATAGTTTTTAAAGGTGTTGCATAACTGAAGGTGTGGTTGTGTTTGTGTGTGTTTTTACAATTCTTGGAATGACTCCAACCTGATAAGATGGTGACGTTAAACTGATTGCTGGAAAGTAGAGCGGCAACTAACAACTGTCTTAGTTATTGATTAATCTACCAATTACTTTCTCAATTTATCCCTTATTTGTGTGGTTCATGTCCATCCCAAGTTCCCAGAGCCCATAATTAATCTTCAGAATGTCTTGTTTTGTCCAACTATAGTCCAAACCCAAAGATAATAGTTTTTAATTAAAGCTGCAAGCAGCGTTGAACGGGTCTTCGCGCCCTTGCGCACATCGGGCCGCGGCGCAGTCACCTAAGCTTCTGGGAACCAAGAAAACGTTTGGAGATGATCAGTGTGAGAGTCTTTTAACACACAATACTAACCAGTGTCTCTCTGTGAGCCCACCCCTCTGTTCACAGACAATTATGAATTATGAAATCAAAATATTGTCAACCTTAATCAATAATTCAGGCATCAACTGTAGGATCTGTGAGGAACACAGTTGATCATTTGCTATAATTATCAATTATCAATAATAATTAATTATAACAATTAACAGAATTATTAATATGAACTAACAAATACGGAGCACCACCTGGAAACCGGGACTAACAACCAAACAAGGTAATCTAATAAATGGGAGTTCACCTAGAATGTTAATATCTGAGAGATAAACATTCAAGGGTGAAAAAAGAATGGTTGAATTCGAGCTCTGAGTCCTTCAATCAGTCACTTTTCATAATATGTTACACAATAATGACAAAAGAACTTCTCTTTAAAGATACAACAGTGTTTATTAAACTTAGCAAAATTAACAAAGTTAACAAATGCTTCATTCAATACATAGCTATTCAATCTAATTCTACCAAACAAAACACAAACAGCTTTGCACAGGGTTGGACACTTGCAGGGAATGCGTGTATGTATGTATATATATATGTGTGTGTGACAAGATGGCGACTGGGCCTGACGTGATGACGTCGACGGTCTGCGACGCGGACGTGACTGTGGGGGTAAGTCACGTCACGCGAGACCCGAATGGCAGAAGTACGGCGGTGTCTTGGCTAGACAAAAACAAGGTGACTGGTGGTCGGCGTCTTGCTCTCACCCAATTCCGTGAAAAACACACGTGTCTGATGGCGGATAAGGAAAGACAACGCAAAGCTTTGTCCGATGTTATCTGGCCATCAGATGTGCAAAAAGATGTCGGTGCGTGTATCTGTGCGCGCGTGTGAGTGTGTGTGTTAGTAGCAAGAGAGGGAGGAGGGAAAGCGATCGTGAGAGGGAGAGAAGCGGCTCTTTTGTCCACAGAGAGCGCACGTACGGACGGCAGTCTGTAACGCACGTTGTCTGGTTTCAGATCGACAAAGCAGTTTACTTTCTCACTCACAGGGCACAAACACAGCAGTAGTCCCGAGCGGGACAAACACAAAATAGTCTAGCGTGGTGAACACAACTACAAGCAGCAAACTTAAAATACTCCACAGAGTAAAGCAGAGAAAAATGGACTCGGCGGTCCGTCAACTCACACAACAAGAACAATAGCAATAAAGCTTAAAAGCTAAACAACAGCAACTGATGCTGAAAAGAACACACAACTACTCCTCTGCCCCTGCCCAGACTTATGCCTCTTACTTGGTCGCTTCACAAAGCGAGCAGGGTGTGTGTGTAGTCCGTCTTAATGTCCAACTTTGTCCTTGGCTAAAAATAGATGTGTGCGAAGTGGAAAAAAATACTCGTACATTGTGCGACTACTAATTGCAACCATAAAAGTATATGAATTCTAGAGGGATTGAAAGTTGAAACGACAGATACAGGAAGTGGCAACGCTTGTTAGGGCAGCGGAGCGTTAACTGCAGCATGACCGAAAGAAGCACAACCAGTTAGCCTCTGCTAGCCTCTCAGCTAACCCCGGCTCTCTGTTTAGATCCAAACGGAGCACCGAGTCCCGATTTGTTATTTAGGTTAAAGCGGAGAGAATCAGCGGGTCTGTGGGCCAGCTGAATGAAGTGAAACCTGCAGAAAAAACACAGTCCGTGGATAACTACTGTGTTCAGCTGCACAGATAGGAAATCCCTCGGCTGACAGGATGTACCACTCTGTGAGGAAAAATATTTTACCCTCCCCTTTTTGGTTTATAACAACGGTTGGCAACCAGTATATCAGGTGCATTACTGCCACCCTCTTCCTGAGTTTTTCCCCTCATATAAGCTATAGTTTTTCTTGATCATTAGTACAATATATGATTACATGTGTAATAGTCTCCTCAGCCAAGTGGGAAAAAATGTGGCGGCCGTTTTAGATACATAGGTGGCGCTCTCGAGCACATTTTGGCACATTTTATCAAATTTTTCACCAGACCTGATGTGCGTGCCAAATTTGGTGAGTTTTTGAGCATGTTTAGGGGGTCAAATTTAGAGTTAAAGTGGCGTAACAAGAAAGAAAGAAACACACGAAAAACAATAGGGTCTTCGCCCTTTGGGCTCAGAGCCTGAGTTAAAAAAGAAAGTTCAAAAACCACTGTCATGATACCACTTGTCTCTGACTGCGAGTTTAAGGTTTGCCAAGTCAGCTCACACAGAGAAAGCCTGGGTATGTTGAAATTGATTCGTAGTACACCCCTCTGCTGTTGCCATGAGAAACTCCCAGTGTTTAGAAACAAAGGTAACACCCCCCCCCCCCCCCCCATCTGCTTGGCAATATTAAATTATCAAATTAATCAGTAAATGTTTGTGCAAGTGGTTGCATGGAGCTTAATATTTGTACGGAGCGTCCTCCATGACAAACACAATAGGCATTGCACGCGTTCAGTAAGTCAGCAAGTTACAACCCACTTCCACTCCCAGCTAGATGGTTTGGGATGACACTAAATATAATGGACCCTCCACATGAACACGCAAATGGATTGGAAGTGGGTAGGGAGAGGGTGTAGGGATGATAGGAATTGAAGTCTGATTGGAGTCCTTTTATTTGACTTGGTGTCTTTCCTTCTTATCAGGCTTTGTGACTGCGTGCAGGCCTGCCTTTGTGTTATGCACATGGAATATGAGGCCCAACACCACAGTCACCTGTTATTTAGTCTCAGTTATAACTGAGATTAATTTTACATCAGGCATTGTTCTTTCTTTATTTGTTCCATTTTCTTTTGGATCTTTCTCTGAAATGTTCAATGTTCTGTCATTTTCCAGCAGTTCCACTGTTGTCTGGTCTCTTGTTTCTTTGACATCAAGTTTTGCTTTGTTGATAAAAGTTGTGATGTGGTTCTCTTGTTGTGTCTGTTCAGTTCCATCATTTAGATGCATCGTGGTGTTATCGCGCACTGAAACGACAAAGGTTTATGTTAAAATAAGAAAACTTCAGAAGCATGAATATATGTGATGACAGCTAAACTAGCAAGATCTCACTGGTGTGGATAAAACCTACTCAAACATAACTTTTAATTATCCCAGCAGTGTCTTCATTTATATCTGGTGTATTTTTCAGTTGATCTTGAGGACATTCACCCACAGATGAATAGGAAAGTTCTTATAATAACAATTAATGCAGTTCCTTCTTTATCGTTTCATCAGCAACATTCTGCCATGAGTTTTTCTGTGCTTTGCCTGTGCATGGGCATATTTGAGACTATTTGAGATTAAAGGCATCATATTAAACCCTTTTTACACCCATGATATACAAAATTAATGATATGGTAGAGCACTGAGAACAAACTTGATACTTTGTTCCTTAAATTGACACACTCTCAATTTCACTTCCAAGTTTTGTTGTGATTGAGCAAAATGTACATTCTCCAATAACAGTGTAAAGCTGTAGAGATATCATAGTTTAGATGGCCCTGCTCACACACTACCTTACATGCTTCCAATAATTGGCTGGACATGGGGGACTGAGTCTGTGTGTGGCTGGGAGCATCAGATGACGTTGAGAGAAATGACCAGAGCATTGTTTGATGAACTGGCATGGTGTCTGACTTCCCCTCGTTATCAGTTTGTTTGGTTTTCTTTTGGTTTTCGCCTACTCTGGAGCAGGGATTTTAATAAAACTTGAACGCTGCCAGATTGGCCGCATATCAGTTTCGGCTTTCTGTGGAAACGGGGTGTCAGAGGAAGCAGCAGGTCGGGGCCCTAGTGTGCTTCAGATCATCGGAGCCTGGTAAACCCTCATCTCTCTCCTGCATTTGGTCCAGCCTAAATCACTGATTTCCACCAACATCTAACCTTTGCAGTATAGGTCCAGGCTGAGTATGTAACAGTATTAAAATATGATTTCAATACACATTTCAAGAGTGTAAAAGAAAAAATACAATGTATTTCACTAAACATTGTAAATTTCTCAAAGAACAAATCGAGAGGTTGTGATATGTAGCACAACAAATGAGTGAAGCTATAAATGGAAGTGTTCCTGCACATGCTCAGTGGTGTCTGCCTTACACAGAACTACTCCCCAGAGACTGAAAACATGATCACTGTTATTAGTCTTTGGAGCCGTTTCTAAATAAACTAATGTGACCAAACTCTTCATATTGAAGGAACATGTCACCCAGTGCAGCGATGTGGCTCACTGATGTGTTTTTAATAGTTTTTGAACAATAATGGAGGTCTACAGCACAGAGGAATAAGATATATCAGGCTATGATACACACACAATACTTGTTAGTAGTTCAGTTCATTGTTGGTTTGGATCTTCACGTGAAATTTGTTGACAATAAGAAAAAAATAGAAAATCTCAAGACATATCCATTAAAACAAATAGGTTTTCATATATTGAAAGATTTATTGGTCACTAGTCATTCCCCTTGTCTGCCAGTAAAGAGATCCAGCATTTTATGACCACATTTTGACTTTTAGCGTTCTGCTGAGACCAACCTGTGATCATATTTCCTAATCAAAGCTGTGTTTTGCTCTACAGTCAGTGCATGCACCTAAATTACCAGTTTAGAGTTGGTTTTCTCCAGCACTCTGATGTCTTAAAGATTACATAGCCTATAAAAGTAACCTGGAGAACTCATTTCTTGGCCATGTGTGTGGATAACCAGGTTTCTAATCAGCTTTTTACATGTTAGCATGTGAAGAACATGTGGAGGTTTCTTAATTCAAAGTAGGAGTTGCTATGAAAGCAGTGTAAACCTTAATTGGAATGCCTCAGCTAATCAAAGTGCGTTGGAATATGTTTTTAAAGCCCTGACAAAGACGTACAGAGGTTGAAACATGTTGGTTTTTGAATGATTTAGTCTCCACAACACATGCTTTTTAATATTTCCTTCCTTGCTGTTACATTTTCTTATATTTGGAGTGTCTGGATTGTCTTATGTAGAGCAACCAGTCATCTTTTCCTATGTTTGAATGTGTGTTGTTGTGTGCACCTGCTGAGTAAAGTGTGATATTGGCAACCTCACTGCAAATTCTGCCTTCTTGTTGTAGATAATGTAACTGTAAGGAAAATGGATTTGTAACTTACCAATTTTGTTTCAACTCTGATTCTGCACAACCACGACAACTACAACTGCAAGAAAACACACGAGGCAAACAGTCCAAGCAGAATTGACTCCAACAGAAGAGTTGTAAGAAGAATCACCTAAAATGAGCAGCGCACAGAGCAGCATGACATTAAAACCAGACCTCAAAATTTTAAAACTGAATAAAATTATGTTATTGATAAAATATGATGTAATTAAATGTATGCTTTATTTTTGAATCATTTTATGATTAAATATGAATAATTTCTACCTCGAACAATAATAATGTGTGTCTCTCTGATCTGGTTGATGTTGTTCTGTTGGACTCTACAGGTGAAGATGCTGTTGTGTCTCTTCTCTACAGTCACTCAATTATTATGTGTTTACTTACTTGTAAGTTTTATAGATTTAATAAATAAAAATCACATATGAAACTGAAGTTATCAGTGAGGTGTTGTAGTACTTTGAAGTGCTGCTATAAGTTCTGCTAACCACCAGATGTCACTGTGCTTACTGAGTTTAAAGCCCTAAAGTTTCAAACATTTTGTTTCCTGAAGGTCAATGTTGTGTTCAGGTTGTTCCTGCCTGACTAACTGTCTTTTTCAGAAAAGTCATTTTTATCCAGCCTACTTACCCTCATGTCTGTGTTTGTGTCCTCTCATGAACTGAGACAGTAATAAATGCATGTACTTAAATACAGTAACATTTTATACATATGCACTTACATACAATAAGATGAACAAGAGATTCTTGAGCCAGTGAAGGAACAAGACATCCGTATGTTCCTTCATCAGAGAGTTTCACTTGGGAAATGTTCAGTGAAATGTCTCCGTGCTTCATTTTCTCGATGGACAGTGATGTTCTTCCCATGTATGATGAGTGTTTTAAATCCAGTCTTTCTTTATTTTTGTCCCACACATGGACAGACCATGGGCTTAGGTCAGGTCTTGCCCACACCAACAGCATTTCAGATGCATCCATGGGAGGTTTAAGGTAGCATGGTAAAATGATGTTATCACCAACTGTTGCCACTAGCTGAGGCGGTTTAGCCTTAGGCTGACCTGGGAAGAAACAGAAACGTTACTCACCAAAAATCAGTGTCCTGTCTTCTTTACAAAACAACAAATTATAGCTGAAAAAAGACATTTTCCATACATTTTACTGTAATACTAGCACAACTTGTTAACATTTACCTGTACATGGGTGAAGTGTTAGGAGGAGGATGGCAGCCAAAACACCAAAGGCAGTCTGTCCAGACAGAGAGACCGGGCAAATCCTCTGATGAAGCATCGTGCAGCTCTGAAAATGAGAAAACAAAGGAAGTTTTTCGTTTTCTTACTCTTCAACTCTTAAACAACAGTCAGGATCTCAAATGAACAGTGAAACCTGTTTTTCTTGCTGTAATCACTCCTCCTGTTCATACTGACCGTTAGAAGATCCCTTCATAATGCACTAACAATGAAAGTGATGGAGGACAAAATCCACAGTCCTCCTTCTGTACAAAAATGTATTTAAAAGTTTATCTGAAGCTAATATGAAGCTTCAGCGTCCAAATGAGTCAAATCAAGTAGATATCTTTCAACGTTACAGTCTTTTTTAATGCCAAAGTCCCTCTTTTTGTTACTATACTTCCACCTGCAGCTCAACAGGGAAACACTGTCCAAGGACTTGAAAAATCATGAATCCGTCTTTTAAGGACAAACTCTGGAAACAAATGTTCTGTAGTTTAATTTGCTCCATAACCTGCGAGCTTTATGGGGAGATGGAATAGTAGTGAGCTGATAGAGTGTTCTTACTGTCTCTGTTATCTTACACAGCAAGCAGCCACCTTTCCTTTATAGACGTCAGTTTGCAGTTTCAGTCCAAACATGTAATGTGTTTCAAACCACACATTATTACATTATTACTGTAAATTTGAATTGAAAACTAGGTTACATCAACGTTTTTTGGCATGTTTGACAGGTAGTTTTTTTTTTTTTTTTTTTTAAGTTTCATTCATGAGGTGTGGCCTACTTGAGCTGTTATAAGATAACATTTATATGAAATATAAATTGCAATATAAGGAGTTCCCTGCAGACTGCACAACTTCCTTGATTACATGGAAGCTCCTTATGTCATTGAAAAAAAGAGTCAAGTGATTCAAATGATAAACATATTAGCCTTCTCTGTATCCTGAGTGGTAAAATGCAGATAGTTTGGATTTTATTCTGTGAGGTTAGTCCATAGTCCAAAACCCAAAGATAATAGTAGAGTATGAAAACAGAAAATATTCATGTCTGGAAAGCTGGAACCAGTGAATGTCTGACAGTATTTTCTCAAAAATATCTTGAACCAATTATTCAGTTATCAAAATGATTGCAGATTCATTTTCTATTGATCGACTAATCGATGCAGCTCCACAGTAATGTTCATGCTAGTATCTGCCAGATGCCATGTCACGATGGCTGCAACTAACAATTATTGTCATTATCCATTAATCTGATGATTAATATATTAATCAATAATTTGTCTATATACTGTCAGAAAATGGTGAAAAATGCTGTTATAATTTCTTTGAGCTCATGGTGACTTCTTGAAATGTATTATTTTGTCTGACAGTCCAGAATCTAAAGATATTCAGTTTATTATCATTTATGACACAGAAAAGCTTCAAATTCTCATGTTTCAGAAGCTGCAACCAGCAAATTTTGGGCATTTTTCCTTTAAGAAAATGATAAAATTAGCCTAAAATACATAAATTGAGAACTGTTTTCTGCCTGTATTTCAGCACAGAATAGTTCCCATTAAAACTGTTGATACTGTATTATTTTATCCAGAGTAACTAACGACAAGTCCAAACTAAACACAAGTGAGTCTCTAACTGGAACACTTGATGAAAAAAGGAAAAAGTTGCTGCTGAGTTGATCAAAAGAACTTTTTTTTAACACTGAACTCGAGTCCTAAAGGTAAAGTTATAACATCCTGTATGTTCTCTTCTTTCAATGTAGGTGATGTGATTAATGAATAATTAATGAATTGATTAATAAATAACAGTGTTAAGTCTAATACTTTCTGGCTACAGATATGCGTAATAAAACAATTCCTACCTGAAAGATCTTCTGGCTGCACTGGAAATACAGCTTTGATTCTGGAAAGATATTTTATTAAATAACAAAGAAATCATGAAAGGAAAAAAAAAAACTACTTGAGGATTGAAGTTTTAAAGCTGTTGTTCCTCTTACATGTCTCTCTCTGTCTGTCTCTCAGAGCCGTCTGCTCTGTAACTGCACACCTGTGGTTAAAGTGGGACTTTGGACTTTGTACAACCATAAAATGTTAATGATAAAACTGTAAGAAGCAACCTCATAAAATTGTCTCAGGTGTTGAATGACTAAATGTCATGTTAATGGTAGAGCTGGGAAAGTTTTCTGAGAAAGGAAATGTAAAGAAATGAAGGTTTTAAATGTCCTGAAGGCATCACAAGAACATCTTTCACATGAGCTTTTAAATATTTCGTCTCATTCAGTTTCTCTTATCACAGTGTTGAGTTACAGATACTATTTACTTCATTTGAGCAGCTAGTACCACTGCACTGAATGTATCAGACCTGTAATATTATTAATAATTGAAATGAATTCATACATTATATATTTATGTCTCTCAAAGCTGTTGATGAAGAACTGCAGAGATATAACACTGAATGTCTTCTTCTCAGAAATGGAGGATGTTTTTGCTGTACTAGGAGCACCTGATAAATGTTGTCAACTGAAGAAATTAAATTGCACCCTGTGTGACATTGTATTGGGATTGGTTCTCATTTCATCTTTTCTTCTCTTCTTCTACTGGTCCTTCTCATTCTTGTCTGTGTTTTAGTAACTGTCAGCTCTCCAATGAATGATTGTATCTTTCTGTACTTTTTTATGACCTTTTTTATGACTCTAACTTCATGTCAAACTTTTTATTCTTTATTTTGTCAAAGTAGGCTCTGCTCTGATGACACAGTGTCGGCAGCTGTCGTTTCCTTTCTCATCCCTAAGTTTGTGGCACAAGCACAAATTTCAAGTACTTGCCAGGGTATCTTGCTATGTGTTGTCATCAAAATCTCTAATTGGCATTATGTCAATCCATCATTTAATTTAATCACAATTTACAGTCTAGTATCCCAAGTAATTCCTTTCACATTGTGTGTTTTTGCAGCACACAATTTACATCCAGTACCAACATTCAGGGCCAATGCAGGAAGTGCGATGTCCTTTTATGTAGTGAGGTGGAATGAAAAGGTGTGGAGGTCGAGGTGGTGGAAAGAGAGTGTTTTTGTAGAAGAAACTCTTCTCAGTCTCTTCATGAGTGAGAGAATCACATGCTGCCCTGATAATAAAGGAAACATTGTGCATAAATTCAGGACTCAGTGCTGCACAATTCTGTCTCTGTATGTTTGTGTTGTGGAGTTTCCTCTGTTGAGTCTGTTATTTTCGGTGGTATATTGTTGTATTTCTAGCAGGACCACTTATGGAAGACCAGGTTGGTGCAGCTTAGTCCCTTCCAACTGAGACCGAGGAAAAAGATACAGAGTTTTTTTATAATTAAAGCATGAAAATCTTATCGACAGAAATTTTACAGAAAAAGATCACTACACTTCATAATTTTTGCTAACATTAACATAATGTTGCTTTTGATAAAAAGTTGCACTAATTCACAATTAACTGGCTGACTTTTTAAACAGGAATTTCAGCATCATTGCTTTGAATTATAGCCACAGTTCTCTGACCCTTTAACTTCTTACATCTACCGGTTGGCTGTCTGGTGATAACAGTGTTATTGTCATTATTATCCTTCTCTGTCTCTTTGCCACTTTTTCTATCAAGTCATTTATGTTTCTGATTGTTCTCTATTCAATCTGATTAATCTCCCTCTATAAATTTAAGGTTTGTGTGCCTCCTGCTTCTTGTTGTGACCCTCCTCTTTTGAAACCACAAGTCTTGTTTCTTTATGTAAACACTTAATGTCCTTCTTGCTCAGACCAGACTCTCTCTTGGTTTCTAATTTCCTCCACTGGAAATGACTCTATTGTGTATTTACTTACACGATTGGTCAATCAACTGCTGATCGCTCATGCATTGGATTTAGTGTGTGTTGTAAACAAGGAAGTAACAGCCATGCTTTTCTTCTTCTTGACTTCCAGGTGTAGCCATTCAGTGTTTTTCCTGCTATTGTATTGTTTTTATTGTTTAATTTTTATTATTTTTTATTTAAGAAAGCCGTCATGTTTAGCAACACAATTAGAAAACAGTATTCCACAATTTAAATTATAATGGTGCAAAGTAAATTGAATTTGAGATTTACACAGGACTTTGCACTTAATCACAGGCCAAATCTAGCAACATATAAATGAGTCAAACATTAAACACAATATGGTGCTTGGCTCTGCTTCTCAAAGCTCAGTTTGAGTTTTGAATTGTGTTTGTGAGCAGCTGAACTTTGAACTTGTTGCCAGGTAACTGATCACTGATATGAAACAATACAGCTGCAATCAAAACCATAATTCGTTTTAGCGATTAAGGAAAAAGGGAGTGCTCATTTGGTAAATGTTAGATCTGCTATTTTACTTCTGCTAGAAAATTTTCTTTCATCTACAGTATCAAACATTTCTCTAAAGTGAGAGAATAAGACAGACATTGAACCATTTAAATAGATGCATCCAAAGAACGAGATTTGTGTCTGCAAAGTGAAACATTCAGTATTCATCAAAGTGCATCTGCAGCAGCTCTGTGGCCAGTGTGATGCTACAATGAGTTTTAGATTGAGATTAGCACTTTTTTGTAGTGCTAGTTGTCTTTTTCTGTAGCAGTGGTGGAACAAAGTTAAGTGCTGTATTTAAAGTACGGGTTCATAATTTTTCAAGTGTGTCTTGAGACAACAGTCAGGTGTCCATATGAACAGTGAAAGACGTTTTCCTCACTGTAATCATCAATCTGTAATTCCTCCTGTTCTTACCGGCTGTTAAACGATTCCCTTCAAATGTGCATGTTTGTCTTGTCCACACAGTAATTTTATGCAAAACTGCATTTAAAAGTTGATGTGAAGCTTATATGAGGCTTCAGCAGTCTGAGTTAGTCATATCAAGAGGATATCTGACACATTTACAGTCTTTTTAGCATCAAATTCCCTCTTTATGTTTCCTCAGACAGTGTTTCCCTGTTGAGCTGTGGTGGAAGTATAGTAACAAAAAGAGGAACTTTGGCACTAAAAAGACTGTAACATTGAAAGATATCTACTTGATTTGACTCATTTGGATGCTGAAGCTTCATATTAGCTTCAGATAAACTTTGAAATACATTTTTACACAGAAGGAGGACTGTGGATTTTGTCCCCCATCACTTACATTGTAAGTGCATTATTAAGGGATCTTCTAATGGTCAGTATGAACAGGAGGAATAATTACAGCAAGAAAAACATGTTTCACTGTTTATTTGGGCTCCTGACTGTTGTTTTAAAACAGACTTGAACAATTGTGAACCGTCCTTTAAGTCTTATTACTATGGTCTCAGTCTCATCAAAATCTGTTGGGCATGAAAGGATTAACTGGGATGGAAACATGTAATCTTGTGAGATTATGTATTTAACATTATATTAAAACAAACTTGTTTTTATCACATCATTTAATAATCTTAAAATGAAAACAACAATTTTGCTTTAATCCTTTCTGGTACGCTGTAGATTGAAAGTCTTGCTCAGTGACACTTCAGTGAACTTTTTATGACTAGTCATAACTTGTTATTGTTGCTGACAAGTACAAAGTTCAAGTTCATTGCAGTTTATTCATCAGTGGAAATATGTAGGACAGTGTGTTATTGAGCTCAAACTAGATTTATTGAGCAACATTTCACTTTGATACAACAGCAACTTCTGACCACTTCATTTGTGGTCTGTGGAGGAGGACTGTGGGTTTTGTCCCCCATCACTTACATTGTAAGTGCATTATGAAGGGATCTTCTAATGGTCAGTATGAACAGGAGGAATGATTACAGCAAGAAAAACAGGTTTCAATGTTCATTTAGGCTCCTGACTGTTGATTTAAGACACACTCGAAAAATTGTGAACCCGTCACTGGACTATCTGATAAACAAGAAACCCAAAACACCCAAAAAAAGTGTATTTTCTGTTTGTTTTTGTCATTATTTGGTTGTATGCAGTGAATTACCTTTTCATCTCATTGATTCATTCATTCCTCTCACCTTTTAAATATGGAAGATTCAGCTCTTGTTTCCCTTGTTTACTCTTTGATTTGACAGACTCGCATTCTACAGGGACATCTTGTGGCCACAAGTTGTCAAAGCAGTTCCATTAGTGATTTAATACATGTGAGATCATTATTCCAGGACATACAGCATAATGAGAGACCTTATTGAGAAACCCTGTATTTTTAAATTGTAGCTTAGTATCATAGTCAGTTAATGCAGGTTCAAGTTACATTTTGAATGCAGGAGTTTTACTTTAATTGAAATACTGTTACTTTGACCTAATTAAGTGATTTTAATTTACTGGGTGTTTTTACATTTAACACTGGAGACTACTGACCAGATTACTTCCTAGGTTTCTTGCAGCAGTGATGTACAGAGACTCTTTAGGGGCAAAAAAGTAAAAGAAAGAACATATTTACTGTCTGCAGGGTAAAGGTTACACTAAATTTAGGGATACTTGAACCAATCAGAGAGTCAGGGATGGTCGACCCCTCTTGACTGAGAGCCTATAACTCAAAGAATGTCAAACCACCGGAAGAGGAAGTTCTGACCTACATTATAATTAAGCTGCATTCAGTCTGATACTCAGACAGTCAGCAGCAAGACAGCATGGAGGTCACAGCTCTCTGCTTCAGACTGTGTGAGTTCTCACCTGTCATGGTTTCTTCTCTTTTTACAAGTTTTTCATAGTCCTGCACGTCAAAATATCTGATGTCTGATGTACAACTCTGTTCCTTTGTTCATCCAGTGATGCTTGAAATCATTCAGCAAGTTCAGGAAAGTGGTGAGTAACAAATATACAATCCAAGAAATACTCTTTAATGTTTTGTTTGGGTTTTTGCATCATTCTTTCATCTAAAGAATCAAGGTAGAAGGTTGACATGAACCTTTTGAATCTGTGATGTAATTTACTTTCCTACAATTTGGTTTAATGTTGTATATTCTGTGAAGGGTTCAATCATTAATTAATTAATGTTCATGTTTGTTTCATTTGAAACTTTTAAAAAATAATTATCTCTTGGTTTCAGATGCAGCTTTTCTTCGAGAGAGAAGCATCAGTGTCAACATCACTGTTACTGGTACAGTATGTTTATTGTGTTTTTAAAACCACTACATATCCATTTTCAGCCTGGTCGCTGCAAATGTCCTTACGTCTCGCTAAAAACACCCACCTGCTTTTGTCGGTTGAAACAGGAAGCAGTTTCGAGGTGGTCTCGAACCACTCTCTGCTGATTTCCTGTCAAGAAACTTACTAACCAACCACTTGCCCCTCCTCACCCTAATAGAAAGATCAGCTCATATAGATCGCATGTGAACTACGTCACTTCAGAAATGTGGAGATGATACGTTTTGTAGAAATGTTGATGTACGGTTCGAGACCACCTCGAAACTGCTTCCCGTTTCAACGGGAAAAGCGGGTGGGTGTTTTTAGCGAGACGTAAGGACATTTGCAGCTGTTTTTCTGGCGAAAAACCAAGTGGTCTTTATGCCTAAACCTAACCAGACTTTAACCACAGCATTGTCACACCATAAAACATCATTATACAACGGGTAGAAATGTTAATATGCTGCGTTTGTAGAAATGTTGATATGATATGTATTACACGTGTTGAAACGTAGATATTCAACGTTTCTGTGGTTTGCAGAAACGTTCAATGCCAACGTTTTTTTCTGGCGATTGGGTTGCCATTTTGATCTGGTAATTATCTGTTTCTCACCCAGTATGTCCAGTATGACACTATAGTACACAATATAATGTATAAAATCGTTTATTATCAGATCAACATGTTCAAGATGATCAGGTTTACTGTAAAGTTGGTGGATCTTATTAAATGTATATTCTTACAAAATAATGGAAAACGTATAAGGGCAGATTAAAACACTGAACAATGAACCATCATCTATGTCCCATGATGTCAATACGCTCCTTATTAAGAGAGCAGACAGCTATCTGTGGTGAACTCTATTAAAAATTATTTCTTCAATTATAATACAAAATAACAAATTAACCATGGTACAGATATGGTACAGGTATGTGTAAAACCCTGCCTATACCCTGTACTTTACTATTTTATTTTATTTTTCTATTGTGTTCTGTCTAAATCTGATGTATTGCATTCAGCGAAGAGCTTTGGTTTGCAGTCTGCAAGGGATGGTGCCATATTAATTAAATGTCCATCATGACAATGTACCCGTTAGATACTGGACTCTACTGGTATGAGTCTGATTCAGGAGAACAAAGCCATACTTTACACCTTATAGTTACAGGTATGTTCTGTTAGATAGGTCAGGTGAAAAAACTCAAAACTCTTATATCAGTTATTGTAATTTCTTCCATAGAGATGCATACTCTTGCATATATTGTTATACTGTTTGGTTGATGGGAAAATACGGAAAGCCAACAGAGAGATTCATTAGAACCTTGGATTTTTTTTTTAGGTCTGTACACATATCAAAATTTGGCAGTTTGAAAATATGACAAATCAATCACATAAACATTTTTGCTTTGATTCCCCTAAAGTTGGTTATTTAAGATACAGTATGTACTGAGTGGGATATTTTAGTGTTGAAAAATATATAATGCTCTAAGGCGGACAAACTATGTAATAGCAATATGTTTTTATCTGCTTTTACACCTGACATGTTTGGTTTGGTTAAAATTGTAGCAGTCACCCATTTGTGGGACTTGCTGTCATTTCTCTGTTCTGAATTCATATAGTAGATTCATATAGTAGTATTCATAGAAAAACTCTGGTTTGATTGTCTGTTTGGTTCAGTTTGCTTTTGGCTGCTGTCAGTTGAATTCTAGTACAGTCCAAAAGAAATGCACAGAGATGAATTCAAGTGAACCAAAATGTATTTTGGTGAGAATGTTCACTCCTCACCATGTCCACTTCCTCTAAAGAGAACAAGTGCTGTGTTCAGATCTGCTCAGATGAATCATATCACAGGGGAAAACCAGCCGACCTTACTTAACAACATAAGTTTGAAAATGTCCTAAAAGGTGGATCGCTTTGTGCTTCTAAACAAATTCTGGTGTGGTTTGTTTGTGTGAAAGTGAAGAGGGTCAACCACAGGATTTTGTGATACTGTCATTTTACTTTTTTAGCTGTTAAATCCATGGTAGTGAAGTATAAAAAAAGCAATCTTATACATGACATGTGCAAGTTAGTCAAATGTATTTATAGAACACATTTAAAAATTACAGGAGTTGACCGAAGTGCATTACAGAGAATTTTAAGATACAGCTGAGTAATTTAAACAAAACAAAAATAAGATGATAAATAACTGTTAGACAAAATTAAAACAAATTAATTAATTAAAAAAACAGAGAAGTAACTGATTAGAAGATCTGAGATGTCTGGATGTAGAATATAGACCAGGGAGATCGAAGATGTAGGCTGGTGCCAATTCATTCACAGCTTTGATAACAAATTAAAAAATCTTAAAATAAATCCTATATTTCACTGGTAACCTGTGGTAAGTCTCACTGCTGCATTTTGAACCAGCTGCAGAGAGGACTGTTACCCACATAAAGGGAGTTGCAGTAATCAAGATATGAGGTAATAAAGGCATGTAAAACTGTCTCTGTAAAAGGATGTTGAATTTCCAATAACTCTTCCAAATTAAAAAACCAAATACATGGTTTGACCATGTGACTCTAGAATGACACATAGGAGCGTTTTCTAATCTGGCGTCCCTATCAGCAGTAATCGGCAGGACATCATTTGTGTGTGCTTTCCAAAACCGTTACACATCACTGTTAAAAAATGATATTTTATGATGTGACAATGCTCTGGTTAGGTTTAGGCACAAAAACCACTTGATTAGGTTTAGGAAAAGGTCATGGTTTGGGTTAAAATGATCACTTTGTTTAGGTAATAGAAACATGGAGTGGGTTAAAGTCACTACTTTTTTAAAGTTAGGCGACCTTCGTCATCATGGCTACAATCATAACCATGGGGTTGAGGTTAGGGGACGATCATAGTTACGCTTTTTAAAAAACTGGAAACAAACAGCTGTCTTCTGTGGCAAAGTCCACTGTTGGGTTAATGCCTCCATCCACCCTCCTCCTCTGAATGAGGAAATCTGTATACGACATAATTACTACGGCCATTAGATGACATCTGTCACTATATGTCGTTTTTGGGTAATCGATCTGTTGTGTTGTTTCTTAAAGAAGGCCCACAGTGGAAGCATGTACAATGAAAATAAAATGGAGGCTAGGCTAGGATGGAGCCTTGCGGTACACCACAGAAGACAGTAGCAGAAGAAGCTAAAAAATTATTGATTATAACTGATACAGATCTTTGTTGTGGGTATGATTTAGAGTAAACCACTGTAATGCTTTTCCCTGAATGCCTACCACATATCTGAGACGGTCCAGGAGTACACAGTGGTTGGCCGTATCTAAAGCAGCAGATAGGTCCAATAAAATTTAAATTGCATAGCAGCAACAAGTCATTTGTTACCTCAAAAGCCAGGACTTCAGTCTGCTCTGGATGCTTACGCTGCATCTGAAATTGCATACTATGCACTACATACCTAATATGTGTACTATCGTTCAACATACTTTTGTGTGAATAAACCATAGTATGTATCATTTTGGACACACTGAGTTGTAATTATTATCAGTGCTTGCATACTGTGATATTTCCCCGGAAATAGTACGCACTTCATGTACTATTGGTTTCATACTAAGGTTTTGGACGTACTAAAAAATCTCACATACTGTTTTAGCGTACTAAATAGCATGTTAGTATGGTGTTTCGCATACAACCTTAGTTTGTAAAGTTACCTCTACTTCCTCCTTGTGATGACATCATGCCCACAAACAAAGAAACAGGAGCTAAAACGGCCTGTTTCAGACAGAGGCTGAACTGAGTGGCTGCATAAAGGGCCAGTAGAAGATAAATAAGGAGTTTTTAACTGTTAATTGTACAAAGATATTCCAGTAGAGCCCCAGACCTGTCCTTTAACAGATATATCGTCAAGTTAGGTTTGAATGATTTACCTCCTGATATTGTTAAATTTACCGCTACACCCCAAAATTTCCTCTTAGCTTGCTGCATGTTTTGAGTGTGAAATCTGGGGGAGACACTACTTGGCCTTACATGAGTGTATATTTACATAAATCCCACTTCAGTATGCAGTATCTATGGAAAGCCATGCATACACTCACAGCTATGAAAGATATAGCTATGTTTACTATGAAGTATGATTTATATTTACAATATATTGCAGGCGAAAAGCTGGATGACATTGTTAATATTCAGCTAAATTTCTTTAGTATCATGTAGTAAGTAGTAGTAACCATGCAGTGTACTGTATGTATGTATGGTTAACTGCAATCTATACATTTAAGCTTAATTTAATGCTTTCTTTTGCATGTTGAATTTGGGATATTTGTTTTTGGGGCTTTATCAGTGTTGTAACACAAAACAGAAGTTGAACCTTCTGATACAGCAGCAGCTCCATGTGTAAATGTGCTACTAGCAGCTATCTTCCTTAAGATCCACAGATCTCATGCATATATGTAATTTGTCAGATTTAAACTTGTGCATTGAAAATAAAACTCACAAATCTCTGTCCAGTTTCAGACCCGGCAGTTCCTGATGCTCCTGACGGAGCTCCGCTGGTGTCCGTCTGCAGACTGATAAGCCTTGCAGTCGTGGGGACTCCTTACCTGCTGTCCACCATCATACTGGGACTCATATACAGAGACAAGAGAAGAGGTGAAAACTAACACTACTGACCCAAATAAGTATCTGCATTTGTGGCTGTTCAGGTCAAAGGTTATCCTATATTTTTGTGTGTGCCAACAGTTTGAATTTTAATGTTTTCTTCTGCTGTGTTCATCCCTCTTTCTTCTTTCATGTTGTAGCACGTCAGCTTGTTGCAGAGGACAGGAGCGATGATGTCATCATGGAGATGGAATAGACTACACACAGATATGAAATATTATGACGTTAACATATTTACACTTTACATTTTTATTTGTATACTGTACATTCATCTCATGCTAACAAAACACTTTCACTTACAGGTCCTTTAATTTAACTAATTTGCAGGTATTTAACGGTTAATTTTAGGACATTTTACAGAGAGGCTGGTGCAATTTGGTGAGTTATAAGAAAAAACAAAAAAGTGTGAAGTTGGTTATTTATATTTGGATTTCACACATAGTTGTTAATTTGTAAAAATTCCTAATAAACCAGATTCTTTACAGTTTTTTAACTCACAAAACTTCAGTATGTAGTTTATGTCAACCTACATATTAGCATATTAGGTTGTTTCTTAACAGCTCTACAATTAGCACATTTCCTGTCTACTACAGAATCAACAGTTCATATAATTTGTACCAAATTCCACCAAGATTTCCTAAAAATCAACTGTTAAATACCTGCAAATTACTCTGGAAATTGGTATAAAATGAAGGCACCTGTGAAATAAACCGTTGCCATTTTGTCCAAGTTGCCTGTGACAAAACAAGAGGTGGTGAGAATGTAAAAATCATATTTGAATTTCTTACAGGAAGTATAGTGTGACTTAAGAGAACTGTTATATGTCTGAAACCCACCACAGAGGAAGAGAGCAGGGGGGTCCCGCTGGTTGAGGCTGTGTGGTACTCACACATGCAAACACACCTCTCATATGTGAACAGCACTTCTGAGGTTTCTCACACTTGAGTCATCTGTCTTTTTGGTTGTGTATATAGATAGAATACAGTAATTAAAGGATGTTACCTGCAGATTTTTTAAAAACAGTTTCCCTGTTTCAGTAAGAAATAAACAACATCACACTGAACTCTAATTGTTTAGAAGGCTGAGCCTGTGATGTTTTTATTCTTCAGTGTTTGTGGCTGTGCCTTGAGTGACCAGACATCCCGAAACATTCAGTACAGTCCTGAATTATGAGCAGATGTCCTGAATCCTGAATCCTGAATCCTGAATCCTGAATCCCGTCCTGTTTGTCCTGAAAATTTGACTGTTTGATAGTTTGAGACGGGCACTGTCATGTCTGTAGCCCACATGAATTATGGCTGGGTTTTTTTTGTTTTGTTTTTTTTTTAGTTGTGTACAGTAGTACCGTACTGAAATTAAACCATCTTGATGAAATTAATAAAATAAAATAAATTTTATGTAACAGATAAAGATTTACACACAGTTATACACCCAGTTACACCCACTCTCATCTGGTCACCCTATAGAGGCCCCTTTAATCAACAGTATTATTGTTCTACTTCAATATATTCCTGCTATAACTCCAGTCAGCCACTGGGTGGCAACGAAGACACACAAAGTCTGCTGGTATCCCACCACTGGCCAACAAAATGTAACTTCTGATTTTCATTATAGTAACATCAAATATGTATTTTAATGCAAAAAACAAAGAATTTGAATATTTATGCAGCAATATTGTGATAATAGCTGCATTCCATATACATATAAATACAGATAATTAACGATTATTCAAACATTTTCAATCTTCTTTAAATCTTTAGGAAAACAAAGATGTAAAAATGCCTTTAAATTATGAAAACAAATGGAAATGTAGATTCTATGGTATCCCCCTTTTTCTCTTGAATTGTATTATATGCATTGTATTTTTATATTGCGTTAGGTTATTAAATTTGTTCATGTATTCATTTTTGTTGCATTTTTTTTATAGTTTACTTGTGCTTGAGTAATTTATTGTATGTTTGTCATACAGACTGAATGCTTGTGTGTTGAAATGTTTGGTTAATAGTTAACTGGTTAATAAGTTTTTTAAAAACTTGGAAACTGGAAAACTGAGACATGAGATTAATACATAAAGAGAGCTGTGGTTGTTTGACTTCCAGTGCAGCAAAAGCTCAAAAAGAGCAAATTAACATCATCTTTACTCTGAACAAGTTAAGCATCTGGTTGATTGTATCAACCAAAAAATTTCGTTTTTTTTTATTTTTTAAATGTCATCAATATAAATCGCTGTAAGCTGGCAGAAAAAAAGTCTTTGTGGGTTGTTATTAAAGAAATATGCTCTAAAATATGTGATGGTACAATTTTACAATTGCACTTTTATCCTCCGTATTGTCATTATAAAGTGATATTATTCTGTAATGTCTCCAGTGTGAATGTACTTGGACAAAAGTTTTCTATTGTTCAGATGATTTTTTTTCCTATCTGGATGAAATCTCTCATTTCCCAGCTGTAAGTGAATGCACCATTAGCCCCCTCCTGAGCTGTCCATGGTGCTGAAACACTGAAACCCCTCGATGTCTCTCATTCATCATTCAGATGTTGTTTCGTCTCGTGCGGTCACATTTACGATCACGTGATCTTATTAATATTGTTATTATCCTTCTATTATAGCAGCACGAGCACAATAAATTATCTCGTGCTCAAGGGGCGACGCGGGGAGGCTCGTGGGGGGCGGAGGGCAGCGTGATAACGTCACAGAAATCGTGACGCTCCCTCTCTGTCGCTCTGTCACCGAAGATCGTTTGTGTTGGAAAGATGGAGGCTTCAACCAACAACTAAAAACACTAAAAGTCCTGCATTCAAAATCTTACTTCAATAAAAACACAGACTTATTAACAATTAAATGTACATAAAGTATCAGAAGTAAAAGTGTTTATTCTGCAGTAAAACGTCCCATGTGACTGGTTTATTATTACAAATGACATTATTAGATTATTAATAATGATGCATTAATGTATATGCAACATTGCAGTGTTACGATAAATCTGAGGGAAAGAAAAGAAGAAAGTTCTGGTGGATTAATTGTAATTTTTTGTGAAATATTGGATGATGTCTTTGGGCGTAAAATTGTTCACACTGAGGTTTTTTTCTGTAAGTGGTCACAAGCTAATGTCAGTAGTGCAAGAAGTATTCAGATCTTTTACTTAAGTAAAAGTACATAAGTATTATCAGCTTGATGTAGTTAAAGTATTACAGTAAAAGTACATAAGTATTATGAGCTTGATGTAGTTAAAGTATTGCAGTAAAAGTAGTGGTTTGGTCCCTCTGACTGATATATTATTATATATGACATCATTAGATTATTAATTGTGAAGCATCAGTGTTAGAGCAGCATGTTACTGTTGTAGCTGCTGGAGGTGGAGCTAGTTTACACTACTTTATATACAGTTAGCTAGTTTAGTCCAGTGGTTTCCAACCTAGGGGTCGGGCCCCTCCAAAGGGTCAGCAGATAAATCTGAGGGGTCGTGAGATGATTAATGGGAGAGGAAAGAAGAAAAAACAAAGTTCTGATACACAAATCTGTTTTCAGTGTTTGGACTTTTTCTCTAATCTTTGATTTTTGCTGAAATATTGGATCATTTGAACATTTATTGAAATGAAAGCATGTGAGAAGTTTAGAGGGAAAAATCACTATTTGGTGGAGCTGTTAACAACTCATAGACATATGAAATGTGACCCCGACTACACACTGCTTTTTGTAAGATGTCAAAGCCAAAAAAGTTGGAAACCACTGGTTTCATCTTTAACAATGTGTTGTATTTTAAAAGCTTGTTATATTATCCATTGTGTCAAATCTTCATCTGGAAAGTAACTAAAGCTGTCAAATAAATGTAGTGGAGTAGAAAGTACAATAGTCCATCTTTTACAATAGACGATCTCTCTCTCTCTCTCTCTCTCTCTCTCTCTCTCTCTCTCTCTCTCTCTCTCTCTCTCTCAGACTGAAAATAGATCCAGCTGGGTTTGGTCTGGCAATCATCGGCTTCTGATTCCAGTGAAAATATTCCACCCTAATAAAAGGACAATATATTGACGTCTGGGCAGCGTTAACAGCAGGATTTACCGCCGCTCGGTCCTAATTACTCTCAAGAGCCTTCATAGGCTGTTTTGAAAAAAAAAAGAAAAAAGAAAAAATCTTATATTTCTATTTTAATTTCTCCGCAGCCGAAGTGATGTCTGTGGCGGGGTTGAAAAAGCAGTTCCATAAAGCCACTCAGGTAAGAAGAGACGTCTGTTTGTTTCTGCGATCACAGCACGTTTAATGTTAACAGTCACGCTTTTCTGATAATATCATAAAAAAATAAGCAACTGTGATGTGAACACTGTTATTCCTGTTGTCCAGTGGGCACCAATATCACAAAATATCGTTAAAATGAACATTAAATTCTGCTTTTTTTTGGCTTGGTGTTCGCATTTGAGAATATTTACGTTCCCATTATAAATATATCTGTTTGTCACGATAAAAATGCGTGTTTTTACATTTTAAAAACGCACATTGCGCAGAAATGACGCTTGATATTGGTTCCTCAACATGAAGTGGATTAATGGATGATATATTGAGTGATTTCTCGCGGTGTTTTGGTGGGTGGGCAGCAGCAGCAGCAGGGTTTACCCCCCTGTAACACAGACGGTGGGATGTAATATTACGTAACACAAGACGAGCTGAGGCCGTCTGTGATTGGCTGTTGCTGCACGCAACAGGGAATTCCCTCCATCCTCCTTTTACATCCATCCAACTTCCTTTCATCCCTCCATCATCCCTTCGTTTCCTCTTTATGTTGCCTCTTAACATCCCTCCATCTTCTCTCTTTCTCTTTACATCCCTCCATCATCCGTCTGTCTTTTCATCCATCCGTTATTCTTACAACCATCTTCCTTTTTCCTTCTTCTCCCTCTGTAGTCATCCCT
This sequence comes from Thunnus albacares, assembly GCF_914725855.1. Classification (NCBI taxonomy): domain Eukaryota; kingdom Metazoa; phylum Chordata; class Actinopteri; order Scombriformes; family Scombridae; genus Thunnus; species Thunnus albacares. Next base: position 4,210,135 of record NC_058127.1, on the reverse strand, counting down.
CCATCCTCCTTTACATCCCTCTGTCCATTTTTACATGTCTATCCTCATTCTGCACCTCCTTCCACCCCTCCATCATCCCTTCATCTTCTTTACCTCCCTTTATGATGCCTTTAAACATCCCTCCATCATCTTCTCTTCATCTTCTCCTTCATCTGCCCTTTTCTTTCTTTCTCCCTGTAGTCATCCTTTCATCATGTATCCCTTCATCATCCCTCTATCGTTCCTGTCATTCCTCTAAATAATCCTTCATCCATCTATTATCGTCCCTCCCTCCACCTTTCTTCTCTCCAGTATTCATCCATCCATTCTAACTTCCTTTTACATCCCTCCATCATGTCTTCATCTCTTCTCTCTCCTTTGCTTTTTCATCCATCCTTCATTCCTCCAACCGCTCCCTCCCTTTACATCTGTCATCATCCCTTCATCTTCCTGTCATCTCTCATTTTCATTTGCTTCCCCTCATCAATCCTTCAATCAATCCTCCATCTTTCTTTTTCCTTCAAATCATGCCGCGTTGTCGCTCCAAACATCCTTCTAATTGTCTCTTAATCCCTCCATCATTCCTTCCTCCTTTTTTCACCCCTTAATGGCACCTCCGTCTCTCAATTTTTCTTGTCATCCCTCCACTCCTTCCTTATCTATCCATCCTTTCTATTCTCCACTAGCTATCTGTGTCTTCTCTCTAAGCATCCCTTCATCCTTTCTTTACATCCCTCTATCATGTTTCTATCTCCTCCGTCCTTTTACGTTTTCAGTCATCCCTTCATCATCCTCCTATCTTCATTTACATTTATCATCCCTCCTCTATCATCATCTACACATCCTTCCATCATCCCCCTTTTCATCTTGTTCAACATCCCTCCTCGTCTATATTCCTTTACATCCCTCTATTAACTCTCTAAATATCCTTCCATCCTTCATCTCTCCATCACACATCCTCCTATTCCTCCGTCATTCCCCGTCTCCCTTCGTCCTTACATCACTCCTTCACATCCTCCTTTACACCAACCTGTTATTGTTCCTGTCATCCCTTCATCTTCCTTTACTTCCTCTAAACATCCCTCCATCATTAAGACCCCACATTATTTATCATGAAATTGTTCAGCTAATAATAACAATTAATCTGCTGATTATTTTCTTGATTCATTGTTTTGTCTACAAAATGTCTATAAAATAGTGAAAATGCTCGTTATAAATTAATTTAAACTCAAGGCGATGTCTTCAAATATCTTCCTTTATCTCATCAACTGTCCAAAATCTAAAGATAATCAGTTTATGATCATGTGTGACACAGAAAAGCTTCAAATCCACAAAACTGAGAAGCTACAACCAGCAATTTGTTCATTTTTGCTTTAAAAATGACATAAAACAAATATTCGAGTATCAAAATAGTCATAACAAACGTTGCAGCTCCACAGCTGATGCTTTGTGACAGTCGAGATGAAGAGAAACAGGAAAAGCTTCAACAGATGCCGGCAGGTTTTTATGACCTTTTCAATTCAGATTAAAAGAAGCTGACGGGAGCAGAAACAAACAGAGAGATTTATGAGGAATCTCTTTGACCTGTTGACCTCTTTAATGCCGAGTCTGAATGTGACATGAAGGCAGAGACACGGATCAGACTGACGGACACCTGACGTCTCTTCACTCATCCTCCTCTTCCTCTCACCGCTGTCTGTTTTAACCCCTGAGGGTTAAGCAAAAACGTCAAATATTTCCTGGTTGCAGCATCTGAAATGTGACGATGTGTTCAGTTTGTAAGAAAAACAAGACATTTGACAGAATGATAAGGGGCCTTCTGCACTGATTTCTGACATTTTATAGACAAAACAAAACAATGAATCAAGAAAATAGTCGGCAGATGAATTAATAATAAAAAAATGACTGTTATTTGCCCGCAGCCAAAAGAATCAAAGCTCAATCCAGCATGTAAAGCTTAAAACACATCATCAGTAAAGCTAAAAACAAAACCCAGGCATGGACATCATGTAATATTTGTTTGTAGAATCGGAGTTTAATGGAATATTGTGTTATTAATCAATATAGCTGCATCAACAAGGAGAAATATGGACAAACAAAAACCTTTTTAAATGACTTTTTCAACCGTTTGTTTATCCTCCGTCAAGCTGTCTGAGAAACTGAGTCTAAATCAATAAAAATGTTATTTGTTTGACACATTTCAGACAGTAATCCGATCCCGAGAGCTTCACTAACGTCATTAAAAACTAAAAGAATGTGGATCAACATCAACACGGAGAGAAGAAAAAGTGTAAAACGTTTCCTGTTTGAGAGTCTTTTGTCCCGGCTGTCTGTCATCGGGACGGATTCCTGCACTTTCGTTGCGTTCGTCAGTGATGCTCGTAAAGAGAGGTGATGATGTTTATTGATCCCTGAGGTGGAAAGTGGGTCACTGCAGCAGAACAGAACAGGAAATAAAAATAAAAAAAGTACAGCAGTAGCAGCAGCTGAGACGGAGAGAGAGAGTCCTGAACGCTCAGACGGCTCCAGAGGACGACATGATCTGTGAAACGTCCTCTTTACTGGAACGTGTCTCCTACAGCAGTGAGACTCGTTATTCATTATGTAACGTAATCCATCCAAAACAGACATATAAGGCTGCTGTTGAATCATATTTGGATGATAGATTATATTTTTTCAGCGATTTAATTCAGATATTGGAAAGACATTTCACTTGTTCCTCGGTCTCAGTTTATTGTGCGAAAACCATCATTATTTATTAACTTCATACAAAGTTCAGTAAACAGAAGATAAAGTAAATCAATATTTGATGTGAGCAGATTTGTCTTTAAACCAGCAGCAGTTCTCCACGGTTCAGTGTTTCAGGTACTCGGCAGGTCGGTTGTTCCTGCATCTTGGAAAAGTTGACACAGTTCTTCTGTGGATTTCGGCGTCTCTCTGTCTCTTCATGTTAATCTCAGACTGACTCCATGATGTTGAGATCCAGCCTGGTTGACAATAAAACGTCGGCGTTGTACGTTTCTGCAAACCACAGATTCGTTGAATCTCTACATTTCAACACGTGTAATATGTATCATATCAACATTTCTAAAGTGACGTAGTTCACATGAGATCTATATGAACTGAATCTTATTATGAGGAGGAGGAGGGGTCTGTGGATGGTTAGGAAGTTTGTTGGAAGAAAGTTGAAAATCAGCAGAGAGCACGGTTTGACCATAACCCTAACCCTAACCCTAACCCTGGCCCTAACCCTAACCCTAACCCTGGCCCTAACCCTAACCCTAACCCTAACCCTGGCCCTAACCCTAACCCTGGCCGTAACCCTAACCCTAACCCTGGCCCTAATCCTAACCCTGGCCCTAACCCTAACCCTGGCCCTAACCCTGGCCCTAACCCTAACCCTAACCCTGGCCCTAACCCCGGCCCTAACCCTAACCCCGGCCCTAACCCTGGCCCTAACCCTAACCCTGGCCCTAACCCTAACCCTGACCCTAACCCTAACCCTGGCCCTAACCCTAACCCTGGCCCTAACTCTAACCCTGGCCCTAACCCTGACCCTGGCCCTAACCCTGGCCCTAACCCTAACCCTAACCCTGGCCCTAACCCTAACCCTAACCCTAACCCTGGCCCTAACCCTAACCCTAACCCTGGCCCTAACCCTAACCCTGGCCCTAACTCTAACCCTGGCCCTAACCCTAACCCTAACCCTAACCCTAACCCTGGCCCTGGCCCTAACCCTGGCCCTAACCCTAACCCTGGCCCTGGCCCTAACCCTAACCCTGGCCCTAACCCTAACCCTAACCCTGGCCCTAACCCTAACCCTGGCCCTAACCCTAACTCATGCTCTTTCCTTGACCCTAAACAAGTGTTTTTTGTCTCTAAACCTACCCAGACCTTAACCACGGTGTTGTCATATCATAAAACATCAATATTCAACTGATAACGGCCGACACTGAAATGTAGATATCCAACGTATCTGTGGTTTGCAGAAACGTACAATGCAAACGTTGTATTCTGGCGATCGGGTTGTGAGATCAGAGACCATCTACTGCAGGACTCCTTGTTCTTCTTGTTGATGATGATAGTTCTTTATGACTCTGGTTGGATGTTTTGGGTCATTGTCATGCTGCAGGATGCATTTTGGACCAATCAGATGCCTCCCTGATGGTTTTGCTTTATGGAGAAGAATCTAAACATCTAAAGTGCCTAAAACTTTTGGATAGGACTCTATATTAATGAAAAATGTAATAATTAAGATAGAAAAACTTAACTTAACCACACCTTAAGGTCTTATAAATGGGGATTTGGTCTCTAGAATATCCTCAGTAATCTTAAGCCGTCCTCTGACTCCTGGTTGATGACCTTTGAACTCTTCCTGGTGGATTCTGTGAGCGGTTTTTGTCTGGTGTTAACAGACAGCTGATTTGTTTCTGGTGTTCGCTCAGTTTTAATTGTCATCACATTTATATCTCAGAGCTTCTGGAGAATTTAAAATAAAACCGTGTGGTCTGATGCGGTGTTGTCTCTCTGAGGTGAGGTGTTGACAGCGCGAGGAGGATGAGCAGGCGGGGAACGGAGGCCCAAAATAGATCTGTGAAGCAACAGTAGACGTTAGCTGAAATAAAAGGGGGCAGCACGAGACGTCAGAGACCCGTAACTCACATGTTTCTGTCACCGTGAACTGACATGAAGCTGCTTCGTCTTCTCTCTGGTGTCGATTAACCTTCGAGACGGCTGGCGCTGTGATCTGGTCGATCCACATGGTTTATTCATGACGATGCACACAATGAAAAAAAAAAAAGCAAAGGGACCTACAACTGAGGGGCTGCAGGGTGGATGTTGTGTTGCAGAGGTGAGAGATAATTACAGATGATTATATGCAGCGCCAGTAAAACATAACTACAAAGCACTATAAAGTAATTGCAGGTTTAAAACTGTAATTCAGTATAAAAAATAATACACTGAAGAAAGTCACAACCCTTCAAATATAAAGGGACAGTGTGTTATTATGAAATTACGAATCATTTGTTCATTATAAGGTCAACGAAACAGTGAGTTCATGGTGGAAAAACAGGATGCTTCTGTTTAATTCCCGTGATTTTGTCCAAATTCAGACTTCATTTCCCATCAGCCACCACTCCCTCCACCTGACAAGGGATAAATGTCTTCTGTCATCCATAATTCACTAAATTATGAAAAATTTTTGCTCTGTAAGAACTGTTTTGTGCCGTAGACAACAACGTTTCCCCTCCAAATACAACCGGCTGGAGCTCGATGAAGCTGACAAATATATCACATTATAAATACAGAAACAAAAGTGACAAACAACAATTAGTGAAAAAACAATCAGGAGCAACTGATAACAAACAAACATGTCAACAAGGAATAAAAGTGAAAGTTGACCATAAAACAGACGAAAACCCAAAATCCGTCATCCAACCTCACAAAATATTTTCACTGACACAAACTTCACATAATAATGATAGAAAAATAAAAAAGTACCACCGATAATTCACTTTCATGCAATCTCTATGGTACAAAATGTAAACAAATATAAAGAAAACGTCCATCTGGGAAAAGTCAAATCAACCATTATTGCCCACAGTAAAGCTGCACTATACTAATCAATATTTTAAATCAACAATGGGTCAAATGAGCATCTGTAATGTTAAATGTGTAGCTTGTAGACAATTATCCCATGACGCTTCAGTTCCTTTCAATTCTACAGAGCTTTATAGTGAGTTTCAGCTCATTGTTTATCTGTCCGGCTGCAACTTTACTGTTTTGTTTTGCTCTTACAGCGTTGTTCTCGGTTGCAGCAGGCAGCTGTTTTCAAAGAAAAAGCTATAAAAAGCCGCTGTACACTACCTGCTCAGCACCAAACGGCAAACAGTTAGCTGAAGACTAGCTGGTGAACATAGCGGAGCATTTAGCCACTAAAGAGCCAGATATTTCCCTCAGGGGTTGGTGGAGAACAAAAACAGAGCTAAAAGAGAGTGAATATTGGACTCACATTCACCAGGTGGACAGAAACAAGACTCCAAATGAATGATAATGTTGCTCCGTAACTGCTGGATGTGGAAATAAGCTAGTAGGAATGTGACTTCTTCAGCAATAACCATTCAATAATCTTTCCCTTCACACAAGGGAATCATAGAAAACACCACATGTACTGTAGTCTTGTAATACCAAACAGTCGGAGATTTCCACTTACTGAAGTCCGGAGGTTTCTAAATGCACGGTTAGCTGCTTGAACGGTGGCGAGAAGAGCCGCTAACAAACCTACGGCCCTTACATTTTGTCAAGGACACACCTTACCAGAAAAGGCGCTCTCCCTCCATTCTCCTCTGTAGTGATCTGCATGTCTCCGGCCCAATATGAAAGGCTGCCCTAAAGACTTTTGATTGGATCTACAATGCAGGTTTTTTTGGACTCTCTTGTTTCTATCTAGTTTTAACAACAAAAGCTGGGAGATTGTCCTCAGTCTGTATGAGCGAAGTGTTTACAGACCAACCTGTGAATCTACAGGTACTGGACAGCCCAGTATTTGTATTTGTATCTGTATTTGAATAAAAGTGGAAAGAGGCTTAAAAATCCCATTTTTGCTTTTATTACGCTTTTAATTTTAGACAATTCAAGTGTTACAATAAGTGTTCATGAATAAACCTTATATATATATATATATATATATATATATATATATATATATATATATATAATCTACCTTACGAAGGAGGTCCCCACACCAGGTCTCAAACTGGAGTCTCCCAGATTACAGACAACTGTGCTGACTACTGAGCTACAACTTTACTCATCGCCTCATTGCAGACAGACCTCTAACTAACAAATATTTTTAAAAATATTTGTATGAAACAAATATTCGTAAAAAAAAAAAAAAAAAACCCACTATTTGTGCTTTGCCAAATAATGTATTTGTATTTGGACACACCCCTACTGGATATGATACGGAAGACTTTTATCAAAATTTCAGTTTTAGCAGCTTTAGCAAGAACCTGGTCAGTTAATCAGGATTATCTCTGTTTAGTGAGGAGATAACGTTGCTGCGTTATCAATGACATCAGCTTTATTTAACCAGGAAGTGGTTTTTATTTGGATTTTGTTTGTTTTCAAGGAGCAGAACTTTTTGCGATCCTGTAGATCGACAGGTGTGTCGGAGAAGACCACGGGTCGACTATAGTAGGACAGAGAACTCCTGCACGGACTTCTTCACTTGCAATTAGAGAAGATTTATTGGGAACAATGTTTCAGTACACAGACGTTCATCAGGTTAACAAAACATTGTTCCCAATAAATCTTCTCTAATTGCAAGTGAGGAAGACAGTGTGCAGGAGATGACAGTCAGAGAGAGTGAGCGCTCTTTCTTTCTAATTAAGGTTTGTTGGGTTTGTGTCCTCAGGTGGGTGTTTATTGTCTGTCAGTAGTGAATCAGCCAATCAGAGGTGAGGAGGAAGCCGTGCTATGTTTGGAACATTAAAACTTGATATTAACGCCAACTAAATGGCCACAGAGACTTGAATCTAGGACACATCTCAGCATGTGTGTGTTTATACATGGATCATAAAAACTAGAGCTGAGCGAGTGAGCGAGCGAGTGGTGGCAGCGTGAAGCCAACTGCCAAGTCAGAGTGCCCTCGACCAAGATGGCTGCTGTTGCTGCTGCCACCGCCGCAGGAAATGGGACACCCCGGTCCACCTGGCTGAATAAAACATGAGAGAGAGAGAGAGAGAGAGAGAGAGAGAGAGAGAGGAGAGAAAAGAGATGTTGATAGACAAGACTAGAGTCAGACTAAAGTCAAAACAGAAGAAAAATGAAAAAGAACAAAGGAAAAAAAGAGGCAAAAAGTAAGATTGTTTACCTCAACTGCAGTGAGAACCAGGCCTTTATTTCTAATTTCCTGTTTATATTTCATCATATTTTTGAAAAATGTCTCCTTGTTGATGCAAACTGAACACCTGCTGTCTTGATAATTCAGTATAATGTGCATTTCTGCAGCACCAATTCCATCAGTACAACAACAAAGTCATGCTCTGTTTTTTTTGTTTTTTTTTAACAGAAATACTATTTTTATTCACCAGTAACTTCTACTCAACAGTTTTTTCTATCACTGTTAAAGAATAAGTCTGGTGATTTTCTATTTTCTTCTTATTGTCAACAAATCTCATGTTTGGATCCAAACCAACAATGAACTGATCTACTAACAAGCATTGTGTGTGTATCCAAAGCCTGATATATCTTATTCCTCTGTGCAGTAGACCTCCGTTGTTGTCCAGAAGCTAGTAAAAACACGTCAATGAAGAGTTTCGTCACGTTAGTTTGTTTAAAAACGGCTCCAAAGAGCAAAAACAATGATAAGATTGTAGGATTGCAGGAATGTGGTTTTGTTTCCAGCTTTGCTAGCTTGTTGTGCTACGTATCACAACCTCTTGACTTTCCTACATTGTACATGTCTCAAAGAACTTCAGTATAAAATCAAGAGGTTGTGATATGTAACACAACAAGATAGTGAAGCTCTGTTAACGGACTACGGAACTGTACACAGAACTACTCTCTGGAGACTGAAAATGTGATGCTGTTATTAGTCTTTGGAGCCGTTTCTAAACAAACTAATGTGACCAAACTCTTCATAATGAAGGAACATGTCACCCAGTGCAGTGGTGTGGCTCATTGATGTGTTTTGAATAGTTTTTGGACAACGACAGAGGTCTATGACACAGAGGAATAAGATATATCAGGCTTTGAGTACACTAATGTGTCAGTAGTGTAACAGACTACAATTTCAAATTCAGTGTTACAGTTACTTTTCAATCATAGTTACTAATCCCAGTTACTTTAACACATGAAGGGACATTTGGGGGGGGGGGGTTGATGGGGTCGCTGTCTTACCGGGATTAATGGAGGGTTGATAACATGGTTTCTGTGTTTGGCTGACAAGGAGAAATGTGACTCGCTGTAATTCCATAGTTGTCTTATTCACATATTGTGTGTTGTTAGCTGACTTGCTAATGTTCGCCTCAGGTACGACTACATTCAGGAGTCACCTGACGCTAGTTTAGTTCAGAGTTGGAGGGAGTGGGAATCGTGCAGCTGAGGTCGGGGCTTCTGTTTGCTGTCACTGCTTGTTAAACCGCAAACGTCTCATTTTCTATTTCTGCATGTGTCAGATATAAAGGATGCAGCGTGTGGGTGTGGAGGATTTTGAGTTGTTTAGGCTGCCAGTTTACAGAGAGGTTTTTTATGATGATTTTTATGTCAGTAGTTGTAAGCAGCTGCCTCAGGATGTTTCTGCAGGTCTGTCCAGTATCATCTTGCGTTGCTGCTGACAGTGTAACATACGGTAGGCTGTAATATACTCTCCTCTAATATCTCTGTGACTGTCATGCGACCGCCTCTTATATTAGTCACAGAGTGCTTTGCTTCAGAAAGATGGTTTTTTTAGCATCACTTAAGCATAACTTCATGTCAAAGCGTTCCTTCTTTATTTCTGTCACAGTACAGCTCTGCTCTGATGGATTAATATTTTCTAATTGTTTCAGCTCCTCTAATACGACTACTGACGCCGATAAATGTGTCTGCTGGTTTCTGACAGCAGGACTTGAAGCTCTGCAGTGTTTTTTTCTCTCTTTGAGATTATTTTTGTGAATTAAACAGAGCGGAACACATCGTCTTTTATGGACATTTTAGGGCTGTTGATGATGCTAATAGAGACAGAGCGCAACACGTCAAAAACAATCAGCGCCATAATATGCAACCAGGGGCTGAAATGCTAACAAAATGCCTGTAGCTAGCTAAAAACATTAGATTTCAGCATGTCAAAGGATTATTTCAGCACTCTATGTCTACCAGAGAGGAAAAGGCAGTTATAGCATGTGCAATACATGAGGCATCACATCTACAGTAGAGATAACACAACTGTATAGCAAACCTCCACCACATAACAGGCTGGCATCACACTTTTCACAGCTGATATGGCGACTACAGCTTGTAAACAACAGTCGAGGAAATTACACACGCAGACATGCAATCATTTCCCATTCAGACTCTTTTTACAGTTAACATTTCAGCTGAATGCAGGTTACTACTCTGTGATTTACACGTCTATTACAAACACTACGTACCTTTTATACGTGTTCTCTGTGACCAGCAGCGTGTCCCGGTATATGTGTCATGTTTACGGAGGTTTTTGAGCTGCAGGTCGGGTCTCTCACCACATAGCACACAGTCCTGTAACAGTCTTCTTAAAGGCTCAGTTTTTCACTTTGGCAGCTTATAAAAACTTCATTCTGGGTTCTTTACCCTGTTGGTTGTGCACCCAACTACACAGCAGCTTTTAGGTATTTTTCTGTTGTTTGCTAGCGGACAGAAGTGACAAGGAGGCACCTTCACTCAGTACAAAGTCAATGGAGAGTGATGAATTGTTTTCCCCTCCGAGGTAGACGGGACTTAATTGCACTCTATGATGAAATCTCGGGAACGTTCACCTCCTCATGAGCCGGTGACGTTCATCAGGCTGAAACGAGTGATTTATGGTAAGTTTGTGCAGTTAAGAGAGTTTATTGAATCCGACTTGAAAAAGGCTTAGAGTTTTAGGAGAAGAATAACAAAATGTCCAAAGAGAGGGAAACAAAAAGATGTCAAATTTGAATCGGATTTACTAGCAATGACAGGAAAGGAGCTCAAATAATGAATAAAGTATGATTGATAGATAATGTATCAATAATCAAATCAAAAAACATGATATTAACATGTCAGAATTGCTTTATTTTATGCGAATAAATAGAAGAAGCAAAGGATCTAAAACAGTATGTTTCTCTGTTGCTTCCTCATCGAACACGCCTTCGTTCAGAAGACAGTGTTGTCGTGGAAACCACACACACGTGTGAAGAGAAAGCGGGCATGACGCACACACACACACACACACACACATACTGGCAGTGCTGCTATCTGGTTGGCTCACTCAATAATTGATCGCCCTTGAGGGCATCACACGTGACGGAGAAGCAGAGAAAGGGAGACCCGAGTGTGTGTGCGCTCGTTTTTCTATCTTTGTGAGGACCCATATCAGTTAAAAACCATCATTGTGAGGACATAGCCGGATCCAAGCTACTTTAAAGGGCGGTTTGAGGGTTCAGACTTGGTTTTAAGGTTCAGGTTGGAATTAGGTTTAGAGGCTAGTAAACGCATTATGTCAGTGGGGGTCCTCACAAGTACATAAAGACAAACCTGTGTGTGTGACAGTGAAAAAGAGAGAGTGCTGCATTTCCTTCCTGGCTGTTATTTATTTTCCTCCTCACTCATCTGTGACCACAGTCTTGGGTTTCAGTGGTGTATTAATCACATTTACTGTCTCAGTGCCCTTAACCTTTTGACCTCTGACCTCCTCACTATGGGATGCTTGTAATGTCGATGATGAAAGTTCCGCCGATGTGCATCAAGACAATTCATCTCCTCCTTTTGAAAGCAATGAAAACTGTGAGATTGTAGTTTCTGTTCACTGAAGAGGAGCTGCTCCTGGAGGCTGAAATATTATGTTGAATGTAACTGTAACATACTGTATCATAATTATAGCTAGACAGATATATCAGCTGATATTAGCTTTTTGCAGATAAATAGATAGATAGAAAGATACTTTATTTATCCCAAAGGGAAAATAAAATGCCACAGCAGCCACCCGACATAAATCAAAGCAAAATACAAAAACAAAGAACTAAAAAAGGTAAAAGAAACCAATGCAATTAAAGGCTAAAATATATATATTCAGATATAAAATATGAAAATACTATGAATACAACAGATTTGATGGATAATGTAATAGAATCAAAAAATCATGTGAGTATTAGCCGGTAACAAAAAACTTTGAAATGTAAAAATCCAGCTGAAATCAAACTGCTTTTTTTTTATACTACAGTAACATATCTGCTCTGTAAATCATCTGTCCTGTGTCATGTTTTAATATATATTTAATACTTATTTAATACATGTTTCCATACAGCAAATCAAATCTTCATAAAGTGATAACGTGACGCTCTCGGCAGAGCAGACGGTCACACTGAGCCTGATTGCATCCTGCTACACAACACAAGAGCCACAGACTCTGAACAACAACCCACATTAGCTTCCTTCTAAAGTCTCCTTATCTAACTTATAAACATGAACACACGTCTTGTCCTGCAGCTTAGCTTGTTGGATTAGCCACTAAACAAACATTCACTGGGGAAAAGTGCACCGCTAACAACAGTTAGCAGATTAGATTGCAAATTAGCTGCTCAGCTGTGGCACATTAAAGATGTAAACATACCTGCAAATGTCACCTTGAGATGCTGGTTTGGCTGTTGCTCGTCAAAATCCCTGTTAGCAACACGCTGCCTGTCCATGACTCGTAGCTACTGTCTCCGTTCTGTACGATACTCAGCTAATGTCAATCAAACACAGACACCGACATGCCACTCCAGTCAGCTGAGACTAAAAGGAGCATTTCTGATATTTCCTTTTACTTTTTTTTTTTAAACGATAAAAAACTATTATCAATATATATTTTAAAAAAAAACCATGTTGCAAAATGTGATTTCAGCTGGATTTTAAATGAATCTGTATCTAATGAAGTCATGATATTATCTGTGTAGATGTAAAATATTTGCAAACGTTTTGAGAAATTGATTTATTGTTTTGTAGCTTTTATTTGCATCTGCACACATTCTGCTGAAACAATGGCTGCCACCTCTGCATGTTAATGATTTTGTGTCCAATACTCTGACCTTACGCTGCTCTTTAAATACTCTGTGACAGCTAAAATGACAAACTGACACACTGATGTTGACAGCGATGGTCTGGTCGTCTCTAAGGATATCAGAGGTGTGTTTGTGTCCAGCCTCAGACTATCCATTTTATACAACAAGGAAATCAATACCCAACAGAAGAGAGAAAACCATCCTGATCTATTTTTCCTTTTTTCTTTCTCGTTTTCTGTCTGTCTTGTTTATTTTCCATGCTGTGTGTGTTTTTGTTTCCTGTCACATTATGAAGATGAGGTGAACATATTGCTGAGCTCTCATGCATACTAATATATTACCATCAATCTTCCTCTCTGTTTTTACTGCTCTCTCTCCCATTTTCTCCTCCCTTCCTTCATTCTTTCTGCTGCTCTAATCTCCAAATACCCAATTCAGGGTAATTGTCTACATTACGGCTACCTCCTGTGACAGTATGTTTCTCTTTGCTGGGCGTTTTTATTGCCCCATCAATCCTGAGCTGCTTTCTAAAGAGCCACAACACTGCAGCTCTGCAGGGCTCCAGCAGCAGATCCTTTCATATCCTGAATGAAGATTATAACGCGGTCGAGGCGAAGCTGAGTGCTGGAAGAAAGACGAGTCGAAAACACATCCGAGCCACACTGGAGTATTTAAGATGCCATCGTACAAAACACTAAATAAATTAAAGAGGATTTAGTATTCTCTACCAGAATTATACATTTCTGAAGAGCTGCAACAATTAGTGGATTAAGTGATTAGCTGAGCCACAGACAATTCATTTTTTAAGCAAAAATGCCAAAAATGTGATACTTCCAGCTTCTCAGATGTGAATATTTGCAGTTTTTCCTTTTCATGTATGACAGTAAATTGAATATCTTAACATTTTCGACTGTAAATCAGATAAAACAAGCAAAAAATTGTGAATGCCTCTGACTAATCAAGAAAATAATCAGCCGATTAATTGATAAGGAAACTAATCGTTAGTTGTAACCCTACATACATGTCAGTGAAGGCTTTGAAACAACGTTATGAACATGATGTAGAGATTAAATTTAAAGGAAAATATGATATATAGTTATATTAGGATTAGGTTTATTGATAGCACTCATTTATTTTATAATTTAAATAGTAAGTATTAATTATACAGTATAAATAAGTAATTTATATATATATATTTTTTAACATACTATAAAAAATTGTGCAGAGTTTGGTGATTGGTCAAAATTTGTAGCCATGACCTCAGTATTTGTAAAATCCTGGTCCTGGTGGAAGAGTAATAGAAGAAAATTACATACATAAAACTAGGTGTAAAATAATAAACAATTTAATGTAATACAAAGAAATAAATGTAGTATTCAAAGTAAGAATCACGATCATTTTCACTTCTGAAATGTGAGAAGGCTGAAAATATTCTCTTCACTTAGGAAAAAGTAACAGATTATTACTTTAAAAACGTAATTTTGGAGTATTTATTGCTCTGCTGGCGGCGCTCAGAGTTCCTCACTTTAGTTTGAGACTCATTAGAAAGCAGCTGGTCTGTTCTCTTCTTCAGTTTGACAGAAATATCCCCTCAACGCCATCAAACACTCACAGATTCATCTCACAAGCTGTGAATCGTGACTCTGCAGATGAACGGAGCCGAGACTCTCCTGAAACTGTAGGTTTTAAATGAGCTGCAACAATCATCAGAAAATCAACCTGCAGCTATTTGATAACTGAGTGATCATTTTTCAAGTAGAAATGCCAAACTTTGGTTTTACCTTCTCAAATTTAAGAGTTTCCTGCTTTTACTTGTCTTATATATAGAGCTCCAACGATTGGTTGGAAGCTATTTTGATAATAGAATAACTGTAATTTTTTAAGGCAAATATGCCAAAAACTTGCTGGTTTTGGCTTCTCAGATGTGATTATTCGTCATACATGATAGTAAACTTAATATTTTGGGGTTTTGGACTGTTGTTTACACAAAATAACACATTTTAAAGAAGCAACCATTGACTCTGATGAACCAATTAATCAGTTAATTGAGAAAAAAATCAGCAGATTAATTGAGAAAGTCGCAGTCTTACTTACATTTTTGTAAGTTGAATATTTTTGGACAGTTGGTCAGACAAAACAAGAACAACTATAACAAATATAATTGTAAGTTGCAGCCCTGATGTGAATACAAATGAAGGGTGAAATAAGTCTGAGGCAGATCGTCTTTTTTTCTCTCTTTCATATTAGATATTTCATTCAGGCGAATCGATTTTTGTCTGTCTGAATGTCTCGTCTCCTTGTGCTCTCATTTCTTTTCCAGCTTCTTCACATTTTCTCACCTTCTTTCACACTTTCTCCCACCACTGAGTCTCTGCGTGTGATGTGACACCCTTTCTATGTGTGTGTGTGTGTGTGTGTGTGTGTGTGTGTGTTACAGTAGTAGCAAGATGACCCCTTGTTACATAACACATCGTCATCCTATCTCTGTCTCACATGCACAACATGACTGAAGCCTGGAAGCCTAATTACCAGTATCAAGTCACACACACACACATTTTAAAGGGGACATATTGTGCTTTTTGTGATCTTTCTGTCATTTACATACTGTTATGATGTTGGATATCTGCTTTTGAGGTGAACATATGTCGAAATTCTCCCTGCAAGCTACAAACAGCCGTCCGCTCTGTAGTCGGATTTATTTGAGAAGTTTATATTTCAAGTAAAGCTACTGTAGTTTGTTTATGTAGCCTCCGGAGTTGGAGGAAGCTTCCTGAAACTGACCAATCAGAATAGAGTGGACTCATCAGGAGGCGGGGCCTTAAAGAGACAGGAGCTAAAACGGCCTGTTTCAGACAGAGGCTGAACTGAGGGGCCAGTAGAAGATAAATCAGGAGTTTTTAACTGGAAATCATGCAAAGATATTCCAGTAGAGCCCCAGAATATAAACATAGAGCTGGAAATGTGCTGAATATGTTTAAGTTTAAACCTAACCCTCCGATTTGGCTGACCAATCACAGCACTTCTTCCTGGATGGATCCATGATTACGTGTTTCATCCGGATGAAATGTTTCTTGGCTTCTGGTTCAACTCTCCCCCAAACTGTAGATTTTTAAACATCCTTTTAGCAAACAAAAACATGAAAAACTTCACCTCCTTCACTGATGCTATAAATATTTATGCATTTTCACATTCATTTAATTTTATCACCAAATGTCAACTCATTTTAAATCAAAAACACGAGGTTATGGTGTGAACCGTGTCTTACTGCAATTACTCTCTTCTTCTTCTGTTGTTGTTAATAATGCATGAGTGCTGGCGAGGTGTTTGTATTGTCTCCGAGCTGCTGCACTGCAGCTGGTCAGACGCTTCCTGCTGGAATCTCACCGTCTCCTCCCGAGAATTAAAATGCAGAACGCTGAAACCTGCTGAAATTATAATGCAACACATGACGCTGTTCCTCCTCCTCCTCCTCTATCCTTTTTTCCTTTTCTTTCTACTTCTCCATTTTCCTCTCTTCTTTTATCTTCCCTTTCTCTCATCCTTCCATCCTCCTACCTTCTTTTCCTCTTATTACACCATCAAACTCGTCCTGATCCGATCTTTTCTGCCCTGTCTGGCTCCAAAATCGCTTTCCAATCAATCACGGCTGCCTGTTTGATCCAGTTATCCACTCAAAGCCAGTGTAGATTCACATCACTCAGAGAGGTTTTTGGATCAAATTTTGTGAGCCGCTCTGTTAGTTTGGATATCAGGAACATCAGAGTAAACGTCCTCAGAAGACCTCAGGTGTGTCCCTGCCCTTGAAACATCTAATTATAACCAACACACTCTCTTAAAACTTTTTTTTCTGAAAGAGTGGCTGATGTTTTTAGTGTTTCTTTCATTCTTGTGTCATATTATTCCTGTCCTTTTCTCTCTCTACCACCCATTTTTGTTTCTGCTGCCTGTTTTGGGTCTATAAGAGTCAGTGTTGTTCTACGAGTGTTCAAAAGTACAGCAGTTTATTCTAGTTTAAATCCAGAAGAACATAAAAGTTAATACATACAAATAAAGATCTCAAGTGTATATGTTAGTTAGGACTGTCACTTCTTCAAAAAGTCAAATAGGAATTAATTTGAACTCAACCCACATACCGTAATGTGAGATGGAAGTAATTTAATTCATTCATTCAAACCTTTATTTATACAGGATAGATCACTGAGAGCAACACCCTGGTTACATAACAAATATAAAATATAAGAAACAATAAAAACTATCTATAAAAGCAATAAAACACATAATATGAAATATATTAAGGCAATAAAAGCAATATATGCACATAAAAGGTAAACAGCTCAATTAAAAGACACATTCACATTGCCCTATGTCAGCTAAAAGAGACTTAAAACAATTAAAAGGGATTAGCTCGACTAATTTTCCTATCTTCTGCAAGTTGTTCCACTTGTGTGGAGCATATTATTTAAAAGCCAATTTCTCAATCTCAGTGCTAACACATTGATTTTCAAGGACAAAACAGTCTTGGGACCAAGTGCAGTGTGAAATTGAACTAAAATTAATAAGACATGAAAGGTATCCAGGAATTTTGCCAAGGAGAGCTTTGTATATAAGATTCAGCGCCGTTCTCCTCTCACTGCCAACGACTGCCACCCAACTTTCATAAAAAATACAACAATGAGCTCTAAAGCCATATCCAGTTATGAACCTGAGGGCGGAACGATGGACTGCATCGAGAGGTTTGAGGGTAGAGGCGGCAGAGCGCATATAAATTACATCACCATAGTCCATAACGTTAATACTGGCGGGTTGGAAACAGGAAATGAACAGCGACCTCCTGAAGGCAAAGTCCACTGATGTGTTGAAGCCTCCATCCAACCGTCCTCCTAGGAGATCTGTCCACATATATATACGTCATCTGAACCGCACCACTAGATGGCGTCTGTCACTCAAACGTTGTTTTGGGGCGACTGACATTACAACCTGTTGTGTTGTTTTTCATGGGAGGACAATTACACATGTAATTACAGCAAATAAACGTCTGTATCACAAAACAAAAGTCACATGATGTTCATCTTATAGTCACAACAATCAGCAGCTTATACTCTTGTCTGATTTCAATTTCAATCGGTCTCTGTGCCAATATGAGGCAAATACTGAAGGCTGGATTTCAGTGGCATCTTGGAGATTATGATGTGATTTTCTGATTTTAACAGCAGAGTCTGGCTCTTTTTCTGGATCTCTGTTATTAATTTTGTCTTCCAATATTAGTGTCCTCTCTCCATGAGTAATAACTTTCTGTCTCTCTGTCTTGGTTTACCCTCCATGCTTGTCTGTCTCTATAGATGTGCTTTTATCTTTTCAAACTGATTTGTAGCCCTATGTGTCATGAAATATCACCGCCTTCTCTTCTTTGGCCCTCAGCCTGATTTATTGCAGGTCTAAAGCTCTCTGTGTCTGGTAATTAAATGACTGCTGTGTCTCACATTTTCTCTCTGAGGGGTAACGTGTGAGGAGACGAATCATAATTCCTCGGCTAAATAAAGCTGGAAGGGGGAAAAAAAGCTGTTTCCGTTTCATGTTGTGCTTCTCGGTGTCTGCCAGTGAAAGATTGCATAATTTTCCTCGAAATTCACTTATGATATAACCGACCCGGCTGCTATTAAAACCTGGTGCATAAACAGGGGTTTGACACTTTTTGTTATAAATTCATTGAATTATAAGACAATACAAGTGATGATAAGACATTCTGAATCATCTACAACACTGTAGATTAGTTTTTGTTTGTCTAAATTAAATTCTGCTCCACACAGGAGGTGAAAGCAACAGCAACATCACTGACAGTTGAACTTATTCACCTCTCCACACTTTATGATAATGCTGCTTTCCAGAGATGACACACAGTCAGAAAAGTCAACTTTCAACCACAAAGAAAATGTGATGTGAGTTAAAAATCACCTGCAGGAAACTCTGCTGTATACAGAGGAGGAGGAGGGCGCTCTTCCTTCAAAGCAAACACACCTGATGCTTTCCAGAAATGTTGGAAACTGAGAAATTTAGACTTTCTGTTGTGAAAAACACAACTGGACAACCATTTTTAAAGTCCAACTGAAATCACTTTTTGTGACGTCCTCTTTGCAGTCAAAAATAATGTTTGTTTTAACATATTGTTAATATTATTTAATTATTAGAATGAAGACAAAAGGTCTTTGGGGAAATATCTGAAATGCTCTTTTTTTGTCTCAGCCGGGTGTTTGATTGACATTAGCTGGCAGGCTACCGTTAGGCTACCGCTGTTACACCGTACAGAACAGAGACAAAGCAAACAAACTGCTGTAGATACAAGTCATGGACACACAGTGTGTTGTTAGCAGTGGTGTTGGAGAGTAAGAAACAAGCATTTAACAGGTCCAAAGTGACATTTACAGGTGTATTTACATGCTGTTTAATGTGCTGCAGCTGAGCAGCTAATTAGCTATCTAGCCGCTATCTGACGTTAGTGGTGCACTTTTCCCTGTTAAATGTTTGTTTGGTGGCTCGTTCAATGTGTGTTCATGTTTGTAAGTTAGATAAGAAGGAGGCTTTAGCATGAAAGCTAATGTGGGTTGTTGTTCAGACTCTGTGGCTCGTGTGTTGAGTAGCAGGATGCAATCAGGCTCAGTGTGACCGTCTGCTCTGCTGATAAAAGAACAACACTTTATCGCTTTATGAAAAGATTTATTTGGCTGTGTTGAAATAAGGACTCCAGCTACGTAAGTGGATGATGGAACTGTATTTGATTGAAATAATGAAACTAGGGGGCGCCGTCATGAAACCAGAGAATTTAAAAATATAAATTTCTCCCTTTTGGTTTCTGAAAAAAAATCTAAAATATTCAATTTTTAAAAACATGTAATATAATTGTTTTAATTAATTTGTTTGTTTAATTTGTATAAAAGATTCAAAGATTTTATATGTATGCAAACACACTGACATATACTGTATACTTTTACTTAGAGATATGCGGCTATACATGAATTTAAAGTAGACGAATGCTTGTGCAGAAGAGGTAAAAGCTTATATACATATATCACAGTTATTTCTCAATCCAGTTGTCCAACAGTCAACACTGTGTTTGGGAAGTTGCTGCCACTAATATGTTTTAAAATGTCAAACATAACTCAAAGGATTTGAAATATGAACTGAGTAATAAAATTAGATTTTTTTTTTTTCCTAAAGCAGCATTGTATTTTGGATGAAAAGCCGGAGCTTGGCCATCAATCCAGACGTTTATCCATCTACAGTTCAAGATGGCGTCTGAGTGTTTTGGCAGCTGGTCAGACTGATAGATGAACCGACTGCGGCTGCCAGCCTCTCCTCTCCAGTTCTTATTTCCTCCCCTGATGGGCTAATTCTCATGAACACTAGATTAATGTCAGCTGGAGGAGGGATATCTGCTCCATCTGCTGTCAGGGCGTTGTGACCTCTGACCTTCTCACTGTCAGCCACATGTAATAACAACCTTATAATTAAGCTAATTTTTCTGTCAGTGTGAGAGTGACTCAGCAAAAAGAGGTGCATGAACACAAAATACTGTTGCAGAGGGAGGGGGAAGAAATGAGATGTGGAGATGAAGGGAAAGAGGGAAATATTGAGGACAAGCGAGCGAGAGACGGAGGAGGTCAGAGAAAATATAGCTGAAGAGGTGGGAGTCGCAAAAACAAACGAGCAAAACTGATAACAGGCAACTGTGGAGGAGGAGGAGGAGAGATGTAGAACAGATGGGGTTTGTTAATGCCTCAGTGGTCTAAAAGGTGGTTAGTTCTACTCTCTGCTTGTGTGTGTTGGTGTGAAACGACCGCAAGCACTCATGGGTCCATTTTGAGTTTTTCTGCGATTACTGCAACCGAAACTTCATTTTTCTGCAGCTTTGTGGAGAACATCTATACTTGATGACCAAAGGAAGCGCCGGGCTCTCGTTCTCATCTATATTTCTCTATTTTTATCTTGTAACATACAGTATATTTTGTTCTTATAGGACAACGTACTGAACAATGTCTCTGCTCAGTTACTGCAGTTACAGAAGAATCAAGCCGCCCCACATTAAACTGATATAACAGCTCACATAAGTCATGTTTTACCTGTAATATTTGTGTTTTTAATGCTGTCGTTCATCATCTGTGATGTGATGACATCAGATTTCCACAGTCAGAGAAATGAAAAGTGTTTGTCCTGGTATTAGTTCAGTTATACAATCCAAGCCCAGCACAGGGCGTCTCTCCTGATTGGCTGCTGGCAGCCAAAGAGTCGACCTCATTGGACGGTAGAGGAGGAGACGGTAGAGACAGGTCTGTTTTCTCTTTAGCTTCTGTGCTGTGACGTGTTGTTTTCCCAGTGAAATGGAATATTTGAGCGGTGTACTGTTACAAGAGGGATTTAAGTCAAATCCTTCGCATTTGATTGGAGGCTTAGAGTTCAGCAGCTACAGAGGACGATTCCACACACATCTCCTCACCTGTTAGATGAGGAGGAGGAGGAGGAGGGAGAGATGAATGAATTAGACCTCAGCAGCCACATTGTTTTGGAGATAAAAACAAAGTTTTCGCCCACTGATATACAAACACACATCTCTTCCTGTCTCTCTCTATATCGCTCTTTTAGCTACTACGACCCACAAACAGTTAAGTGTGGTTTTATATGATCAGTGTGGCTGCGACTCGCCCAAAGTCACATTTGACTGGATGAACTTTTGTTAACATCCCTTGAGTGCAGGATGAGTCATCAAACGTTTGAAACCGTTTTACAGGAGGAGAAACAACTTTGACGGGATTTTGATGTAAAAAATACTCTGATACTGATTTTTTGACATATATTTGACATATAACAAGAGATAAATGAACAGTAAACACAGGGGCACAGCGATTTAAAACTGGGAAAATGCATTTTTCATTTCACAGGAGTTTAACCAACTTTGGTGCATTTAACAGCCGAGCTGAGAGCGTCAGAGCAGGAACCACAGTCTCTCTGCGCTGTGCCGTCACAGTTATGTATTCTTATTCATACTGTCACTCTGCATGACTCTGTGTATAATGACATGGCTAAAAAAAAAAAGCACCGATTCAACTGACAAAATGTGTTTTTAGGAGGCCGCCCAAACCAAGATGATCCTAAGGATCAGTATCAGGATGTTTTAATAGGACGGTATCAGCTTCAGTAAATCCAACTCTTCACTGTACCCTGATGCTAACGTGCTGCTATTCAATTCTCTATTTCTTATCAGCAAAGAGCAACATTTCAGACATTCATCTCTTCTCAGTTGTGTCTGTCTCTAATGTCTCTAATTAATGTTAAGTAACTTGTTAAGTAACTCGAGGCCAGAAAGAAACTTGGCTTGTTGGGTTTGTGTGTCTGTATTCGACCAAAGATTGTTTGTGAAGGAAGACGCTCCACTCGGTATCACCGCTGTACAACTACGAGTGTTTTTGTCATTCCGGGAGTCACATTCTCCCAGTTAAACTTTCAATCATATCATATCAATAATTTAAGATGATCAGTTTCATAGTTTTGAATGAGGAGCTTCAGTATTTGGATCAAGTAGCTCATGAAAATTTGTAGGCTACAATATAAGTCCTGGATCGAATTCTGATCGGGATTGAGGCCAAAAATAAAATCAGGACATCCATAATTTAAGATGTTGTTTTTTTTTTTAAATCTGGGAATGTCCTCTCTGCTGCTGAGCTTTAAAATTTGGTCAAACAGAAACAAATTGACGTCAAATACAATGTGAAGGGACAGTAGAAGCAGCAGAAGATGCTAACATTACTCAGAGTTATGTAACAGCGTGTCAGTACATCTCTCTGCAATCAGACTGATTGTTCCTTACAGACAAGAGGAGGACCGTTGGTGTGTGTGTGGTTTCTAGACACATGAGAGGGACCAGTCAGCTCCCTGTCTCCATAGCAACTGCATCTTCCTCCTCATTTATCGGCCTCTCGCACTTTCTTTCCTGGTATGTTTCTGTATTGTTTTTTTTACATTTTATAATACACCTCTATCTCAGGAACAGCCATCTGTCCTCTCCTTGTTTTTTATTTTTTTATCATTTGATCAAAGCGTTTCGTCAGTAACACCCATGCACACAGGTGTGTAAGCGGTTACATAAACACACACACACACTGTTTACCTTTATGTTATGCATGGTTTGTTAGTTTTTGATGAAGACGACATGTGACATCTGCTTCACACACATTAGCACACACATCAGTCATCTGACTACATTGTGATTTGCGTGTTTGCATTATGAGCTTCCATGTGAGCACATGTGTGACCGCATGATTCTCGACTGTACGCGAGCTTGTTTCAAATGTTTCCCGTCACGTAATTGATCATCTGAAATCTAACAAAGACGAATCTGATGACTTGGATGTTGCAGCATTTGCTATTTTAAAGAGATTGTGCCCATTTCCAGCTCTATAATTATATTCTGGGGCTCTACTGGAATATATTTGCATGATTTACAGTTAAAAACTCCTTATTGATCTTATAAACTGGCCCTTTATGCAGCCCCCTCAGTTCAGCCTCTGTCTGAAACAGGCTCCTGTCTCTTTAAGGCTCCGCCTCCTGATGAGCCCACTCTGTTCTGATTGGTCAGCTTCAGGAAGCTTCCTCCGGCTCTGGAGGCTACGTAAACAAACTATAGCAGCAGGATTTCATTTCTTTTCCTTGTTCTTTGCTCCACGTTTCAAATACATCTGTACAAGCCTGAATCTAACACAAAATATGCAAGTGGATAAAACAAGTAACGCTAGCAACAACTTTAGAAACAAACTACGAAACGGACGGCCGTTTCTGGGCATGAGTGAATGATTTGACATCATCATGAGGAGGAAGTAGAGGTGACTTTGCAAACAAAGCCTTCAAAGAAGGTTGAAGCCCTGGTTGAAGTCGCCTATAAGCTAGTTTTATTTTGTCAACAACTATCTGGGTTTCGGTTGTCGTAAGGCGCCTTATCACACCATGTGAGACGGCTCTGATAAAATCTTTTTCACAATCTGTGTCAGATTGTACGATATCAGTTTGTGTTTCTGTCAGATTGTGCAGTGAATTTCTGGTGAATCGTAGCGCTACGATATAAACAAAGTGTTTTGCCTCCTTGTGAAAATTTCGTCTTAAATTTTCTTTCTTTGGTTGCCAAAGCTCCGAATCTGTTGTCAGAGCTGATTCTCACAGTGAATTTTTGTATCTTCTTTCTATCTACACCATCATTAGTTTTCTTTCTTTTATGTTGCATTTTTGCTTATATCTGTGTGTGTGTAGAGTGCATATATACACTCTCTGAGCACTTTACTAGGGACACTTAAAAAAATTTCAAATTAACACTGACAAATATTTGAAATTTTAACAACCTTCCTACAAAAATTGTTATGTTTAATTATTCATGCAACAGCAGCATTTTCATGTGATTTTGTCCCTTTTTTCCATATTTTGTGTGTACTTTTCTCCTGCTGGTACTGTATGCATCCTGTATGTATTTATATTCAGGTGTTTACTGCATGAGTAAGTGTGTGTGTGGTTTACCAACGCGTGGGTGGCTGATGTGAGTCACGATTGTAGAAAATCCCACTCATCTCCTCCTCCCGCCTTGCTTCCTCTTTTCTGCAACCTGAAGCGATTTAGAAAGCGAGAGGTGTCACTCTGCAGCATTTCCTGGTATCACAGTGACAGACGGAGCAGAACAAAGACATGTCCGACGTTGTGAAGGAGGCGAGAGGAGAGGTTGATAACTCACAGACCTTCGGTGTGAATATAACGAGGCTTTATTTACACCACTGTCTCTCTCTGTTTACATATAAATTAAACCAGAAGCTTATTGTGGTAGATCCATTTATTCTCTCTGGGGGAGAAATTATAATTATTACTGTCTCATCAAGCTCATGGAGGTCTGAAGAAAATCAGTTCACTGTGGTTAGTTATTGATTGGATAATAACTAACCCCATCTCCATCTGGTAATTTTATTAGTTTGTCACTTTTCTAAACAACTTTGCCTCCATCAGCTTGACAAAACAGATATTTTAGTGCCAGATTAAGTTTTATTACTTGTTTCCAAATGGATCTTTACTCCTTGATCTTGAGCTTGATCGAAGACTTGAGATTCTCACTTTAGATTTGACACGAGTCGACTCGAGCGAAGCTAACTACCAAGCTGACTGACATTTAAAAACAAAATGAGTCACATAGATTGGTAATGAAATGATTTGGTACCAGTCAGACAGAAATGTTGTTGAGACGGAAACTTAGACAGCTCTTCTTTAAGGAGTAGAACTGCAAAACAGCCTCCAAAGGACGCGTTACGTCAAGTGCTGCAATAGTTTTCTATATATTATTACATGCATCTGTAAAAATCTAACACTTCCACATTCGTAAATATATTCATTACATCCTAAGCGATAATGAAAAAGAGACAAGTCAATGTTACGGTTCATTGAGACGTCTAATGAAAGCGCAGACACTGAATACAGATCCAGATTGTGTGCTGTCTTTATAAACTGTAACGTACTTATGAGAAGAACATTCAAATATAACAATAAAAACAGTGAAACTCAGCCCATTTGTAGACAGACGCTTGAAAGAGTCTTTTATTGTAGAAGGATGAAGAGGCTTTTGGAGAATTCAAACTGCTTGTTTAATGAAATGATAATAATACTACTGAGTCTTTGTCTTTGTTTTCAGTGCTAACCACTTGTGATCAGTAGTCTGAATATGTGTTTGAGCGGTTCAGCGCCAGGCTAATGAAATGCCTCTTTTCTTGATATGATCTCTTGTTCGATATACTTTCTCTTTCTTGCTGCAGCAGCTCACTCCTTTGCTCTGCGGTCTCTTTCATCTCACAGGAAGGATCACAGTTGTCTCCATTAAGACACTGAAACAAGTTCAGTCTTTCTTCTCTCTAGGTTTCCTTCAGAGCAGCAAAGTCTAACTTTCTCTCGCTTTGTCTCTTTATTTCGTCTGTTACAGAAAGTCAGTGAGAAGGTCGGAGGGGCGGAAGGAACCAAGCTAGACGATGACTTTAAAGAAATGGAAAAGGTAAATATCTATCTACCGTATGTTTGTTTAAGAAAATGTTTTTATGTCAGTATACAGTTCATGCCATCTTAAAGGAGACACTGGTGTTATTCTTTGTTTTTCTTATTGTCAAAAAATCCCTTGAGAAGTTGTGACGCTGCTCTTCCCTCACATTTTACCCAATGTGTGTTCTCCTCTGCAGAAGGTGGACATCACCAGCAGAGCAGTGTTGGACATCATGACCAAAACTACAGAATACCTACAGCCTAATCCAGGTATAAAACACACACATGAATATTATCACTGTGAGATAAAACTGGCACATACTGAAACGATCTTAAAGCACAAGTATAAGTCGTTAACACCCCCCTAATTCAACTGATGCCTGCTGTCCTGCAGCATCCAGAGCCAAACTCAGTATGATCAACACCATGTCAAAGATCCGTGGGCAGGAGAAGGGACCTGGTTACCCACAGGCTGAGTCTGTCCTGGGAGACGCCATGTTGAAGTTTGGACGGGAGTTGGGGGAGGAGTCCTGCTTCGGTAAGTAGGAATGAACACAAACAGTATTAATGGTGCTAAGATGGTATCTGCAAAAGTGTGTTATCTTAGAGGAGTTTTAGCTAACGAAAACCTCTGGGATGTAAAAATTACCTCAATGATTGATTGACTTCAGTGGGTCGAGACACAAAATGTAGCATTAGCTTGAAATTTTCAAGAGGACACACAGAAGCTAATTCACTGAAGGTACCTAATTTAACCTTAGCTCTTGCTCACAACTGAACAAAGTTAAACCAGCCTACAGCTATCTAGGGAAGCTAGTGTAGAAGAAAATCACTCAAGTCCTTGTTCAAAGTTTGCTGTGGTGGAGGTGATTTAATAGCATTCCGCTAAACCCCACAACAGTAGTAGTGCTTATATTTGTTCATAATTTAATGACCATTATTTGTGGTAAATTGACCCACTACACTCCAGATATTACACATATTTTCTTTAAAACATAGGATAAGAAAGATCTATGCTCCTTACCAAGTTGCTCCCATCATCTGACACTCCCTGCTTTAGTCTCTCCGGTTGATCCAAAAAGAAGTAGTACCTAAATAAATGATCAGCTCCATCAGATCACGCATCACAGTGATCGCTGCACGCTTTCAGTTAAAACCATGGATGTATAAAGAGAAATGGATACAGAAACAATTTTAATTTTTGCACTACATTAACATCAGATTTCAATAGTGTGATCAGAACTGCAACAGTTAGTCGTTTCATCAATTAGTTAGTTGTTAGAAAATGTATCTCTAACCACTTCTAATCAATTCAACCATTCAAGTGAAGGGAAAGTGGGTCCAAACTCTTTTTAGACTGTTAGTCAGATAAAACAAGCAGATCATTGTGACACACCGATGGCACAGCCTTGGGAACAATACTGGGGTCTTGTGCCCGAGGACACATCAAGAAGTCGAAGTTAAGTGCAGTTTGATTCCACCACGAGTACACCAACACACAATGAATACACTTGAATTATTAAGACATATCTTTATTAATCAACCTGTCCTTCCTTGCTAAGTTGTCTAGTTTTTTCTTTTCTTCTTTACCTGTTCTGTCTTTCTCTGCCTCATCTTACCTCTCTCTCTGTCTATTTTCCATCCCTTCTCTCCAGGCCTGGCGCTGATTGATGCTGGTGAGGCGATGAAGGAGCTCGGGGAGGTGAAGGATGCTCTGGACATGGAGGTCAAACAGAACTTCATCGACCCGCTGCAGAACCTCCACGACAAAGACCTCAAAGAGATACAGGTTAGTAAAACACCTGGTATGGGAAACCTGATGACCCTTAATCTCTGTAAAAATGGAATCTCCATGAACTATTAGCGGTCTCAGAAGTGCTTTATATCTGATGATTTATTTTCCCTCCACTGCAGCACCATTTGAAGAAGATGGAGGGCCGGCGTCTGGACTTTGACTACAAGAAGAAGCGTCAGGGGAAAGTCCAGGACGATGAAATCAAACAGGCGCTGGAGAAGTTCGACGAGGGCAAAGAGATCGCAGAGCAGAGCATGTTTAACCTGCTGGAGAGTGATGTAAGGATAATCTTATCTGTCTCTTGTGTGCAGTAAAATACAGATTACAGAAAATTAATCACCAACTATTTTGATAATTAATTAATCGTTTTGAATCATTTAAAAAAAACAACAACTCATTCTCCTGTACCAGTTTCTAAAATGTAAACATTTTATGGTTTCTTTAATCCTCTATGACAGTAAACCGAATATCTTTTGGGTTGTGGACTGTTGATTGGGACAAAATAAGCCACTTTAGGTGCATCTTGATCTTTGGGAAACAGTATTCATCATTTCTCAGCATTTTCTGACCATTTTTGACCAAACAGTTAATTGAGGGAATAATCAACAGATTAATCAATAATGAAAATAATCATTAGTTGCAGCTCTACTGTTGTATTAAAGTATATTTTGTGGATCAGTTGGGAATTTATTGCACTGTAGGTTGTCTGAGGTAAAGTACAGTGAATAACTGTTTCTATCCACCTGTTTATATACACATTTCCCAAGAGGAAATGCTGAAAATTTGAAAAAAATAAAAAATAATATTACCAAAAGTTTTTACTTTTGGCTGAGGTCTAAAAGTTGGTGTCTGGACAAAAAGAACAGACATAGTGAATAAATGATGAAGTACATGAAGCATTTGAGTTAAACGTCACTGAAGAGCTGAAAACATCAGATATGTGGAGGAGACTGTAACGTTCCTCGAACAC
Organism: Thunnus albacares; assembly: GCF_914725855.1. Classification (NCBI taxonomy): domain Eukaryota; kingdom Metazoa; phylum Chordata; class Actinopteri; order Scombriformes; family Scombridae; genus Thunnus; species Thunnus albacares. Next base: position 4,181,604 of record NC_058127.1, on the reverse strand, counting down.
ATGACTACATGAAACAAACAGAAATGTCATATTTCCATGTTTTCCACATGGTTTTCCATCGTTTGAGCTTCGACTGCGGCTCTTTTAAAGACGTCATCTCGGTGTGTCCACCACCAACTGTTTATTTCCTAATAATCACACAACAGTAATGGATAGAAACAAGCAGGAAGTCAAATTTTCTTTTGCCGATTTGACAAAATGGAAATTTAAAGACATAGAAACAGCACAATAATCAAAAAATAATCATCAATCAAATAATCATCAATTATGACCTGACCAAAACTACAGAAACATATTTATATTTAATTTAGAATAGGATCCCAGTGTGTTCAAAACTGCAGTGCAAAAACAAAGGGCAGAAATCCTGTGCCATGCTGTGCCAAGCCAGACCCAGGCCCAGCATGGGAAGAGCACAGAGCTTGAAAAACACATGTATGTGTGTTGCAGATAGAGCAGGTGAGCCAGCTGGCAGCGTTGGTCCAAGCTCAGTTGGAATACCACAGCCGCACCGCTGAAATCCTCCAACAGCTCTCCAGCAAGATGGAGGAAAGGTATGGATCTATTTACCCACTTGTGATTGAAAATAAACCAATAAAATCAGATAAGATGTGATTAGACAAACATTTTTAACTGGGTCTGACCTTTATTTAGGATAAAAGAAGTGTCTAGTAAACCGAGGAAGGAGTTCACTCCCAAACCCCGAATGACCCTGGAGCTGCGGCCTCCCAGCGAGAGCCACAATGGGGGGATACACTCTGCCAAATCTCCCGGAAGGTCACCAGGTACAGAGAGGGTGCAATCCTGCTTAGGGTGTATGGATGGGTGCTGGGCGTGGTCCAGAGTGGCTGCTAAGAGACAGAAACAATCAAAACCAAGGACTCTATTCCTATTTGTATTCTTTCAAACCACAATCAAAAAGCCTCAAAGGACAGGTTCACAATTTTTCAAGTGTGTCTTCAAAAAACAGTCAGGTGTCCACATGAACACTGAAAGACATTTTCCTCGCTGTAATCATTCCTCCTGTTCATACTGACTATTAAAAGATCCCCTTCAAATGTGCTTTCAATGTAAGTTTTGGGGGGCAAAATCCACAGTGTGTCCACACAGTCATTTTGTGCAAAAATGGATTTAAAAGTTTACCTGAAGCTTATGAGCCTTCAGCAGTCTGAGTTAGTCATATCAAGTGGATATCTGACACATTTACAGTCTTTTTAGCATCAAATTCCCTCTTTGTGTTTCCTTGTTGAGCTACGGTGGAAGTATAATAACAAAAAGAGGGACTTTGGCACTAAAAAGACTGTAACGTTGAAAGATATCTACTTGATTTGACTCATTTGGACTGAAGCTTCACATTAGCTTCAGATAAACTTTTATAGACCAAAACATTATTTGATTAGTCAAGAAAACAATCTGAAGATGAATCTGTAATGAAAATAATCATTAGTTGCACCCCTCTTTGTCCTCTGTATAAACTGTGTGGAAGTCAGCCTTCAATAACTTTTTTATTGAACAAAATGGTGTGCAGTGAACAAAATGCCAGGAAGACGTAGAGAGAAAATGAGGAGACGATCCAGGGGCTATAGTGTCTGAATAGGCTAAAGAGTTAGCAGTTTGTTGCTACAGCAGTGGATGACCAGATGTCTTTTTGTGGTGTAAAAGTGACTTTTTGTTTGTCTCTCTGCAGCCCCCATGGACCAGCCCTGTTGCCGAGCACTCTATGACTTCGAGCCAGAGAATGAAGGGGAGCTGGGTTTCAAAGAGGGCGATATCATCACCCTGACCAATCAGATCGATGACAACTGGTATGAGGGCATGATCAACGGCCAGTCAGGCTTCTTCCCCATCAACTATGTGGATATCCTGGTGCCGCTCCCTCATTAGGTCCCGCCAATGACCTGACCCTTCCCCCCGGCCAATCCAAACGCCCTGAAAACAGTCCCGCATTTGCATAAACAACAAACAACACCCTCCTCCTTCTTCTTCTTCTTCTGTGCTTCTGTGCGATTCTGCTTTCACAAAATGGACTGCAACGGCGAGGAGATGCTGTGTTTGAGATGAGGCAGTAGGACTGTGATTAGAAGAGAAGAAGTGAGGGAGAGGGGGATTTGAGCGTGAGAGGGATTGAAAGAGATGAGGAAGACAACGAGATGATGATCTTCTACAGCACAGTGCTTCGCTCAGCCGGGCAGTACTGGATACCAATGAGGCTTTGGAGACTTACAAATAAGGCACGATGTATATGTACGTGCATGTATGTGTCTGTATGTGCGTTTCGACCTGTTCTTACTCTATTACGATCAAGCCAGCACAAATTCCTGCTTGTCGGTTAAACTGCTGTTACTGACAGCTTTTTTGTGATCCTGTCTTCTTCCTCTCTTCTGTCTTTCTTGCTGTCTTTCACAGAGTAATTCTGTCTTTTTCTACCTTGACTTGCCTTTTTGTGCTTTACTTCAACCCTAGATTCCTCAGCAACTGTCACAGTGTTCCCAACTTTCTTACTCCCCTCCCCCTTGGGTAGTACCGCCTTTCAGCATGGCTCCATACTGTATACAGAACTCATGATCCAGAGTTACAGTTGGTCATCAAACCTTTCTGGTTTTGTTGGAGTATATCTCTTTCTAGCACTCCTTGTGACAAACTCTGCCTTTCTCAGAGTCTGCATAGAATCTCAGACAAATGGCTGCATGCATGAACCAGCCAAAGCAAACATTTGAGTGACAAGACGCCAGTGGAATTCAGGTTTCAAGAGTGCATCATTGTAATAAAGCCGTACGTGCAATAAGTAGGTTTTTCCAGGATGAAGAAGAGGATACTTATTCACTTATTTTGAAACCCATGTATCTTATAATGAGAGTTTTAGCGGGTTTGATGGTCAGGAAACTCATCAATAAACATGTTCAAGCAATAGAAAGGAAAATATGAGGTTACATGATTTACCCAACAGCAGTGATATGCTAACACAACCAGCACAGGCCAGTTGCATTGAACAAGTTGGTGAACAGTATGCATAGAGGAAAAAAGCTTGTTTTTACTAGTCTAAGTTACCCATTCACTGTGTTTTGTGTGGAGTAGTTGCTTGTTGATTCGTCTTATTTGTGGCTTTTGCATGCAAGACTGTGTGAACAGTGGTAGCTGTTCTAAAAATTCCCATATTATATACGCTATATACAACTTGGTTGCAGTACAATGCCTTGCAAAAGGGCACACCAGTCATTGACAAACATGTTGTCACCACTGGGAAAACCCATATATGCGACGATCTTCCCTACCGATCTCATTTCCAACAGCTGTACTTTGTAGGTTGTAAATATTCTAGAGTCTTTGGAGTGTCAGCAGAATATCTTACATTCAGGACTCTATAAACATTCCAGAACCCTCTGAGACATTCGGAACATTCCGGAAGTAACACATGATGGATTCAGAACACTTTTTAATATCCCGTTGTAGTTCTTTTTTCTAAACAATCATGGGGATATTGCACAAAATAACATCTGAATACTCTAAACGGTTCCTATCAGGTTAGTAAGCAGTCAATGTTGATGACAACAATCTGCTGTGCTGGTCCCCTCGAGCATGCAGCGCATACAGTACTAGTGCTATAATTGTTACTCCACCAAAGTACTACCTACCTACAGTATGTGTATGTATTATGTATAAGGCAGTATTAAGGAAACTCCTTTGACAAAGACCTTAGGAAAGGCTGATGGTATTTATTAATGGCTCTTTTAATAATTCAACAATTTATCACTGAAGTTGGATTAAAACTTTGTAAGCCTTCAGCATTCATCCTGAAAGTTTTCTTTCTTCCTGGAATCTAGAAAACTGTTAAATTTTAGCTTGACATATACTGTATTTTTTGTTTTTGCATTCTCCTTTGGTCTTCGATTGACTAAACTATCTACTAAGGACAGTGGAAACCTTCAGTTCACATACAAACACTGAAGTTATGGGGTTTTGTCTTTGACAGAAGCAGAATATTTTTTTAACATTAGAGTGATCACACTATTTTTAGTCAACTCTACCAGCAATAGGAATGTTCTGGTGATGTTTAGAGGTTTGGTCAAATGTTTGAAGGAACATAAGACTCAAGAATTATTTACTGTTACAGTATATTCATGACTTATTTAGGCATTCAGTATTAGGTATGGTGCTGGGTTTATATCGACTCCATTGTACATACAAATCAGAAGAGGATCGACGATCAGCTACAGAGCCTATGCTGTACCCAGGCCATTTCTGCTCCTGTGTACATAGAGAGCTTAAGTCAGTCACCTTAAAATTCAAACTAAAATGTACATGGTGGGATAACGTGTAATGTGTAAACTGTATGGTTAGATTGAAAGGCTTAGAGTTTTTCTATCCAGACATTATTTATTATGTCGTCTGCTTACACAAAGTCCCTGTATTAAACATTGGCAGGAATCTGTGCTTGCATGACTAATGCTAATGTGCCAGATGTGGCTAACCAGCTAGCATTTCGCTTCACTTGATGTTCCTGTACGTATGCTTTGGTGACACAGTGTTGAGCAGAATACTTAAAAGTAAAAGTAAAGTATTTAATGCCTGTTACATACTCAGAATTAATTTGGAATACATCATCAAATATACGGCTAACATGTTAAACTGCTGGACTTAAATTTTTCGTATCCCCTGATTTATATTTGAAATGCTACCATCTTCTCTCTGACCCAAAGACAACTAATCTAACACTACATGATGCACATCATACAAGTGTGCTCATGCTAGTTACCTGTAATTCTGAACCAATAGGTACGAGGTATTCCAAAAATATTCACCTCAAAATGTATCAACTACTTGTATTATAAACAAAGGTGTTGTACAATGTAGTACCGACTGAATACAGATGCAACATTTTTGTGTTCTGAAGATATATTCTGAGTACAACCCAACTGTGTGATGATATCAAAGTGCCAGGACGCTACTGTAGCTGTGTTGCTGAGTTGAGATTGTCTATATTTAAAAAAAAAAAAAAAAAAAAAAGACAGATATTTGTCTAAGGTGTATCATGCGTGCTTCTGAAATGGGATGCATCATACAAATTGTTGACAAGTTCTTCAAAATAGTTATATTTCATAAATATTTTTTAAATCTTTAATTCCACAATGGGAAAGTTTAAGAATTCCTCTTGAAAGCTATAACGGTCTTTTGGACACAATTAGTAATAATAATAGATGCAGAATAAAAATTTGTAGTATTGACCAGATCGCAGGGATTCAACAGTGTCTATCAACAGTCAATAAACATTCAATATCAAGGCAATAAATGATAATGTAACAATAAAATTAAATGTTTCAATAAGAAGAAGAGATGGTGCCGAAGGAAAAACTGTCAAATATGACTGTGCTATATATATCTTTCTGCCTCTCTATGAGCTTGAACATCTCTTCCATTGCCAAAGCACATATGTGACGACAACAGCAACAATACAATCACAAACAAAGTCAAATTAAATAATAGTCTCTCTTTCTCTCTCTCTCTTCTCTTTCTGCCATACTTACCTGCTTGTCTGTAACTGTTTCAGGTTGTTGTAAAAGACGGGGGTTTGGAGCACATCTGTGTTCAGTGTTTTTCTTTGATTTTCTTTCTTTTTTTATTTTTGTCTGTGAGTTATGTGAGTCTGAAAATTGATTTTCTGAGTCCACCTGTGGAAAGTCTGTGAACTGCATGCAACTGATCTGCTTTATGTCTGCTGTTTGAGGTGGTTTTACCCCCCAAAACTGGGGAGATATTTGTCCTGCTGGCTTTTTCTCGTACTGCAGTGAGCCTACAGTATGTTACCTGATACTCTTCATTTTCTATTGTTCAGTTACTTTATTGTTTTTTTTTTTGTCTTTTGACTTGCTTAAGCTATATTTGTATAGCGCTATTCTTTAAAATTACAAAGTGCTTTAAGACCTTTATGAATTTTCTTTAATGTTATTTTGTAACTTCTCGGAAATTATTCTTTGTTGCACTTTTCTTCTTTTTTTTGTGTTTTCTTTAGTTCTGATTTGCCCTCTTATGGCGACATGCATTCTAACCTCAATGAGGGACTTGTACAGTGTTACCCTCCATTTTCCCTTTTCACCTTGATGAGAGTCGGACCTCGGCCACGTTGCCTGCCTGAGCTCAGTTTCAACACTGCTCTCAGATTGACAGATTGAGCGTAGCAATCCAAACAAAGCCTGCAGACTGAACCTTCAGTTGTCCAGATTTCCTCAGAGGCACTGGAGCTCTAAAAGCAGAAATACTCTCATTGGTTTGGCTAAACTTAAATAAGATGAGTCTGTTTTGTCTTCAACCAAAAGTTATAAAAATGCTCCTACCAGCAGCTCTAAATCTCATTATTTAACAAGTTATATCTTCTTTACTTCATACAAAACTGAAGTGCGGAAATGGCAAGTTGTGGTTTTACTGTTTCTTGGCCAGAAGCAGCAACTTCCTGGAGTCTTTTATGGTTGCCAGGTAACTAGGACTTTTAAGAGATGAAATGATTTGTTTTAGTTTGTGAACTATCGACCATCCACAATCATGCATATGTTTAAAAAACAAAAGAAAAGCAATTGTCACTTATGTTTTGTTGATGTGTTGACCAGAGTTCGTCTTATGCTATGAGATTTCCATTTTGCGCTGTAAAACCATAGACTGTAAAAAATATGGACGTAGCCACCGTGATGTCACTCATTGGTTTCTGAAGAGCGTTTTTGAAGCTCAAAGTGGCTCCAGTCGTCACCATCTTGGCAGTGCCTGACTCTAGCTAATCCAAAATGGGTGAAGAGGTGGAACTGAGGTTTCTGAAACAAGTCCTAGCTGCTAGCGACCTGTCACTCAAAGCGGCCGCGTCCTTAATTATGCATAACTTTATGGCTTAATAAAATTCAACCCCTGTACAGTTGTCATGAAAGGGGAAATTAGCTGTAGAGACCAAAACCATTTTTTGTACCAGGTACAACTGTAAAGTTGAGTATTTTAACAAGGGGGTCTTTGGGGATTAACTCACTTTTGAAGACTCAAGTGGCCATTCAAGGAACTGCAGTTTTTGGCACTTCCGCATTGGCACATTTTTCGGCCCCCGGATTTCTTTGGCTCCCCCCACTTAAGTTTTAACTCAACCAATGAGATTTCATCTTGCTCTTAAAGCCGCTTTACTTCAAAAGAAATGTTTGTAAAACGACAGTCTGCAGAATGATTTCCGGGTGTAATAATGTGGCCTTGGTCTGACCTGTGGCTGTGTTACATAAAACTGTACGCCTTGTGGCTGTATAAAATAGCCCTATGCCTGGTGTCTCTGGTGAGCTACATGTGTGTATGTGACTACATACACACCTTGTTGCTAATTTATTTATGTATTGTGTGTATTTATTTGGTTATTTATTTATTTATTTATTCATTCCTGTGTCCTATTTATTGGTTCGGCACCTGTGGTGTATTTGACGATTGTCAATACATTGGTGTATAATGTGGAGGATGGGTGGGGGGTGGGGGGAGTGAAGGCGGATGGGAGGGGGGTGGAGGGATTTTTGGGTGGGGGGGGGTTGTGGTCAATGCAAAAACCTAGCTGTGATACTAACTCTAACTGTTGCTCTCCTCGTATTGGATGATGATATAATCTAAGACCACTGTATGTATAACTGCTTGTCGTGAAGATGACCTACAATGTAATGACAATAAAGAGTTAACACTATGATGACATGCTGTAGATAACGTGACTCCACTCTGTTCTTCATAGATAGATAGATAGGAAGCAGACCTACAGCACCCTAGACTCTACAAAAGCAGATCTACTCAGATCAACTAAACTAAAACAGGGAATATCTCACTTCAAATGACTGTTTCATGAAGTTTTTTAGAATGTAGATGGTGGCCTAAACCCCAAAAAGCATTTATCCCATTTTAGTAGTTTTTTTTTTTTTTTTTTATAGTCAAGACCTCATCCAGTTATCCTCTAGTGTTTTTCCACACTTGAAATAGTTTTGAGCTGTTATATGGCACTTTATCATCACTGTTTCCAAAAGAAAAAGGTTCAGTAATGTTATTTATTTCAATGAGAAGTGCTGTTTTCTTTCTGAAGATTGTTTATTTCAACGTCAAGGTGGCAATGATTAGTTGATGGACAGATAATTCAAGGATATGAAGGATAAAATTGTCAAATATTCTCTGGTTTCAGCTTCTCTAATGTCATATGTGACATTAAATTAAAAAGATAGGTTTTAGGTTTTGGATGGTTGGTCGGCTCTAAGGAATTGTCAATGCCATTTTTCACATTTTTCAACAATTAATCAATTCATCAAGAAAACAATCTGCACATTAATTGATGATAAAAAAAATAATCATATACAGTAGTTGCAGCCCTAATTCTGGTCTGTATACAGTATATGTAGGCTAACTTACCTCTGGCAGTAACATAGAGTCTAATGTTAACCATTAACGAGATGAAAAGTTGTTTTTCTGCCTGATACTTGGATAAAAGTTTCACCCTCCTTTGACTCCTAAAGCCCACAGAGCTAATCGTATAATACATGCAGTAATTTAAGGATAAACTACATGGTGCAAATCCACCAGTCACTGCATGAATATAATTAATATGGTAATTCAAATGGAGATGCTACACATTAATTATAAGATATCTATAAACAAATTAGTATCAAATACTACACAGTCAGTATCTGTAGGATCCATAGCATTATTTTTCATTAAGAATATCCTGTTTTCTGTCTTCTTTTCGAATTTATATGTTAATTTGAGAGAACATATCAATTATGATAAGGTGATGAGTAACTTGTTTGCAATGAATACTATCTCACTGTGTCAGTAGCTGTAAAGATTTATCATACATATATTTTGATAAGGAGTGTGTTGTTTTCTGTCTTTGCAAAAATACCTAAAATGCATAAATGTCCGCTAGAGGCGCTGTGGAGTCTGGTTTCCCTGCTGCTGCCGTTTCCCTCCATTTACAAATCAACACCTGATGCATTCAAGTGCTTCCCAAAAACTCGGACTTTACAGCTCCCGAGCACTGGAGGAAATCAAGCTCCTTTAAAAATTTTCTTCATAATTTCAAATCTGTGACAAGTCTGTTTTTCTTATTATTTCGTATCAACTGAAACATTAAGTGGCTTTAATTATACACATCAGTGGCTTCCTTTCCCAGTAGGTAAGATCATCAAAAGTAAAAGATGACAGTGAAGCGTTGCAACTAACGACTATTGCCTTCAGTGTTGCCATCTGCATGAGAAAATAAACGCTCATGGAATCTTATCAATGAACCAATATTGTTTTGTAATAAGAGTATATATTCTAACTTTCTATTTGATGAAAAACAATGTATTGTGCTGATATGTAGTTAGTATAAATGGCACTTCATACATGAATATATTTATAACTTTTAAATGGTTCTCTATTAATTATGAGATAGTAATAATTATGAGATGCTTTCTCAGAAGTGTGAGATAGTAAGTCATAATTATGAGTTGATGGCTCCATTTTATTTTTTTTCACTGGTGAATGCAATGCGCTACTGTAATAGTTAGTAAAAATAGTCCTTTATAAATTAGGAATGTTTTGATTTTTAAATCAGTTTTAATATTTTTAGGTCGTCAGCATATGGTGAAAAATGCTAAATTCTGATATTTTCGAGGGTAATTAAAAGCGGCACAGGGCTTGACCCACTTTTAACACACGCCACAGGAGCGCTTCACTTGTTCTAGACTCTGTGTTAAGTTCGTTACGAGGAGATAGAGCAAAACCGGAAGCTACATATTTGGCCCTCGGAATTAATGTATATGCCGAAACACTTTTGTAGAGAACGCAGCTGATTTTTCTGAGTTTTAAAAACAATAAACGTCTGTAAAGTATCGAGGATGCTGAGAGTTTAGCTGTAAATACAAACTCTGGAAAACAACAACGTCTCGCTCTGATTTCCGCTGTCGTCAACGGGAGGGATTTATTTTGGAAGTCTTACCCGGAAGTCCTCCGGTTTTTAGCCTCGTTAGCTTCACGCTGGTTCCGCGTGTTGATACTGCAGAGAGGATCGAGGAGAAACAAGTTTTTTGAAACGCAGAGAAACAAAAAACTCCGGCCAAAAAAAACCCCACAGAGGAAAATGGACATGAAGAAGAGGGTCTCTTTAGAGCTGAGGCACCGGTCACCGACAGAAGTGAGTAACCGGTTTGTTTTCTTGTTGTTTTACCGGAGACGTTGCAGTGTAAACTTGACCGGCCGGAGAAGGAGGGGAGGAGAGCACATGGCAGCGTGCCTGCATCTCCAGAAAAGTGCTCAAATATCTGCTGTTGTGCAAAGATAAGCTGCAAGCTCACATAAAGTCTTATGTACAATTAAATAAACTTATTTTTATATATTAATTTCACGTCAGGACTTGGTAATTTTCTCACAGGTAAACAGCCCGGTCACGGAGAGACGCACCGCTGTTTTTTTATCCTTATGTTCACATTTATTTCACTAATTTTGGGCCCAAATCGTCCCTTGCAGAGTCTAAAATTGCCAGTTATATGAAAGGAAAGTTGCATGTTCATCCTGTTCCTGTGCTGAAATGCACATCCGTGTCTGTTACGGGGCCTGGCTAATGTCTGGGACCGCGTTATTTCCCAAGTTAAAAGGCGGTTTATGTTTGCGTTGCATATGGCAGCGCACAATTTAAATTAAATACACCACAAAATTAGACCTTTGTGTTCTCTTTCGTTAAACTTATATACTCTTTGTAGTTATATATTCAAAAAATAACTAACAACGTTAATGTATGCAGATAAATGATTTGTCACGATATGTTCGTGTAATTAGGCAGGAAATGCTTAAATTTCGTTTTACACACTATAATACTGGTAAAATCATTATTCGTGTTATATTAACAGCTCAACACCAATATGTGCGTGGCTTCAGAAATATTTAATCTATATCCTATATATAAAAACCTATAATTTGCGTTGTTGATATATGGCCGCTCCAGAGTTTAGTCGCAGCCCGTGTCCGTAACGCGTTAAGGGCGCGTAGCCAGCGGCGTGCTAGCGCTAGCGTGCTAACCCGGGTACTACGTATGCTCTTGGTTTCAATACTTTGCCTGCGTTGCTCCCCAAAAACCGCCATAAACCAGCTTATTACCCGTCGGGGTCACTTGCGGGGTCACCACCGGGGATATAAAAGCAAGACACCGGCGGAGGGACGGTTAACGGACAGCTAGCAGCAGAGCTAACTTAGCTACGTCACGTGTGTTGGGAGTTTACAAACAGAGCTGCGGCCGCGATCCGTTCCGATATGAAGCCACACAAGAGTCCTTTCCTCTAAAATCCTTCCCCCTTTCCACTAAAACCCTTCACCTGTGGTGTCCTAATGTCTTGCCTCGTGATTGGATCGTGTATATTAACGTTTTAATGACATTTTTGACCGCATAATGTGTAATAAAGAGGCTGCGGCAACGTTGAATTACACACCAGTAAAGGAAACAGACACTTAATTAGAGCTGCAGCTACTAGTTGATGAGTTTCAACTGTTAAATTAATCAGCAACTATTTTGATACTGAAAAAAAAGTTTAAAAACGTCAAAATTCTCTCATTCCAGCTCTTCACATGTGAATATTTTCTGGTGTCTTTAAGTTTTTTGACAGTAAACTGAATTTCTTTGGGTTTTGGACTTAAAACAAGACATTTAAAGTTGCGTCTCGGGCTTTGTGATCAAGATGTTTAATAGTTTTCTGACATTATACAGACCAAACAACTAATTAATTGATCAATAATGGAAATATGTCAATTATTTTCTAGAGTAATCAAGCTGTTTGGTCTATAAAATGCCAGAAAATGGTGAAAAATGGTGTTCAGTGTTTCCTAAATTCCAAGATAACATCATCAGACGTCTTTTTTGTCTCGACTAACAGTCCACGACACAAATATATTCAGTTTACTGTCATAAAAGATTAAAGAAATGATAAAATATTCACATTTTGAGAATCCAGAACCAGAGAATTAGATTTTTTCTTCTTTTAAAATGTCTTAAAATGATTCATCAATTATCAAATTAGTTGGCAATTAAAATAGCAGTTGGAAACCAACCGATTAATCACTAATAATATGTAATAAAGAGCATTGATTGATTGAATCGTTGCAGCTCTGGTCATTTCTAGAGCTGCAACTATTAGTCAATCGAGAGAAAATGAATCTACAACTATGATGCAAAAAATAAAGTCTGTTCATGAGTTTGAATATTTTCTGGTTTCATACAAGATTAAAAAACAAGTTATTTGAATTTGTCAGTTTTAGTGTGAAAATCCGGGAAATGCTGATGAATATTTTACAGATGAAACGATTTGATCAATTAACCAAGAAAACAGTCATTAGATTCATCAATAATAAGAAAAAAATAGTTCAGTATATTCATATATATATTTTATTTGACAAAAGAAGCCAGAAACTGAAAAGTTAAATGTTGTCTGAACACAATCAGCCTTAAACAGTTTAAAACTGGTAAAATTATGTCGTTGAAATCAGTGAATATCATTAAAAGACGAACGAGACGACAGATCGAAACATTCAGTGACTCACGTCTGTGACTCACTTTGTTTTTTTTACCTAACAGGAGTCGTGACATTTGATTCCAAAGTGTTTTTAGAAAAAAAACAACAAAAAAAAAATGGTGAAAACAAAGTGATTTTTTGTACAGTTTAATTTAATAACCGTTATTCGTGTGGTTTCAGTCTCTCGTGATCTCACACATCGAGGGCGTGTTTCTGTGAGAACGCGTCTTTGTGGTTAACTGATGAAGAATAGTGGAGCAGAATTAGTCACGGCGACGCCACAATCTAATCACACGTCTTATCGAGAGAGTAGATTTTGTCATTTTGAAACAGAGCGATGTGTGTGTGTGTGTGTGTGTGTGTGTGTCCACCAGAAACAAACAGTTCATTTCAAACCCCTCCCTGGACTTCTTTTAACCCACTAACCCCCCCCCCCCCCTCCCTCCGTCCAGGTCCAGGAGCTGGTTCTGGATAACTGTCGCTCCAGCGAGGGAAAGATCGAAGGAATCACAGCAGAGTTCTCCAACCTGGAGCTGCTCAGCCTCATCAACGTCGGCCTGACCAGCGTAGCAGACATCCCCAAACTGGACAAACTCAAAAAGGTAAAAAAAAAAAAAAAAAAAAGTACTGAAGAAACGTTCCAGATGTGTTTTAACGAGTGTTTGTGATGGTTTACAGGAGCGTTTGACGGCTGAGTTTTCACATCATTTTGGACACAAGTTGTAGTTTTTCACGGTTCACTCAGACGTTAACGAGAAGAAGAAGAAGCACTTTGATTCAGAAGAGAATTAGAATTGATTTATATTTTAAATATAATTATAAATATCGTTTCTGGAGCAGCAACAGTGATGTTAACAGCAGCAAATCCACTGTATAAACTTTATAATATATCAAATCTATCATGTGAATAAAATAAATAATAATCCTGACATCAGTTTAGAAAGAACGAAGAACACTCCTCCTCCTCCTCCTCCTCCTCCTCCTCTTCCTCTGCTGCTGATGTGAGTCACAGCTGTAGGTAGAGAGGAGAAGCTGTTTTGTCTCAGCTTGTAGTTAAATTAACAAGAATTTGCCAGATTTTAAGAGGCAAACTAAGATAAACAGACGTCTCTTTTGGTTTTTAGCTTGTTTGTAACAATTCGCTAAACACAATCACAAAAACACACCTTGATTTACACACAACAGAGAAAAAAAAAAAAAAGAAGGTGCTAACACCGCAGACACCGCATGTCGTCCCGTGGAGCCGCTCTGAATCACCGCAGGGGGAATTCCTTCAGCGTGTTCGTCGTTTAGCGGCGGCGCTGCTGAAAGTTTTCAGGGGGAAACACTTTGTATCAGATCTGTCTGAAACTGAGAGCTTCAGAAATATCACAAAAAAATAACTAGTTTAATGAGAAAATATAAAGATTTTAGGTAAGAAATCACACTTTATAGTATCGTCTGTATTTTCTAAGATGTGGCTGCATCTTGACTTTACTCCACAGTTTCTTAGAGGATATATTTAGACCTTAAATTGTCTTGTTCTGACTTAATCTGAATATATTCAATTTACTTTTTATATATTTGTGGAAATAAAACAGAAAGTCGTCACATGTGAGAAGCTGGAAGCAGAATATTTGGCTTTTTTGCTTCATAAATGACTGAAATTATTCATCAATTTCAAAATAGTAAAACAGAAAAGCAACAAATTGATACGTTTACAGACGTTAGGTGTTTTATCTTGATAAATAACTTCAATCAATTGATTATCTGACAATCGACTAATCAGCTTTTCATTTACGCTGCTGCTGAAATATGAAGAAAACAATAAAGAATCTGTTTTTTCTTTGTCTCTGTGCAGTTGGAGCTGAGTGACAACAGGATATCAGGCGGTCTGGAGGTCCTGGCGGAGCGGCTGGTGAACCTAACGCACCTCAACCTCAGCGGGAATAAGTTCAAAGACATCAGCACCCTGGAGCCTCTGGTGGGTGGAGTTAAGAACCCATAAATAGTGATAAATGTGTGGAGATCAATCGTGTTTGTAACGAACGACGACTTGGTAAAATACTTTTTTTGCAGCAACGTTTGCTCACAGACGCTGTTACTGTTCTGTGGATCTAAATGAGGTGGAAACAAAAGACGACGACGTTACGCTAATTAAGCTTCACTTTCTCTATAATTAACATGATTATAATAAGTGGGACTAACTTTCTACAGTTACAGGGAATAAACTGCTAAACGGAAACTAAATACTATAATCTACAACAGGAATGCGTCTCGACAGGCTTCACCATCGACTGTATATAAACATGGACGACGCAAAGCCAAAATATCTCCTTTCCAGGAGCGGCCATCTTGCTTGTGTGACATCATTAGGAGTCTGTGCAGTAGAGTCGGGTGGTGGGATGAAGAAAAACGAGCACTTGGACAAACGTCAGTGTCGTAAGAACGACCTGAAATGACAGAAACCATTTTATTTGTCGTGTACTTTGATTTTTTTTTTGTTCGGTTCATGTCCGCTAGCATGGAGGGGGCGGGGCTTATGACCTGTACTGCAGCCGGCCAGCAGGGGGCGATCAGGATGTTTTCACACAGTCGATGGGCTGCACATACAAGACGGATAAATTATTATTCGATATAAACTCGCTGCTAAACTTACAACATTACAGTTTAATCACCAACAGAAACTAAACATCTTCACAATAAGTAAAAGTTATTTGTAAGCGTTTAGTCACAAAGTGAAATACAGAAATACACAATAAAACCATAGAAACAACCAAACGTCTGTCCAAACAGATGTTTTTAGCTGCTTTTTAAATGAATAAACACAATCAGCAGAGCAGTGAAAAGCTGCGTCACCGCGGCTCTTCAGGCGGGTTTGTGGAAGCGAGAGCGAGCCGATGTGTAGACGGGAGCCTGTTAGTGAGAGCGAGAACTTTTAACACATTTAATCCTCATCTGTGGTCACGAACTGAGGAAATCAACTGAAACTGAACGTGTTAGAAACCATTTAACTTTTATGAGGCCGTTCTCGACAACCCAGCGCGCGAGCCGTCTGCAGAAAGGGCGTCGCCTAGCAACAGGCTAACCCTCACTGTTTCCTCGAGCCTCTTGCAGACGAAGCGTGACGTCACGTCTTGACTTTTCTCCTCCCCAGAAAAAGTTGCCCCAGCTGAAGAGTCTAGACCTGTTTAACTGCGAGGTGACGAACCTGGCCGACTACAGGGAATCCATCTTCAAGCTCCTCCCCCAGCTCACCTACCTGGACGGCTACGACATCGACGACTGCGAGGCCTCCGACTCCGACGGCGAGGGAGACGGAGTCGAGGACGAGGACGAAGAAGGTGAGGGTTCATCATCGTCATCGTCGTCGTCGTCGTCGTCGTAGACAGAAGGAGAAACTCAACCGAAGTAAAAAAGTTAAAACATGTTTTGATCATTTCTGTTTTCCAGAAGGAGAGTCAGAGGACTTCGAGGAAGAGGAAGAGGAGGACGAGGAAGACGTAGTGGCTGAAGATGATGATGACGACGATGACAGCGGCGATGACGAGGTGAGTTCGGGGTGTTTTTGTTTTGTCACATATGTATCGTCCCGCTGTGTCGACCTGATCACTGTCGGGATTTAAAGCTGCTTTCAACCACCGACTTTTCTCTCGGCAGGACGGCGAGGTGAACGGAGATGTTGACAGTGAGGACGATGACGACGATGAGGAAGATGAAGAAGATGATGGTCAGTAACAGCTTCGTTCTTCATATTTCAGTTTTACCAACCCGTTTCTGAACATTCAATACGTTAATATACTTAATTAACTCTTTGTCTTATTGATGATGTCATCTTTATTGATAAAGGTGGAGAATAAAGCTGCAGCTGTTATTTAACCTTCATTTATTTTCTTGATCTATCAAACTAAAACCTTTTATAATATTATCCTGATGTCTTAAAATGTCTTGATTTTCTTACCAAAAAGCCTAAAATATACAATTTACTGTCATTAAAGACCAAGAAAAGCAGCAAATTCTCACATTTCAGAAGCTGAAACCATCAAATGATGGTAATAATAATAATAATAATAATAATAATAATAATAATAATAATAATAAGAATAATAATTGCAGCTGTAGTGACGACACTGGTCATGTTTAAGGTTTAACTCAAGTTTTTGCATTAAGTCTTTAAGTTCTTAGTAACTGTTAACTAGTTTCAGTCATTTGCTAACATCATAAAATAATGTAAATCGGTTGCTAGGAAACATCCAACGAGAGTCAACTATTTAAACAGGAAGTGATTGTAGCGTCACAAACTGTAACATAACTTTCAGAAATCAGGTAGCAGTTTACAGTGAAGCTAAACTAACCGACGTTATTCAGTCGTTTAGTGTAACGTCGTGTAGTTTGAGGTTTAGTGTTTGAGATGTCGACCATAAACCTCGTTTACTGTTCAGTCGTAACGACTCAGCAGAAAATAATAAATACTGTTATTGATCCGACTTGTAACGGTCATCAGTTGTTAATTAAAGGTCTTAGCGTCATACTGGATATTCCCAGGAAGTGTTAAACTGGTGTTAAACTGGTTGTTGAATCCTCCTCGTGTCTCCTCCGCAGATGAGGACTCGTCTCCGACCAAAGGAGAGAAGAGGAAGAGGGACCCTGAAGATGAGGATGATGAAGACGATGATTAAGGACCCACGGAGACCCTGCAAACCCCTCTGACCTCTCGCCCGCTGACCCTACATCCCCGACCCCCGCAATCTCCCCTCCCCCACCAACGCTAGCCCCACTCCCCCCCTCTCCCCCCCCCCCACTCGGCCGACTCCCGGGCTGCGTTCCATTTCTGAAACTGGTTTCCTCCCACTGAGCCTCCGTCAGCTCCTGCAGACCAAAAACCCTCCGTTAATTTATAAAAAAATCATTTCCTCCCGTTTTCATAATCTTCAACAGTCAGTTTTTAAATTCATCTCCACAGCTGGATCCAAAATCTGCTAACAGATTCCCGAAAATGTAAAAAACCATCAATTAATCAGTTTACATCATCTAACAACACTTTTAATCTAATAAATTTACATAAAAGTCGCCTAGAAAAACTTGTGTTGCTGTAATTATTATTATTTTCTTGGATCTTTATCGATGTGGCGGCACAGAAACAGCTTCAGACTCTCACAACAATTATTTTACATCTATTAATCTGTCCATTTATTGTCCAGATTATTTGTTTTGTCTCTAAAATGTCAGACAACCGTGAAAAAACGCCCGTAATACGAACCGTAAACAGCAGCGATTCTTCACATTTGAGAAGCTGAAACAAAACAAAGTTTGGAAAAAAAGATTCAAACGATAACTCGATGTTCTGTCAATCAATTAATCGACTAATCGATTCAGATTAAACACCTCGCTGCTTATTAAATAGAAAATTTGGCGCCAAATGGAGCAGAATAAAGAGCATCTGTGACATCACTGGGATTAAACTTTCACTTCAAAAAAGGCACTTAAACAGTCGATTTATTGATTTTTCATGTTAAATCCAATAAAGATACATCATAGAGAAGAGGACTTTGTTAATCCTGGTTTAAAAGTAATAAAACCTCAGTAGTGAGATAAAACGCACAATATTGTTTTATATCTGTAAGTTATGTTAACGGGTAAAACATGACAGTCAATCTATTACATCAACACACGTTTTCAACATGAGTTCTCTTCGGTTTCATCATCAGGCGTCACAAAAACAGTCTGCGATGGGAATTTGTGACAACTCCAAATTCCTACTCCGCTACCAAGAAGTAAATGCATCACCAGTCGTGAAAAGCTTGAAATTGAAGCATCACAGAAGAAAAAAAATTTGCTTCAGTCCGTTTGTACAGACCAGAGAGACATAAATAAGCTTTTTTGTTGTTGTTGTTGTTGTTGTTGTTTTTTTTTCTCTTTTTAGATCTCAAGTTATCTCGATCACAAGAAAAGTTCGTCATAAGCTGCCAAAATTACTTTTCTTTGTAATATTTAGTCAATTAATTCACAACGTCAGACATTCATAAACACATTTAAAACAGCTTAAACGTCAGAAATGATTAAATTTCCGTCATGTCTGTAAACGGAGATGATTAAAGGCTCATGGGAGGAAACTCTCCCAACACCCCTCTGACATCATCACTCTGGGACTGAACCAACGGCTCTGATGTCATCACCCGATAAGGCTCTGTGACGTCGGCGACAGACAGTCGAACCAAGTGAACCATCCAAAAAAAAAAGAAAAAAAAACCTCCCAAACCACCTTTCCTCCCATCTCCTCGAGGCCGAGCGCGCTCAGGGCAAACTGTGTTCTCTCTTTTTTGCCAACAGAGCTTTTTAAAAGAAATATTTTTTCAGAGAAATTGTTTTTTTTTTTTTTTTTTGTTTAATTTTGTATGGTTGTCTGGGGACGCACTGTCTCTCTCTCTCTCGCCTCTCTCTCTCTCTCGCCCTCTCTCTCTCTCTCACCCTCTCTCTCGCCTCTCTCTCTCTCTCTCTCTCTCTCTCGCTCTCTCTTTTCTTTTCTTTCTGCTCGGTAGAGTTCAGTGTAGGTTGTGGTTGAAGTTTGTGTATTTTTTTTTTTTTTTTTTTTTTTTTTTTTTTTTTATTACTTTCTGTAAGTTAAAGGAAAAAAAACCAACAAAAAAAAAATACAAAAAGGACTTTGTAAATAAAATCTTAACATTTTGCTTCTGGCGTCTCCTCTCTCGCCTTTTTTTCTCAATGAAGTTTCTCCCTCTCGGTTACGGCGGGATTAACCTGCAACATAACGTATATCCACGATGCTGAAATAATGAAAGTCACACTAGATTTTTTTAAATAATGACCCTTTTTCACACAGAAAAGCAGGTCTGTCTGTAAGACTCTCATGTCATAGCTGTTTATTTCCAATCAATTTGTTCATTAAACAGTCGCCAGTTTTAGCCAAAATTACACTTTTTTAAGGGGGTGATATTTTGTCTTATGCTTCTGGTTCCTGCTTTTGTTTATGTATAGATATTTTGTCAATACTACTGATTATTACTGTTTGTTCTTCACCTACAAACAGGAGAAATACCCTCCTAGAGCACTTTATTAGGAACACCTGTGCAATCTAATACAACAGCTCTGCCATAAATTCTACTTTTACGAAGTTTATACATTTCCAGTTTTTGTTGACGTTGTCAGAAAGGTGATGATTTTACTTTATAATCATTATTGAGGTCGTAGTGGGTGTTGGTGGTGGTGGACTGGACTGCATTATGTTGAAAGTGTCCCTGATATTTCGCCACCTTCACGTATATTAACCCTTAGATACCCACCATAGACCCATTATTTTAGGGAGAGATAGCAGGTCAACAGTATAGGCCATACAGAAGTGGCATACATCATCTAAAAGCTGGAAACCTCAAGAT
This sequence comes from Thunnus albacares, assembly GCF_914725855.1. Classification (NCBI taxonomy): domain Eukaryota; kingdom Metazoa; phylum Chordata; class Actinopteri; order Scombriformes; family Scombridae; genus Thunnus; species Thunnus albacares. Next base: position 4,161,710 of record NC_058127.1, on the reverse strand, counting down.
ATTTGAGATGCAGCTCAGCACTGTGTGCCACATCTTTCTAGTCATAAATCTTTAATAAACATGTTTTAGTTAAGCGTCTATTCAAAGTTTAGTGTGTAAGGGCTGAGAACATTATGATGGAAGTGTATGATGGCCATTATGCTCAGTTATATTTTTGGATTGATACCATTTGTTACACAGATTTGGTGCAAAATTAACTAATTTTTGATCACTCGAAAATTGATAAACATGGTCAAAAAATCCCTCAAAATACCACATTGATACACCAAGACCTTGAGGAACCATAGAAAAATTCATGCTGTGATTTGGTATCAAAAACTTTTGACATTTGGAGATTTCTGTAAGAATTGCGTTTTTCAGTGATTGGATGACGAGCGCTTCTGTTCTAGAAATTGCTCAGAAACACCTTATTGTCAATATACCAAGGAAAACCATAAATCCTCTGAATGTCCCGTGTCTCTAGTTTGTGGTTAAAAAGTTTCATGAGGCTTTGAATATCCAAGAAGTTACGTTATTGAGGTGTTGTTCCTAATATTTTGCCCTTCATGTGTTATCAGCTGCTTTCCAGTTAGACTTCACTTTAGTCCAGCTGTTCCACTCCTACAAAGTATGTTATCTCAGGTCTTACCTGTGAAGGTGTGTCCTGAATGAGAAACCTTTTGCCTCGGGTAATTTGCATGAATTTGACTGCTGGATCGTTTGTGTTTATTTGCCTCCAAACAGTCGACGTACTGTTGTGAGCTACCAGCTGTGTTTGTGTTCAGCTCAGCTTGTGACTGAACTCAGAACTCACCACAAACTTATTTCCCTCCAGTCTGTATGTTTATTAAGTAGATGCACTGAGCTCCAGGAAATGTTCACATTTGTTGGCTCAATCTTTGCGTCACTTCACGCTGCCTCGGGCAAATTTGCATCTAATCGTGTCTTTCTTTTCATTGACTTTGTGTCAATTTTGCCACCGATTTTGCCAGAGTGTGAAGCAGATGTCCTCGTTATGTGATCAGCACAGTGTTTACCTCCGGCCCAAACAGCCGACGTGCTGGAACGTTTATGAATTTGACTCAAAGTTCAGGATATGAGCAAATTTCTGCTGAAGTAGAAACATTTTCAACTCGCGTCTTCGCGTCAGTCGAACTTGCATCCATTGACAAATGAGATCGGGGGATTTTTTCACTGATGATTCAACCCAGACGTTTAGGGGGAAACCCCACAAATACCACACACATACATTTACATGCTTTGAACCTCGGCCTTAAATTTAATTTAACCTGCTGCTCTGGTTTGACCATAAAAACCTGGAAACAATGAGGAAATAAAAGACTGTTGAGTTTGGTAGAATAGATATACTTCCATAAAACTTAACAAATTCCCCAAAGAGTTAAGTTCTTTATTTGAAACCCTTTTTAGTGAAATCCTTGGAGGTGATGATTCCTTTGTCCCTGAAGGAAAAGATGTTAATTTGCTAAATTTGTTGCCGTTTGGTCTAAATTTAACAGTTGACGGTAGATCACTTTAATGTGCTGTTGACATTACATATCAACTACTTTATGTCATCAGTTAAAGAAATCAGAGTTGAGGAGTTGTTGGTGATCCAAAGAACGTAACTGAAAATCTTTACAAACACAATAACCAGGTAAAAATATCAAGTGGTGTCTTTCTTTTATTGGTTGGAAACGTTGAGCAGTTCGATTGGTTCGGTGTGAAAACAGCAACGGTGAGAGCAGATCGGTCGAATCAGAAAGTTGCCCTCATGTTGTTTCTGGTGTTTTTGATCTCTAGTTCCAGTTGAGCAATCCTCACCTGCAGAACAGGAACAAACTGGGAATTCCTCAAAATACAAAGATTATTAACTTGTAACAGAATCAAACATTACCGCTTGATAACAAAATGTTTTCTAATCCAAGTTTTCATCTTTTCTGAAGTGTGGTTGCGTACTAACGTCTTTCTGATGAAGTTGTTCTCTCAGGCCTCTAATCTCGTCTTGCTGTCTGTAAAATGCTTGAAGGAGCTGAAATAAAAAGGAAAACTTGAATGAATTTATTAGCAGGAGCAGGGAAACAGACCAATGGATTTAACACACCACAACACCACTAATAAATGTCAAGTTTTTATTGGAAAAGATAAAAACGTGACAGAAATGAACCATTTTCTCTTCTTCTGGTCAGAAGATTTACATGAGATTTATACAACTCACGGTTAACACTTAAAGCCACAAGTCAGGTTTTTACAGGCTTTTTGTTTGATTGTATTCAATGACTGCAACATTATACAAATTAGATGTGCAAAAATATGAACAAATGTAATAAAAAGGAAAATGTTCCTACAAGTTAACAGTGAAGACGTCCTCTAATTCAAATAGCAAAATCCAAAAGATCCAAAGAAAGCATTCACGTTCTCCCAGAAACACATCCTCTCACTTTACCTGCTAAAGTTTATATCTCTGTTCTGTATCTCACCTCGCTCTCGGTTGTGGGTGGCGGTCTCTCTGCGGGTTCGCAGCAGTGCGGCGTGCAGCAATACGTCCACAGCGGGGCCTGCGTCTCATCTGGCTGCCACCCCGACAGATCGCTCACCTCCCTCGGGTATTTGGCGTCTTGGTAGGCCAGCTGCTCCTCAAGGAAGGCCTCGAGAGAGAGAGATGATCAGCCGGTTTATATAAACTAGTCAGAACTGACAGCAACAGTCAGATTTTACTGGGTTTACTGTAATTAAGAGCTGCTGATGTGGAGAAAACATCAGTCTCTTATTGGAGAGAAAGCAAGGTGGGAGTTTTTTGTATAATCACATTTCACACACTGAAGGTTTTATTTGTGTTCAAATCATCTATGATTATATGCTGTGTTGTGACATGAAAGAGTGGCACAATGATGATGGTGCAATCACTATGTTTGGCTCCCTACATGTGACATATTGTTTCATAAGGAGAAAGTGAAGACGCCGGACCTTGCGGCGGTGCTACCTTGGGGGCTACTTTGGTTTTACGTGTCATGATTGTTCTCAAAGTTCAGTTTTTTAGGGTTGACCTTGTTTTTCACATATCCTCAAATGTGCAACTAATAAGACGACAGCTGTCCATGCAAGAGTTCCTGTACAACACCACCTTAATTCTTAAATTCTTAAAACATAACACTCGCAGAAAATGCACGGCAACAAGGGAACAATGCTTAAAATGTAAAACTGTTTTAATCAAATACTCTCCAACCAGTGGATATACATTTAAATGGTCATCAGAAATACCCCCACCCCACATCCATCCTATTATTTCTCATAGTTTGTTGTGTATATTTTTGTTTCCAACAATGTTATAATGTCTTTCTTGCCTGTCGATATATAGATTTCAGTGTACTGGCACTTAAAAGTAGTTGTTTTAACAGCTGAGTGCTGCAAACTTACAGTTGCAGCAAACTATTAATAACCCATTTTACATGTACATTTATTTGATTTGTGTAAGAGCTGGAACGGTGGACTTTACATGGAGGTTCTGCTTTGCTATTTGTCTGTCAGAATATATGGAGGTCAGCCACAAAGAGAACTTGGTGTTGCAGCGTCTTTATCTTATCAACACAACGCAGAAGCCCAACGGTTACATCTGCTCAACCAAAGCACCCCACCTTTCAGTGCTGCTAATCATGTGTAAAAACCTGTAGAATTAGAAACTTAAAGGCATCAGAGACGTTCTCTTCTTCCACTTCTTGTGATATGACTTTACTCACAAACCTGCAAATCCACCACAGGAACTGCAAATCACCCAAACCTCATGTTACTGTATTTTAACCAGCAGCTTAACCAGGCTGCCTCGGTAAAGGTTTCTATGAGGTATGCGTTTGGTTTGGATGTGATTCAAACCATAGTAACACATTTGCTACCTCCTCCATAAAGTCCAGGTCTGATCCTGGCACCGTGCCAACAGCTGGGCTCATCTGGAACCAGCTCAGCTGCCTCACTAGGCCCTTGTCAGCAGGGGTTTCTGGGTAAGGGTTGGCTACTCTAGTCCCAGGCTTCAGAGACATCAGTACTGGGCCTGATGAAAGACACAAGTGAGAGAAAGAGGCATTTCTACTGAGTCATTGAGAGAAACTGGAGGCATGTAGTTATTGTCGGTCGTTCAAAGGCACAGATGTTACTGACTTCTGTTGATCCCTGACAGCCACTCCTGAGCTGTCATGGCCGCCTGGTTTCCTGCTGTCATTGGGTACAGATCCTCTTGAAAAATACCTGACTGAAAGGAAAGACATAACTTTCTATCTTTCAGAGTTTTTCTCTGTCTTGAATATCATGGTAAAATGCAACACATTAATGAGAATGATAAACCTTAACCTCTTTTCGTGGTACGATCATTGACAGTGGTTCCACCAGGTCTTTGACAGCGATCAGACGATAAAATCGAAAAACCTCACAGGCGCTCACATCCAGGCCGCGCTTTGGCATCACTCCTGAAGGGTGGAAAGAGGTTAAAAGACATGAGAGGTCACAGTCAGCAGAGCATTGGGAAAAAAGAGACAAATCACTTTTTGTAACATCTAAAACCATGTGATACTCTTGGTGTTCTTCTAAAATAAGTACAGTTACAGTTTGCTAAGTTGGTCTTCTCAAAAGATATTATTAAGTTTGTCTTTTCCTAAAATAAGTATCGTTACAGATAGCTAAAGCTGTTCTTTTTCTTAAATTAGCACTTTTTAGTACTCTGGAATAAGAATTGGTACAGCTAGCTTAATTGGTCTTTTTTCCAAACTATGTACTTATAGCTAGCTTATCGTTTTCCAAAAACAATGGCTTATGCATCTAGCTAAAGCTGGTATTTTACTAAAATTTGAATTAGTAAAGCTAGCTGAGTTTGTTATTTAGTAAAATATTTATTAGCACAGCTAGCTTGGTATTTTTCTCAAATGAGTATTGGTACAGCTAGCTATAAAGTTTGTCTTTTCCTAAAACAAGTATCACTACAGATAGCTAAAGCTGGTCTTTTTCTTAAATGAGTACTTATATGGCTAAGTTGCTCTTTCTAGAATAAGAATACTGCTGAAGTTAAAGTTTAGCGCTAAGTTGGTCTTTTTAGGTCTGAGTATTAGGATGCAACAAGTTGGTCTTTTAAAAGTAAAGTATATCAGGACATAAACAGTGACATCTATTAATGTTGTTATCTGTTTTTAAAATGTATCACGATCACACCAACAACTTTTATTAATATTAGTGAACAGCCGAGGTTATGACTCTGTGTATGTGTATGTTTGTACATCTCACCCAGTCCTTTCTGTGGCAGCAGTGACCTGTACTCCGTCAGGAAGCTGATGTAAGGTTTCTCAGCACTCAGCTCATAGTACCTGATGTTCCCGTCACCCTACAGCACATAAACACCATTAAACACTTAAGGTGACCCTTGACCTCCTTACTGTTGGTTGTGTGTAATGGTGATCTAGGAATTTTAGGGCACAACAGTATTTTCTGAGGCAGTTAGTTTGAACTCTGGGCACAGTTTTCCAGGTTAGAAAGATGTGATTTGAATCAGGGTAAATCAGTAATCAAAATAAAATGCCTAAAAATATGACTGAAGAAAACAGCCACATAATGCAGTTATAAGTATGAGGAGTCAGACGCAGAGCAAAAAAGCCAACAGCTTTAAGTTTACACATCTCTTGTTTAGACCAAAGGAAACCAACTAAAGGAGTGTAATTCTTCTGTTTGTCCTTAATCAATGATGAATATGTGCATGTTTTTGTGTGTTGTATGACCTTTCCAGCCAGGTAGAGCATATGTGTGTCTGGGTCATAGAACGGGAAGAGAACTCCTGCAGACCCGTCCAAATCTTCTTCGTACAGAGGCTCAGATAAGTCATCCTGCACACAAACACACATAGAGAGCAAGAGAGAGGCACAAACAAAAGTTTATCCTCTACATTTTCTTGATAAACATTATCAAAAACATCATGTTTTGGCAAGTATGAAGGGCCAAATGTTGAAGGACGGGTTCACGATGTCTTAAAACAACAGTCAAGTGCCCAAATGAAAGCATGTTTTTCTTGCCATAATCAATTCTCCTGTTCATACTGACCATTAGAAGATCCCTCCATAATGCATTTACTGTGTAAGTGTAAAATCCCCAAGCCTCCTACTGTGCAAAAATGTATTTAAAAGTTTGTCTGAAGCTAATATGAAGCTTCAGTCGTCCAAATGAGTCAAATCAAGTAGATATCTTTCAACGTTACAGTCTTTTTAGTGCCAAAGTTCCTCTTTTTGTTACTATACTTCCACCACAGCTCAACAGGGAAACACTGTCCGAGGAAACAAAGAGGGAATTTGATGCTAAAAAGACTGTAAGATATGAGTCAGATATGCACTTGATATGACTAACTCAGACTGCTTAAGCCTCATAAGCTTCACATCAACTTTTAAATGACTGTTAAATGACTGTGTGGACACACTGTGGGTTTTGGCCTCCATCACTTACATTGAAAGCACATTTGAAGGATCTTTTAATATCCAGTATGAACAGGAGGAATGATTACAGCGAGGAAAACCTCTTTCACTGATCATATGGACACCTGACTGTTGTTTTAAGACAGACTTCTCAGATTCCTGCCAGTGGTGCTTCACACATCCAATCAGACTGCTGAGCAACTAACCAAGAGATATTGTTGACCCTCACAGTCTCACCAAAAAATGTCATGCAGATTTACTCAGTGAATTTGGCAGCTTCTGCCTTTGTTTTATGCCTTACCGCAAAACATCTTCTTTTCAGGATTGTTTAAAAGAAGAGGTCCAGTTTAAACTGTTTTTCTAGAAGACATTTTGGTAGAAGATGCCGGTCACCATAATTTACAGTGAACAAGGTCATCATGTAACGACCACAGTTCAGAAAAAGGTTCTGGTAATAGAAAGTAAAGAGAACAATGAAAACGTATGTGTACACGTGTTCTGTTGTGTTATGTTTGTGTCTTACAGGGTCCCAGAGAACAATCTGTCTGTGGTTCCAGGGCGAGCTGCCAGTAGACAGCAGCATCTTCAACCCTCCAATGTATAAAACCTTACTGGCCCTGTGGGACTTACTGCTGGACACCTGCAGCAAAAAAACACATAATATACTGTGTGTATGAGATATACATAAATGCACAGACAACACAAGGTCAACTAACAGGTTCAGCCAACCTTTGTTTTCCATTAGTGCAAATTTTCAATCACTAACATACACCTGTAAAATCTTCCCTGTCCGTGGGTCCAGGACTCGAACCCGTCTGTCTTTGGATGTGACTGCCAGCCTGCTGCCATCACTATTGAAGCTGACAGACAACAGCAGCGTCTCGGACGGGTAACGGTGGTGGATCGGCATCAAAACCATACGGACCGGGTACCTGAGCACCGCACCTTCATGGGACACATCCCACAACAGCACCTGGAGCCCAAAGAAAGAGAGACAAAGTCAGGGCTGTTTTGCAGAATACGTTCACCTGATCTGCTCACACATTTAATTTTTGTCATCTTTTATTTAATGCTAAATTAACAATCAATGGAGTTGCAAAAGTAAAACATTAATGCCTCATAACTGAATATTGTATACAAGTTGAAGTGGGGATATAATATAATGTCTGATATGTCTTAAATATCAGTTAGGACGACATAAGAGTAAAAGTAATGTATTAGACTGACAGTAGCACTGACCAATGAGGCTCCTGACCTTGTAGTCGTAGGCGGAGCTAAGCAGTAGATTCTCAGCGGTTGGATGCCACTCAATAAGCCCTACCCTCCTGGAGTGACCAATTAGAGTCTTCCTGGCCAAGGTGAGGTCCTGTTGGACACCACAGACTGGGATGTCCCAGATCTTCACCTGGACACCAACACACATCCTTATTTGTACTATGCTTCTATACTCACTAATGATAATTTTCTCGTTTAATCATTTGGTCTTTAAAATGCCCGTTATAATTTCTTAAAGTTCAAGGCAACATCTCCAAATGTCTTGTTTTATCAAAAATCCAAAGATTTTCAGTTTACTATCATGTATGACATACAAAACCTTAAAATTCTCACATTTGAGAAGCTGCAACCACTGAATATTAATCACAAAAAATGTCTGAAACAGTTATTTGATTATTAAAATAGTTGCTGATTGTCTGTTGATTGACTAATCGATTAATCGACTAATCACTGCAGCTTTATACTTGTATCATTGACAAAATACATTTCCTAGCCCCTGACAATTCTAACCTTAACCCTCCTGTTGTCCCAAGAGGACCTTGTCATTATGGTGCTGTCATCAAAAAAACTGAAATGGTTTTAAAACAGTATCCTGACTAAACTTTTACATATACCAGTCTGCCATAATCCATCAACATATTTTCCTCTGATCTAAACTATAGTTAAAATAATTCATAATTTCTTAGTCAGGATACTGTTTTGAAACCATTTCAATTTTTTTGATGACAGCACATAATGACACCTGTTGTCCTCTCGGGTCAAAGTTGACCTTAGGCCAAGTTTTAACCCTCAAACTGCTCTTTGAAAGATTGAATCAAAACCTTAAATCAAAAACCTAAAAGAGTTTCAGCTAAAACACCCGAGCATTAATGTCAGCACACACACACACACACACACACAGAGGGAAAACATGAAGGAGACAGTGCGTACAGTGCAGTCCTCTGAGCACGAAGCAATGCAGTGATCGTCAAACGGGTTCCACTTAATGTCCAGGACTCTGCTGCTGTGACCGCACACCCTCGGGTGCTGAGGGTCAACTCTGCCTGTCTGAGAGAGACAGCATGAAACCATTTTTACTGCTTAGGTCACTCTGAAAAACCATTACTGCTTATGTAACCTAGAGAAGCTTTTAGTCAGCTGAACATGCAAAAATGTCCAATTTGTCTACAGGCAAGAATAGAATTCACATACTGTACATGAAAAACACATTTTCCAACACTATAAACATTTACTTGGGTTTAAATATAGATTTTCTCATAAGGAAACTACTATTTTCCTTATAACTAGTACCAAATTACAATTAAGACTTTTAACCACTGGAGGGCAGCAAAAAGACTCTTGACATGATAAACATAAACCAGATGAAAACACCCTCACCATACAATGGACTCAAAGGCTGAAACAGGTCATGACAAGCCTATCACAGATGAAGATGGAGACTTTTCTACAAAGATTATGAAAGCCTGAACAAAAGGACATGGATTGTGGTTTATTTTGTTGGCAAACTGTTGTCAAGAACAAATAATAAACTATAAAAGGGCAGAAAATTAAAGAAATTACATATCATATATAATTTATAAGTGTAATAGTTTAGAATTAATTTCTAAGTATATTAATGACCTTTTCTTGGATATTACTTATTTCTTCACTGTATTTATGACTTTCTGTGTGTGTACTTGGTGTCAACCTGTCACATTACAACATCAGATTTCACTTCTAATGCTGAAAGTTCCCACTAAAAGTTCAGTTTCAGAATTATGTTTGAGCTTCAAAGTTTCATGTGCACACGGAAGGCTGCTCCCGTTCATCTGATGTAAGTGACAAATGTATAAGCAGACATTTATGGCACATAACTAGTTTGGAGTGAGTCGTGAGTAAGTATTCCAATTACATAAGTGTTATGTGGAAACTTGAAGGCTCCAGTGCAGCAGGAGACATATTGTGTCTAGAAGTTACACTTTTGATAATAATAATAATAATAATAAAAAATGCAGATTCAGAAGTTTTAAATGAGGGAGAATGAGGAGATGTCATTTTAAGGATTTCAAGGAGGTAATTTAGTGGAAAAACAATATTAGACTCAAATTATTAGTTGAGTATTTGTATCTGTTCAAACATGTCTTTAAAAGTGACTACACACATGATGGATGGGCAGGACCAAAAAGGACCCTCCTCCGGCGCACTCGGTCACCACGGCGATGAAGCAGGGGTTGGCTGAGCAGTGGTGGTTGTCGTGGACGCTGCGTGTGATCGGCACCCCGTCGTAGCTGTGCTCCTTGGTGGCCGGCTTCCCGAAGACGTGACGAAACTTTGAGCAGCGAAAGGACGAACGCCACGACATCTGGAGGACAGGAAGTACAAGGGGAGGAAACCTGGGTGGTTTTATCAGTGTGCGTGTGTGTGTGTGTGTGTGTGTGTGTGTGTGTGTGTGTGTGTGTGTGTGTCATAGTCCAACCTAATCTGATAATAGTGTTGTGGAACTTCAGCAGCGGCATTATCAGGTCTTATCAATAATTCAATCAGCTGTCATTATTGGCTTTGATAATCTTATCAATAATAAATCTTCAATAACTGAACTTTTTAATCATTCATCACTACACACACACACACACACACACACACACACACACACACACACTCACACATACATACAACCTGATAAATCCATCATTCAGAACAGTTTTTCTTGTCTCATCAAATATTCAGAAGTTACATACAAACTTCCTGTGGTTACAAATTCCTCCTGACCTTTGACCTTTACTGTGGCTGGAGAAGATCAGCTTACTATAGAGAGAGAGGAGAAGAAGAAAAACATGAGGAGAGGTGGGCGGAAAGTAGAGAAGAAGAGAGGAGAGGGGAAGAAAGGAAAGGAGGTGAGGGAAGTGTTGTGGAAAAACTTCCCCATTTACTGCTGAAAATTGGTTTCAGTAACACCAATTTTTCAATTTTTTCAGGTTAAGAGATTATTTTCAGTCAGAAAAAGCTGATTTCTTCACTGTGTGTAAACTTAATCATGACAGTTATTCAAAAAGAGATTCAGAAAACATTTAAAAATATATATACAAAGGGCCATTTTTGCACAATATTTGATCTAGTAAAGGGTTAAATTATTACCTCCACCAACAAACTCCCACTTTAAGAATCAGGCATTTAGATTCGGATGGTGATCCAGATGTGCTCACCAACATTATTCATCCTCTCCAATTAGCTAATTTGATAGTCCAGGACTGTCCAGGTTGCATTCATGTCTTATTTCATGATGAAATCAAACCACACAGACGTTTGACTCCAACTTTGACAGTTTGAGGATTGTTCAGCGTAAACTGAGTGACATGTATCATGATTTTATGAGAGCTCAAGTACAACTTCTTGATGATATTTAACTCTCGCTATCAACTGAAATGTCCCAGATGCTCCTTTTTCACTTAACCCTCCTGTTGTCCTCTTGGGTCAATTTTGACCCGGGAGGATAACAGGTGTTATTATGTGCTGTCATCAAAAAAATTGAAATGGTTTCAAAACAGTATCATAAAACGGGCCCTTTCTAGAGTCAGTGTTTGGTTTTTCTGTTCTGGGTCTACTGTAGAAACATGGCGGCCTCCGTGGAAGAAGACCTGCTCCCTATGTAGATATAAAGGGCTCATTCTAAGGTAACGAAAACACGATAATTCTTATTTTCAGGTGATTATACACTAATTAAAACATACTTATGAATATTATATTTCTGCCACTAGATGACACTAAATTCTACACACTGCACCTTTAATAAAGACAAAAATGCCCCCAAAAACTACATATAAAATAAACTAGAAATGCATTTCCTGCGGAAAATGCGTGTGAATGCTGAAAACTGGAAGGAATCACAAAGCATTGCTGAAAATACTAAACACTTGTTTAGGATCCCCATCTGTACAAATAGAATTCGATTACCATGGCATGTTACATTTAAGAGATTTGGCAGTTAACCAGTAGTATGGTGGTGTTTTGTTTATGACCACAAGGTGGGGCTTTTGGTGCCATGATTCAGTATGTTGCGCAGATTCTCATGGAAGACCTGTGTACCAAGTTTCATTTCATTAAAGACAACAGAATTGCTTAAATATCATGTTATAAGGTTACTTTAGCGCCCCCTTTGGGCAGAACTTTATGAAATGTTACACACGTCTGTAAGGTCACCTTGTGTACGACATTTCCAAATTTGGTCACAATCCGATTCAGTATTGAGGAGTTATTGACCATTAAGTGCATTAGGCCACGCCTTCAAAAGTTTGCTAACCAATAACAGGCAAACTGTAAGTGATATCTGAAAACAAATGAATAAGTTGTGTTTGGGGTCCTCTAAATATGGTATGTGCCAAATTTGGTGAAGATTGGATGAAATATGTGCCAACAGAAACAAAACATATGTTTATTAAAAAAAACAAAATGGCGGGAATATTTTACAGGCGCAAATGGGCGTGGCCTATATCAGTCTACTCAGCATCATCCAAGGAACATCCTGACCACATATTTTTTTGATAGGTCTTACGGTTCATGAGTTATTAGCCAAAAGGCTAAACATGTAATAACTGACCACATGGTGGCGCTATTGGTACAATGTTTGAATGTATTTAGCACTTCAACATGGGACACCTGTACGTCAAATATAAACAGTTTAGCACTTATAGTTTTTGAGATATTAGCTTTCAAACATTCCTCCCATAGACTTCCCATTATAAATTTTAATATTTTAAAAAATTATATGAAATCACTGGAATATTCTAGAAAGCTGAAAAGTCATAGCCTGAATGTCCTTAAAGAGCTGAACATTTTGGTATTTGAATGGTTTCTGTCGCTCAAAGTGTGGAGGAGTTGAAAGCTTTCAAAAAACGTACGGAAGAATAATAAATAAAAGATTTGGATAACAAAAGTGTGACTAATAAAAGCATGTTGTCTTACCTTGGATACAGTCATGTAGGAATCAGCGGAACAAACTTCTGCTGTTACCGTGAATACTGTTAAGAGGATTATTATGAAACTCACCACCTCTTCACCTAATAACAGATACAGTATAAGAAAGTAAAAGTACGACTGCTGTCTGCGTCTACAGTCTTGCTGACTTCTGACTGCAGCCACCTCCAGTCTGCTTTATGCTTTGTTTCTGTGTGTGTGTGTGTGTGTGTGTGTGTGTTCACTCCTGATCCATGACATCTAGCCTCCCCTTCCACATTAGCTGGCCAGTTTATGCACGGCTGCATGCACACAAACACTCCTCTACATCCGATACTATGGACACACACACACACACACACACACAGATCACAAAGAGAGCCGTTCCTCGCCCAACTAAGACGACAGTATTAATGTCCGTTAAAATCTAAATCTCAAAATTAATGTTAGCCGGTTAAATTGTAAGAAAGTCCTACAGTATTTCATCCTACAACTTAGTAAATCCTGATATCTGTCGAGGGAAACACCAAAGTGACAGTGTTGATAACGGTGGTGCTGAGCTCTACTGCTACACTACACGGCTAAAAATATGTGGACACTTCTACCAAACGTAGAAATTAAGTGAAACTTCAATGTTACAGCATACAGTTTTAGACAATTTTAGACAATACAGACAACAGTAACTACAGGAAGTTGAAAAAAAAGAACAGTTATGCATTGACCTCCCCAACAAAACAGAACACAGGTCATATAATATGTTTGATAGATAGATAGATAGATAGATAGATAGATAGATAGATAGATAGATAGATAGATAGATAGATAGATAGATAGATAGATAGATAGATAGATAGATAGATAGATAGATGGATGGATGGATGGATAGATAGAGCCGAACAAACCTTTCACATTGTAATTACATAAACATAATGAGCCACCACTACATAAAACAATTAGTAATTGTTATGCAATACGTGTCACCAAAAGTACAAAACAAAAACATAACACCTATATTTTCAATCATCTTCCCTCACTGAGATTAAAATCTGTTTTTTCAAAAGAAGTCTGGCAGCAGGTATCTAAAATAAATTAATAAATGACTGTTGTTATTCTCCACCCTGGTTTCTAGTGTGACTTCTGTGATGTGTCATCATGTTTATCACAAGTTTAGAAATGTGGTTTAAATGTGGTTTTCGTGTCTCTTCATGTCTCTGATTCATATATATCATCTTATGTTGCAGGATGTTCTGTTTGTCATGATGATGTCATAATGTGAACAGAACTTCTGTTCAGCTGCAGAGTTTCTGCACTTCACACATTTATCAACTGACAGACACATCTACTGTTACAGGTAAGAGAACTTCATCTGATGCCGTCATGTTTGCCATTGCTGAGTTTAATTTTATAGATTTTGAGCAATAGATTATTTAGAGTTTAGAGTAATTTCTTTGAATTGTAAATTATATTACTATGAGAAGAAGTCACCTCAGAACTCATCCATCGTTTGTGGGGGTGCACTTAAGTAAAAGAGTTTTGGAAGGAGGTTATTAAAAGATATGTTCACATTTTTACAAGTCTGTCTTAATACAATAATCTTATGTCTGTATATACATTAAAAACTGTTTTTGGTTGCTGTCATTCATTCAGTGGTAGAAGAAGTATTCAGATCCTTTACTTACAAAGATCCAGGAGAGCAAAGTAAAAATACTCCAATAATAAAATACACAAGTTAAAGTCCTGCATGAAAAACCCTACTACAGTAAAAGTACATAAGTATTATGAGCTTGATGTAGTTAAAGTATTGCAGTAAAAGTACATAAGTATTATGAGCTTGATGTAGTTAAAGTATTGCAGTAAAAATACATAAGTATTATGAGCTTGATGTAGTTAAAGTATTGCAGTAAAAGTACATAAGTATTATGAGCTTGATGTAGTTAAAGTATTGCAGTAAAAGTAGTGGTTTGGTCCCTCTGACTGATATATTATTATATATGACATCATTAGATTATTAATAGTGAAGCATCAGTGTTAGAGCAGCATGTTACTGTTGTAGCTGCTGGAGGTGGAGCTAGTTTACACTACTTTATATACAGTTAGCTAGTTTAGTCCAGTGCTTCCCAACCTAGGGGTCGGGCCCCTCCAAAGGGTCACCAGATAAATCTGAGGGGTGGTGAGATGATTAATGGGAGAGGAAAGAAGAAAAAACAAAGTTCTGATACACAAATCTGTTTTCAGTTTTTGGACTTTTTCTCTAATCTTTGATTTTTGCTGAAATATTGGATCATTTGAACATTTATTGAAATGAAAGCATGTGAGAAGTTTAGAGGGAAAAATCACTATTTGGTGGAGCTGTTAACAACTCATAGACATGTGAAATGTGACCCCGACTACACACTGCTTTTTGTAAGTTTATTAATATAGCACCTTTCACAAACACCAGTTACAAAGTGCTTCGCAGTCAAAGAGATAAAATCAAATACAATAATATAAAATGAAGTGAAATAAAAATAAAATAAAATAAAATCAGAATAAATAATAAGCAAAGACATCAGATAAAATACACAAGTAGAGCAGATAAAATGGACAAATTAAGATAAAATATTACATATTACTCAAATGCCTGTCTGAACAAATGGGTTTTTAGCTGCTTTTTAAAGGAGTCTACATTATCCAAGGACCTTAAGTTTATTGGAAGACTGTTCCAAAGCTTAGGGGCTGCTGACTGGAAGGCATGATCCCCCCGGGTCTTAAAATGTGTATGAGGTACACCTGGGTGGAGGATCTAAGAGCTCGACTAGTGGTGTAGGGGTGCAGAAGGTCACTAATGTATTGTGGAGCCTGGATATGTAGTGCTCTATAAGTGAGCACCAAAATTTTAAAATGAATTCTAAAATTTACTGGAAGCCAGTGCAAAGAGATTAAAATAGGAGTTGTGTGTGACCATCTGTTGGATTGTGTTAAAAGCCTAACAGCAGCGTTTTGGACAGTTTGTTGTATGGAAGATTTATTAAGACAGGTAAAAAGAGTTAAAGTAGTCCAAACGTGATGAGATAAAAGCATTTATTAACATCTCCATTTCATTTATTGATACCACAGACCAGAGTTTGGCTGTTTCTCAGGTGAAAGAAATATGATTTAGTTAGCGTCTTAACATGCGCTTCACTATGTGTTGTTTTTTTAAAAGCTTGTTATATTATCCATTGTGTCAAATCTTCATCTGAAAAGTAATTAAAGCTGTCAAATAAATGTAGTGTAGTAGAAAAGTAAAGTAGCAGCTGCTTTTCTGATTCACCCTCAACACAACTTGAAGCTTCACAAAGGTTGTCAGTTCTTGTCCATAACTGGTCTGTTTTTCCTCTCCGCAGCTCAATGGCAGCAATGCGAACCGGCAGCAGTACAAACAAGAAATCTTGCCAGCCAGAGCAGACGCTGAGGCACATCACTTTCATGGTGAGGAGACTCACGCACTCATCAGCATCATCATCATATTAATTCACTGCAGTTGGAGGATTGAATGTTTGACGCCATCTTTGTCAGTTACCGAAGCAAGAAAATCCAAATTTGGCAAAAAGTCGTTGTTGTGGGAAATCTTCAGATGGGCCAATAAATCTTATTGTAGGTTTATATCTCTACCATTGCCTGTAGTGTAGGAGGCTATTGTCTTTTATATGGTAGCTTAGACCCTGGTTTCAATTTGATTTCCGCTGGTTGTGTTGACTTCACTAACCCTACATCTGTTTTATGTTTTGACCAAAGACAATCTGGTATCTGTTGCAACAACTGCTGTCTTTATCATGTAACACTGACATTTCAATGGCCAAAGTGCAAAACCTCCTATCTGTTTTCAGGTAAAAAGATATAGTAAATGTAATAGTTATTACATTGTAGTATACTAGGGTCAGAACTGCTTTTCTTCCAGAGCCACCATGAGGTTGACATTTAAGGTTTTTAGTGAAATGTCTCACCAGCTATTGGATGGATTGCCATGAAATTTGGTACAGGCATTCACAGTTCCCCACAGCATTAATTGTAAAGATTTTGGTGATCCACTGAGTTTTCATTTAGCTCCAACATTTCACTTTGTCCAATACTTTGTTTTATGATTGAATATCTGTACTTCGTGTTTTGTACTAATTTACAAATGTTAGCATGCTAACTACTAAACTAAGCTAAGATGCTCAACATGGTAAACATTATACGTGCTAAATATCAGCAAGTTATCATTGTCATTACACAGTAGCATGTCAACATTAGCATTTAGCTCAAAGCACCGCCGTGATGAAGTTCAACCTCACAGAGCTACTAGCATGGCTGTAGACTCATGCACTTCGTCCCAAATCTATATTACAAAAAAAATGAACGAAGGAACAGCTGGGAAAGGTGAGCTCCCACTTTATCTTCATCAGAGGACAAAGTGGGAGCTCATATTTTCAAATCTATTGGTTGTCAAGGTATTACATCCTTTGCAAGAGGTTTTGCATTACGTCCATTTAGTGAGAGATGTGTAGTGGGCTTCATTTGTTGGAGAATCCCTTCAAAAACAGTATACTGTGATGAGTAGTATGTAGTATATACTGTATAGATTTAGTATGTAGTATGGATTTGCAACACAGCATTAGTGACCTTATTCTGGTGGCCATTAGAAGAACTGCATCTTAAGTAACTGACTTTGGTTATGACAACTATTTTTTTCCTGTCATCTGTAGGATGACAACCAACACTTAGCTGCCTCTTTCGGACAACACTCTGGGCCGTTGGACACCACACAGCAGTAAGAAAACTCCTTAAACACTGTCTAATATCTCTACCTATCAGGTTAGAACCAGAGAACTAAACATGAAAAAGATGGTCACTGTAAATCCAATAAGTAATGTTATC
This sequence comes from Thunnus albacares, assembly GCF_914725855.1. Classification (NCBI taxonomy): domain Eukaryota; kingdom Metazoa; phylum Chordata; class Actinopteri; order Scombriformes; family Scombridae; genus Thunnus; species Thunnus albacares. The sequence goes on along the minus strand of NC_058127.1, from coordinate 4,144,215 downwards.
AATCAGTCCAATCACTTTAAAAATACATTTTTAAAATAAATATAAATTATTTTCTAATTTGTCATCATAACTACTTACACACAAGTTATCTGTCTGGGGCACACAAGGTTCAACATAATATAAGTTAAAAAAACAAACAGGAGATAACTGAAAAATTAACACATCGAAACAGCATAAGAACTTTGAAAATGTGTCTTTTTTATTTCACTGTACCATTAAATTTGTTATTGTTAAATCCTACCAAAAGTACTTTAATGACAGGTTCAGACTACACTATATTTTTGTGTGATGAGATGGTCGCTGTGTCAAATTAGGTGATCGTAGAGTGATAAATTCTTGCTGTGACTCGACCTCTGTCACCTCAGTATGTTTGCAATTCTTTGCAGAAGAACGCTCTGTGCACCTATTGGTCAACGTCACAGAACACGCTGTGGAAGTTGTTGTACTCTGCGACACGCTAGTCTATTTATCGTGACATTGTGAGGCGTACCAGTCATTCACTATGATACACTACACGGGATAAAACAATCAATTTTTGCATCCAATGCCCATTTTTCCAACATCTGTCTGGGCTGTTATTTGGCTAATATTGTGTAGTTTGAACATGAAATAAGAGCAAATAGAAATTAAAGGTCCATCAAGCTTTGGGTGTAATGTTGCTCCAAGAGTTCAGACACTGAGAATTGATACAGGAGCGCTGAAGAATATCTTGTTAGCTCACTTAACGTTGTTTGCTTGATTTAAGTCTTGGGTCTACAACAGTTGTTGCCTCTAGCAGTGCTGCTGTCATCATCATTATCAACACCATGTTTTCTAGGCAGTGTAACGTCCTCCCTGGAAACTATCCAGAAAACTCAATGATTGTCCGTGAGGCGCTGAGGATGAACCTCCCTCCTCACCTGGTCCTTGGGAAAGTCCAGCGCAGGGTTCAAACCCACGGAGCAAATTATACTGAAATGAAGGAGCTAGTGGCAGACCTGTTTGCAACAAGCGACAGGTCCAACTCCACAGAGAACCAAGAGGTTCCCATGGAAACAAACCAGCTGGAGGACGCGCTGATGATGAACAGTGAGTTGGTGAAGAAAACTCTGCGGATGGGTGTGCCTCCTCATCTGATCAAGACAAAGGTTCGCGCTAAGATCTTAACCAACGGAGTCGGATACGCTGATGTCAATGAGCTGCTCACAGATCTGGATGTAAAGTAGAGGAAAAATTACAAATGTATCAATAAAGTTTACATATTCATGCATTGCATAGCTGGTGACGCTCTTGTTCAGAACATACCATCCTTGCAGAGTTTTCTTCTCCAGAATAAGCAAGTGAGCTGTGGGACAAACCAGTTTTTATTGTCTTTAGTTCTCTTTAGTTTAGTCTGGGAGTCTGGGACAAGTCTTCTTGGGACGTTGGGCTGGTTGATGGTTATAATCAACCTGGTGCACCTTGGTACTGCTTTAAAGAGAAAAAGTTTGTGTGTAAAGTTTCTTAATTTCTCAGTAACTACTAAGTAGCTTCAAACTTGTGATTACTAAATCATTCTGCACCATTAAAATTTAAGAAATGTCTTAGCAAACCAATTCTGGTTCAGGATGTAATGTCTTTGCTTGATTTATGCTGCCTACCTTATGTTTGCTTTTTGATCCTATGGTTGCTTGTTTGTTTATTTTTGTGGCTTACATTACTTTTGTATTTACTTATAATGCGTATTGAGGTGAGATTCCTTCTATAATGTAGTAATGGTCAGGAAACACCATGTCTTCAGTGACATCATCGACAAACACTCAGACAGAAGAGAGAACAAAAAGAATCATATTTTGTTTACTTTGTTGTTGTGTCATATATGTTGATATGTGTGTGAGGTGAACTGTTTCTTTTTTTGACTGAGCTGAATTTAATGAGCATTAGTGCATGTTTTCATGGTTTGTTTTGTTGTTGTTGCTCAGTCTGGTTATTTTAAGTGGGCTAGTATTCACTGTGTATAGAACAGGGCATTTTACTATCATTTTACCAACTGTCTTGTTAGAGAATTCTAGAAATAAATTGTTCTTACAATTTATCCTGGTGTGCTGTTGTCTGCTTCTTCTCTCACTTTACCAAGGTACAATCATTTTGGTAAAAGGGCCTTCCCCTGTTGCATTCCTTTACACAAGTTACTGACTCATGATGGTAGTCATCATTTGACTAAAGTAACCTAAACTGTGGCAAGAAATGTTCATAAGGAGAGAAAGAGAGACGTAGTAGGAGTAATGATAACAAATTGGCTTCGGGCTTAAGGTTGGATTTGACTCAAGATGAAAGTGATAAAAATTAAAGTTTTTTAGGTATTGAGTCATTAGTCTCATTGGTATACCTTATATTCTGTCTGCTGGATATATAACTGTATATACCTTGCATTTCTTGGTAACTTGAAATGTTACTGTTTTCATTTTGTTACAACAAAGCTTATAAAATCCGATGCTGGTAAAATGGTAGCCTATTCCGCTTCTTTGAGCTAGTTTTAGCTATATTTTAATCACATCTTTCAGTTCCATCTGTGGATTATGGTACTTTTGCTTCGGTACACATTTTGAGAAACAAGATAGACTACGTTTTGGATTAAGAAATTGGATTAAAAGATTAAGTTTTTTGATGATCAAAAATAATTTTCTCATTCACACAAATAGAGTCTTTACATACAGACTTCACATTCCCAGGGTCATAAAACTAATGTAACAAACCAATGAATAATATAAAAAACATCAAAATTACTGTTGTTTTCAGATTTTGCAGCTTCAAAGTTTTTATATTTTTTTAATAACAAAAGTTAGTAAAATAAAGCATAAATCATGGAATATATACTGCGAGAAACCTACTGACTTAGATTAGAGCCTCATGAAATCTGCCAGAAAAGACAGACAATCCAAGTGGTTCTTTATTACACTTTTATAGAAAGGAAACAGTGTTACCATATCTCCAATATTAACTAAGCTGATGAAAGAAGTCTGAATATTATTGTCAATGGAGGTGCTGGTAGTGTGCCCACAAAGGTTTTCTCTTTTTTCCGTTTTAACCTTACCTGAGAGAGAGGTGATGGAGGTAAGACAAGTTCTGTTTGTGGCCATCTGCGGGGGACTTTCCTGACTGATCTGGGATTTTGTATAAGGGGTGCTGGATTCATTTTAGAGGTTCAGGGGCCAAAAAGTCTGTGTTTGTGTGAGGGCCTTTTCATACCTGCAGACAAAGGGGTTTTAGGCTTATCTTGGACTTTTAGCTACATAAAATAACAATGTCCTGACAGCTTTGATGGAGGTCAGGATTCGTCCATAAGGGCTGCTTTATTACAAACAATTCCACCGTATTGATCTGAATTGGTGTGTAACAGCTGACCTCTTGAACTCACAGTCATTGGTGTAGATGGGTAGCAGAACACAGAATATTAACTACTGTCAGATCCTGATCGATGTGGTGTCAATGAAGTTATAAATTGTGTGAATGCGCACATCACTCTCTCAATTTAAAGACACCTATCGTTTCAGCTGCTGTGCGACACTGCAGGTATTTAATAAAGTCAAAGGAAAGAATCTGATGCACAGCTGACTATTGGCAACACACACAACATCGGTACTGATGTTTCTGCAACAACATTCATTGACACCTGAATAACATAAATTCAGTAAAATTCAGACATTAATCTAACACGTTTCAGACCTGCCTGAGTCACATTAATAGCTGTGGCTTATTCTGATGGACATTTGAGTTGATTATGTTAAAGATGCAAAATACTAGAGAAGTAAAAGAGGCAAAATACATGGAAGTTGGTTTGTGATTGTGGAGAATTCTGTGTTTGTGTATCTCTGCTAATTAAAGACACACAAATTGAGGCTTTTGTGCTCTCTGCAGTTTTCATTATGGACCAGTCTCTGTGCTGAAATGTGAAGAAAAGCATGAAACACTGTTAACAGTAACTTTACTGCCTGTATGAGTCTGATTATGTGCAGCAGCATATTTCTCCCCCTCCCCCTGTCACTCCGTGTTAAGTTCCACTCTGTTATATCAAATATACCAGGCTCAAACCATTCGCAGCTGAAGCAGTGGCGGCCCACAGCACCTACAGGACAGACCCAAAGCTCTGGTACCACACTCACCACTGTTGTGTTCACTGTTGCTGTTGACATGAACAGAAACCAGATGCAGGAGGTTTTCTGTAATTCACTGCATCTTTTCATCGTAAGTGTTGGAATATAGGGGCATTTGAGAGGATACACTGATTTGCGACTTAAAAAGAATATGGGAGGAGGGTAAAGTGGGGGCGCCAATGGCCCCTTTGCCCCTCTACTTCTGGCGCCAGTGCCAATAACCTACCACAATTGCAGCAACCAACCAGAGGCTCAACCCTTTGCGGATCCATTTTTATGTCCCAATAATTGCTCAGATCCCAGTATTTAAAAATTAAAATAGATTTCAAATTGAATTTGGTTTCAGAAGCTTTGGGGGCTTGGTATGTCATAAAATTATATAAAATGTATCAAAAAAATGGCTGCGCCTGACAATTACTTAATTATCTATTAATGTCAATCATTTTCTTAATTAATCAATTAAACTTTTGATCTGTAAAACATCAGAAAATTGTGAAAAAAAATCAGTCACATTTTCCTAGATCCAAAAGTGATGTCATTAATTATAAAATGTTTGGCATTCTCCTTGCAAATGTATTTTTAATCAATTCAAAACAATTAATCAATTATCAAAATAGTTGTAGATACATTTTCTGTCAATTGACTTGTAATTGTTGCAGCTGCAATCAATACACAAGCCCACACTGTCTGTCAGTTTTTAATATAAATGAAATTCAAATGAGGACTTAATTCCAGCTGCCGTCATGAGCAGTAACCTGAGCAGAAGAATAAGTAAGAAATGGAGACTCAATTATGATTCTGTTCAAAGGACACAAAAAAGTTCTCAGTAGGGCACAAAATAATAACATGCTAGAAGTACACAGCAGATAAACATAACTTAATGCACCTCTTTTACTATTGTAGGCCTGTAAATATCTCCCTAATGTTGATAAATTTAAGTAAACTTAATTAAAATACACTTTTTAATGATGATAATAATAAACTTTATTTATATAGCAGTGATTTTCATGGTTACAACATTTAAGCACAACAATTAAGCAGTAAAATCAGACAATTGGAATAAAATGAAATAAAACAGAATGAAATACCCATAGTTTAAGGTTAGGAAATAATAATGACAAATATCAAATAATAAAACAACAGTAGTAATAAAACTGATAAGGCATGTTGGAAATAAACAGTGTGGTATAAATTGAATGAAGCCTTTTTTTAAAGACTAGAATAAAAAAGATGAAAGTAGTTTGAATTTAATTAAATCATTATTTTTCATTTTTCATTTAATTTCATAATCATTAATTAAATCATGATCTGAATACAAAATGAAATACAAACCCTGTATTTTCCTGAACAATGATTACACTTAAATCTTCTAATAATCTTTAACATTTCTGTTACAAAATCTACTATGTAGCCATGATAAATGAGCCCTTTACAAATGCATTTTGATATCATTTCAAATAAGATAAATGAAATGTACATGAACTGTAGCAGGCAAATGACAATATTGATTAAACAATTTAAAATATGATTAAAATCCAAGATGAAATAAGACAAGTTAAGGCAGAAACTGCATATAAGCAGTGTTAGAGAAGGGGCGGGGGTGCAGATTTTTTCCTTTGAGATGATGTAATGTACTTGTATATTTCTCATAAAAAGCCAAATCCCACTTTTAACAAATATGTTTAATGAGATGATTAAACAGAAAAGGGAACTTTTTTCCTCAGTCAAAAAAGCTCAGTGTGAAGTCTGAAAAAGGTAGAGTTTTGGAAAGGAAATGTTTTACAATGGTGAAACATGAGGGTGGCCCAATTTGTCCATCTACCTGAGATCTGTAGTATGTATATTTATGCTTCCATTAATTGTATAAGAATACAATGTGTCATATATGAGTTATTATCATAAGTGTTCAATTGGGATGGAAAGTATGAACAGTTAAGCACAAAACACCTGCTAGCGGTTATTCTGGTATTGGTATAACACTTGGTAGTAGGCAAGGACATTCTGGTAATGGTGAAAAATGGATGCTGATGTAAGAGGAGGACACAGGGTGGAGGGAGGGTAAGAAGTTGGAGCAGGAGCTGTAGGGGAAGGTGAACTCTGAGTGTAGATGATATGATGAGTCACTGATGCTGCAGAACTAGTTGAGTTGGACTGAGAATCAGTTGTTGTTGGATGAGCAGAATTCATGGTTTTAAGGTCAGATGTGTTAGTTTGATTAGGAAACAAACTGAAAGGAAAAGTGGCATTTGAAAGGGTAGCGGTGGAGCTTGAAGGAACAGAATGACTAGTGTGAGATGTCATAGAGGTTAATGGGCTCTTTGTAGTTTTTGCAAGGAAAAACAGTGGCTGGTGCCGAGGTAAGTTGAGGAATGGTGGAGTTTGGAGTTACAGTAAAGCCTGCTGGAGAGGTTGTGGCAGATGAAGGTATATTAATAACTCTTGCAGTGATTGGAGAGGGTTTGATAGAAGTACTTTCAGGAGTTTTTTGGGCACTAGTTGCCGAATGATGAGTAATGACTGTGAGGGAGGTAGATGTACTGGCAGTTTGAGATGTAGCAGTGACTGCTGAACCACCACCTCCTCCTACACCAACACCTCCCAGCACACCAATACCTCCTGCACCACCACCACCTCCTCCTACACCAACACCTCCCACCACACCAATACCTCCTGCACCACCACCACCTCCTCCTACACCACCCCCTCCACGTGCACCACCACCACCTCCTCCTGCACCACCACCACCTCCTCCTATACCACCACCTCCTCGTATACCACCGCCTCCACCTGCACCACCACCACCTCCTCCTGCACCACCACCACCTCCTACTGCACCACCACCATCTCCTCCTATACCACCATCTCCTCGTATACCACTGCCTCCACCTGCACGACCACCACCTCCTCCTACACCACCATCTCCTCCTCCTACACCACCCCCTCCTCCTGCATCACCACCATCTCCTCCTATACCACCACCTCCTCGTATACCACCGCCTCCACCTGCACCACCACCACCTCCTCCTGCACCACCACCACCTCCTCCTGCACCAACACCTCCCGGCACACCAATAGCTCTCAGTACACCACTACCTATCTGTACAAAAATATCTCTTAGAGCACCAAGAATTCCCAGTAGAGTATCACCAACACCTCTCAGCGCATCAGTAAATCCTCCCTGATTTCCTCCTTGCCCTCTGTCCTTGTCATTTTCTGAATTGTTCTTTCAATTCTTTGTAGTTGTAGTTGTGGTTGTGGTAGTCGTAGTAGTGCTAACTGTTGTAGTGGAAGTAGCTGTTGTCGCAGTAGTAGTTTTGGTGGCTGTTGTAGGTACTGTAGTTGTTGGTGGAATGTTAGTAGTCTGGGGTTGAGTAGTTGTAGGAAAATGTGTGGTTGGATGAGTAGTAGCGGTAGATGGTAGGACAGATGTGGTCAGAGGAGGAGTGGTTGTTAGTGGACTAGTTATTTTTGTGTCTGTAGTTGTGGGTATAGTTGTGCTCAGAGTGGTAGTAGTAACAGTTGAGGGAGTACTTGTTGTAACACCATGGAGAGTTGTAGGTGTTAGAGGGCCAGGTGTGGTACTAGGAGTGGCAGATGTGGTACTGATCTGGGCAGATGTGGTAGTAAAATGGCCAGATGTGGTAAAGAGAGAGGCAGATGTAAAAGTGCCAGGTGTGCTACTGAGAGTGTCAGATGTAGTACTTGGTGGGGCAGATGTAGAAGTACCAAATGTGGTAGTAAGAGGGCCAGATGTGGTAGTAAAAGGGCCAGATGTAGTAGTGAGGTGAGTAGATGTGGTAGTAAAAGAACCAGATGTGGTAGTGAGAGGAGCAGATGCGGTAGTAAAAGGGCTAGAAGTGCTACTGAGATGGCCAGATGTGGTACTTGGTGGATCAGATGTAGAAGTGCCAGATGTGGTAGTAAAAGGTCCTGATGTGGTTCTGAGAGGGGCAGATGTGGTACTGGGAGGGCCAGATGTGGTATTTGGTGGGTCAGATGTAGAAGTGCCAGATGTAGTAGTAAAAGATCCAGATGTGGTACTTGGAGAGACAGATGTGGTACTTGGTGGGTCAGATGTAGAAGTGCCAGATGTGGCAGTAAAAAGTCCAGATGTGGTACTGAGAGGGACAGATGTAGTACTTGGTGGGTCAGATGTAGAAGTGTCAGATGTGGCAGTAAAAGGGCCAGATGTGGTACTTGGTGGGTCAGATGTAGAATTGCCAGATGTGGTAGTAAAAGGGCCAGATGTGGTTCTGAGAGGGACAGATGTATAAGTGCCAGATGTGGCAGTGAAAAGTCCAGATGTGGTACTGAGAGGGACAGATGTGTTACTTGGTGGGTCAGATGTAGAAGTGCCAAATGTGGCAGTAAAAGGGCCAGATGTGGTACTTGGTGGGGCAGATGTAGATGTGGTCGTAAGAGAGCCAGAAGTGGTTCTGAGAGGGACAGATGTAGAAGTGCCAGATGTGGTAGTAAAAAGTCCAGATGTGGTAACGGGAGGGACAGATGTAGAAGTGCCAGATGTGGTAGTAAAAGGTCCTGATGTGGTTCTGAGAGGGGCAGATGTGGTACTGGGAGGGCCAGATGTGGTATTTGGTGGGTCAGATGTAGAAGTGCCAGATGTCGTAGTAAAAGATCCAGATGTGGTACTTGGAGGGACAGATGTAGTACTTGGTGGGTCAGATGTAGAATTGCCAGATGTGGTGGTAAAAGGGCCAGATGTGGTTCTGAGAGGGACAGATGTAGAAGTGCCAGATGTGGTACTGAGAGTGCCAGATGTAGTACTTGGTGGGGCAGATGTAGAAGTACCAAATGTGGTAGTAAGAGGGCCAGATGTGGTAGTAAAAGGGCCAGATGTAGTAGTGAGGGGAGTAGATGTGGTAGTAAAAGAACCAGATGTGGTAGTGAGAGGAGCAGATGTGGTAGTAAAAGGGCTAGAAGTGGTACTGAGATGGCCAGATGTGGTACTTGGTGGATCAGATGTAGAAGTGCCAGATGTGGTAGTAAAAGGTCCTGATGTGGTTCTGAGAGGGGCAGATGTGGTACTGGGAGGGCCAGATGTGGTACTTGGTGGATCAGATGTAGAAGTGCCAGATGTGGTAGTAAAAGGTCCTGATGTGGTTCTGAGAGGGGCAGATGTGGTACTGGGAGGGCCAGATGTGGTATTTGGTGGGTCAGATGTAGAAGTGCCAGATGTGGTAGTAAAAGGGCCAGATGTGGTTCTGAGAGGTACAGATGTGGTACTTGGTGGGTCAGATGTAGATGTGCCAGATGTGGTAGTTTGATTAGGAGACAAACTGAAAGGAAAAGTGGCATTTGAAAGGGTAGTGGTGGAGCTTGAAGGAACAGAATGACTAGTGTGAGATGTCATAGAGGTTAATGGGCTCTTTGTAGTTTTTGCAAGGTAAACAGTGGCTGGTGCCAAGGTAAGTTGAGGAATGGTGGAGTTTGGAGTTACAGTAAAGCCTGCTGGAGAGGTTGTGGCAGATGAAGGTATATTAATAACTCTTGCAGTGATTGGAGAGGGTTTGATAGAAGTACTTTCAGGAGTTTGTTGGGCACTAGTTGCCGAATGATGAGTAATGACTGTGAGGGAGGTAGATGTACTGGCAGTTTGAGATGTAGCAGTGACTGCTGAACCACCACCTCCTCCTGCACCAACACCTCCCAGCACACCAATACCTCCTGCACCACCACCACCTCCTCCTACACCAACACCTCCCACCACACCAATACCTCCTGCACCACCACCCCCTCCTCCTGCACCACCACCTCCTTGTATACCACCGCCTCCACCTGCACCACCACCCCCTCCACTTGCACCACCATCCCCTCCTCCTATACCACCACCTCCTCCTACACCACCATCTCCTCCTCCTACACCACCCCCTCCTCCTGCATCACCACCATCTCCTCCTATACCACCACCTCCTCGTATACCACCGCCTCCACCTGCACCACCACCACCTCCTCCTGCACCACCACCACCTCCTCCTGCACCAACACCTCCCGGCACACCAATAGCTCTCAGTACACCACTACCTATCTGTACAAAAATATCTCTTAGAGCACCAAGAATTCCCAGTAGAGTATCACCAACACCTCTCAGCGCATCAGTAAATCCTCCCTGATTTCCTCCTTGCCCTCTGTCCTTGTCATTTTCTGAATTGTTCTTTCAATTCTTTGTAGTTGTAGTTGTGGTTGTGGTAGTCGTAGTAGTGCTAACTGTTGTAGTGGAAGTAGCTGTTGTCGCAGTAGTAGTTTTGGTGGCTGTTGTAGGTACTGTAGTTGTTGGTGGAATGTTAGTAGTCTGGGGTTGAGTAGTTGTAGGAAAATTTGTGGTTGGATGAGTAGTAGCGGTAGATGGTAGGACAGATGTGGTCAGAGGAGGAGTGGTTGTTAGTGGACTAGTTATTTTTGTGTCTGTAGTTGTGGGTATAGTTGTGCTCAGAGTGGTAGTAGTAACAGTTGAGGGAGTACTTGTTGTAACACCATGGAGAGTTGTAGGTGTTAGAGGTGTGGTACTAGGAGTGGCAGATGTGGTACTGATCTGGGCAGATGTGGTAGTAAAATGGCCAGATGTGGTAAAGAGAGAGGCAGATGTAGAAGTGCCAGGTGTGCTACTGAGAGTGCTAGATGTAGTACTTGGTGGGGCAGATGTAGAAGTACCAAATGTGGTAGTAAGAGGGCCAGATGTAGTAGTGAGGGGAGTAGATGTGGTAGTAAAAGAACCAGATGTGGTAGTGAGAGGAGCAGATGCGGTAGTAAAAGGGCTAGAAGTGCTACTGAGATGGCCAGATGTGGTACTTGGTGGATCAGATGTAGAAGTGCCAGATGTGGTAGTAAAAGGTCCTGATGTGGTTCTGAGAGGGGCAGATGTGGTACTGGGAGGGCCAGATGTGGTATTTGGTGGGTCAGATGTAGAAGTGCCAGATGTAGTAGTAAAAGATCCAGATGTGGTACTTGGAGAGACAGATGTGGTACTTGGTGGGTCAGATGTAGAAGTGCCAGATGTGGCAGTAAAAGGGCCAGATGTGGTACTTGGTGGGTCAGATGTAGAATTGCCAGATGTGGTAGTAAAAGGGCCAGATGTGGTTCTGAGAGGGACAGATGTAGAAGTGCCAGATGTGGCAGTGAAAAGTCCAGATGTGGTACTGAGAGGGACAGATGTGGTACTTGGTGGGTCAGATGTAGAAGTGCCAGATGTGGCAGTAAAAGGGCCGGATGTGGTACTTGGTGGGGCAGATGTAGATGTGGTCTTAAGAGGGCCAGAAGTGGTTCTGAGAGGGACAGATGTAGAAGTGCCAGATGTGGTAGTAAAAAGTCCAGATGTGGTAATGGGAGGGACAGATGTAGAAGTGCCAGATGTGGAAGTGGGAGAGTCAGATGTTGAAATTGGGGAGGTAGAGGTGGTTGTGGGAGGGGCAGAAGTAGTTGAAATGGGTGGTGGGCACTCGCAGTTAGTGCTAAGATTTTGGTACAACCCAGTGACAGTTTTGTTCAGAGGGCACTGTGTTCCAGGAAACACTTCAAATACGGAGGGAAATGTGCTCAGTTGTCCTTGGAGTTCTTCCAGGGTCTTAGTCTGCAGATATTTGTTTTTAGATTCATCTGGAACGTTGTCACCCCAGTGGGCACTCGCTAGCCACTTGTCCACATTGCTATTGTAGCAGCAGAATGCTGACCAGAGCATGGAGGGAATATTTACCCTGTTTCTGAGGGTGTTGTTGGTGCTGGGTTGTGCTCCTATTACCACAAAGCTTTCAATAACATTGTTGTTGGTGCAGTATTTGTCCATAACACATTTGATGCACTTCTCCATTTTGTTCCAGCTTCCGTTGTTGAATTCGGCATGTTGTGGAACAATGTTGGTCAGGGTGAAGGTAGATATTTTATCAGTTTTATGAAATGCATAACAACTTGGAAATAAATGGCCCCTTTGAAAGACACTGTTGTTTCTATAATCACTGTTCCCAGCCTGATGGTTGTAGTTCTTGATTCTCCCAGCCCTCCCCATGTTCTTGCCTTTCTGTTCGTCCTCAAGCTGTAAGAGTTGGAAGGAAAGTTACTGATGCAGGCAGGGTAGCAGTGAAGTAGATTAAATGTTCAGTAACTAATTGGTTACACAAAGTGAAAATTATTTAATCTCTCAGCAACCTTATGCAATGTGACCATGAAACTGAGCAGGTTTCAAGGGTAAGCTTAATTTATTTTTGTAGATTCTGCTAATTTCCATTTTACAAAGCAAATATGGATTGACAACAGTTAAAAAAATGTGAGAGTATCAGCTTTCATCCAAACCTGGTCAGTGCAGGCATAAAGAAACATGCATTATGGGAAAATATTCTTGACAATGCCTCAACCCAAGATGCTGCAATATTATACAATATAGAGCACTTGCAAAACAGTCAATAAATGATAAACATGATCACTAAAAAAAGTAAAAGGTTATTATGATTATTGTTAATAGCAGTTACAGTTGCAGCACTTTGACAACCAAGTCAATTTGTCAAAGAGGACATATTCTGCATATTTCCAGGTCTATATCTCTGGAGTATCTTTGCATGATTTACAGTTCAATCACCTTATTTATCTTATACTGGCCCTTCATGCAGCCCCTCAGCCCAGCCTCTATCTGAAACAGGTCATTTTAGCTCCTGTCTCTTTAAGGCCCCCCTCCCAATGAGCCCACTCTGTTCTGATTAGTCACCTCTGGAGGCAAAGTACTTTTCAAATAATGTCAAAAAACCTGTGGAACAGCCTCAGCAACAGAGGCTATGCAAGTAGAGGTAAGTTTGCAAAGAAAGCATTTAGAGCAGGTTGAAGCCCAACTTTATAACAGTATATCAATGACAAAAACATTACAAAAAGCATAATATGTCCCCTTTTAAGCGCTGTACTTAGCCCTCTAGGCAGTTGTTAATTAATTCTGGACAGTATGATAGCAGACCAGCCAGATTTACAGTAGTACATAAATCTTTCTCCAGCTATGTAGTATTGCAGTATCATCACAGTTTATTTCAGCCTAAAATATATATATTTCAACTGGCTGATGACTATTTTACAAAATGTGACCAGTTAACACAAGTAAATATTTAAGTAGTTAACTAGCTAAGATAACTCATATTATTAGAAGGCTTGAGTATGTAGAAATTATCTGCACCTAAAAATACAATATTATGGTTGTGAAATCATTTTTTGTCAAAAAACACACCTGTGGCTCTATCTTCCAGGTCAGATGTCTGGGTCTCTTACTTCCATCATCCCCTCTGTACTTGCCAGCAGAAAACACTGGGATCTTGTTATTGGTGTCGTAGAGCGTCACAAACCTTTTTGTGTTTTCAAAAGTCTGGCAAATTAGTTTGTATCGGTTCTGGTTCAGGATGTTCCCGCCCTCCAAGATTCCTGGGACTTGTGGTGGAGTTCCCCCAAGGAAAAACTCTGAACAGTTTGACATGAACTTCACCACTTCAGTCGTTGTGGGAACGATGGACAGGAGGAGGAGGGCAGTAATGGGCAGGAAACACCAAGTCTTCCGTGACGTCATCATCAAACACTGTGTGTCATCAGGTCAGAAGAAGAACAAAAAGAATCATCAAACATTTTAATTACAGTAAGTTAGGCTGCAGTTACATCTGCAAAAGATAACTGTTACATGTCAAGTCAAAATAAATGATTCACTGGATTAAATCAGTGAATAGACTGAGCATATTTATATTTTGTAGTAACATATCTTTATTTATATGTATTGTAGCGAATGAGTTCAGGATTCATCCATAAGGGCTGCTATATTACAAACATATAACCATATAAACCTGAATCTGTGTAACAGCTGTTCTGTGTAGATGTGTAGCAGAACACAGAACATGAAATTACCGCTGCTGTGCCAAGTGCGTAAATGCGCACAACCTCTTTCACAGTTTGGAGACGCACTTATCGTTTCAGCTGCTGTGTGATGCTGCAGCCAACTGTGGGCATCAAACAGAACATCGGTACTGATATTTCGGCGAAATCCTGGATACATTCATTGACACCTGAACAACATTATTCTAAGATTCAGACTAATCTAACACGTTTCAGACATGCCTGAGTCACATTCATTTTGATGTCCTATTTTGATGGACATTTATGTCATAATGTCAAATATTAGATAAGAAAAAGAAGCAAAATACATGAAAGTTGGTTTGTGATTGTGGAGAGTTCTCTGTGTGCACATCTCTGCTAATTATAGACACTTAATTTGAGGCTTTTGTTCTCTCTGCAGTTTTCATTATGGACCAATATTTGTGCTGAAATGTGGAGGAAAGCCTGAAACACTAGAAACGGCTCCGCTCACTCAATCAGACCCCCAAAAAGGGCAAATTGCAATCAGCTGCAAAACTTTATGGGCGTGTTTGCGCCGGCATATCATTAGCGCAAAATCTTTTGTAAACAGGACCTTAAAACGGGGCAGATTGCACGTGCAAATGCTGCGCATTTCGCGGTGCTGTTAGCGGGCGCTGTCCATTCTTTGTAGATTTGGCTCTTAGTGCAGTAACTTTTCTTTCATAACTGAGTAAGCTCTCTGTTTGCTTAATATGTTACTGTTGTTGATACATCAGTTGAATTGACATTTTCTGTTCAGTGTAGTTATAGAATAGTTTCATGTAGGTGAATAGTGGTAAATTGCATAATGAGTATGATATTAATGCATCCTATTCCTACTTTATTATGTTGCATAAACCACGTCAGGTCACAGTCTAATACAGAGTGACTTGCATCATATGTGTGTGGTAATTAGTAAAGCACCAGTTGAGGATATCTTCTTCTTCTCCAGTTCTTACTGGACTGTCTGTGGTGATTGTACATTCATTTAAAATATTACAACTAGGGATTCTCATAAGTAAGAAGTCTTAAGCTAAACAACCAACACCTTCTCCGTCACACATTCCCTCAATTAAAAAAATACAAAACAAGTTGGGATAAAATCACTGTAATATAGTTGTATTTCCTACATTTTTGTGCTGTATTTCAGTATGAATAGTGAAACAACCTTGAAGTGTTCTATAAAAATATTCTCAGTGATTATCACTAAAGCCTTTGCCATTTTTATTGTACTTTGGGTTCCTGGTAGCTTTATACTTTGTTTTATAGTTGAGTCTGTGCTGGAAAAAAGGATACCATACCTGTTGGGTATGGACAATGTGAAAGGTGCTGAGCAAAGATACAAAAAGAAGGCACAGAAAGTCTGCAAAAATTAACCAGAATTGACTCGAGAGAAGACTTTCCTCTGTGACTTTAAATAGAACTGCAACGATTAGTTGATCAGTAGACAACTATTACTATACAGTTTATTTCTGTATCAAGATCATTTTAAGTTAGAAGCCATTTTAATATGAAGCAGCTGTGTGTCTTCACTACAATTACAAATACAAACATGAATAAAATGAAGCATTAACAGGTAAAAGGAAAAAGGAAAAAGCTTACCATGTCTTCAGGTTCACACAGCCATGGAAACAAGACTCCAAGTCTCCTGCAAATCTCAACTGAACCTAAGAAGGAAGTCTGAATCATACAGAATATATAAAGCATTATGTAAAAGTGGGTGTGCTCTTACCATCAGTGATATTGAGTTTACTCTTAATTGACCTTTATCAAGGTCAAAGCTACTTTACATAGCATTACTAAATGATACAAATAAAAAAAATTAAAAAGACAAAAAAAGTAGAAGAATAAATATGGCTTCGTTAAATTGTAGTCACAGAGGCCTCGTAGCACTGGATAGAAAATTAAACAGTTGAGGTGAGTTTTAAGGGACTTGAAGAGGAGAGAGAGATGTGGTGATGGAGAGAGTCAGCAAGATAGGACAGGGCCTATTTATGAACAGTGATTAGAAGGACTTTGAACTGAATTTGTTGCAGGACACGAAGCTGGTGGAGGTTATTTAAGAAAGGGATAAAGAAGAAGCAAGCCACAAACTTTTAAAGGACAAGTTTACAATTGTTCAAGTGTGTCTTAAAACAACAGTCAGGGGCCCAAAGGAACATCGAAACATGTTTTTCTTGCTGTAATCATTCCTCCTGTTCATACTGACCAATAGAAGATCCCTTCATAATGACCTTACAATGGAAGTGGTGGGGAACAAAATCCACAGTCCTCCTTCTGTGCAAAAATAAATGTAAAAGTTTATCTGAAGCTAATATGAAGCTTCAGCGTCCAAATGAGTGAAATCAAGTAGATATCTTTCAACGTTACAGTCATTTCAATGCCAAAGTCCCTCTTTTTATAGTATGAATTTCTGAAAAGCAGCTTTCACAGAAACTTGTTGTTCTTCTTTTTTCATGGTTTCCAGTTATTGAAGTCATGGGTTTAACAAGAACTCACCCTGTGTAGAAACAACAATCAAAACCAACTTTAAAGGATATGGCTGGTGATTTTCAGCAAATCACATCTTTGGATCCAAACCAACAATGAACTGATCTACTAACAAGTATTGTGTGTTTATCCAAAGCCTGATATATCTTATTCCTTTGTGCTGTAGACCTTGTTGTTGTCCAAAAACTATTAACTACTAACTATACACACACAATACTTGTAAGTAGATCAGTTCATTGTTGGTTTGGATCCAAACATGAGATTTGTTGACAATAAGAAAAACATGAAAATCGCCAGACATTTCCTTTAAATTCACAAACTTTTGCCTAAAACATTAACACAACTGCATTATGACAGTTCTTTAGCATTTTAATGTCACAGTTGAGACTAAAGGCCCAAATGCACTAAGCAATAATTGACATTTGATGCTCTTATGGCGCACTGCAAGCATCAGATTTGAAATTCCAACCACAGAACCAACACAGGTTTTTCATTTTTCTATTAACAGCTGCATTAGTTGGATGTAATGAATAAATGAAAAGGAGAAATGCAGAGGAAGACAATCAAACTGAAATTGGAGTGTCTGTTTCCACAATAAATCACCTGTTGACTGTTTGATATTTATTTATTTGGGCCTTTGCAATCCTTCTGAGAATAACTAAACCACTAAAGCAGAAAATTATGCTGACGTTGCATTGAGTCTCAGGAAAAATTGACTGGTTTCACCATTTTAGAGAAATGAAACTGCAGTATATGAAGAGTTGCAGTAGGTTCCTCTATAACACCAAGGGTTAGTGGTCAGGGTGAGCACCATCTGTTTTGCTTGTTAAAAATTGTATTGCAAGAAGTTTTAGGACTAAACAACAACTATTTGACTGAACATTTTATAAACTACTGAACTGTTCCATCCAATATTGGTGGTAATATCAATCATGTTTGTGATTTATGCAAAATAAATAAAGTTTTTGAAGAAGAGAGATGGGGGTTAGGGCACAGTGAAATTCAGATGTGTGTCCTCACTAATTAGCCGATGCTAGAGGCCTGGTGACATGGGGAATACTTGCAGTGCTAATTGGTGAATAACTAGTTGTCAAGCTAATACCTTACACATTAGTCACTATGTGACTTCTACTAGCTTCTGAGAATATGCAAAGTAAACTCCAGGAACACGCTTCATTTTTTTTTCAGAGAGACTGAAGAAACATTGAATGAGAGATTGCATTTGTGTTTTTGTCATGTGGAGGGCATATGAACAATATATTGCTTACTGTTGTGTGATGATTGTCTGGCACCACAGAAATATAAAATGAAATATTCCCGATTGAGCCGTCACAATGCAACAGGACCTCAAGGAAAGGAAAATAAATTTATTTTTTAAATTCTGTTGTATTTTTACAACCTCCACAAGGTTTTGGCCATCATCCCAATTAGTTATAGAAAAAAACCTGACAAAACATTAGAGTGCCAAATGTGGATTCATCCGCCACTGAAAATAGTCCCCAACAAATTCACTATGTCCTCCTGTTTAAGTAACGTTTGTTAAATATTACCCTGCCCAGCTTTTTCAAGGGATTGCTGAGCCTTTTTTTAAAAACTGAAACTATATATTTGTGAGCTGTTTTTTTAAAGGCATCCCCCCTCCTAGAATATGAGAATTATAGTCTCTTGCTGTGTTAAAACAGTTTTAAAACTTGTAGGCTGCATTTTGATTAAAAACCAAGTCATCAAAATCATTCCGTTCAAGAAGAAGAGGGTAGTAAAACTGTAAACTGAAGGAAAAAGCATTTATGCATTAGTTAAAGTCCAACGTTATTCAATTTACAAACAAAGAAAAGCTGAAATCCTCACATTTTTAAGAATCTAAGGGAACGTTTGACATTTCTGACTGATAAATGACTCAAATAATTTATCAGTTGTAAAAATAGTTATTGATTAATTTACAGATTGACTACTCGATTAATGAACAAGGACAAAATGCATTCAACACATTTGTTAGGCCTCAAGGATACACCACAAGTTAAAATGTAATATATGAAGAAAAAAACTACACTGCTCCATGAACAATAATGAGTAACATAGTGAATATCTGACTTTTTTTAGTCTAAATCAGAGCCTGCAAACACACAGGGCGTACAGGAAGTTGTAAGTGTAAGCAAAGCTTCATGGTTTGACGTCGACAGTGCAGGTCCCCTTTATGTCTCTGAAAAGGTGGCAGTCAAAGTCGGCCACCACAGTCTTCAGTCCGGCCTTGTAGGGAATCGTTCTGATCTGAAGCTTCAGTGTCGCATTTGGCGGCAACTCTCTGATGTTGCTGATAAACACAGATACACAATCGTATCAACTAATGGTCTTATTGCATCTAATTTTGACAGCAGTGCTAATTTTAAAGATCAGGTATCATGGCCTTTTTTGACTCATTTTTATAAATTCTAAGTCTTTTTTAAACAAAAGTTGATGATATTTCTCTAAAAGCATCTTTCCTTACAGCTCAGATTCCCCTCTGTCCTCTCTCAGGCTGTTGCCAAAACTACATTGTTAATGACAACCTACTCTGATTGGCTGGAGGAGTGGCGCCCACCTTTACTCCCAGTTGTTCCTTTATGCCGTATCTGTACCTGGAGTAATGTCTGCAGCTGCACAGTATATAATGATCTATGAAGCAGAGTCTGACCCTGAATGAAGGGAAGAACCTGCTGTTGCACAGTTGAGACTTCAACAGGGTGTTTCAGAACAATAAGATCGTGTCTAAGTTTCCTCACAAAGCAAAAGTCATTTTTTAAAAACATAGCTGGAGGTCGCTAGCTTAGTTTTAGTACACTTCCAGTGTCCTGTTTTGCTTGTCATCCAGCTGAAATGCAAACTCTGACTACAGAAGTTACGGCAGTTATGGTCTTGTGCTAAAGCTTCCTCCAGATTTGATTTGACTTTCTGGTGTGATGTATTTTTTTAACTAATAGACTGGCTATTTCTCTCTGCCTCCAGTCTTTATGCTAAGCTAAGCTAATTGCCTCCTGGCTCTAGCCCCATTCTTAATGTACATACATGAGATTGATATCAAGCAAAAATAAACTTCCCCAGATACTGAACTGTTTCTTTAAATGCAGTGAGTCATACAATAGGAAACTGATTCATCTGAGTGGAAGATGAGCTGCTGCCAAAACAACAACTTCACAGCCAACAATTGAGAAAGAGAAATAATTTTAATTATATTAATAAATTGTATGACACCTCTAAGAGGATCTAGATAGTACCATATACTGTAGATACAAACCTGGTAACTGCATACTAACCTTTCTATGCAGTTTGATTTGAACAGGCCATGTCCAATGACGCTCAGAGAGCAGTTTCTGAGCGTCTCATTGCGTGGGTTTATAAATTCCAACTCCATAACCATTGTACGGTCCAGAAGGGCCTGACCCAAAACCTATAACACACACAGATAGCACAGCATTTACATACTTCACATGGCCTGGCCTGGATAAACAAACACACCTGTACATAGCCACAGTATTTTAAGTTGAAAGCTGGAGGACAGGTGCTAAACTAGTGACAATTAGGTTTTTTTTAGCCATGCTAAAGGAATGTTGGTCTGTTGACTGGTCCCTAGTGAAATATCTCAAAAACAATTGGATGGAACTGTAGATTGTAGATTCAGTTTTCTCCACGTTGTGATTTTTAGCTTCCACCCGCCTTTAACAACACAATCAAGGACTTGTAAACTCAGTGATTAGGCATTTCTTGCCGAAATTCACCATGGGGGTCGTATTTAACTTCTGTCCACAGTCTTGTACCTTTGGCTTTTTGTCCAAGTTGTTCATCTTTTGTTCTGATTATTCAACCAGGAGAGTTTCCTGCTGATCCAAGGCGTAGAAGATCTCAAACTGTGAGTAACGTAACATTGTCTTTAGGAAAAAAGTAACGGCATTATTACTGCGGGAACCAAGGGCGCCAAAATAGCTCCTCTGACCTCAACTGGTTTATGACCAAATAATATCCTCATCAGCCTCTGCAATAGGCAGTTGTTTTTAGTGCTAATTAGCAGTGGTTAGCTATAAGGTGGTGAATGTGGTAGACATTATACCTGCTTAAATGCTCTTCTGCACTTTGTTTTCTCTGTAGCACAGTGGCGGAAGAAGTATTCAGATCAGTTACTTCAGTAAAAATAAAAATATGGCAATGTTAAAATATTCCGTTACAAGTAAAGGTCCTGCATGAAAAAATCCTACTACAGTCAAAATACATAAGTATTATGAGCTTGATGTAGTTAAAGTATTGCAGTAAAAGTAGTGGTTTGGTCCCTCTGACTGATATATTA
Source organism: Thunnus albacares (assembly GCF_914725855.1). Classification (NCBI taxonomy): domain Eukaryota; kingdom Metazoa; phylum Chordata; class Actinopteri; order Scombriformes; family Scombridae; genus Thunnus; species Thunnus albacares. The sequence continues at coordinate 4,123,434 of NC_058127.1, read as the reverse complement.
TTATATATGACATCATTAGATTATTAATAGTGAAGCATCAGTGTTAGAGCAGCATGTTACTGTTGTAGCTGCTGGAGGTGGAGCTAGTTTCAACTACTTTATATACAGTTAGCTAGTTTAGTCCAGTGGTTCCCAACCTAGGGGTCGGGCCCCTCCAAAGGGTCAGCAGATAAATCTATAGTGGAGTAGAAAGAACAATATTTCCCTCTGAAATGTAGTGGAGTGGAAGTATAAAGTAGCATCACATGGAAATACTCAAGTTCAAGTATCTCAAAATTGTACTTAAGTACAGTACTTGAGTACTTAGTTACTTTCCACCACTGCTGTAGCAGCACATAAAAAATTGACTGACAGAACCAGTTACAGTGTCTGGCTGGCAGTGTCCTGTTATCAGTTGAAGTTATCACCTTGAGTGTACTGTCACTTCCTTGGATGCTCAATCAAACACTTTCTTGCAGTTTTACATAATCAACAACAAAGGATTTATCTGTCTGTCAATAATCTACTGACCTTCATAGAGATGAGAGGGTCCCGCGGGACGAGGCTGATCTCGGTCTCATAGATGTCATCCTGCTTATTTTTGTCAATGGCCACGGCCGAAACCTCTATACTGTCGCAGCTGAGCAAGTTTTTACCGTAGACCGAGAACGGGATCTGGATAGGTAGGGTCACATCTGGAGAGGAAGGAAAGTGAAAGGTCACCATGCATTCAGGGTGTTGATACGTGTGGCAAACAAACAGGGCAATAGTTATGATTTCATTTTAGATTCTGTATCGTGACTTGAGGCGGAGTTTAAACTTGCATTGTAATAAAAGTTATTCATTTTTCTAAGGGCATTTTGTGGGTCTGTTTTCAAACTTTTTTTACAGAATCAAAATTTTCCACATCTAATTATGTTTTACTGTCACATGTGGTCTTTAAAACTTGAAAATGGGTCATAATGGATTCAGCACATTTATAACTTCTTTTGTACACAGCAGTTGCAGTTTTGGGCTTCAAATACATGTAACGGTTCTATAATTAACTTACATTTACATCAAATTCCACTATTTAGCCAAAGTAGAGAATAATGTAGACCTTTTCCAGGCAGCAGCACCTTCTCATGCTCTATGTTCTGGATGTTGCATGCTGGAATGCCGTTGTACCGCATGGTCTTGGCATTGATATGGATCAGCATTGTCCTGATGATGTGATCTTTGCTGTGCAACCTCAGCTTCAGCTTGATGTCCTGACCTTTCATCGCCTTGGTCTCCTGGTGTTAAATAAAAAAGGTAAGAAATGTTGTCCACCACTTTAGCTTAAACTTAAATATCTCAGCTATTATTGGATGGATTGCCAAGACATTTTTTACCAATATTCATTGCAGATGATGTATCCTTCAAACTCATGTTGAATCATTATGTAAAAATGTCACTTTGTCAAATAATTACCTGCAAAATTAATGAAATTCTGTCTATATTTAGTGCAAATTAGCAAATTTTAACATGCTAACATCCTAAATATGGTCCACACAGTAAACATTATACTTGCTAAATGTCAGCATCTGCGAGCATGTTAGCATGCTAACGTTAACATTTAGTCCAAAGCACAGCTATGTACGGTTATGTACGGTTTAAATCTTTTATTCGACATTAGGGGCTATCTGTTCGACAATTTCAATAAGACAGAGAAATTCGACTCTATGCTGTGGAAAAAAACTGTCTTAGTTTGACATTTGACCCTACTTTGTACTCACTTGAAAAACCTGTTTGGACATGAGTTATAAATCTAAAGGAATACCTCAAAGCTGAAGAGGTTTATTATAGCACACTGAACTACTGCATGTTCACACAATATTATAAAGTTGTGCCTCTCAGCATCTTGAGTTTTACCTCTTTGATCTTCATCTCCACTTTCAGCGGCTCCACTGGTCTGTGACACTCTTGATCATCTTCTGAGTTCAAGCTGTTTGCATGCTTGAAGACTTTCCTCTCCTTTGAACTGCCTGTTAAAATAACCACCATTCAATTAAGTTAGGGCTGAGAATCACGTGATTAAAAAACACCAAATAAATATTCTCGTAAAGACACAATGAAGCCCATAGAAAATGCTGATATTGTTGGGTAGCTGCTAGGGTGTTACTAGAACGTTGTGACAGTGTTCTGGGGGGTTGTTACAGTGTTAGTAGTTGGTTGCCAACTCGCTATTTGGATGTTACTTTTCCGTTGCTAGAGATGAAGACAGGGAGTTAGAAATAGTGGTTATAGTGTTTTTGCCGGTTGCTAAGGTGTTGCTATTGGCACAGGTACTGTTGGCTCCTTGTAATGTTGGTGATCTGGGAATTTCAGCCTTTAGTAATGTGGCAATTGGTTATCTTTGGTTAGAACATCAACTAAATGCACCATTTTGCCCTGCAAAACCAGAAAACATCTAAAAAATAACTAATTTGTGTTCCCAGTTTAATAATGTGCTCTCAATTAAATAAATTGTGCTTAAACATATTTTACAGGATAATGGACTTTTTTGCTGTTTCGCCACAAATAAAGTAAAACGTGCACACAAACTATTAAATTGTGAGCAAAAATTTGTATTCTTTGCAAATACACATATTAGCACGCAGTCTTGACCTTCTCTGTGTTTGTAGCTGTTTGTGATATCATTCCTCATATTGGAGCCCACAGCTTTTGTAGAGATGTTTTGACCCACTGTCGTGGTGTCAGACTGAATTTTCCTCCTGGAACCATCAGCGCTGACCTGAGAACAGGAGCATAAAATCAGAACAGAAATCCGGGGTTGTTTTGTGTGAGAAGAGGGTAAAAAACTGTTTACAACTATTTTTATATACACAGCACTTATTTGTTCTTACCTCAATTAGATCAACAAATGTTGGTCTCAAAATTGGTCTCATTTTGAGATTTTTGTCCCAAAATCTCAAAATTTAATCAGTAAATGTTGTTCTCCATTTCCAACAGAAAATAATTATAGCAAGGAAAATGGTAGTAAGAAGGAACTGTGACATGAATTAAGAATTGGGTAGTCTTCTCTTTGATAGTGTTCAATAAACCAGTAGATTGTGTAAAATGTGACATAGGAGGGAAATTTTGAGGAACCCTGTAGAGATATTAAATATCGGTGCTGACCATCCACTTTACAATGTCTGCGTTGACCTCAGCGAAGACAAATGGCACATCATACTTCAAGTTAGTGTCCCCCTTGAGGATGGCAATGACTGGGGTTGGACCACAGCAATACTCCCCTGAGACAAGAAAAACAAAGTTTGACTAAAGTTCGCCTTTTTTGTATATTTTAATAATTTGTCTGTAAACCAAACAGACAACTTGAATTTAAAAAAAAACTGAGCCTATGATTGAACCCTGTGAAACACTTTTTGTACTTTTACAAAACTTTGTCTTAGTTTAAAAATTTCACCTTCACTTTTTTCCTGTGGTGTGGGATCCAAGACCTGCCAGCCGTCGTAGCTGTTATCTTTCTGGAGGTCTGGCCGTTTCATCCATCCCTCCACCCACACATGGAAGTTCCTGCATGACATACAGAAGATGTGTTTCCCAAACCTCAGGATTCTCAAGGGTCGGACCTAATGGTGTTTTCCTGTGGCTAGAGTTGTCTGGTTGATTGCTAGGGTGTTTCTAGGTGGTTCCTGTGATGTTGTCAGGGTTTTTTTAATTGCTAGGGCATTAATCTGTGATTGGTAGGGTACTTGAGATGGTTAATAGTGTGTTTAAAATATTGATGATTGATTAATCATTTTTTAAGCAAAAATGCCAAATATTTTCTGTTTTCAGTCTCTCAAATGCCAAGCTTTTTTATTTTCTCTGCTTCATGTCAATGTAAACTGAGTAAAGTTTGGTTTTGGACTGGTGGTCAGATAAAACAAGATATCTGAAGATGTCATCTTGGACTGTGAGAAATTATAACAGACATTTCTCACTATTATCTGTCATTTTATAGGCCCAATGATAAATCGAAAATATAATCTGCAGATTAATCAACAATGAAAATAATCATTTGTTGCAGTCCTAATTACAAAGACCAAAAAGGGGATCTTAATTATTTTATGCCCTAACCCAAATAAATGGGAGGAAAATAGATGAAGAGGCCATATAGTGTATTGACGGGTTTAATACTGATTCAAAAAAAATCACAACCATTTTAGTAGAGGACTGGGCCTGCTTTCCAAAAAGCATCTTGTTAGAATATTAAATTTGCCTTTTTGTCTGAATGCTTGTCTTACCAGATACTTTCTTTTGCCTTATTGCCTTGCCGTCCATACAAGTCGTAGAACACATCTATAGTGAGACTCTTGTTACTGTCATGAGCTGACTTGAAGTTTGTGACAACTCGACACGGGATACCAAGAAACCGCATCACTGCAATCATAAACGCATTTCAACATGCAGGTACAAATACATATGTAAACAAGTTAATGATCAATTCAGTCTGCAAATAATAATCTTATGTACATGAACAAGACAACATGTACTGTACCTGAACACATTATGCCAGCAAACACCCAGCACTGTCCATACTTGACGGGATGGCAATTTTTTTTATACCACTGCTGAAGGATGTCAACGCTGCCCATCCACTGTGTGGGTCTTACTCCATCACTATAGTCATCATGCCAGCGTCCCTCTAACACACCTCGGTCACCATTACAGTTGATCTGGAATTAGAGAAGCTCTAAATGTTGTGGTCTGCCATTTGAACTATTAGTGCTTTGTATATTGGTTAAAGAGGACATTTCCAGCTCCATATTTTTATTCTAGGGCTCTACTTGAATACCTTTGCATGATTTACAGTTGAGATCACCTTATTTATCTTATACCGGCCCTTTATGCAGCCCCTCAGTTCAACCTCTGTCTGAAACAGGCAGTTTTAGCTCCTGTCTCTTTAAGGCCCCCGGTCTTAAAGAGGCAGAACTTTGGGGCTGCATAAAGGACCAGTAGAAGATAAATAGTTTTTAACTGTAAATCATACAAAGATATTCCAGTAGAGCCCCAGAATATAAATATAGACCTGGAAAGGTGTAATTTAACATAGACATTATAACAGTATATAAATGACAGAAAATCACAGAAAGCATGTTATGTCCCCGTAAAGACGTGGAACTGTATAAGAAGTACTCAAATTTTTTACTTACTTTAAATAAAATTATAAATGCCACAATTGAAGAATGCTTTATTACAAGTAAATACTGCATTTGAAACGTAAAATTGAGTTAACACACATTTTTATTATTTTTGATTAATTAATTAGTTAGCCACTGGGAAAAACATATTTCATCTAGAAAGCTGTCTGGCTGCTGTCAAAAGGCATTCTGGGAAAATGAACAACAGCTCTCATCTTGAAATAACTCTGGTCCTACCATGGCGCTGACCACACGGCTCACATAGATGGGGTTACAGCGAGCAGAGACATCATCAGCTGGATCTCTCAAGTATTTTGGGTTGATGTCCAACATCGTGAGACAAATGTCCACCATTTCCTCCTCAAACTGAGTAGAAAGAAACATTAGAACTACTTAGAACTACCAATTGACCAGCATACCATCCAAACTATTCACAAAAATGATTCATATGCCTGTTTTCTGATTCACCATTGATGTGGTAACGTTTAGTCACAACTTAGTTAGGAAATGATCATGGTCATAGTTAGGAGAAAACAACGTTGACTTTTTGTAGGCACAGTAGACAGAAAATGAACAGCTGTTTCCTGTGTCCAAATCTTTTGTGGCGCTAATAACATCATGCTACATAATTTTACCTGTGCTGAAGCAATGCAGGATATGCGGGGTAGTCATAAGGCAAATTTAATCACTCTAATGCACACCTGTCCAAAGTCCCAGGCCACATGGCTGATGTCATGTGCCGTTCCTACGAAGATGACTCCCTGTTCGTTCATCACATATTCTTGTCTTTCCCTCTCATCAGGAAGGTACACCCAGTCATCTACAAGCAAAAACACACACAAGTGTAATGCTAACATCTGTAAACCAGCACAGAAAACACACAGAGGCTCCTCTTAAATGTCTCCCTCTATTCTTTCCATCTCTTTTAATTTCTTCATACTATTTATTTACATTAATTTGGATCAAAACTTTAAACATATATATTGTGCATCCAGAGCAGAAGCCAAAATGCAGAAGTTATGTTTTTGTGCAGTGGAAGTGCTTCAGTAATGGAAAGTCTTAGTCACAGATTTTTTCAGTTTTTTATCAGGGCTGCAATAAGGCTACCTACATGGGCACCAGGGGTTGAAGAGCACCACCAGGGTCCCCAGAGCGGTTGTTTCTTTCTCCGTCTTTGCAGACAGTGAGTACCTCCCAACAGGAGCGTCAGCTGGCGGGGTCAGGGACAGGGTCACAATGCCCCTCTGCAACTTGGCCCTCCTGTCAATACGACCGCTCCATATCGCCTTGACATCACTGAAGTACATGTGGGAGGGGTTCCCGAACACAGACCGGGTACCTTGTATTAGAGATGGAGCAGGACCTGAGGTTGGGATGGGTGGGGTTAGAGGAGAGGTGGATGAATGAGATCATGTAGGTAGTTTAGAAAAGGCATGTCATGTTTTTCTTTCTTGCATCATCATTACCCAACTGTTTGCAGATATTTTGGCACTTACGTTATTTTGGGACATCAAAATGTTCTGCACCCAATGTAATCACAATGACATTTTGCAGACACTCAATAAATAATGACATTTTGGTGCATTTAACAATCAAATCACATATGATAGTGGAATAAAAAGATATCTAAAACTAGAATTTGTCATTGTTTTTATATTCATTAAATTACTCTTCTAATTTTTAAAATGGCAAGTTTTGCACCAAAAGCATCACTGTAACCACATTTTTGGGGTTAAGATACAAAGACCTTTATTGTCATCTCACCACAGTTACATTTCTAGTTTTCAGTTCAATGCTACATATGATGACATGACATTTCATTTCCCAGGGCTTTGATGCTTTTTCCTTGTCAAAACCTGTTGCCTACATTACTCACAATGCAACTTGACTGCCAACAGTTCAGTCTGAGATTCAGCTGTGTTATGTTAGTAGCGGCTAATGTAGCCTGAAGCTGCTAACCTTTCACTTCCAAGCTTGTAGTCTTCAGCCCCAAGCGACGCTGACTCAGGTTACATCACTTGAGGTAATTTATCACCTGGAAACACACTTTGATGTGGAAAATCTGTGGAGTTCCCCTTTAATTACAGTCTTTAAAAAGTCTATAAAACTATGTACTTTTATTTGAAAGAATGCAGATATAAATGGCTCAGGAGCACCATCATCTAGTTTGATGGAAAGCCAATTTAAAAATTAGTTTTATAATTCATATTTGCCAGCTAACTATGCCAATTCTTCTAAATAATTTGACATTATGACAGAACGGCAACGCAGGTAAATCATCGTTAAAATAGCTGCAAACCACTGTAACAGTGTGACAGTTTAGTAATTTACCCGTCTCCACAGTGAAGACCAGCGTATCGTACACCTCAAATGGTTGCATCATTTCCAGGGTCAGGAGGAAGGACTGGCCCCGCCTCACAATCAGCTGCTTTGTTGATATTTCAATGGTGCGATGGGCAACGTTGTTTGTCTGGCAGTGGAAGTCCACATTCTTGATCACTGCAACAGAAAACGACATTGACAGTTACAGAGAGACAGCTGAAATAACCCTTGAAAGTATTGGTCTGTCATATATGGCAGGTTTGCAAGGGAGTAAAGGCTGTCTTAAATGACACATTTAGAACAAATAATAATCCTGCTTTTCATAAAATCAGTGATATAACAAAAAAAGTTAGAAATGCTGTGTAAATTGCTGTATTTTAAATGCACTAACCCTTCTTAAAAGCATGTTTTCCTCACTACAGAGGTGATACTTAATGTTAGATAATGTTTTACCATTTTTACCACAAAGACTACCAACCCTTACTGTCTTATCTTTGATTGATGTTCAACTCTTGTCTTTTTAGGAGAATATTTATTAACTTGAGCGGAAATGATCTCCTTTCAGGTTGTAAAACTTTCTTTAGATAAAACTGTAGTAGTGCTGTTAGTACCAGTAGTCATTTTTATGATCTTTATCAGTCCCGTCTGTCCTGTTCTGTCTGTCTACATAATCGGTAATCATCTCTGATAGGATGGATAAGAGTGAAGAATTTCTCTCCTAGACGTTACTTTCACATCTGAAAACCTTAAGATGCTGCTTCTGTGATTTGCATGAGTGTGAGAGGTGAAAACAGTTGCTAAAAATTTCAACTTTTGGAGGTGAACTTACTGGACTTTTTTAAAATTAAAAGACAAAATAAAACAAAAGAACTAAATAGCTGAACCTCCTTAATGTTTGTTGAACTTTTAATCTAAAATGAATCTAAAGGAAAAAAATAGTAAAAAAGACTTGTTTTACATGGTTATTATCACTGTAGTAAAAATATTACGTATTTTTTGCAATAATTATTACATAATTATACATATTTAATACACATTTTATTTTATTACTACTAAGCATAGTGTTGACGATGATATTGACAATTCTCTGCAAAGTACTTAAGACATGCCACTCTGAAAATTAAATTAACGGTTCTTTATTTAATTAAGTTTTGTAAATTAAAGCGGGAGAGAAAATGAAACACATTAGTAAATAAAAATCAAATTTTAAAAATATTTCAAATGAAATTCCAAATCAATAGTTAATCATTAATTCATCAATGATTAATTATGTTTTTTTATGAAACGTAGCTTTTGTTTGGAGTTTTTCAGTTGCATTTTTTAAATCTAATATTTTTTTAAAGCAGGTTTTCTACATATATTACTTAACTTATTGATTATGATATAATTATTTTCTTGACACACTTAAGCTTCCATATTTGTGACTCCACATCATACTCCTTATTGTTACTTCATAACAATAAGGAGTAAATTACAGCTGAAACATTTATGTTTAAACTCTCAACTTAGAATAATCAATCGTTTCCTCTAGACAGCAATTAGTTAGTATTTTTGATCAATTATAAAAAACAATAATATTGTATATTATTGTATGTATATATGTATGTATATATATATATATATATATATATATATATATATATATATATATATATATATATATATATATATATATATATATATATAATTACATATTATATATATATATACACAATAATATTACATATTACATACACTGCACTTAATTAATACTCACTCTTTGCTGTCCTGTTAGCTGTTCTTTCTGTACCTGTGAGAAGCAAAGTCTGCACTCAGTTCAGCACTGAAAACAGTGAGTGTGCAACCAGGCAGCGTCCAGCATTTATAGACACGAAGATATGGCTTCTTTACTTCCTTATTATGATAAAATTCCAGTTAAAACAGGTTCTTTGAACGTAAAACAATGAGGGATCATTCTAGACTGTAATCCAATCAAGTATCAGTTAATTAAAGAGGCTGTATGATTTGTGAGGTGAAGCTTTTTATGTTTTGTTTTGTTTTGTTCAGTTTTTTTGTTTTTCAGAAAGTGACAGTTTTCTAGGAAGTTTGAATGTCCATTTCATTGTGTCTATTCAAAGTGAAACCTGAGATACAAATCAAAGTCATGAAGCACAACAAGATTTTGTCGCATGAACTGTTTTGGCAGCAAATACCATCAAACTCATGGATCACTGACAAGCACGCACAGTATTTACTCATGAACCCACAGAACTATGTAACAGAACAGTGTGATTACCCTCCCAATAAAAATTACAGATGCTTTTCAGATGAAGATTTGAAACAATGGATAATATAACAAGCTTTTAAAATACAACACATTGTTAAAGATGAAACCAGTGGTTTCCAACCTTTTTGGCTTTTGACATCTTATGAAAAGCAGTCGGGGTCACATTTCAGATGTCTATGAGTTGTTAACAGCTCCACCAAATAGCGATTTTTCCCTCTAAACTTCTCACATGGTTTTGTAATGGATAACCAATACCACCTGCTGATGTGGATAATCTTAGGGAACTGGATTCGGCCTGGCTTCTATAATCACCAGCTGTCGTTGAACCACTACAAATGAACCTATTTAGTTAGGAATCCTAACAACCAGGGTCACAACAAAGTGTATTGGTGCAATTAGGTGTTGGAGGTTGGAAAGTAGTCAAAGATGACCTTCTAACAGGTAACACGATTGTTATTTCAAGGAGACTGGGCTGGAATTCTTCAGCACTGAGTGTGTAAAATAAGGCCTAGCTGTCAAAACAACATACAAAATATGTGTGAACATGACAATGGTTATAGTTGTGAGAAGAGGATGCAGGGTGGAAGGTGAGTTGTTACTGTCTGTGGTGGATGGTGGGCACTTGCAGTCAGTGTTAAGATTTGGGTAAAACTCAGTGACAGTTGTGTGGATTGTGTTCCAGGAAACACTTCAAATACGGAGGTCGATGTGCTCAGTCATCCTTTGAGTTCTGTCAGGGTCTTAGTCTGCAGATATTTGTTTTCAGATTCATCTGGAACATTGTTGCCCCAGTGTGCACTCACTTGACACTTGCTCTCACTGCTTATGTCGCAGCAGAACGCTGACCAGAGCATGGAGGGAATATTTACCCTGTTGTTGAGGAAGTGGTCGGTGCTGGGTTGTACTCCTGTTACCACAAATATAGTTTCATTTGCAAAGTGCCCATTTTTACACAAGGGACAGATTATGTCAATCTTTGCTGTCTGAAAAAAATCAACTTGTAGTTATAGAAATTTACAGATTTCAAGATTTTTTATTCTGGGATTCAACAGGGGAGTTTATGCTGTTAACCAGCAAAAAATGTCAAAGACAGCATTTATTCACAAATCTAACATTTCAGATTTTGGGTGTCCTGTTATGATATGCAGCTCCTCATATGACTATCAATAGAAACCATTTCTGTAAAACTCTGGCTACTGCAGGAGTAATGGTACCTGACATGCTTCAGTTGGAGTAAATACCAGTCTTCAGGAGGCATAACTTACGAAGTAATGACAGACACACAGAGCTTTTGTAGACAGAAATGTTTTATTTAGTTTTATTATTTGCTATTGCATTTTGCATAAGAATAAAGAACAGTTCACTCTGTGAAACAAGGATGTACTAAAAGCTTTCAGTCTGCTGTTATGAAAGGCACAAGGCCTAAGAAACAATCCAGCTCCTGTTTATGTCACTTGTCATTTTGTTCCTTAAGTAGCATCACAGCGATAGAAAAGAAATTAAGATATAGAGCCTTCAGGTTACACATCTCCACCAATAGTTGTGCTTTCGACAGGTACTTCATGCCTCTGTGTCTGCTCAGGAGTCATCAGATTGTCATGGCACAGACAGATGGGTGGGCGACGTTACACTGGAGATCATCCCAGCAGCTTTTACCTGTAAGTACCAAAAATGCAGGAGTCAATCAACACTACACAAACCAAAAGCTGAGATTGTCTAGGCCATGATCACATCACTGTATAAAATACACAACACAAATAATCTATCTGGGGGCAATGGGCTCATTCTGCATTACGACCTAATACACAGGTACAGATATTTTATCTGAATGAATGCGTCAATTGTTGCATTATTAAGTTACTAAACAAAATGAAGAACATTTGTTCAGCTGAGATTACATGATGGTTCTTATTTATTCATCTTGAGCCATGGAGTTCAGAAGACTGAACTTCCACATCAACAGTTCAGGAGTTGTTGAAAAGATAGCCCAAAGGTTTATAAGGTCTCCTGCTAACAAAAAAAACAACAATGGAGTGATATTTTGGAACTGAAAAATGAATTGCTGACTGTTAAGGTGAGACCCTCCCCCCGCCCCCCCCAAAAAAGAGTTATTTGCACCATGTATCATTTGCCATTTAAACCATAAATTCCATTTATGAATATTTTCTGCACCACTCATATCGTATGCTCATTTCCCTATGGCAAATTTGGGATTTTTGATTTGGGCTATATAAATTAAATGACTTGAAATTATGTGCCATGAATTACCTCTAAAAACCACTAGTAAACAGTGCTGAGCATTTAGGTTATTAGGCTCTCCACTGCACCAATACTTTAAGTTGAAAGGGGTACCATCGCTCCAGAACCAAAGACCCTCCTACAGGATAGAATACAATACAATAAATATATAGATAAATTCAAAAAAAGTAAGCAATATCAGACCTCGTGTAATGTTACATGATATACCTCTTGGCAATCAGAGCCACCAATCCATGCGTAGTCATTCCGATGAACGTGATTCCATATTATCTTCTGAACAGCATGATAGTCATGCCTGCTGTGTACCGATGCAAGGTTTGCACCCATGGACAGACAGTTTTTCTACAGTGGAGAAAAACAGAGAACAGAGTATCATTCTGTATTCCCCTTTCAAATCTTTCTTCAAACAATATCCTCAATATAAAATAAAAACACAGGACTCTCTCAAATGCTATAACAATACTATAAGTTTATTTTGTGATCACCTGCTTTAAAGAGGACCTATCATGCTCATTTCAGCTCTAAATTTTTATTTTTGGACTCCACTAGATTAGCTCTGCATGATTCAAAGTTCAAAAAACCCTTATTTATCTCATACTGGCCATTTATGCAGCCCCTCAATATACAGTTTCTCTTACGCTCTGTTTTAGCTCCTGTCTCTTTAAGGCCCGCCTCCCAATAAGCCCACTCTGTTCTGATTGGCCAGCTTTACGTATCAGAGTTGTGTAACTTTACCATCATTGCAAACCAAACATTTCCTGCTTTACTGCTTCAAATTAAAAGCTTTTAAGTGACTAACTAATGGGAAACTTTTATTGTGAAGAATTTACAGGAAGTAAAAACGTGTTCCTCACTAACTAAACCGGTCGAAACAACAACATATGGAGCTATTTGGAGCTATTTGCTCAACAGATCAGTTAGAAATGATGCAGGGAGGAAGAGTACAAGCAGAAACAGCCACAGTGAGATGTTGAGCTGTAGACAACCAGCACACCTCCAACAGGTAAACTATTTATTTTACTTTGCTGTGCTGTGTAATGGCGTCGTGGCTTGGCGTAGCTACTCTCGTAGTGAAGCAGCAAACTCGCGCGCTGTGCACGTAGCAGATGTCCATATAAAGAAATCCATCACGAACTGATGTCAGCTCAGGCCAAAAGTAGAAAAAACCGTTGGAAACTTAGTGTTCAGAGCAGTCTGAAGCTGTTGCTTTTTGCTCACAGGATTACTGCTACATATGTTTACCTCGTTATTTGACACATCGGCCACTTTTAACATGAATATCTGACATTGTGACATTTTATATATGTCTGAAAATAAGGAAAAGCATAATACCTCCCCTTTAATTATTTCAACTTTGTTTATGAGAAATAATCTTTTGTCCATCATTTTGGGAGACTAAAAATATAACAACATCCATGAGCCTCAACTGCTGTTGCCATGGAGAAAAAGCCAGTCAGGGGTGAGAATCAGAGCAGTAATGAATTTAAAACCATTTGTTGTTGAAGTTGTAAACAAAACATGGCGCCACAGTTACTGAATTCACTCAAAAGTGACCTAGAAATGAAAACTGAGCCAATTTTCCCAACACTTTAATCCTTAGCTTCCACCTGCTGTTAGAGGCACACGTGACTAAATTTTAGGCTCTGTGATTGGTGCACCTTGGGAGTCGTATTAGTTTCGACCACAAAGTTTTGTACCTTTGATTTGATTTTTTTTCATCAGAGCACCAGATATTATCTAATGCAGTTGTTCAACTTTTCTAGTAATGATTCAACTGGAAGAGTTTCATATCGATCCAATCCGTAGTAATGTTCAAACTGGTAGTCACCTAACAATTTGATAGAGCTGCCCAGAAAAAATAATAACATAAGTAATGAGACAACACTTAAGTTAGAAGAGAAAGTTACCAACTGTGCAAGTCAAAACAAACAGAATAAACAAAGAAAATGTTGAAGTGTTCTTCAGTGAATACAAATCATCCCGATTACCTCAGCTTTAGCCCAGCTCAAGGCTCGAGAAACGTGGAGGAAACAGCGGCCGTGGTAATAACTCCAGCCAGGGGGACATAATATTGACCTCTTGTCAACACGATGCTCCTCTAAACACAAATGGTGGAGAAAAGTTGGTCATGTTGACTTTCCAGACAGTGTAATCCTTACATTCTGACAGTAGCTACCCTACAACATGTTAAATTTAACCCAGAAAATCCCCTATGAACAAAAATGTTTTCATGTTAGGAAAAGTCGTAAGTGTTTGTGGTGTGTTTATGGTTCTCAAATCCAAACATGTCAAATTCGACCTGTAAGGATTAATATTAATCTGAATAAATAAATGTATTCACCTTCTTGAATTTTTGCCACTGCCTCATGCTCTTTCTCTGCTTCTTGAAGAGTTGGACAGTTAAACATGTCAGTTAGAGGTTATTATTATTATTTTCATTATTATTTATTGAGGTCTAAAGACAAAAACACACAAATTCAGTCAGATACTCACCAGCAGCTCCAGCCAGAGCCATCATGGAACAAACGAGTACAGACACAGTCAGCAACTTCATGATGGAGATGATGCAGATATGACGCTTTCCTTCAATAAGTATAGAGACAGACATGTTAGTGATATTTAAAGCAGATAAACTGTGGTGAATGATGAGAGAGAACCAAATAGAAGAAAAGAGTGTGAAAAGAGAGAAGCAAAGCAAACCTTTTTTTGGAAAAATGTATTTGTCCCCGTCCTGACCAACACCAACATGTGTGAAAAAGTATTTACCACCGTAGTTACTAAATCCACTAATCTAGGAAACATTGATATTTGGGTTCAGCAGGACTAAACACAGCCAGGCCTGATTACTGCCATCACTGTTCAATCTACATATCAATTAAATAGGTATATTTAAGTAATGTGTAGATGTTTCATAGATAATAGATAGTATTATGTGTTTGCTCTGGTTACCTTTGTTTTATGTTAAATTCTGTTTGAAGGTCTGAAACAATTTAGTATGAAATATAGCCTAAACATACAAATACAAGAAATCAGAAGAGGCAAATACTTTCACTGTGATTTCTATGGAGAGCCCTTTAATTCATAACCCTACCCAAACCGTATACCACCTATCCAGTCATCCTGTGCTGCCACTTAAAGCGAGTTTGGCTTTAAACATAAACATGGCACTGATATGTAATATATTTATTGATGCCTCTAAAGCCTTTGACTGTATAAACCATGAAAAACTATTTAATAAATTATATGAAAGAGGAGTTCCTGGATTTCAAGCTAGAGTCCTGGTTTTCTAGTACGCCCATCAGACGATGCAAATTAGATGGGGAAATTCTGTATCTGCTCCATGTGAATAATGGAGTTCGACAAAGCAGTATTCTGTCTCTTTTTTTAACATCTATATGGATGATCTGTCAGTGCAGTTGAAAAGATGTGGAACAGGATGTATAGTTGGCAAATCTATCATTAAACACCTCATGTACGCAGACGATTTGGTGATTTTCTGTCCATGTAGTGCTGGTCTTCAACAGCTATTGAGGGTATGCTCACAATATGATAATTGAGTGTAATATGAGTGATATGAGTAATTTTATGATAGTCCGAAGTAGGGAAGACAGAAAATTAGTATTTTCTGATTTCTTCCTGCCTGGCATTGCCCTTAAAAAGTGTAAGGAGGCTAAATATTTGGGCCATTGCATAACTAATGATTTATCAGATGATAGGGACATTTACAGACAGTGTTGAAAGATGTACACACAAGCAAACATGTTGGCTTGTAAATTTAGTATGTGTTCAGTGACTGTGAAGATCTCTCTTTTTAAAGCTTTTTGTATCCCACTATATACGGCCCATCTGTGGTGATGTTACTGCTGCTTAAAGCTCCAAGAAACTGCAGCGCAAACTAAATGTTTGTTAATGTTGGTGTACCTACCTGCTCTGATGTAATACGAAATCTTATATGTACATGCAGGTTATCCGATTCTCTTAACAGTATTATTTCAGCTTTGACCAACCCTGAACTGAGTTCCATCAGGTTCTCATCTAGAATGTGAAACCATTGGCGTTTTAGCCTAAATGCAAATTCCTAATCATTATGGAATGCCTGAAGTGGTTTCTGTCCTACAGATAACCGATGCCGGTGTGGATAAGGCACCGACAGACGGCTGTCCTCTACCTCTGACCTAGCTATCGAACATAGTCCCCATAATCTACACGCAAGACCAACCCAGCCTTGCTAGGGAAAAAAATTCAGCCTGGCTTCTATAATCACCAGCTGTCATTGAACCATTACCAACGGGCCTATGTTTTCAGGAATTCCTTACAGCCGGGGTTACAACAAAGTGTTGCAGTGCAAATAGGTGTTGGAGGTTCGAAAGTACTCCAAGATGATCTTCTAACAGGTCGTCTCTGAAGGAGTCCCACTCTGACTGTCGAGGGCATTGCCTGGTTTTATAGGGCGGCTTTGATGCCCTGGTCCGAACAGTTTAGCCAATTAAACATTATTTAACCATAGCCTAATTATACCTCTATCACATGTGCAGCAGGTTGATCTCAATCATTAAATCCAAACCTTTCCAATTCTGTTATTCAATAAACATTGTAAGTTTATCTTTAGCAAAATTCATTATATTTTGTAATCTAAATAAATTTAAAACTCATGTCAGCTATATCCCAAGAGGGTGTTCTTCTTACCTTAAGGAGATACCAGAAGACTTCAGAGATGAGCACAAGTCAGGAACTTGGAGTGTATAGAAATACAAACCAGTTTGATTTGGTTTTCACTAAATACTTGATATAAGACCCAAAAAGTAAAATACAAAACTTGAGTCAAAAGTTAAAGATGAAAAAAGCAAACTGACAAAAGGCCTCACGTGACGACCCAAAAACAGCCTCAAAAAGCCTCTCAGTCACTCTTAGCTTTCTTTTTATATCCAAATATCCTCCTCTTCTTTACATTCTTACATCCATATATGGTCTATCATTAGGACATCTGCCAGTTACATGCTGATGTTATATGACTTAACACAAAATAGTGACATTTTCCTTAACTGTCACTTACAACATACCCCGTGGAACATTGTTTTTTATGTTTGAGGTTAAAATTTCGGTATATCTGCTAGGTGCAGAAAACCGCAGCTTCTCTTTTGGCCTCAGGTTGTCTAATGGTTGTCTATGTATTTGTTGTTTGTGTTTGTTTAGTCACTCTTGACAGTTTAGATCTTGTCAGATATTGTACAAATTGTGCAGGTTCTGCACAAATGGTGTAAGACATTTGACTGTTTTCTTTATCACCAATTAAAACTGAATAATTTAGTTAGAAATAGGCTTGAGTGGATTTGTCTCCAGTTTCATTTCAATAAATGTTCAAATGATCCAATATTTCACTAAAAATCAAAGATCAAAGAAAACGTCCAAAACCTGAAAACAGATTTGTGTATCAGAACTTTGTTTTTTCTTCTTTCCTCTCCCATTAATCATCTCACCACCCCTCAGATTTATCTGCTGACCCTTTAGAGGGGCCTGACCCCTAGGTTGGAAACCAGTGGACTAAACTAGCTAACTGTATATAAAGTAATAATACTTTAAGTACATCAAGCTCATAATACTTATGTACTTTTACTGTAGTAGGATTTTTCATGCAGGACTTGTACTTGTAATGGAGTATTTTTATGTTGCTGTATTGGTAATTTTATTCAAGTAAAGGACCTGAATACTTCCTATAAGTTCTTTATCAGATGAAATGAGACAAGAATTAGATGATATGTGATCAGATGACCTCGGATGTCGCCATAAAGATGAAGCACACAGGTAACGTCAGCTGAGATAAGGAGGAATGTCATTAATATATATATGTGATCATTTATTTGATAAGTCTGCCTCTTCATCTGCATGCTTTAAAGTGGTAGCATCACTCAATAAAAACAATAATAGAGCATAATAAGAGCACACATTGTTTCCTCTGACAGCACAGTCATGAGATTTTCTCCAGCAAGACAGAAGAGGATGTGAAATATCTGCAGATGATAAAGTTACTGCTCAGACAGTGAATGCACATGAGACGCAATGTTGTTTTTAATGTATTCATTATTTCAGTCTATATGTACTGATATTCTATATGTAAATTAATTATTTAATAACACGTTATGATGCAAATGTCACGTAATTTATAGGAATAATTTAGCTAACTCGTGTCAAAATAGCAGTACACTTTCTACTCCACTTTTTTCTCACAGAAACAGACTCTCCTCCTCTCCCTGTAATATTACCCATGATGCAAGTTAAAATGTGAAAAATGAAAAGAAAATCATTCCGATGAATGATGAAAGTTGTTTTATACTTCCTTTATTATTCAGAAGTGAACGCAAATAAAACATTTTTTACTAGATTGGTAATCAGAAAACAAATAAAATCTAAACTTGGGAGTGATGTTACATTCGAGTTGGTTGATATTTGTCTTGGTATAAAACTGAGGTGATGTAATATCTAAAGCTGCAATGATTGGTCAATTAATTGATTAGTTGTCAACTATTAAATTAATCGCTATTGTTGATAATCAGTTAATCATTTGGAGTCATTTCTAAGAAAAAAAAGTCAAAATTCTCTGATTCCAGCTTCTCAAATGTGAATATTTTCTTCAATCCTCTATGGCAGTAAACTGAATATCTTTGTGTTGTGGACAAAACAAGACATTTGAATACGTCATCTTGGGCTCTGGGAAACAGTGATCAACATGTTTCACCATTTTCTGACAATTTTAGACCAAACAACTAGTCAATTAATCGAGAAAATAAGTCAAAAGTTAAAGATGAAAAAAGCGAACTGACAAAAGGCCTCACGTGACGACCCAAAAACAGCCTCAAAAAGCCTCTCAGTCACTCTTAGCTTAGGCATGGGGAGTCAGGAATATTATGTATTATGTATATTTCTTACAGATTTTTGAGCTATTGGTAGTTTGCTTATCATTATTTTTAACTATATTTAACATAGTTTAATATACTATACCTCTCATGTGCTTTAAATTTTAATATGTATATTGCAGAATAACCACACATCATCTGCCAGTTCACCTGGTTCTAAATAAACATCCTGGATTTAACTTCAACATCTCTGGCTGAGTTCTTACTGGACACAGTAGCAGCAGGCCAGTTTCTAGTTAATCAGTTCAAGTACTATTTTTCAGTACCAATTTTTTTTTTAAAATGTATTTTAGGTTTAATTAACTTGAAATTATAAAACATACATATTTAAGTAAAGTTAAGGACAAAATTAGTTAATTCCACTAAATCTCTGAATGATATTTTACAGTGTAGATGTTGATCTGACTGTGATACCCATAATAATTGTTCCATTTAAAATAGAATTACAAACCAGCTTGTTTCATGCTTGCGTCTTTAATTTGCACAATATGAGACAGAACAGTTCACTCTCCAGAGTCAGAAAAAGCATTCTTTTCATAACATATTCAGTTTGGCACAAGACCTAAAAGACAATCCAGCTCCCATTTGTGTCACTTGTTGCTTCCTTCCTTAAGTAGCTTTACAGTGATAGCAAGATAGAAATAAAGATGAAAAATGATTTATAAAGCTGTTAGGTTATATATGAGACTGATGATAAAATGACAGATTAACTTGTGACAATAAACACAAACACATATCCACTAATGTTTGTGCTTTTCACAGGTATTTCATGCCTCTCTTATCTGCTCAGGAATCATCAGATTTTCTTGGCACAGACAGATGACCGGCGAGAATTACACTGTACATCATCCCAGCATTTGTTACCTGCAATTATTAAAAACACAGGACGTCAGCATGATTGTCAATCATATCATGTAATATTTTGATGCAGATGTAGATTAGATTATCATTTCTTAAAGGGGAACTCAGCTGATTTTCCACATCAAAGTCTGTTTCCAGGTTGATGAAAAAAGTCATATAAGCCTTTTGTGGCTCCAGACGGAGCTGTGTGACATCTGATAAATTGTCTGTTGGGGCTGAATACTACAAGTGTGGGGGTGTGGAGTTAGAAAGAAGTGAGGTTACCAGACCCGTGTAGCTGCTCCTCATCTCTGCTGGAGGCTAGCAGCTCCAGGCTACATTAGATTAACTACTAGGATAACACACCTGAAAGGTATAATATGTAACTTTTCTGCATTAAAATGTCTAAAAATGACTAGACCTATGTTATATATTTTGTTAAGTTGTGTACATATGTAATCCCAAATGTTTCCAACAATATTCAAACCCAGACAAATCCGTAATTTTAATCAATGTAATGGTCTGTTTCATTTGGTCACCTGTTAATGATGTAATTTCCCCTTTGTGCATGTGTTAGCATTGCGGTTGCCCACAAGAAACTGAAAGTCATAAATTGACTTTTTACTCAGTTTTAAGCCACATTTTAATGATACACTTTTTAGATCTTGGTTGTTTTTAACTATAGCTTTTAACCGGATGAAGGATTTTAATCATTGGACGTCTGGATCTTAAGTTATCAGAGAAACAAGCTGAGCCTATAGAGCCTATGGACACACAGGTTTTCCAGCAACATCATCAATGAAATGTCCATGCAGGCACATTTTTAGTTTTTCATGAAGTCACCTTGTTTTTGTTATGCGTCCTTTCTTATCTACACCACTTACATAATTACATAATTCTACATAATTACATAATTCTCTCATGCAAAGTAATGTATTTTATGGTTTACCTCCGTAGTTCATCTGAATACAGTCCTGGTTCCAGTTGTTATTAGGCTCTCCTCTGCACCAGTATGAGTAGGCGAAACGTGTGCCATCACTCCAGAGCCAAACACCCTCCTAGAAGATCGAATAGAAGACAATTGATGCATATAAATAAAGATAATCTAAATGTCAACACCACTCTAAATACCAAAAGGTTTGATATTCTTATTACAAGGTCTATTTACTTGATATCAAGTAACTTGAAGTCAAGAATGAACTTTCAAGCTCATAAGACATCTTTTGTTATTATACGTGACATACCTCTTGGCTGTCAGAGCCTCCAATCCATGTCTTAGGAGACCTATGAGTTCTATCTGATATTATCCTTTTAATCTGGTTGTACTCCCGAGTTCCATGAATCGATGCAAGGTGTGCACCCTTGGACTGGCAGTTTCTCTACAGTGGAGATAAACAGAGAACAGAGTAGAGATGTGAATAGGAAGGTGCTGCTAATCTTTCTTTAAACAATATCCTCAATATCACTGAACACAGAAACACAGGACTCTACTGGTGTTATAACAATATGATAGGTCTATGTTGTGACCACCAGCTTCAATTATTTCAACTCTGTTACTGAGAAATCATGTTTTGTGTCTCATTTTGGTGGACAGCTATAGATATGACAATACCCATGAGCCTCAGCTGCTGTTGCTATGGAGAAGAAGCCAGTCAGAAGTGAGAATCACTGCGTTAATAAATTTAAAACCCTTTGTTGTCGAAGTTGCAAACAAAAAGTGATGCCATAGTTGCAGAATTCACTCAAAAGTGATCCAGAAATAAAAACTGAGCTGATTTACACTGCAGATTGTAGTTTTTTACCTTGGATTTTCTTTCTTTTTTTTTTTTAAATCAAAGTACCAGATATTATCTAATGCAGCTGTTCATCTTGTCTACTGATGATTCAACTGGAAGAGTCTAATCTTTAGAAATGTTCCAACTGTTAGTCACCTAACATTGTCTATGGGGAGAATGAAGTGGGTGCACCCAAAATACTTTGCAACTTGATAAAGCTGCCCAGAAAAAATAATAACATGAGTAATAAGAGAACACTAAAGTTAGATGAGGAAGTTACCAAGTGTGCAAGTCAAAGAAAATGTTGAAGTGTTCTTCAGTGAATACAAATCGTCTCGATTACCTCAGCTTGAGCCCAGGTCAAGGTTCGAGGAACGAAGAGGAAACAGCGGCCGTTGTACTTAGTCCAGTGGTAGGGACAAGATGTTGACCTCTTGACAATACGATGCTCCTCTGAACACAAATGGTGGAGAAAAGTGGGTCACATTGACTTTCCAGACAGTGTGATGCACTTAAACCCTTACATTCTGACAGTAGCTATCCTACAACATGTTTGAATAGTGATTTTAGAATTTTTGAATAAACATGGATCAAATTTAACCCAGAAAATCATCTATGTACAGAAATATGTATCAGCTGCATAAAAAATATTTCCAATTTTGTATATTCAGGGTCATGTCAAGAAAAACATTTCTGGCTAAAAGAAAGATGTTTGTGGTGTTTTTAATGCTCTCAAATGTAAACATGGGTCAAATTTGATCTGTAAGTGTTCATTCAGCTAATATTAATCTGAATAAATAAATGTATTCACCTTCTTGAATTATTGCCTCTGTCTCCTTGTCTTTCTCTGCTTCTTGAAGAGCGGGACAGTTAAACATGTCAGTTAGAGGTTATTATTAATATTATTATTATTATTTATTGAGGTCTAAAGACAAAAACACACAAATTCAGTCAGATACTCACCAGCAGCTCCAGCCAGAGCCATCATGGAACAAATGAGTACAGACACGGTCAGCAACTTCATGGTGGAGATGATGCAGACCTTATATGATGCTTTCCTTCAATAAGTATAGAGACAGACATGTTAGTGATATTTAAAGCAGATAAACTTTAGTGAATGATGAGAGAGAACCAAATAGAAGAAAAGAGTGTGAAGAGAGAGAAGCAAAGCAAACCTGCTTTTGGAAAAAAGTATTTGTCCCTGCTCTGACCAACACCAACATGGCTTCTAAGTCACTCTTAGCTTTCTTTTTATATCCAAATATCCTCCTCTTCTTCACATTCTTACATCCATATATGGTCTATCATTAGGACATCTGCCAGTTACATGCTGATGTTATATGACTTAACACAAAACAGTGACATTTTCTTGAACTGTCACTTACAACATACCCCGTGGGAACATTGTTTTTTATGTTTGAGGTTAAAATTTCAGTATATCTGCTAGGTGCAGACAACCACAGCTTCTCTTTTGGCCTGAGGTTGTCTTATGGTTGTCTATGTATTTGTTGTTTGTTTGTGTTTGTTTAGTCACTCTTGACAGTTTAGATCTTGTCAGATATTGTACAAATTGTGCAGGTTCTGCACAAATGGTGTAAGACATTTGACTGTTTTCTTTATCACCAATTAAAACTGAATAATGAACTAGCTAACTGTATATAAAGTAATAATACTTTAAGTACATCAAGCTCATAATACTTATGTACTTTTACTGTAGTAGGATTTTTCATGCAGGACTGGTAATTTTACTCAAGTAAAGGACCTGAATACTTCCTCTAAGTTCTTTATCAGATGAAATGAGACAAGAATTACATGATATGTGATCAGATGACCTCGGATGTCGCCATAAAGATGAAGCACACAGGTAACGTCAGCTGAGATAAGGAGGAATGTCATTAATATATATGTGATCATTTATTTGATAAGTCTGCCTCTTCATCTGCACGCTTTAAAGTGGTAGCATCACTCAATAAAAACAATAATAGAGCATAATAAGAGCACACATTGTTTCCTCTGACAGCACAGTTATGAGATTTTCTCCAGCAAGACAGAAGAGGATGTGAAATATCTGCAGATGATAAAGTTACTGCTCAGACAGTCAATCAATCAATCAATCAATCAATCAATCTTTATTTATATAGCGCCATATCACAACAGAAGTCATCTCAAGGCACTTTTCACATAGAGCAGGTCAAGACCGTACTCTTTAATTTACAGAGACCCAACAATTCCCCCATGAGCAAGCACTTGGCGACAGCGGTAAGGAAAAACTCCCCTTTAACGGGTAGAAACCTCAAGCAGACCCCGGCTCTTGGTGGGCGGCCATCTGCTTTGACCGGTTGGGTTGAGAGAGAGAAAGAGAGAGGGAAAGGGGGAGGGGGGACAGAAGAAAAACAATGACAACAACAAACAACAACAAGCACAAGCAGCAACAGCCAGGGAAGGATGCCATCAGCACTGTGAAGGACCGCGAAGGTTCGGCCCGGGAGTCAGGTTTTTCTGTGAGATGAGAAAGCACAAAAAACTCCGGGGAAGAAGCAAAGTTAGTGACATGCATTGATGTTACATGAATGCATACAGATGGAGAGGAGGAGGAGGAGAGAGGAGCTCAGTGCATCATGGGAAGTCCCCCAGCAGTCTAGGCCTATAGCAGCATAACTAAGGGCTGATCCAAGGCGAGCCTGGTCGGCCCTAACTATAAGCTTTATCAAAAAGGAAAGTTTTAAGCCTACTCTTAAACATAGAGAGGGTGTCTGCACCCCGGACTGAATCCGGTAGATGGTTCCATAGAAGAGGAGCCTGATAGCTGAAGGCTCTGCCTCCCATTCTACTTTTAAAGACTGTAGGGACCACCAGTAAGCCTGCATACTGGGAGCGCAGTGTTCTAGTGGGATAATACGGTATTATGAGCTCTTCAAGATATGATGGTGCCTGACCATTAAGGGCTTTGTAAGTTAGGAGAAGGATTTTAAATTCTATTCTAGATTTTACAGGAAGCCAATGTAGTGAAGCTAAAATGGGAGAAATGTGGTCTCTTTTTCTAGTTTTAGTCAATACACGTGCAGCTGCATTCTGGACCAGCTGGAGAGTCTTTAGAGACTTGTTAGGGCAGCCTGATAATAAGGAATTGCAATAATCCAGCCTAGAAGTAACAAATGCGTGAACTAGTTTTTCTGCATCGTTTAGGGACAGGATGTGCCTGATTTTTGTGATATTACGTAAGTGAAAAAAGGCAGTCCTTGAAATTTGATTTATGTGGGAGTTAAAGGACATATCCTGATCAAAGATAACTCCCAGATTCCTTACGGTGGTGCTGGAGGCCAGGGTAATGCCATCCAGAGCAGCTTTATCATTAGATAATGTGTTTCTAAGGTGTTTAGGGCCAAGCACAATAACTTCAGTTTTATCTGAATTTAGTAGTAGAAAATTGCAGGTCATCCAGGTCTTTATGTCGTTAAGGCATGTTTGGAGTTTGTTTAACTGATTGGGTTCATCTGGCTTCACTGATAAATATAATTGGGTATCATCTGCGTAACAATGAAAATTTATGGAGTGTTTCCTGATAATATTACCTAAAGGAAGCATATACCAGGTGAATAGTATCGGTCCAAGTACAGAACCTTGTGGAACTCCGTGTCTAACTTTTGCCTTCACGGAGGATTCATCATTAACGTGTACAAACTGAAATCGGTCTGATAAATAGGACTTAAACCAGCTTAATGCAGTTCCTTTAATGCCAATTAAATGTTCCAGTCTCTGCAAAAGGATTTGATGGTCAATTGTGTCAAATTCAGCACTAAGATCTAACAGGACAAGTATAGAGACAAATCCTTTGTCTGATGCAGTTAGGAGGTCATTTGTGACTTTCACCAGTGCTGTTTCTGTGCTATGATGTGCTCTAAATCCTGACTGAAAATCCTCAAATAAACTATTGTTATGTAGAAAGTCACATAACTGATTAGAGACTGCTTTCTCAAGGATCTTGGATAGAAATGGAAGGTTAGATATAGGTCTATAATTGGCTAAAACACCTGAATCAAGAGTAGGCTTCTTAAGAAGAGGTTTAATTACAGCTACTTTAAAGGACTGTGGTACATAGCCTGTTACTAAAGACAGATTGATCATATCTAGTAAAGAAGTGCTCACTAAGGGTAAGGCTTCCTTAAGCAGCCTAGTTGGGATGGGATCTAAGAGACAGGTTGATGGTTTAGCTGAACAAATCATTGAAGTTAGTTCAGACAAGTCTACTGGAGAAAAACAGTCCAAATATATGTCAGGATTTACTGCCGTTACCAAGGTTCCTGTGTTTGGGGAGAGAACGGTGCCTGTTGAGGGCAGGAGGTGGTTAATTTTGTCTCTAATAGTTAGAATTTTATCATTAAAGAAGCTCATAAAGTCGTTACTACTGAGAGCTATAGGAACACATGGATCAGTAGAGTTATGACTCTTTGTCAGCCTGGCCAAAGTGCTGAAAAGGAACCTAGGGCAGTTTTTATTCTCTTCTATTAATGCTGAGTAATAGGCGGCTCTGGCATTACAGAGGGCCTTCCTATATGTTTTAAGACTATCTTGCCAGACTAAGCGAGAATCTTCTACTTTGGTGGAACACCAAATCCTTTCCAATTTTCGCGATGTTTGCTTTAATTTGCGGGTTTGGGAGTTATACCATGGAGCTAACCTCTTACGTTTTATTATCTTCTTTTTTAAGGGGGCTATGGAGTCGAGTATTTGTCTTAGTGAGCCTGCAGCACTATCAATAAGATTATCAATTTGGGAGGGACTAAAGTTAACATAAGAGTCCTCTGTAGTATTGAGACATGGCAGTGAATTCAGTATTGACGGAATTGCTTCCTTAAATTTATCTACAACACTATCAGAGAGACATCTTTTGAGGACATTTTTGTCTAATGGTGTATAATCCAGTAATAGGAATTCAAAAGTTATTAAAAAATGATCTGATAAAATAGGATTTTGTGGAAAAATTATTAAATGTTCAATTTCAATCCCATAAGTCAGAACAAGGTCTAGGGTGTGGTTAAGACGGTGAGTGGGATTATTTACACACTGAGAGAAGCCAATTGAGTCTAATAATGAGATAAATGCAGTGCTGAGACTGTCATTATCAACGTCCACATGAATATTAAAATCACCTACTATAATTACTTTATCTGTACTAAGGACTAAATACGACAAAAACTCTGAGAATTCAGATAGGAATTCAGAGTACGGGCCAGGAGGACGATACACTATAACAAATAGAACTGGCTGTAAAGTTTTCCAGGTTGGCAGAGAGAGACTAAGAACAAGGCTTTCGAATGAGTTATAATTAAATTTAGGTCTAGGGTTGATGATTAGGCTTGAGTTGAAAATGGCTGCAACTCCTCCTCCTCGGCCAGTGTCTCGAGGAATATGAGTATTAATATGACTGGGGGGAGTGGATTCATTAAGGCTGACATATTCTTCATGACACAGCCAGGTTTCAGTGAGACAAAAAAAATCAATACGATGATCTGAAATTAAATCGTTTACTAAAACTGCTTTAGATGAAAGAGATCTAATGTTCAAGAGTCCACATTTAATTATCTTATTTTGTTGTACTATTGCAGTAGTGGTTTTAATTTTTACTAGATTTTCATGAATGACTCTTCTTTTATTTTCTTTTCTTTTATTTAATTGATTTATGTGGTCGGGGGACAGACACAGTCTCTATGTGGTTTTGGGTGGGTAACTGCTCTAATGGAAGCGCAGAGAAGCGTGTAGGACTGCAGCTCTGCCTCCTGGTCTCAACTCTGGTCTCAGTGAATGCACATGAGACGCAATGTATGTTTTTAATGTATTCATTATTTCAGTCTATATGTACTGATATTCTATATGTAAATTAATTATTTAATAACACGTTATGATGCAAATGTCACGTAATGTATGGGAATAATTTAGCTAACTCGTGTCAAAATAGCAGTACACTTTCTACTCCACTTTTTTCTCACAGAAACAGACTCTCCTACTCTCCCTGTAATATTACCCATGATGCAAGTTAAAATGTGAAAAATGAAAAGAAAATCATTCTGATGAATGATGAAAGTTGTTTTATGCTTCCTTTATTAATCAGAAGTGAACACAAATAAAACATTTTTTAATAGATTGGTAATCAGAAAACAAATAAAATCTAAACTTGGGAGTGATATTACATTCGAGTTGGTTGATATTTGTCTTGGTATAAAACTGAGGTGATGTAGTATCTAAAGCTGCAACGATTAGTCAATTAATCGATTAGTTGTCAACTATTAAATTAATCGCTATTGTTGATAATCAGTTAATCATTTGGAGTCATTTCTAAGAAAAAAAAGTCAAAATTCTCTGATTCCAGCTTCTCAAATGTGAATATTTTCTTCAATCCTCTATGGCAGTAAACTGAATATCTTTGTGTTGTGGACAAAACAAGACATTTGAATACGTCATCTTGGGCTCTGGGAAACAGTGATCAACATGTTTCACCATTTTCTGACAATTTTAGACCAAACAACTAATCAATTAATCGAGAAAATAAGTCAAAAGTTAAAGATGAAAAAAGCGAACTGACAAAAGGCCTCACGTGACGACCCAAAAACAGCCTCAAAAAGCTTCTCAGTCACTCTTAGCTTTCTTTTTATATGCAAATATGGTCCTCTTCTTCACATTCTTACATCCATATATGGTCTATCATTAGGACATCTGCCAGTTACATGTTGATGTTATATGACTTAACACAAAACAGTGACATTTTCTTGAACTGTCACTTACAACATACCCCGTGGGAACATTGTTTTTCATGTCTGAGGTTAAAATTTCGGTATATCTGCTAGGTGCAGAAAACCACAGCTTCTCTTTTGGCCTGAGGTTGTCTAATGGTTGTCTATGTATTTGTTGTTTGTAGTAGGATTTTTCATGCAGGACTTGTACTTGTAATGGAGTATTTTTATGTTGCTGTATTGGTAATTTTACTCAAGTAAAGGACCTGAATACTTCTTCTAAGAGGAGGAGGAATGTCATTAATATATATGTGATCATTTATTTGATAAGTCTGCCTCTTCATCTGCACGCTTTAAAGTGGTAGCATCACTCAATAAAAACAATAATAGAGCATAATAAGAGCACACATTGTTTCCTCTGACAGCACAGTCATGAGATTTTCTCCAGCAAGACAGAAGAGGATGTGAAATATCTGCAGATGATAAAGTTACTGCTCAGACAGTGAATGCACATGAGACGCAATGTTGTTTTTAATGTATTCATTATTTCAGTCTATATGTACTGATATTCTATATGTAAATTAATTATTTAATAACACGTTATGATGCAAATGTCACGTAATTTATAGGAATGATTTAGCTAACTCGTGTCAAAATAGCAGTACACTTTCTACTCCACTTTTTTCTCACAGAAACAGACTCTCCTCCTCTCCCTGTAATATTACCCATGATGCAAGTTAAAATGTGAAAAATGAAAAGAAAATCATTCTGATGAATGATGAAAGTTGTTTTATGCTTCCTTTATTAATCAGAAGTGAACGCAAATAAAACATTTTTTAATAGATTGGTAATCAGAAAACAAATAAAATCTAAACTTGGGAGTGATATTACATTCGAGTTGGCTGATATTTGTCTTGGTATAAAACTGAGGTGATGTAGTATCTAAAGCTGCAATGATTGGTCAATTAATCGATTAGTTATCAACTATTAAATTAATCGCTATTTTTGATAATCAGTTAATCATTTGGAGTCATTTCTAAGAAAAAAAAGTCAAAATTCTCTGATTCCAGCTTCTCAAATGTGAATATTTTCTTCAATCCTCTATGGCAGTAAACTGAATATCTTTGTGTTGTGGACAAAACAAGACATTTGAATACATCATCTTGGGCTCTGGGAAACAGTGATCAACATGTTTCACCATTTTCTGACAATTTTAGACCAAACAACTAATCAATTAATCGAGAAAATAATCGACAGATTAATTGAAAATGAAAATAACCATTAGTTGCAGCTCAGTATCAGATCAGCAGATTTCCAATAAAGGATGTTTCAGTTTCAGAAAAACCTCCTCACGCCTCTGAACAGCAATGAGGGAATTGAGATGTTCTTCCTGCTAATTCCCAGAACACACGAGGAGCAAGGAGACATGAACATAAGGTAGAGAAACACTGTCTAATCTAATGTGTGCCCACTGTAAGACCAGACATGTTCACAGGGAACGCCACACCTGACAAACAGACTGAAAATGTTCTTTATCATGGAAATATAACCAAAAGATAAATGACAGTCAGTCTCTTTAACATTAATGTGCAGGATGTAATGACAGATTTGTGCTGCTCCAGCAAAAAATTGTCAGACGTTGGTATTAAACAAGAAACGAAACAAAAACAAAAACCGATATCCTGACTTGGCGAGATTCCTTAAATGTCTCAGGAACACACAGCTGAGTCTTTACTGGGATGAAAGTGAAGCTTCATAGTGTGTTCATAGTCTGCTCACTTTCATCCATTTGTCACAGACAGATCTCTGACCAAAGCCCCATGTCCGACTGGGAGGCAGACCGGATGCATTCAGCTACACAGACAAGCAGGCAGATGCTTCCTAAGCTCACGTGTCCACCATGAGAGCCTTTTACACATTTTCTGTATTGCCGTTAGTTCATACAGGTGTTTGTGAAACAAACTTTAAAAGGCTTCTTAAGACAACGTGAGCTGCCGTCCCAGAGTTGTTCTGGTTGAGCAGATCTGAAGTGACTTGATTGGATTAAACAAACGTGAGTGTCAGTTTTAGCACCTTTACACCGAGTTCTCCATGTTGTCGTCCTTTCTATAGCGCTTTCTATAAATTAGATAACACCTTCAAGAACCACAGAAATGGTCGAGGAGCAGGAGTTCGGGGCCAACATGGCACACGCCGCATATGGCGCGAATGGTGAAAACAGCTGATTGGTCAGTTGGTCAGTTCGGGGGAGCGGTGTCACTGTCCAGAGCGTCGGAGATCATTATACAGATCTTAGAGAAAGACGGGCGCTCCTCCAGTCTCTGGAGAGAGAAACACAGGCCATAAATACACGTTATTATTTCAGACTAGAGCTGCAACTAACAATTATTTTCATGATTGATTAATCTGTTGATTATTTTCTTGATTAATCGATTATTTGTTTGGTCCATAAAATGTCAGAAAATGGTGAAAAATGTTGATCACTATTTCCAAAAGCCCAAGGTGACGTCCTCAAATGTTTTTTTTTTGTCCAGAATCCAAATATATTGAGTTTTATATTGAGAATTTAGACATTTTTTCAAACTAATTGGCGAACAAGTGAGATAATACTGAAATAGGTGATTTCTCACAACCCTCACCTCATGCCAACAGCGCTGCATGATGTCATAGATGGCAGGTGTGGCCATTTTGGGCCTGTAGAGGCGGTGACCCTGGGTTATCAGTGTAATGACCTCATGGTTGTGACTCTGTTCAAACGGCATACGGCCCTTAGTGAAGGCTTCCCACATCAACACACCTGGACACAAAAAACATTAGAGGTTTAATTGTTAAAACACTTAGTTCATCATTAATGCGTGGTAAAATAAAGAAAAAAAGGTAAAAATGAGAGTTGAGCCTCTGTTTTTTATGATTATACTTCATTTTCCTAAATGTTCCAGTTCCGGTATTGACGTTAAAGTGTGCTCACCGAAGGACCAGACGTCAGACTTGCTGCTGTATTTGTAGAAGTTAAAGACTTCAGGAGGCGACCACTTCACAGGGAACTTAGCACCCGATGAACTGGTGTACTGGTCGTCCAACACGTATCTGCATAAAACACATTAGCATTTAAGTTTCACAGGAAAAGACAACAGATAAAAACGTGCTGTGTAAATGTCTAGGAATCAGGGTAACGCTTTATTTTACAGGTCCTTTGATTTCCGGGAAATATTCTGAGTAATTTGAATGTATTTAACAGCTGAGTTTTTACAGAGCAGGAGGTGCAATTTAGTACAAACAATAAGAAACAATTTCAAACAGTGTTTAGTTGGTTTAATTAAGTAGACTTTTGACAATTCTTTTACTGACAGAAAATACTTAGTTTTCGGTGTGTAGTTTTGTGTGTCAAATTACATATTAGAATATTAGGTTGTTTTAAAAACTATAACAAGCACATTTCATGTGTAATTACATCACACTTTCAAAGAAATGCCTCAAGAATTAACACAGTAGCTACTTTTAGCAAATCACTGAAAAAACTTAATATGCTAATATTAGGTTTAGCTTGCAAAACTACACACTGAAAACTGAGTACTTTCTGTCAGTTAAAGTACTGTCCAATTTATTAAGGAAAAGAATATTGACGTGAACCAAAATAGCATATAATGACTGGATTCTCATCAACTAAACATGTTGGCTTGTAAATTTAGTATGTGTTCAGTGACTGTGAAGATCTCTCTTTTTAAAGCTTTTTGTACCCCACTATATATGGCCCATCTGTGGTGATGTTACTGCTGCTTAAAGCTCCAAGAAACTGCATCGCAAGCTAAATGTTTGTTAATGTTGGTGTACCTACCTGCTCTGATGTAATACGAAATCTTATATGTATGTGCAGGTTATCTGATTCTCTTAACAGTATTATTTCAGCTTTGACCAACCCTGAACTGAGTTCCATCAGGTTCTCATCTAGAATGTGAAACCATTGGCGTTTTAGCCTACATGCAAATGCCTAATCGTTATGGAATGCCTGAAGTGGTTTCTGTCCTACAGATAACCGATGCCGGTGTGGATAAGGCACCGACAGACGGCTGTCCTCTACCTCTGACCTAGCTATCGAACATAGTTCCCATAATCTACACGCAAGACCAACCCAGCCTTGCTAGGGAACCAAATTCAGCCTGGCTTCTATAATCACCAGCTGTCATTGAACCACTACCAACGGGCCTATGTTTTCAGGAATTCCTTACAGCCGGGGTTACAACAAAGTGTTGCGGTGCAAATAGGTGTTGGAGGTTCGAAAGTACTCCAAGATGATCTTCTAACAGGTCGTCTCTGAAGGAGTCCCACTCTGACTGTCGAGGGCATTGCCTGGTTTTATAGGGCGGCTTTGATGCCCTGGTCCGAACAGTTTAGCCAATTAAACAACTATATTTAACCATAGCCTAATTATACCTCTATCACATGTGCAGCAGGTTGATCTCAATCATTAAATCCAAACCTTTCCAATTCTGTTATTCAATGAACATTGTAAGTTTATCTTTAGCAAAATTCATTATATTTTGTAATCTAAATAAATTTAAAACTCATGTCAGCTATATCCCAAGAGGGTGTTCTTCTTACCTTAAGGAGATACCAGAAGACTTCAGAGATGAGCACAAGTCAGGAACTTGGAGTGTATAGAAATACAAACCAGTTTGATTTGGTTTTCACAAAATAATTGATATAAGACCCAAAAAGTAAAATACAAAACTTGAGTCAAAAGTTAAAGATGAAAAAAGCGAACTGACAAAAGGCCTCATGTGACGACCCAAAAACAGCCTCAAAAAGCCTCTCAGTCACTCTTAGCTTTCTTTTTATATCCAAATATCCTCCTCTTCTTCACATTCTTACATCCATATATGGTCTATCATTAGGACATCTGCCAGTTACATGCTGATGTTATATGACTTAACACAAAATAGTGACATTTTCTTTAACTGTCACTTACAACATACCCCGTGGAACATTGTTTTTTATGTTTGAGGTTAAAATTTCGGTATATCTGCTAGGTGCAGAAAACCGCAGCTTCTCTTTTGGCCTCAGGTTGTCTAATGGTTGTCTATGTATTTGTTGTTTGTTTGTGTTTGTTTAGTCACTCTTGGCAGTCTCCCATTAATCATCTCACGACCCCTCAGATGTATCTGCTGACCCTTTAGAGGGGCCTGACCCCTAGGTTGGGAACCACTGGACTAAACTAGCTAACTGTATATAAAGTAATAATACTTTAAGTACATCAAGCTCATAATACTTATGTACTTTTACTGTAGTAGGATTTTTCATGCAGGACTTGTGCTTGTAATGGAGTATTTTTATGTTGCTGTATTGGTAATTTTACTCAAGTAAAGGACCTGAATACTTCTTCTAAGTTCTTTATCAGATGAAATGAGACAAGAATTAGATGATATGTGATCAGATGACCTCGGATGTCGCCATAAAGATGAAGCACACAGGTAACGTCAGCTGAGATAAGGAGGAATGTCATTAATATATATATGTGATCATTTATTTGACAAGTCTGCCTCTTCATCTGCACGCTTTAAAGTGGTAGCATCACTCAATAAAAACAATAATAGAGCATAATAAGAGCACACATTGTTTCCTCTGACAGCACAGTCATGAGATTTTCTCCAGCAAGACAGAAGAGGATGTGAAATATCTGCAGATGATAAAGTTACTGCTCAGACAGTGAATGCACATGAAACGCAATGTTGTTTTCAATGTATTCATTATTTCAGTCTATATGTACTGATATTCTATATGTAAATTAATTATTTAATAACACGTTATGATGCAAATGTCACGTAATTTATAGGAATAATTTAGCTAACTCGTGTCAAAATAGCAGTACACTTTCTACTCCCCTTTTTTCTCACAGAAACAGACTCTCCTCCTCTCCCTGTAATATTACCCATGATGCAAGTTAAAATGTGAAAAATGAAAAGAAAATCATTCTGATGAATGATGAAAGTTGTTTTATACTTCCTTTATTAATCAGAAGTGAACGCAAATAAAACATTTTTTACTAGATTGGTAATCAGAAAACAAATAAAATCTAAACTTGGGAGTGATATTACATTCCAGTTGGTTGATATTTGTCTTGGTATAAAACTGAGGTGATGTAATATCTAAAGCTGCAACGATTAGTCAATTAATCGATTAGTTATCAACTATTAAATTAATCGCTATTGTTGATAATCAGTTAATCATTTGGAGTCATTTCTAAGAAAAAAAAGTCAAAATTCTCCCAGCTTCTCAAATGTGAATATTTTCTTCAATCCTCTATGGCAGTAAACTGAATATCTTTGTGTTGTGGACAAAACAAGACATTTGAATACGTCATCTTGGGCTCTGGGAAACAGTGCTCAACATGTTTCACCATTTTCTGACAATTTTAGACCAAACAACTAATCAATTAATCGAGAAAATAAGTCAAAAGTTAAAGATGAAAAAAGCGAACTGACAAAAGGCCTCACGTGACGACCCAAAAACAGCCTCAAAAAGCTTCTAAGTCACTCTTAGCTTAGGCATGGGGAGTCAGGAATATTATGTATTATGTATATTTCTTACAGATTTTTGAGCTATTGGTATATTATCAAAATTGATTGATTGTAATACTTTTTTAATGCAACTAACATCAAATCTTTACACTTTGGGAGATGATTACAATAATGATAAAGAATCATTTGAATCCATTCTTTGGTTTACTTTGGTACAATATGATGATTTATAAACTGAAAAAAAAAAACAAAAATCAAAACATCCAAAACCATACTCAGCATTATAGCTGCCCATTGGCAGGGCATACATTTTTGTAACAATGTAAAGTCAAGTTTAAGAAAATGAGTCAATTGAACAAAATGGAATTATATTACCAATACCCAAAATGCTCCAAAAATTTAATTGCACTCAAAACAACTGAGTTCCTTCAACAATTCATTGAGTTATGTTAAATTCACGAAAATGAGTGACTCCAACTTTTTTCCAAGATTAAGTTATTTTAAGCTACTTCTTTAATTAAGATTTATTGTTAGGCATTATAGTGGATTGGATGCACTTGGGATTCATAATTAGTTTTGACCCTGAAGTTTTGCAGTTTGTACCTTTGATTGTTTTTTCCATCAAAGTAGCAGATATTATCTAATGCAGTTGTTCATCTTTTCTACTAATGATTCAACTGGAAGAGTTCCATGTCAATCCAATCTGTAGAAATGTTCCAACTGTTAGTGACCTAATGTTGTCTATGGGAAAAATGGACCAGATGCGCCAAAAATAGCTCTTCACACTTTGCAACTTGATAAAGCTGCCCAGAAAAAATAACAATGTTTTGAGTATTGAGATGACACTAAAGTTAGATGAGGAAGTTACCAAGTGTGCAAGTCAAAACAAACAGAATAAACAAAGAGTTCAGTTTTTCTACTAAAATGTATTTACTTAGTATTGGTTCTTGGACCCAGACCCATCATGGAACAAATGAGTACAGACACGATCAGCAACTTCATGGTGGAGATGATGCAGACCTTATATGACGCTTTCCTTCAATAAGTATAGAGACAGACATGTTACACCCTGATGGTGTGACTCAGTGCTGACTTTCTGTTTTGACAAGTAGCTTTCTTATTGGATGGTTTTGGATCTGCCCCACTTTTAATAAGAATCTCTAGAGAAGTGAGTTGGCATTAGATAAATATAAAGGAGCCTGGAAGCTGTTGGCCTCTAATTGGCTCCACAGAGGAGGTTGAAGGGTTAGTCCACCAAAATGACACACAGCTATAACTTCTCACAGTCCTCTAGTTGCATCTATGCATGGAGGTAGATTGGGATTCATTTCTTGAAGGTTTTAGATGGCATCGGAAGTTAATGGAGTTAAGTTTGTGCAACTCAAAAATGAGTGCCCAAATGAACATTGAAACATGTTTTTCTTGCTGTAATCACTCCTCCTGTTCATACTGACCATTACAAGATTCCTTCATAATGCATTTACAATGTAGTGATGGGAGCAAAACCCACAAGCATTAATTTGAGCTAAAATGTTTTTAAATGTTTATCTGAAGCTAATATGTTATATGCTAATATGTTTTCCTGTTGAGCTGTGGTGGAATTATAGTAACAAAAAGAGGGACTTTGGCACTAAAAACACTGTAATGTTGAAAGATATCTACTTGATTTGACTCATTTGGACGCTGAAGCTTCATATTAGCTTCAGATCAACTTTTAAATACATTTTTGTACAGAAGGAGGACTGTGGATTTTGTCCTCCATCACTTCCATTGTAAGTGCATTATGAAAGGATCTTCTAATGGTCAGTATGAACAGGAGGAATAATTACAGCAAGAAAAACATCTTTCAATGTTCATTTGAGCTCCTGACTGTTGTTTTAAGACACACTTAAAAAATTGTGAACCTGTCCTTTAAAGAACTTAAACAGCACTGTCTTTGCACTTGTAACTCTTGATAAACCAAAAGGTGACATGCTGTCACTTTAGGGACCATTTTCTTTAATAGAAAGTAGTTCTAATGAAAATTGCTCGCAGTGAGGTCGATTGAGTAACAGACTTTAGATGCAAGAATATTTTCTTTTTCTTTTCCTTAATCGGTGAATGCCACAAATTATCTTTAATCACTCACACGTGTCACTTAATGAAGTTTATAGACTTATAAACAAAGTTCGGGAACCAAAGACCACGCCTTGTACGCAACCCATTTCCGCACCACAGGGTATTTAGACACACCATATCCGCTCCTCTCCCCTCTGTCTCAGCTTGCAAGTGACCCGTGACAGGGTCGCATCGCAAACGCTTACCCCTCGCCCGCGTTCCTTGGACCACGTTCCCCAGCAATACCATCCACGACTCGATCCTGCAGCACCAACAAGATACCTCCTTCACCACCACATCCACGCAGAGGCCGTTTACACCGCTGCTCCTCGGAAGAAAAGCTACTCCCTCAGACGCCACACTGCTGATCAGCTGGGACCCATACACACCCACGCTTCAGCCGATTCCGACCTGGCTCGTTTTCCTTCAAGCAACATCTTCAGCCGGACACTCACTCACCTACAGAGTGCTCCCAAACAGACGGACACACCGTTCCAGCGAAACAATAGCGTTGCCAAACTTTTCCAACTCTACGGAAACTTTTCCTCACCTTTCCGACCGGCAGTTCAAATCGTCCCGCTCTTCCGGGTTCACCGCCTAACGCTAACCCGATGCACGCCGCACACCGATGACGTCACCACGCTGACGCTGCCCGCTACAACGGAGCCCCGACTCTCCAGCTCTGGCCAGGGCACACTCCACTTTCTTTTCTTCCCTCCTTTTTTTAAATTTTTTCCGAATTAACCCTTCATCCCATTTTCCTGCTTATTTATTAAGTGCTCGCGTAACTCCATGGTTCATACTAACTCACTTTTCTGTTTTCATGTTTCTTCGTTAACGCTTCTACTTCTCTTCAGGAACTCTCACCCTCTTCTCTCCAAACAACGGGCCATCGATCATCCCCAGCGTATCATGCACGCATTCTACCCGACTCAGACACCACCTCCTCGTCTCAAAAGCCGTGCTTTTCCCGCTCCACACAGCCTCCAGCTCATCACCGATGTATCCAGCTGCTCACCTCCGGGTTCCCTGCCCAACGTCTCTGATACGGGGCACACCCACGGCACCACACTGCCCACTACAGCGGAGCAGCGGACGGCTCCCACATTTGCCGAGGGCCAGGTCGAGCGACCTCATGCCCACAGCCATACATGCATCCCCTCATCCTTCATCCCTCGACCCTTCATCCTTCAACCCCCATCACTATCATCTCTCTCTCCTTTCCCTTCCTTTCCTCCCTTTCTCTCTCTTCTTTTCCTCCCTTTCTCTCTCGACCAGTATGCTAAATATTTCCTTCTTCCCCCATCCCTTCATCCCTCGACCCTCATCCCCTCATCCCGCATCCCACGACCTCGACCCTCACCCCCTCATCCTCACACCCCCAACCCTCTCCCTTCCCCCTCCATCCCTTCCCCCTCCCCTCATCCCTCTAAGTCTATCCTTCCTCCTTTTCCACACCTGCTCTTCCACCACTCACCCAATAAACATCCCTCACCCCCACCCCCCCATTCCTCATGCGTGGTAAGTATTCCCTTCATCCCTTCATCCCGCGACCCTCATCCCTTCATCCCGCATCCCACGAACTCGACCCTTACCCCCTCATCCTCACATCCCCGACCCTCTCCCTTCCCCCCTCCATCCCGTCCCCCTCCCCTCATCCCTCTAACTCTATCCTTCCTCCTTTTCCACCCTACTTTTACACTCACCCTTTCATTTTTCATCCTTACCTCCTTCACCCCCCCTCCCCTCCCCCCTTGTTTTTGTTTGTTCTTGTTTGTTTGTTTGTTGTTGTTGTTTTTTTCTAACCCAACCGGTCAAAGCAGATGGCCGCCCACCTAGAGCCAGGTTCTGCTTGAGGTTTCTTCCCGTTAAAGGGGAGTTTTTCCTCACCGCCGTCGCCAAGTGCTTGCTCACGGGGGGAATTGTTGGGTCCCCGTTAATTAAAGAGAATGGTCTAGACCTGCTTTACGCTAAAGTGCCACGTGACGACCTCGTCGTCATTCGGCGCTATATTATAGAATAGAATTGAGTTCCCCACCCTTCATCCCTCCAACCCTCACCCCTTCATCCCCTGTGCCTCCCTCCAGACTTCCTATCTTTTCCTCCTATATCACTTCGGCCTCCATCCTCCCATATTATCCATAAAACAGCACCTTTTCGTTCTTCGCTTTCTAGCCACAGCCGACACGGCTCACTCAAATCCATCCATTTTCTTTTCATCCATTCTACCTTCATCTGAATCTCAAGGCACCATGGAGGGTGCGTCCTCACTCTTTCATTGCCGTCAACCGACTATATAAAATGCTTCAACACAACGAATCATCTCCAATACAACCATCCATCATCAATTCAGTGCTCCAGTCAGCCTCTATTCCCCCACCACTAGTTCATGACATCAGCAGGCCACGGAGCTTCCTTCTTCCGACCCACTCCATTCGGTTAACTCCAAAGAGCCATCCAGACCATCAGTTTTCCTTTAAACGGTTATCCCACAGTTCGCACTCAGCCCCCACACCCAACCATCTCCCCCTTTTTCCCCCCTTCTTCGACTCCCTTCATGCAGCAGGCTTCATAGGTCCTGACAGTCTCAAGCCCCATCACAGGCTACTGAAGTCTTGACAGCTAAAGCTCATCGCAGGCCACGCACTTCTCTTCTCGCTTCCGACGGCCATCGTACCCATCCAGGTGCATCACGCCTGTTGATACCCACGTACAGTATCCTTCCTTCAGTGGTGCCTATGTTAGGTGCAGTGGCCCTCAGAACCCCACCAAGCACGGTCCATGACACCACTATATCATAAAGCACTAATCGCCATTAACTCCAAAGAACCATCTCAACCGCCAGACCATCCATTTCCATCCATTTCGTACGTGATTGTCCCACAGTTTCCACCAAGTCCCGACACTCGACCCTTCCGGAGACAACCACAGTGCCCGTTCTCGCAACACACAGCTGCACTGACCCACTGTCTCTCTCTGTTTCCGGGGTTACAGCAGTTCAGGCGGTTCACCTCCAGTCGGCCACCTCAACTGCCCCCTCCCCCACCCTGCTCGATGAACCACGTCATCATCGAAGCCCTTCTTTGGGGGGAAAAAGAGGTCTTAGTCATCCTCGTTCCACGCTATATCGTTGCTGACCATTATAAACAAGAAATCCTCAAGGACATCTGGACATCATGCAGTTCGTGCGCAAGCTCACATTGGTTTCAGCCCAGCACCAGTTCATCATCCGTGCACTCCACATTCCAGGCCACAAAAACGCAATCGCCGATTCACTCTCTCGTTTCATGTTTCAGAAATTCAGACAATTAGCTCCAGCCTCCAACCCTCTTCCAACTCCAGTCCCACCGTTTTCAGCCACAATCTACAACTGAACCCGCAACTGGAACAACTGGTCACCAATTCACGGGACAACATCATCAACAGCGTCACCCCTTGAACACTATCTCCATACTTCACCGGCTGGAATTCCTTTAAAACCTTCCACGTCTCCCACGGACTCCCATTCCCTTCACCGGACATTCTTACCCTCTCCTGCTTCATTACATTCTCTCACACTCAACTCAAGATCAAGTCTTCCACCATACAGACTTACCTCAGCGGAATCAATTCCCGGATTCCCGGAGCACCATGCCCAGCCTCGTCCTACTCTCATACGTACATCCATCACGACCCGGATAATGTTAAGAAATCACATTCTCGCCTCTCTGGTTGAAGTCTCTTTGGGGGCCTTGTACAGATGCCAGATCATCGAGACAGCACCCCCACCCTGAGTCTCAACCCCTGTTCCCACTTACCTCCCCGACGTCGACGCATCTCCTCCTTTCATCTATCACTCTCCTATCCA
The DNA here is from genome assembly GCF_914725855.1 of Thunnus albacares. NCBI lineage: Eukaryota > Metazoa > Chordata > Actinopteri > Scombriformes > Scombridae > Thunnus > Thunnus albacares. The sequence continues at coordinate 4,082,745 of NC_058127.1, read as the reverse complement.
CTCCCTCCTTCCCCTCTTTCCCGCCTGCTCTTCTTTCTCCCCATCCCTCGACCCTCATCCCTTCGACCCCTACCCCCTCATCCCGCATCCCACGACCTCGACCCTCACCCCCGCATCCTCACACCCCCCGACCCTCTCCCTTCCCCCATCCATCCTTCCCTCTCCAACCATCCCTCTAACTATCCTTCCTCCTTTTCACCCTGCCTTCCATCACACTCCCAATAAACCATTAAATCCATATTCTAGAAGGAGTGGTCTTGGTTAGTGAAATGAAGTTTATAGACTTATAAACAAAGTTCGGGAACCAAAGACCACGCCTTGTACGCAACCCATTTCCGCACCACAGGGTATTTAGACACACCATATCCGCTCCTCTCCCCTCTGTCTCAGCTTGCAAGTCCCTCCCACCCGACCCCTCCGCTAACTTTCCTCTCTTCTCTGCTCAAACACAGGAACAGGGGGGCCTCGTACAGATGCCAGATCATCGAGACAGCACCCCCACCCTGAGTCTCAACCCCTGTTCCCACTTACCTCCCCGACGTCGACGCATCTCCTCCTTTCATCTATCACTCTCCTATCCACTCCCTCCTTCCCCTCTTTCCCGCCTGCTCTTCTTTCTCCCCATCCCTCGACCCTCATCCCTTCGACCCCTACCCCCTCATCCCGCATCCCACGACCTCGACCCTCACCCCCGCATCCTCACACCCCCCGACCCTCTCCCTTCCCCCATCCATCCTTCCCTCTCCAACCATCCCTCTAACTATCCTTCCTCCTTTTCACCCTGCCTTCCATCACACTCCCAATAAACCATTAAATCCATATTCTAGAAGGAGTGGTCTTGGTTAGTGAAAGAACATCTCTGTAAATTTTCAACTCAATTCCTTTTAGGCATGGGGAGTCAGGAATATTATGTATTATGTATATTTCTTACAGATTTTTGAGCTATTGGTAGTTTGCTTATCATTATTTTTAACGATATTTAACATAGTTTAATATACTATACCTCTCATGTGCTTTAAATTTTAATATGTATATTGCAGAATAACCACACATCATCTGCCAGTTCAGATGGTTCTAAATAAACATCCTGGATTTAACTTCAACATCTCTGGTTGAGTTCTTACTGGACACAGTAGCAGCAGGCCAGTTTCTAGTTAATCAGTTCAAGTACTATTTTTCAGTACCAATTTTTTTTTTTAAATGTATTTTAGGTTTAATTAACTTGAAATTATAAAACATACATATTTAAGTAAAGTTAAGGACAAAATTACTTAATTCCACTAAATCTCTGAATGATATTGTACAGTGTAGATGTTGATCTGAGTATGATACCCATAATAATTGTTCCATTTAAAATAGAATTACAAACCAGCTTGTTTCATGCTTGCGTCTTTAATTTGCAGAATATGAGACAGAACAGTTCAATCTCCAGAGTAAGAAAAAGCATTCTTTTCATAACACATTCAGTTTGGCACAAGACCTAAAAGACAATCCAGCTCCCGTTTGTGTCACTTGTTGCTTCCTTCCTTAAGTAGCTTTACAGTGATAGCAAGATAGAAAGAAAGATGAAAAATGATTTATAAAGCTGCTAGGTTATATATGAGACTGATGATAAAATGACAGATTAACTTGTGACAATAAACACAAACACATATCCACTAATGTTTGTGCTTTTCACAGGTATTTCATGCCTCTCTTATCTGCTCAGGAATCATCAGATTTTCTTGGCACAGAGAGATGTCCGGCGAGCATCACACTGTACATCATCCCAGCAAACGTTACCTGCAATTATTAAAAACACAGGACGTCAGCATGATTGTCAATCATATCATGTAATATTTTGATGCAGATGTAGATTAGATTATCATTTCTTAAAGGGGAACTCAGCTGATTTTCCACATCAAAGTCTGTTTCCAGGTTGATGAAAAAAGTCATATAAGCCTTTTGTGGCTCCAGAGGGAGCTGTGTGACATCTGATAAATTGTCTGTTGGTGCTGAATACTACAAGTGTGGGGGTGTGGAGTTAGAAAGAAGTGAGGTTACCAGACCCGTGTAGCTGCTCCTCATCTCTGCTGGAGGCTAGCAGCTCCAGGCTACATTAGATTAACTACTAGGATAACACACCTGAAAGGTATAATATGTAACTTTTCCGCATTAAAATGTCTAAAAATGACTAGACCTATGTTATATATTTTGTTAAGTTGTGTACGTATGTAATCCCAAATGTTTCCAACAATATTCAAACCCAGACAAATCCGTAATTTTAATCAATGTAATGGTCTGTTTCATTTGGTCACCTGTTAATGATGTAATGTCCCCTTTGTGCATGTGTCAGCATTGTGGTTGCCCACAAGAAACCATCATAAATGGACTTTTTACTCAGTTTTAAGCCACATTTTAATGATACACTTTTTAGATCTTGGTTGTTTTTAACTATAGCTTTTAACCAGATGAAGGATTTTAATCATTGGACGTCTGGATCTTAAGTTATCAGAGAAACAAGCTGAGCCTATAGAGCCTATGGACACACAGGTTTTCCAGCAACATCATCAATGAAATGTCCATGCAGGCACATTTTTAGTTTTTCATGAAGTCACCTTGTTTTTGTTATGCGTCCTTTCTTATCTACACCACAAACATAATTACATAATTCTACATAATTACATAATTCTCTCATGCAAAGTAATGTATTCTATGGTTTACTTGAGAAGTTCATCTGAATACAGTCCTGGTTCCCGTCGTTATTAGGTTCTCCGCTGCACCAGTATGAGTAGGTGAAAGGTGTGCCATCACTCCAGAGCCAAACACCCTCCTAGAAGATCGAATAGAAGACAATTGATGCATATAAATAAAGATAATCTAAATGTTAACACCACTCTAAATACCAAGAGGTTTGATATTCTTATTTACTGATCTATTTACTTGATATCAAGTAACTTGAAGTCAAGAATGAACTTTCAAGCTCATAAGACATCTTTTGTTATTATACATGACATACCTCTTGGCTGTCAGAGCCTCCAATCCATGTCTTAGGAGACCCTTGAATATGATCTGATATTATCTTCTTAATCTCGTTGTACTCCCAAGTTCCATGAATCGATGCAAGGTGTGCACCCATGGACTGGCAGTTTCTCTATAGTGGAGATAAACAGAGAACAGAGTAGAGATGTGAATAGGAAGGTGCTGCTAATCTTTCTTTAAACAATATCCTCAATATCACTGAACACAGAAACACAGGACTCTACTGGTGTTATAACAATACGATAGGTCTATGTTGTGACCACCAGCTTCAATTATTTCAACTGTTACTGAGAAATCATGTTTTGTCTCTCATTTTGGTGGACAGCTAAAGATATGACAATACCCATGAGCCTCAGCTGCTGTTGCTATGGAGAAGAAGCCAGTCAGAAGTGAGAATCACTGCGTTAATAAATTTAAAACCCTTTGTTGTAGAAGTTGCAAACAAAAAGTGATGCCATAGTTGCAGAATTCACTCAAAAGTGATCCAGAAATAAAAACTGAGCTGATTTACATTGCAGATTGTAGTTTTGTACCTTGGATTTTCTTTCTTTTTTTTTTAAATCAAAGTACCAGATATTATCTAATGCAGCTGTTCATCTTGTCTACTGATGATTCAACTGGAAGAGTCTAATCTGTAGAAATGTTCCAACTGTTAGTCACCTAACATTGTCTATGGGGAGAATGAAGTGGGTGCGCCCAAAATACTTTGCAACTTGATAAAGCTGCCCAGAAAAAATAATAACATGAGTAATAAGAGAACACTAAAGTTAGATGAGGAAGTTACCAAGTGTGCAAGTCAAAGAAAATGTTGAAGTGTTCTTCAGTGAATACAAATCATCTCGATTACCTCAGCTTGAGCCCAGGTCAAGGTTCGAGGAACGAAGAGGAAACAGCGGCCGTTGTACTCAATCCAGCGGGAGGGACAGGATGTTGACCTCTTGTCAACACGATGCTCCTCTGAACACAAATGGTGGAGAAAAGTGGGTCACATTGACTTTCCACACAGTGTGATGCACTTAAACCCTTACATGCTGACAGTAGCTATCCTACAACATGTTTGAATAGTGATTTTAGAGTTTTTGAATAAACACGGATCAAATTTAACCCAGAAAATCATCTATGTACAGAAATATGTATCAGCTGCATAAAAAATATTTCCAATTTTGTATATTCAGGGTCATGTTAAGAAAAACATTTCTGGCTAAAAGAAAGATGTTTGTGGTGTTTTTAATGCTCTCAAATGTAAACATGGGTCAAATTTGATCTGTAAGTGTTCATTCAGCTAATATTAATCTGAATAAATAAATGTATTCACCTTCTTGAATTATTGCCTCTGTCTCCTTGTCTTTCTCTGCTTCTTGAAGAGCTGGACAGTTAAAGACATCAGTTAGAGGTTATTATTAATATTATTATTATTATTTATTGAGGTCTAAAGACAAAAACACACAAATTCAGTCAGATACTCACCAGCAGCTCCAGCCAGAGCCATCATGGAACAAAGGAGTACAGACACAGTCAGCAACTTCATGGTGGAGATGATGCAGACCTTATATGATGCTTTCCTTCAATAAGTATAGAGACAGACATGTTAGTGATATTTAAAGCAGATAAACTGTGGTGAATGATGAGAGAGAACCAAATAGAAGAAAAGAGCGTGAAGAGAGAGAAGCAAAGCAAACCTGCTTTTGGAAAAAAGTATTTGTCCCTGCTCTGACCAACACCAACATGGCTTTTAAGTCACTCTTAGCTTTCTTTTTATATCCAAATATCCTCCTCTTCTTCACATTCTTACATCCATATATGGTCTATCATTAGGACATCTGCCAGTTACATGCTGATGTTATATGACTTAACACAAAATAGTGACATTTTCTTTAACTGTCACTTACAACATACCCCGTGGAACATTGTTTTTTATGTTTGAGGTTAAAATTTCGGTGTATCTGCTAGGTGCAGAAAACCGCAGCTTCTCTTTTGGCCTCAGGTTGTCTAATGGTTGTCTATGTATTTGTTGTTTGTTTGTGTTTGTTTAGTCACTCTTGACAGTTTAGATCTTGTCAGATATTGTACAAATTGTGCAAGTTCTGCACAAATGGTGTAAGACATTTGACTGTTTTATTTATCACCAATTAAAACTGAATAACTTAGTTAGAAATAGGCTTGAGTGGATTTGTCTCCAGTTTCATTTCAATAAATGTTCAAATGATCCAATATTTCACTAAAAATCAAAGATCAAAGAAAAAGTCCAAAACCTGAAAACAGATTTGTGTATCAGAACTTTGTTTTTTCTTCTTTCCTCTCCCATTAATCATCTCACGACCCTTCAGATTTATCTGCTGACCCTTTAGAGGGGCCCGACCCCTAGGTTGGGAACCACTGGACTAAACTAGCTAACTGTATATAAAGTAATAATACTTTAAGTACATCAAGCTCATAATACTTATGTACTTTTACTGTAGTAGGATTTTTCATGCAGGACTTGTACTTGTAATGGAGTATTTTTATGTTGCTGTATTGGTAATTTTACTCAAGTAAAGGACCTGAATACTTCTTCTAAGTTCTTTATCAGATGAAATGAGACAAGAATTAGATGATATGTGATCAGATGACCTCGGATGTCGCCATAAAGATGAAGCACACAGGTAACGTCAGCTGAGATAAGGAGGAATGTCATTAATATATATATGTGATCATTTATTTGACAAGTCTGCCTCTTCATCTGCACGCTTTAAAGTGGTAGCATCACTCAATAAAAACAATAATAGAGCATAATAAGAGCACACATTGTTTCCTCTGACAGCACAGTCATGAGATTTTCTCCAGCAAGACAGAAGAGGATGTGAAATATCTGCAGATGATAAAGTTACTGCTCAGACAGTGAATGCACATGAGACGCAATGTTGTTTTTAATGTATTCATTATTTCAGTCTGTATGTACTGATATTCTATATGTAAATTAATTATTTAATAACACGTTATGATGCAAATGTCACGTAATTTATAGGAATAATTTAGCTAACTCGTGTCAAAATAGCAGTACACTTTCTACTCCCCTTTTTTCTCACAGAAACAGACTCTCCTCCTCTCCCTGTAATATTACCCATGATGCAAGTTAAAATGTGAAAAATGAAAAGAAAATCATTCTGATGAATGATGAAAGTTGTTTTATACTTCCTTTATTAATCAGAAGTGAACGCAAATAAAACATTTTTTAATAGATTGGTAATCAGAAAACAAAATCTAAACTTGGGAGTGATATTACATTCGAGTTGGTTGATATTTGTCTTGGTATAAAACTGAGGTGATGTAGTATCTAAAGCTGCAACGATTAGTCAATTAATCGATTAGTTATCAACTATTAAATTAATCGCTATTGTTGATAATCAGTTAATCATTTGGAGTCATTTCTAAGAAAAAAAAGTCAAAATTCTCTGATTCCAGCTTCTCAAATGTGAATATTTTCTTCAATCCTCTATGGCAGTAAACTGAATATCTTTGTGTTGTGGACAAAACAAGACATTTGAATACGTCATCTTGGGCTCTGGGAAACAGTGATCAACATGTTTCACCATTTTCTGACAATTTTAGACTGAACAACTAATCAATTAATCGAGAAAATAAGTCAAAAGTTAAAGATGAAAAAAGCGAACTGACAAAAGGCCTCATGTGACGACCCAAAAACAGCCTCAAAAAGCCTCTCAGTCACTCTTAGCTTAGGCATGGGGAGTCAGGAATATTATGTATTATGTATATTTCTTACAGATTTTTGAGCTATTGGTAGTTTGCTTATCATTATTTTTAACTATATTTAACATAGTTTAATATACTATACCTCTCATGTGCTTTAAATTTTAATATGTATATTGCAGAATAACCACATCATCTGCCAATTCAGCTGGTTTAAATAAACATCCTGGATTTAACTTCAACATCTCTGGTTGAGTTCTTACTGGACACAGTAGCAGCAGGCCAGTTCCTAGTTAATCAGTTAAATTACTATTTTTCAGTGCCAAATTTTTTTTTTAAATGTATTTTAGGTTTAATTAACTTGAAATTATAAAACATACATATTTAAGTAAAGTTAAGGACAAAATTACTTAATTCCACTAAATCTCTGAATGATATTTTACAGTGTAGATGTTGATCTGACTGTGATACCCATAATAATTGTTCCATTTAAAATAGAATTACAAACCAGCTTGTTTCATGCTTGCGTCTTTAATTTGCACAATATGAGACAGAACAGTTCAATCTCCAGAGTAAGAAAAAGCATTCTTTTCATAACACATTCAGTTTGGCACAAGACCTAAAAGACAATCCAGCTCCCGTTTGTGTCACTTGTTGCTTCCTTCCTTAAGTAGCTTTACAGTGATAGCAAGATAGAAAGAAAGATGAAAAATGATTTATAAAGCTGTTAGGTTATATATGAGACTGATGATAAAATGACAGATTAACTTGTGACAATAAACACAAACACATATCCACTAATGTTTGTGCTTTTCACAGGTATTTCATGCCTCTCTTATCTGCTCAGGAATCATCAGACTTTCTTGGCACAGAGAGATGACCGGCGAGCATCACACCATACATCATCCCAGCAATTGTTACCTGCAATTATTAAAAACACAGGACGTCAGCATGATTGTCAATCATATCATGTAATATTTTGATGCAGATGTAGATTAGATTATCGTTTCTTAAAGGGGAACTCAGCTGATTTTCCACATCAAAGTCTGTTTCCAGGTTGATGAAAAAAGTCATATAAGCCTTTTGTGGCTCCAGAGGGAGCTGTGTGACATCTGATAAATTGTCTGTTGGGGCTGAATACTACAAGTGTGGGGGTGTGGAGTTAGAAAGAAGTGAGGTTACCAGACCCATGTAGCTGCTCCTCATCTCTGCTGGAGGCTAGCAGCTCCAGGCTACATTAGATTAACTACTAGGATAACACACCTGAAAGGTATAATATGTAACTTTTCCGCATTAAAATGTCTAAAAATGACTAGACCTATGTTATATATTTTGTTAAGTTGTGTACGTATGTAATCCCAAATGTTTCCAACAATATTCAAACCCAGACAAATCCGTAATTTTAATCAATGTAATGGTCTGTTTCATTTGGTCACCTGTTAATGATGTAATTTCCCCTTTGTGCATGTGTCAGCATTGTGGTTGTCCACAAGAAACTGAAAGTCATAAATGGATTTTTTACTCAGTTTTAAGACACATTTTAATGATACACTTTTTAGATCTTGGTTGTTTTTAACTATAGCTTTTAACCGGATGAAGGATTTTAATCATTGGACGTCTGGATCTTAAGTTATCAGAGAAACAAGCTGAGCCTATAGAGCCTATGGACACACAGGTTTTCCAGCAACATCATCAATGAAATGTCCATGCAGGCACATTTTTAGTTTTTCATGAAGTCACCTTGTTTTTTTTATGCGTCCTTTCTTATCTACACCACTTACATAAATACATAATTCTACATAATTACATAATTCTCTCATGCAAAGTAATGTATTCTATGGTTTACCTCCGTAGTTCATCTGAATACAGTCCTGGTTCCCGCCGTTATTAGGTTCTCCGCTGCACCAGTATGAGTAGGCGAAAGGTGTGCCATCACTCCAGAGCCAAACACCCTCCTAGAAGATCGAATAGAAGACAATTGATGCATATAAATAAAGATAATCTAAATGTTAACACCACTCTAAATACCAAGAGGTTTGATATTCTTATTACAAGGTCTATTTACTTGATATCAAGTAACTTGAAGTCAAGAATGAACTTTCAAGCTCATAAGACATCTTTTGTTATTATACATGACATACCTCTTGGCTGTCAGAGCCTCCAATCCATGTCTCAGGAGACCCATGAATATGATCTGATATTATCCTCTTAATCTGGTTGTACTCCCAAGTTCCATGAATCGATGCAAGGTGTGCACCCATGGACTGGCAGTTTCTCTATAGTGGAGATAAACAGAGAACAGAGTAGAGATGTGAATAGGAAGGTGCTGCTAATCTTTCTTTAAACAATATCCTCAATATCACTGAACACAGAAACACAGGACTCTACTGATGTTATAACAATACGATAGGTCTATGTTGTGACCACCAGCTTCAATTATTTCAACTGTTACTGAGAAATCATGTTTTGTCTCTCATTTTGGTGGACAGCTAAAGATATGACAATACCCATGAGCCTCAGCTGCTGTTGCTATGGAGAAGAAGCCAGTCAGAAGTGAGAATCACTGCGTTAATAAATTTAAAACCCTTTGTTGTAGAAGTTGCAAACAAAAAGTGATGCCATAGTTGCAGAATTCACTCAAAAGTGATCCAGAAATAAAAACTGAGCTGATTTACACTGCAGATTGTAGTTTTGTACCTTGGATTTTCTTTCTTTTTTAAATCAAAGTACCAGATATTATCTAATGCAGCTGTTCATCTTGTCTACTGATGATTCAACTGGAAGAGTCTAATCTGTAGAAATGTTCCAACTGTTAGTCACCTAACATTGTCTATGGGGAGAATGAAGTGGGTGCGCCCAAAATACTTTGCAACTTGATAAAGCTGCCCAGAAAAAATAATAACATGAGTAATAAGAGAACACTAAAGTTAGATGAGGAAGTTACCAAGTGTGCAAGTCAAAGAAAATGTTGAAGTGTTCTTCAGTGAATACAAATCATCTCGATTACCTCAGCTTGAGCCCAGGTCAAGATTCGAGGAACGAAGAGGAAACAGCGGCCGTTGTACTCAATCCAGCGGGAGGGACAGGATGTTGACCTCTTGTCAACACGATGCTCCTCTGAACACAAATGGTGGAGAAAAGTGGGTCACATTGACTTTCCACACAGTGTGATGCACTTAAACCCTTACATTCTGACAGTAGCTATCCTACAACATGTTTGAATAGTGATTTTAGAATTTTTGAATAAACACGGATCAAATTTAACCCAGAAAATCATCTATGTACAGAAATATGTATCAGCTGCATAAAAAATATTTCCAGTTTTGTATATTCAGGGTCATGTTAAGAAAAACATTTCTGGCTAAAAGAAAGATGTTTGTGGTGTTTTTAATGCTCTCAAATGTAAACATGGGTCAAATTTGATCTGTAAGTGTTCATTCAGCTAATATTAATCTGAATAAATAAATGTATTCACCTTCTTGAATTATTGCCTCTGTCTCCTTGTCTTTCTCTGCTTCTTGAAGAGCTGGACAGTTAAAGACATCAGTTAGAGGTTATTATTAATATTATTATTATTATTTATTGAGGTCTAAAGACAAAAACACACAAATTCAGTCAGATACTCACCAGCAGCTCCAGCCAGAGCCATCATGGAACCAAGGAGTACAGACACAGTCAGCAACTTCATGGTGGAGATGATGCAGACCTTATATGATGCTTTCCTTCAATAAGTATAGAGACAGACATGTTAGTGATATTAAAAGCAGATAAACTGTGGTGAATGATGAGAGAGAACCAAATAGAAGAAAAGAGCGTGAAGAGAGAGAAGCAAAGCAAACCTGCTTTTGGAAATAAGTATTTGTCCCTGCTCTGACCAACACCAACATGGCTTTTAAGTCACTCTTAGCTTTCTTTTTATATCCAAATATCCTCCTCTTCTTCACATTCTTACATCCATATATGGTCTATCATTAGGACATCTGCCAGTTACATGCTGATGTTATATGACTTAACACAAAACAGTGACATTTTCTTTAACTGTCACTTACAACATACCCCGTGGAACATTGTTTTTTTTGTTTGAGGTTAAAATTTAGGTGTATCTGCTAGGTGCAGAAAACCGCAGCTTCTCTTTTGGCCTCAGGTTGTCTAATGGTTGTCTATGTATTTGTTGTTTGTTTGTGTTTGTTTAGTCACTCTTGACAGTTTAGATCTTGTCAGATATTGTACAAATTGTGAAAGTTCTGCACAAATGGTGTAAGACATTTGACTGTTTTATTTATCACCAATTAAAACTGAATAATTTAGTCAGAAATAGGCTTGAGTGGATTTGTCTCCAGTTTCATTTCAATAAATGTTCAAATGATCCAATATTTCACTAAAAATCAAAGATCAAAGAAAAAGTCCAAAACCTGTAAACAGATTTGTGTATCAGAACTTTGTTTTTTCTTCTTTCCTCTCCCATTAATCATCTCACGACCCCTCAGATTTATCTGCTGACCCTTTAGAGGGGCCCGACCCCTAGGTTGGGAACCACTGGACTAAACTAGCTAACTGTATATAAAGTAATAATACTTTAAGTACATCAAGCTCATAATACTTATGTACTTTTACTGTAGTAGGATTTTTCATGCAGGACTTGTACTTGTAATGGAGTATTTTTATGTTGCTGTATTGGTAATTTTACTCAAGTAAAGGACCTGAATACTTCTTCTAAGTTCTTTATCAGATGAAATGAGACAAGAATTAGATGATATGTGATCAGATGACCTCGGAGGAGGAATGTCATTAATATATATATGTGATCATTTATTTGATAAGTCTGCCTCTTCATCTGCACGCTTTAAAGTGGTAGCATCACTCAATAAAAACAATAATAGAGCATAATAAGAGCACACATTGTTTCCTCTGACAGCACAGTTATGAGATTTTCTCCAGCAAGACAGAAGAGGATGTGAAATATCTGCAGATGATAAAGTTACTGCTCAGACAGTGAATGCACATGAGACGCAATGTTGTTTTTAATGTATTCATTATTTCAGTCTGTATGTACTGATATTCTATATGTAAATTAATTATATAATAACACGTTATGATGCAAATGTCACGTAATTTATAGGAATGATTTAGCTAACTCGTGTCAAAATAGCAGTACACTTTCTACTCCCCTTTTTTCTCACAGAAACAGACTCTCCTCCTCTCCCTGTAATATTACCCATGATGCAAGTTAAAATGTGAAAAATGAAAAGAAAATCATTCTGATGAATGATGAAAGTTGTTTTATACTTCCTTTATTAATCAGAAGTGAACGCAAATGAAACATTTTTTACTAGATTGGTAATCAGAAAACAAATAAAATCTAAACTTGGGAGTGATATTACATTCGAGTTGGTTGATATTTGTCTTGGTATAAAACTGAGGTGATGTAGTATCTAAAGCTGCAACGATTAGTCAATTAATCGATTAGTTATCAACTATTAAATTAATCGCTATTGTTGATAATCAGTTAATCATTTGGAGTCATTTCTAAGAAAAAAAAGTCAAAATTCTCTGATTCCAGCTTCTCAAATGTGAATATTTTCTTCAGTCCTCTATGGCAGTAAACTGAATATCTTTGTGTTGTGGACAAAACAAGACATTTGAATACGTCATCTTGGGCTCTGGGAAACAGTGATCAACATGTTTCACCATTTTCTGACAATTTTAGACCAAACAAAGAGTCAATTAATCGAAAAATAAGTCAAAAGTTAAAGATGAAAAAAGCGAACTGACAAAAGGCCTCACGTGACGACCCAAAAACAGCCTCAAAAAGCTTCTAAGTCACTCTTAGCTTAGGCATGGGGAGTCAGGAATATTATGTATTATGTATATTTCTTACAGATTTTTGAGCTATTGGTATATTATCAAAATTGATTGATTGTAATACTTTTTTAATGCAACTAACATCAAATCTTTACACTTTGGGAGATGATTGCAATAATGATAAAGAATCATTTGAATCCATTCTTTGGTTTACTTTGGTACAATATGATGATTTATAAACTGAAAAAAAAACAAAAATCAAAACATCCAAAACCATACTCAGCATTATAGCTGCCCATCGGCAGGGCATACATTTTTGTAACGATGTAAAGTCAACTTTAAGAAAATGAGTCAATTGAACAAAATGGAATTATATTACCAATACCCAAAATGCTCCAAAAATTTAAGTGCACTCAAAACAACTGAGTTCCTTCAACAATTCATTGAGTTATGTTAAATTCACAAAAATGAGTGACTCCAACTTTTTTCCAAGATTAAGTTATTTTAAGCTACTTCTTTAATTAAGATTTACTGTTAGGCATTATAGTGGATTGGATGCACTTGGGATTCATAATTAGTTTTGACCCTGAAGTTTTGCAGTTTGTACCTTTGATTGTTTTTTCCATCAAAGTAGCAGATATTATCTAATGCAGTTGTTCATCTTTTCTACTAATGATTCAACTGGAAGAGTTCCATGTCAATCCAATCTGTAGAAATGTTCCAACTGTTAGTGACCTAATGTTGTCTATGGAGAAAATGGACCAGATGCGCCAAAAATAGCTCTTCACACTTTGCAACTTGATAAAGCTGCCCAGAAAAAATAACAATGTGAGTATTGAGATGACACTAAAGTTAGATGAGGAAGTTACCAAGTGTGCAAGTCAAAACAAACAGAATAAACAAAGAGTTCAGTTTTTCTACTAAAATGTATTTACTTAGTATTGGTTCTTGGACCAGCCAGACCCATCATGGAACAAATGAATACAGACACGATCAGCAACTTCATGGTGGAGATGATGCAGACCTTATATGACGCTTTCCTTCAATAAGTATAGAAACAGACATGTTACACCCTGATGGTGTGACTCAGTGCTGACTTTCTGTTTTGACAAGTAGCTTTCTTATCGGATGGTTTTGGATCTGCCCCACTTTTAATAAGAATCTCTAGAGAAGTGAGTCGGCATTAGATAAATATAAAGGAGCCTGTAAGCTGTTGGCCTCTAATTGGCTCCACAGAGGAGGTTGAAGGGTTAGTCCACCAAAATGACACACAGCTATAACTTCTCACAGTCCTCTAGCTGCATCTATGCATGGAGGTAGATTGGGATTCATTTCTTGAAGGTTTTAGATGGCATCGGAAGTTAATGGAGTTAAGTTTGTGCAACTCAAAAATGAGTGCCCAAATGAACATTGAAACATGTTTTTCTTGCTGTAATCACTCCTCCTGTTCATACTGACCATTACAAGATTCCTTCATAATGCATTTACAATGTAGTGATGGGAGCAAAACCCACAAGCATTAATTTGAGCTAAAATGTTTTTAAATGTTTATCTGAAGCTAATATGAGGTTATATGCCAATATGTTTTCCTGTTGAGCTGTGGTGGAAGTATAGTAACAAAAACACTGTAATGTTGAAAGATATCTACTTGATTTGACTCATTTGGACGCTGAAGCTTCATATTAGCTTCAGATCAACTTTTAAATACATTTTTGTACAGAAGGAGGACTGTGGATTTTGTCCTCCATCACTTCCATTGTAAGTGCATTATGAAAGGATCTTCTAATGGTCAGTATGAACAGGAGGAATAATTACAGCAAGAAAAACATCTTTCAATGTTCATTTGAGCTCCTGACTGTTGTTTTAAGACACACTTGAAAAAATGTGAACCTGTCCTTTAAAGAGCACTTAAACAGCACTGTCTTTGCACTTGTAACTCTTGATAAACCAAAAGGTGACATGCTGTCACTTTAGGGACCATTTTCTTTAATAGAAAGTAGTTCTAATGAAAATTGCTCGCAGTGAGGTCGATTGAGTAACAGACTTTAGATGCAAGAATATTTTCTTTTTCTTTTCCTTAATCGGTGAATGCCACAAATTATCTTTAATCACTCACACGTGTCACTTAAGAACATCTCTGTAAATTTTCAACTCAATTCCTTTTAGGCATGGGGAGTCAGGAATATTATGTATTATGTATATTTCTTACAGATTTTTGAGCTATTGGTAGTTTGCTTATCATTATTTTTAACTATATTTAACATAGTTTAATATACTATACCTCTCATGTGCTTTAAATTTTAATATGTATATTGCAGAATAACCACACATCATCTGCCAATTCAGCTGGTTCTAAATAAACATCCTGGATTTAACTTCAACATCTCTGGTTGAGTTCTTACTGGACACAGTAACAGCAGGCCAGTTCCTAGTTAATCAGTTCAAGTAGTATTTTTCAGTACCAATTTTTTTTTTTAAATGTATTTTAGGTTTAATTAACTTGAAATTATAAAACATACATATTTAAGTAAAGTTAAGGACAAAATTACTTAATTCCACTAAATCTCTGAATGATATTTTACAGTGTAGATGTTGATCTGACTGTGATACCCATAATAATTGTTCCATTTAAAATAGAATTACAAACCAGCTTGTTTCATGCTTGCGTCTTTAATTTGCACAATATGAGACAGAACAGTTCAATCTCCAGAGTAAGAAAAAGCATTCTTTTCATAACACATTCAGTTTGGCACAAGACCTAAAAGACAATCCAGCTCCCGTTTGTGTCACTTGTTGCTTCCTTCCTTAAGTAGCTTTACAGTGATAGCAAGATAGAAATAAAGATGAAAAATGATTTATAAAGCTGCTAGGTTATATATGAGACTGATGATAAAATGACACATTAACTTGTGACAATAAACACAAACACATATCCACTAATGTTTGTGCTTTTCACAGGTATTTCATGCCTCTCTTATCTGCTCAGGAATCATCAGATTTTCTTGGCACAGACAGATGGCCGGCGAGCATCACACTGTAAATCATCCCAGCAATTGTTACCTGCAATTATTAAAAACACAGGACGTCAGCATGATTGTCAATCATATCATGTAATATTTTGATGCAGATGTAGATTAGATTATCGTTTCTTAAAGGGGAACTCAGCTGATTTTCCACATCAAAGTCTGTTTCCAGGTTGATGAAAAAAGTCATATAAGCCTTTTGTGGCTCCAGAGGAAGCTGTGTGACATCTGATAAATTGTCTGTTGGGGCTGAATACTACAAGTGTGGGGGTGTGGAGTTAGAAAGAAGTGAGGTTACCAGACCCATGTAGCTGCTCCTCATCTCTGCTGGAGGCTAGCAGCTCCAGGCTACATTAGATTAACTACTAGGATAACACACCTGAAAGGTATAATATGTAACTTTTCCGCATTAAAATGTCTAAAAATGACTAGACCTATGTTATATATTTTGTTAAGTTGTGTACGTATGTAATCCCAAATGTTTCCAACAATATTCAAACCCAGACAAATCCGTAATTTTAATCAATGTAATGGTCTGTTTCATTTGGTCACCTGTTAATGATGTAATTTCCCCTTTGTGCATGTGTCAGCATTGTGGTTGCCCACAAGAAACCATCATAAATGGACTTTTTACTCAGTTTTAAGCCACATTTTAATGAAACACTTTTTAGATCTTGGTTGTTTTTAACTATAGCTTTTAACCGGATGAAGGATTTTAATCATTGGACGTCTGGATCTTAAGTTATCAGAGAAACAAGCTGAGCCTATAGAGCCTATGGACACACAGGTTTTCCAGCAACATCATCAATGAAATGTCCATGCAGGCACATTTTTAGTTTTTCATGAAGTCACCTTGTTTTTGTTATGCGTCCTTTCTTACACCACTTACATAAATACATAATTCTACATAATTACATAATTCTCTCATGCAAAGTAATGTATTCTATAGTTTACCCCCGCTTTTAATCTGAATACAGTCCTGGTTATAGAGGTCATTAGGCTCTCCGCTGCACCAGTATGAGAAGGCGAAAGGTGTGCCATCACTCCAGAGCCAAACACCCTCCTAGAAGATCGAATAGAAGACAATTGATGCATATAAATAAAGATAATCTAAATGTTAACACCACTCTAAATACCAAGAGGTTTGATATTCTTATTACAAGGTCTATTTACTTGATATCAAGTAACTTGAAGTCAAGAATGAACTTTCAAGCTCATAAGACATCTTTTGTTATTATACATGACATACCTCTTGGCTGTCAGAGCCTCCAATCCATGTCTTAGGAGACCCTTGAATATGATCTGATATTATCCTCTTAATCTGGTTGTGCTCCCGAGTTCCATGAATCGATGCAAGGTTTGCACCCTTGGACTGGCAGTTTTTCTACAGTGGAGATAAACAGAGAACAGAGTAGAGATGTGAATAGGAAGGTGCTGCTAATCTTTCTTTAAACAATATCCTCAATATCACTGAACACAGAAACACAGGACTCTACTGGTGTTATAACAATATGATAGGTCTATGTTGTGACCACCAGCTTCAATTATTTCAACTGTTACTGAGAAATCATGTTTTGTCTCTCATTTTGGTGGACAGCTAAAGATATGACAATACCCATGAGCCTCAGCTGCTGTTGCTATGGAGAAGAAGCCAGTCAGAAGTGAGAATCACTGTGTTAATAAATTTAAAACCCTTTGTTGTCGAAGTTGCAAACAAAAAGTGATGCCATAGTTGCAGAATTCACTCAAAAGTGATCCAGAAATAAAAACTGAGCTGATTTACACTGCAGATTGTAGTTTTTTACCTTGGATTTTCTTTCTTTTTTTTTTTTAAAATCAAAGTACCAGATATTATCTAATGCAGCTGTTCATCTTGTCTACTGATGATTCAACTGGAAGAGTCTAATCTGTAGAAATGTTCCAACTGTTAGTCACCTAACATTGTCCATGGGGAGAATGAAGAGGGTGCGCCCAAAATACTTTGCAACTTGATAAAGCTGCCCAGAAAAAATAATAACATGAGTAATAAGAGAACACTAAAGTTAGATGAGGAAGTTACCAAGTGTGCAAGTCAAAGAAAATGTTGAAGTGTTCTTCAGTGAATACAAATCATCTCGATTACCTCAGCTTGAGCCCAGGTCAAGGTTCGAGGAACGAAGAGGAAACAGCGGCCGTTGTACTCAATCCAGCGGGAGGGACAGGATGTTGACCTCTTGTCAACACGATGCTCCTCTGAACACAAATGGTGGAGAAAAGTGGGTCACATTGACTTTCCACACAGTGTGATGCACTTAAACCCTTACATGCTGACAGTAGCTATCCTACAACATGTTTGAATAGTGATTTTAGAGTTTTTGAATAAACACGGATCAAATTTAACCCAGAAAATCATCTATGTACAGAAATATGTATCAGCTGCATAAAAAATATTTCCAATTTTGTATATTCAGGGTCATGTTAAGAAAAACATTTCTGGCTAAAAGAAAGATGTTTGTGGTGTTTTTAATGCTCTCAAATGTAAACATGGGTCAAATTTGATCTGTAAGTGTTCATTCAGCTAATATTAATCTGAATAAATAAATGTATTCACCTTCTTGAATTATTGCCTCTGTCTCGTTGTCTTTCTCTGCTTCTTGAAGAGCTGGACAGTTAAAGACATCAGTTAGAGGTTATTATTAATATTATTATTATTATTTATTGAGGTCTAAAGACAAAAACACACAAATTCAGTCAGATACTCACCAGCAGCTCCAGCCAGAGCCATCATGGAACAAAGGAGTACAGACACAGTCAGCAACTTCATGGTGGAGATGATGCAGACCTTATATGATCCTTTCCTTCAATAAGTATAGAGACAGACATGTTAGTGATATTTAAAGCAGATAAACTGTGGTGAATGATGAGAGACAACCAAATAGAAGAAAAGAGCGTGAAAAGAGAGAGAAGCAAAGCAAACCTGCTTTTGGAAAAAAGTATTTGTCCCCGCTCTGACCAACACCAACATGGCTTCTCAGTCACTCTTAGCTTTCTTTTTATATCCAAATATCCTCCTCTTCTTCACATTCTTACATCCATATATGGTCTATCATTAGGATATCTGCCAGTTACATGCTGATGTTATATGACTTAACACAAAATAGTGACATTTTCTTTAACTGTCACTTACAACATACCCCGTGGAACATTGTTTTTTATGTTTGAGCTTAAAATTTCGGTGTATCTGCTAGGTGCAGAAAACCGCAGCTTCTCTTTTGGCCTCAGGTTGTCTAATGGTTGTCTATGTATTTGTTGTTTGTTTGTGTTTGTTTAGTCACTCTTGACAGTTTAGATCTTGTCAGATATTGTACAAATTGTGCAAGTTCTGCACAAATGGTGTAAGACATTTGACTGTTTTATTTATCACCAATTAAAACTGAATAATTTAGTCAGAAATAGGCTTGAGTGGATTTGTCTCCAGTTTCATTTCAATAAATGTTCAAATGATCCAATATTTCACTAAAAATCAAAGATCAAAGAAAAAGTCCAAAACCTGAAAACAGATTTGTGTATCAGAACTTTGTTTTTTCTTCTTTCCTCTCCCATTAATCATCTCACGACCCTTCAGATTTATCTGCTGACCCTTTAGAGGGGCCTGACCCCTAGGTTGGGAACCACTGGACTAAACTAGCTAACTGTATATAAAGTAATAATACTTTAAGTACATCAAGCTCATAATACTTATGTACTTTTACTGTAGTAGGATTTTTCATGCAGGACTTGTACTTGTAATGGAGTATTTTTATGTTGCTGTATTGGTAATTTTACTCAAGTAAAGGACCTGAATACTTCTTCTAAGTTCTTTATCAGATGAAATGAGACAAGAATTAGATGATGTGTGATCAGATGACCTCGGATGTCGCTATAAAGATGAAGCACACAGGTAACGTCAGCTGAGATAAGGAGGAATGTCATTAATATATATATGTGATCATTTATTTGACAAGTCTGCCTCTTCATCTGCACGCTTTAAAGTGGTAGCATCACTCAATAAAAACAATAATAGAGCATAATAAGAGCACACATTGTTTCCTCTGACAGCACAGTCATGAGATTTTCTCCAGCAAGACAGAAGAGGATGTGAAATATCTGCAGATGATAAAGTTACTGCTCAGACAGTGAATGCACATGAGACGCAATGTTGTTTTTAATGTATTCATTATTTCAGTCTGTATGTACTGATATTCTATATGTAAATTAATTATTTAATAACACGTTATGATGCAAATGTCACGTAATTTATAGGAATGATTTAGCTAACTCGTGTCAAAATAGCAGTACACTTTCTACTCCACTTTTTTCTCACAGAAACAGACTCTCCTCCTCTCCCTGTAATATTACCCATGATGCAAGTTAAAATGTGAAAAATGAAAAGAAAATCATTCTGATGAATGATGAAAGTTGTTTTATACTTCCTTTATTAATCAGAAGTGAACGCAAATAAAACATTTTTTACTAGATTGGTAATCAGAAAACAAATAAAATCTAAACTTGGGAGTGATATTACATTCGAGTTGGTTGATATTTGTCTTGGTATAAAACTGAGGTGATGTAATATCTAAAGCTGCAACGATTAGTCAATTAATCGATTAGTTATCAACTATTAAATTGATCGCTATTGTTGATAATCAGTTAATCATTTGGAGTCATTTCTAAGAAAAAAAAGTCAAAATTCTCTGATTCCAGCTTCTCAAATGTGAATATTTTCTTCAATCCTCTATGGCAGTAAACTGAATATCTTTGTGTTGTGGACAAAACAAGACATTTGAATACGTCATCTTGGGCTCTGGGAAACAGTGATCAACATGTTTCACCATTTTCTGACAATTTTAGACCAAACAACTAATCAATTAATCGAGAAAATAAGTCAAAAGTTAAAGATGAAAAAAGCGAACTGACAAAAGGCCTCATGTGACGACCCAAAAACAGCCTCAAAAAGCTTCTAAGTCACTCTTAGCTTAGGCATGGGGAGTCAGGAATATTATGTATTATGTATATTTCTTACAGATTTTTGAGCTATTGGTAGTTTGCTTATCATTATTTTTAACTATATTTAACATAGTTTAATATACTATACCTCTCATGTGCTTTAAATTTTAATATGTATATTGCAGAATAACCACACATCATCTGCCAATTCAGCTGGTTCTAAATAAACATCCTGGATTTAACTTCAACATCTCTGGTTGAGTTCTTACTGGACACAGTAGCAGCAGGCCAGTTTCTAGTTAATCAGTTCAAGTACTATTTTTCAGTGCCAAATTTTTTTTTTTAAATGTATTTTAGGTTTAATTAACTTGAAATTATAAAACATACATATTTAAGTAAAGTTAAGGACAAAATTACTTAATTCCACTAAATCTCTGAATGATATTTTACAGTGTAGATGTTGATCTGACTGTGATACCCATAATAATTGTTCCATTTAAAATAGAATTACAAACCAGCTTGTTTCATGCTTGCGTCTTTAATTTGCACAATATGAGACAGAACAGTTCAATCTCCAGAGTAAGAAAAAGCATTCTTTTCATAACACATTCAGTTTGGCACAAGACCTAAAAGACAATCCAGCTCCCGTTTGTGTCACTTGTTGCTTCCTTCCTTAAGTAGCTTTACAGTGATAGCAAGATAGAAATAAAGATGAAAAATGATTTATAAAGCTGCTAGGTTATATATGAGACTGATGATAAAATGACACATTAACTTGTGACAATAAACACAAACACATATCCACTAATATTTGTGCTTTTCACAGGTATTTCATGCCTCTCTTATCTGCTCAGGAATCATCAGACTTTCTTGGCACAGACAGATGACCGGTAAGCATTACACTGTAAATCATCCCAGCAATTGTTACCTGCAATTATTAAAAACACAGGACGTCAGCATGATTGTCAATCATATCATGTAATATTTTGATGCAGATGTAGATTAGATTATCGTTTCTTAAAGGGGAACTCAGCTGATTTTCCACATCAAAGTCTGTTTCCAGGTTGATGAAAAAAGTCATATAAGCCTTTTGTGGCTCCAGAGGGAGCTGTGTGACATCTGATAAATTGTCTGTTGGGGCTGAATACTACAAGTGTGGGGGTGTGGAGTTAGAAAGAAGTGAGGTTACCAGACCCATGTAGCTGCTCCTCATCTCTGCTGGAGGCTAGCAGCTCCAGGCTACATTAGATTAACTACTAGGATAACACACCTGAAAGGTATAATATGTAACTTTTCCGCATTAAAATGTCTAAAAATGACTAGACCTATGTTATATATTTTGTTAAGTTGTGTACGTATGTAATCCCAAATGTTTCCAACAATATTCAAACCCAGACAAATCCGTAATTTTAATCAATGTAATGGTCTGTTTCATTTGGTCACCTGTTAATGATGTAATTTCCCCTTTGTGCATGTGTCAGCATTGTGGTTGTCCACAAGAAACTGAAAGTCATAAATGGATTTTTTACTCAGTTTTAAGACACATTTTAATGATACACTTTTTAGATCTTGGTTGTTTTTAACTATAGCTTTTAACCGGATGAAGGATTTTAATCATTGGACGTCTGGATCTTAAGTTATCAGAGAAACAAGCTGAGCCTATAGAGCCTACGGACACACAGGTTTTCCAGCAACATCATCAATGAAATGTTCATGCAGGCACATTTTTAGTTTTTCATGAAGTCACCTTGTTTTTGTTATGCGTCCTTTCTTATCTACACCACTTACATAATTACATAATTCTACATAATTACATAATTCTCTCATGCAAAGTAATGTATTCTATAGTTTACCTCCGTAGTTCATCTGAATACAGTCCTGGTTCCCGCGGCCATTAGGCTCTCCTCTGCACCAGTATGAGAAGTCGAAAGTTGTGCCATCACTCCAGAGCCAAACACCCTCCTAGAAGATCGAATAGAAGACAATTGATGCATATAAATAAAGATAATCTAAATGTTAACACCACTCTAAATACCAAAAGGTTTGATATTCTTATTACAAGGTCTATTTACTTGATATCAAGTAACTTGAAGTCAAGAATGAACTTTCAAGCTCATAAGACATCTTTTGTTATTATACGTGACATACCCCTTGGCTGTCAGAGCCTCCAATCCATGTCTCAGGAGAGCTTTGAGCTCTATCTGATATCATCCCCTTAATCAGGTTGTGCTCCCAAATTCCATGAATCGATGCAAGGTTTGCACCCATGGACTTGCAGTTTCTCTATAGTGGAGATAAACAGAGAACAGAGTAGAGATGTGAATAGGAAGGTGCTGCTAATCTTTCTTTAAACAATATCCTCAATATCACTGAACACAGAAACACAGGACTCTACTGGTGTTATAACAATACGATAGGTCTATGTTGTGACCACCAGCTTCAATTATTTCAACTCTGTTACTGAGAAATCATGTTTTGTCTCTCATTTTGGTGGACAGCTAAGATATGACAATACCCATGAGCCTCAGCTGCTGTTGCTATGGAGAAGAAGCCAGTCAGAAGTGAGAATCACTGCGTTAATAAATTTAAAACCCTTTGTTGTCGAAGTTGCAAACAAAAAGTGATGCCATAGTTGCAGAATTCACTCAAAAGTGATCCAGAAATAAAAACTGAGCTGATTTACATTGCAGATTGTAGTTTTTTACCTTCGATTTTCTTTCTTTTTTTTTTTAAATCAAAGTACCAGATATTATCTAATGCAGCTGTTCATCTTGTCTACTGATGATTCAACTGGAAGAGTCTAATCTGTAGAAATGTTCCAACTGTTAGTCACCTAACATTGTCTATGGGGAGAATGAAGTGGGTGCGCCCAAAATACTTTGCAACTTGATAAAGCTGCCCAGAAAAAATAATAACATGAGTAATAAGAGAACACTAAAGTTAGATGAGGAAGTTACCAAGTGTGCAAGTCAAAGAAAATGTTGAAGTGTTCTTCAGTGAATACAAATCGTCTCGATTACCTCAGCTTGAGTCCAGGTCAAGGTTCGAGGAACGAAGAGGAAACAGCGGCCGTTGTACTCAATCCATGGGGAGGGACAAGATGTTGACCTCTTGTCAACACGATGCTCCTCTGAACACATTTGGTGGAGAAAAGTGGGTCACATTGACTCTCCAGACAGTGTGATGCACTTAAACCCTTACATTCTGACAGTAGCTATCCTACAACATGTTTGAATAGTGATTTTAGAATTTTTGAATAAACACGGATCAAATTTAACCCAGAAAATCATCTATGTACAGAAATATGTATCAGCTGCATAAAAAATATTTCCAATTTTGTATATTCAGGGTCATGTTAAGAAAAACATTTCTGGCTAAAAGAAAGATGTTTGTGGTGTTTTTAATGCTCTCAAATGTAAACATGGGTCAAATTTGATCTGTAAGTGTTCATTCAGCTAATATTAATCTGAATAAATAAATGTATTCACCTTCTTGAATTATTGCCTCTGTCTCCTTGTCTTTCTCTGCTTCTTGAAGAGCTGGACAGTTAAAGACATCAGTTAGAGGTTATTATTAATATTATTATTATTATTTATTGAGGTCTAAAGACAAAAACACACAAATTCAGTCAGATACTCACCAGCAGCTCCAGCCAGAGCCATCATGGAACAAAGGAGTACAGACACAGTCAGCAACTTCATGGTGGAGATGATGCAGACCTTATATGATGCTTTCCTTCAGTAAGTATAGAGACAGACATGTTAGTGATATTTAAAGCAGATAAACTGTGGTGAATGATGAGAGACAACCAAATAGAAGAAAAGAGCGTGAAAAGAGAGAAGCAAAGCAAACCTGCTTTTGGAAATAAGTATTTGTCCCTGCTCTGACCAACACCAACATGGCTTTTAAGTCACTCTTAGCTTTCTTTTTATATCCAAATATCCTCCTCTTCTTCACATTCTTACATCCATATATGGTCAATCATTAGGACATCTGCCAGTTACATGCTGATGTTATATGACTTAACACAAAATAGTGACATTTTCTTTAACTGTCACTTACAACATACCCCGTGGAACATTGTTTTTTATGTTTGAGCTTAAAATTTCGGTGTATCTGCTAGGTGCAGAAAACCGCAGCTTCTCTTTTGGCCTCAGGTTGTCTAATGGTTGTCTATGTATTTGTTGTTTGTTTGTGTTTGTTTAGTCACTCTTGACAGTTTAGATCTTGTCAGATATTGTACAAATTGTGCAAGTTCTGCACAAATGGTGTAAGACATTTGACTGTTTTATTTATCCCCAATTAAAACTGAATAATTTAGTCAGAAATAGGCTTGAGTGGATTTGTCTCCAGTTTCATTTCAATAAATGTTCAAATGATCCAATATTTCACTAAAAATCAAAGATCAAAGAAAAAGTCCAAAACCTGAAAAAGATTTGTGTATCAGAACTTTGTTTTTTCTTCTTTCCTCTCCCATTAATCATCTCACGACCCTTCAGATTTATCTGCTGACCCTTTAGAGGGGCCTGACCCCTAGGTTGGGAACCACTGGACTAAACCAGCTAACTGTATATAAAGTAATAATACTTTAAGTACATCAAGCTCATAATGCTTATGTACTTTTACTGTAGTAGGATTTTTCATGCAGGACTTGTACTTGTAATGGAGTATTTTTATGTTGCTGTATTGGTAATTTTACTCAAGTAAAGGACCTGAATACTTCTTCTAAGTTCTTTATCAGATGAAATGAGACAAGAATTAGATGATATGTGATCAGATGACCTTGGAGGAGGAATGTCATTAATATATATATGTGATCATTTATTTGACAAGTCTGCCTCTTCATCTGCACGCTTTAAAGTGGTAGCATCACTCAATAAAAACAATAATAGAGCATAATAAGAGCACATATTGTTTCCTCTGACAGCACAGTCATGAGATTTTCTCCAGCAAGACAGAAGAGGATGTGAAATATCTGCAGATGATAAAGTTACTGCTCAGACAGTGAATGCACATGAGACGCAATGTTGTTTTTAATGTATTCATTATTTCAGTCTGTATGTACTGATATTCTATATGTAAATTAATTATATAATAACACGTTATGATGCAAATGTCACGTAATTTATAGGAATGATTTAGCTAACTCGTGTCAAAATAGCAGTACACTTTCTACTCCCCTTTTTTCTCACAGAAACAGACTCTCCTCCTCTCCCTGTAATATTACCCATGATGCAAGTTAAAATGTGAAAAATGAAAAGAAAATCATTCTGATGAATGATGAAAGTTGTTTTATACTTCCTTTATTAATCAGAAGTGAACGCGAATGAAACATTTTTTACTAGATTGGTAATCAGAAAACAAATAAAATCTAAACTTGGGAGTGATATTACATTCGAGTTGGTTGATATTTGTCTTGGTATAAAACTGAGGTGATGTAGTATCTAAAGCTGCAACGATTAGTCAATTAATCGATTAGTTATCAACTATTAAATTAATCGCTATTGTTGATAATCAGTTAATCATTTGGAGTCATTTCTAAGAAAAAAAAGTCAAAATTCTCTGATTCCAGCTTCTCAAATGTGAATATTTTCTTCAGTCCTCTATGGCAGTAAACTGAATATCTTTGTGTTGTGGACAAAACAAGACATTTGAATACGTCATCTCGGGCTCTGGGAAACAGTGATCAACATGTATCACCATTTTCTGACAATTTTAGACCAAACAAAGAGTCAATTAATCGAGAAAATAAGTCAAAAGTTAAAGATGAAAAAAGCGAACTGACAAAAGGCCTCACGTGACGACCCAAAAACAGCCTCAAAAAGCTTCTAAGTCACTCTTAGCTTTCTTTTTTTATCCAAATATCCTCCTCTTCTTCACATTCTTACATCCATATATGGTCTATCATTAGGACATCTGCCAGTTACATGCTGATGTTATATGACTTAACACAAAATAGTGACATTTTCTTTAACTGTCACTTACAACATACCCCGTGGAACATTGTTTTTTATGTTTGAGGTTAAAATTTCGGTGTATCTGCTAGGTGCAGAAAACCGCAGCTTCTCTTTTGGCCTCAGGTTGTCTAATGGTTGTCTATGTATTTGTTGTTTGTTTGTGTTTGTTTAGTCACTCTTGACAGTTTAGATCTTGTCAGATATTGTACAAATTAAATGGTGTAAGACATTTGACTGTTTTATTTATCACCAATTAAAACTGAATAATTTAGTCAGAAATAGGCTTGAGTGGATTTGTCTCCAGTTTCATTTCAATAAATGTTCAAATGATCCAATATTTCACTAAAAATCAAAGATCAAAGAAAAAGTCCAAAACCTGAAAACAGATTTGTGTATCAGAACTTTGTTTTTTCTTCTTTCCTCTCCCATTAATCATCTCATGACCCTTCAGATTTATCTGCTGACCCTTTAGAGGGGCCTGACCCCTAGGTTGGGAACCACTGGACTAAACTAGCTAACTGTATATAAAGTAATAATACTTTAAGTACATCAAGCTCATAATACTTATGTACTTTTACTGTAGTAGGATTTTTCATGCAGGACTTGTGCTTGTAATGGAGTATTTTTATGTTGCTGTATTGGTAATTTTACTCAAGTAAAGGACCTGAATACTTCTTCTAAGTTCTTTATCAGATGAAATGACTCTGACTCAGACTCTCCTCCTCTCCCTGTAATATTACCCATGATGCAAGTTCAAATGAAAAATGAAAAGAAAATCATTCTGATGAATGATGAAAGTTGTTTTATGCTTCCTTTATTAATCAAAAGTGAACGCAAATAAAACATTTTTTACTAGATTGGTAATCAGAAAACAAATAAAATCTAAACTTGGGAGTGATATTACATTCGAGTTGGTTGATATTTGTCTTGGTATAAAACTGAGGTGATGTAGTATCTAAAGCTGCAACGATTAGTCAATTAATCGATTAGTTATCAACTATTAAATTAATCGCTATTGTTGATAATCAGTTAATCATTTGGAGTCATTTCTAAGAAAAAAAAGTCAAAATTCTCTGATTCCAGCTTCTCAAATGTGAATATTTTCTTCAGTCCTCTATGGCAGTAAACTGAATATCTTTGTGTTGTGGACAAAACAAGACATTTGAATACGTCATCTTGGGCTCTGGGAAACAGTGATCAACATGTTTCACCATTTTCTGACAATTTTAGACCAAACAAATTAATTAATTGAGAAAATAAGTCAAAAGTTAAAGATGAAAAAAGCGAACTGACAAAAGGCCTCACGTGACGACCCAAAAACAGCCTCAAAAAGCCTCTCAGTCACTCTTAGCTTAGGCATGGGGAGTCAGGAATATTATGTATTATGTATATTTCTTACAGATTTTTGAGCTATTGGTAGTTTGCTTATCATTATTTTTAACTATATTTAACATAGTTTAATATACTATGCCTCTCATGTGCTTAACTTAACTTACTTAATATGTATATTGCAGAATAACCACACATCATCTGCCAATTCAGCTGGTTCTAAATAAACATCCTGGATTTAACTTCAACATCTCTGGTTGAGTTCTTACTGGACACAGTAGCAGCAGGCCAGTTCCTAGTTAATCAGTTCAAGTACTATTTTTCAGTACCAAATTTTTTTTTAAATGTATTTTAGGTTTAATTAACTTGAAATTATAAAACATACATATTTAAGTAAAGTTAAGGACAAAATTAGTTAATTCCACTAAATCTCTGAATGATATTTTACAGTGTAGATGTTGATCTGACTGTGATACCCATAATAATTGTTCCATTTAAAATAGAATTACAAACCAGCTTGTTTCATGCTTGCATTTTAATTTGCACAATATGAGACAGAACAGTTCAATCTCCAGAGTAAGAAAAAGCATTCTTTTCATAACACATTCAGTTTGG
Source organism: Thunnus albacares (assembly GCF_914725855.1). Classification (NCBI taxonomy): domain Eukaryota; kingdom Metazoa; phylum Chordata; class Actinopteri; order Scombriformes; family Scombridae; genus Thunnus; species Thunnus albacares. Next base: position 4,054,346 of record NC_058127.1, on the reverse strand, counting down.
CACAAGACCTAAAAGACAATCCAGCTCCCGTTTGTGTCACTTGTTGCTTCCTTCCTTAAGTAGCTTTACAGTGATAGCAAGATAGAAAGAAAGATGAAAAATGATTTATAAAGCTGTTAGGTTATATATGAGACTGATGATAAAATGACAGATTAACTTGTGAAACACAAACACATATCTACTAATATTTGTGCTTTTCACAGGTATTTCATGCCTCTCTTATCTGCTCAGGAATCATCAGATTTTCTTGGCACAGACAGATGACCGGTGAGCATGACACCATACATCATCCCAGCAATTGTTACCTGCAATTAGTAAAAACACAGGACGTCAGCATGATTGTCAATCATATCATGTAATATTTTGATGCAGATGTAGATTAGATTATCATTTCTTAAAGGGGAACTCAGCTGATTTTCCACATCAAAGTCTGTTTCCAGGTTGATGACAAAAGTCATATAAGCCTTTTGTGGCTCCAGAGGGAGCTGTGTGACATCTGATAAATTGTCTGTTGGGGCTGAATACTACAAGTGTGGGGGTGTGGAGTTAGAAAGAAGTGAGGTTACCAGACCCGTGTAGCTGCTCCTCATCTCTGCTGGAGGCTAGCAGCTCCAGGCTACATTAGATTAACTACTAGGATAACACACCTGAAAGGTATAATATGTAACTTTTCTGCATTAAAATGTCTAAAAATGACTAGACCTATGTTATATATTTTGTTAAGTTGTGTACGTATGTAATCCCAAATGTTTCCAACAATATTCAAACCCAGACAAATCCGTAATTTTAATCAATGTAATGGTCTGTTTCATTTGGTCACCTGTTAATGATGTAATTTCCCCTTTGTGCATGTGTCAGCATTGTGGTTGCCCACAAGAAACCATCATAAATGGACTTTTTACTCAGTTTTAAGCCACATTTTAATGAAACACTTTTTAGATCTTGGTTGTTTTTAACTATAGCTTTTAACCGGATGAAGGATTTTAATCATTGGACGTCTGGATCTTAAGTTATCAGAGAAACAAGCTGAGCCTATAGAACCTATGGACACACAGGTTTTCCAGCAACATCATCAATGAAATGTCCATGCAGGCACATTTTTAGTTTTTCATGAAGTCACCTTGTTTTTGTTATGTGTCCTTTCTTATCTACACCACTTACATAAATACATAATTCTCTCATGCAAAGTAATATATTTTATGATTTACCTCCGTAGTTCATCTGAATACAGTCCTGGTTAAAGAGGTTATTAGGCTCTCCGCTGCACCAGTATGAGAAGGCGAAAGGTGTGCCATCACTCCAGAGCCAAACACCCTCCTAGAAGATCGAATAGAAGACAATTGATGCATATAAATAAAGATAATCTAAATGTTAACACCACTCTAAATACCAAAAGGTTTGATATTCTTATTACAAGGTCTATTTACTTGATATCAAGTAACTTGAAGTCAAGAATGAACTTTCAAGCTCATAAGACATCTTTTGTTATTATACATGACATACCCCTTGGCTGTCAGAGCCTCCAATCCATGTCTTAGGAGACCCATGAGTTCTATCTGATATTATCTTCTTAATCTCGTTGTACTCCTGAGTTCCATGAATCGATGCAAGGTGTGCACCCATGGACTGGCAGTTTTTCTACAGTGGAGATAAACAGACAACAGAGTAGAGATGTGAATAGGAAGGTGCTGCTAATCTTTCTTTAAACAATATCCTCAATATCACTGAACACAGAAACACAGGACTCTACTGGTGTTATAACAATATGATAGGTCTATGTTGTGACCACCAGCTTCAATTATTTCAACTCTGTTACTGAGAAATCATGTTTTGTGTCTCATTTTGGTGGACAGCTAAAGATATGACAATACCCATGAGCCTCAGCTGCTGTTGCTATGGAGAAGAAGCCAGTCAGAAATGAGAATCACTGCGTTAATAAATTTAAAACCCTTTGTTGTCGAAGTTGCAAACAAAAAGTGATGCCATAGTTGCAGAATTCACTCAAAAGTGACCCAGAAATAAAAACTGAGCTGATTTACACTGCAGATTGTAGTTTTTTACCTTCGATTTTCTTTCTTTCTTTCTTTTTTTAAATCAAAGTACCAGATATTATCTAATGCAGCTGTTCATCTTGTCTACTGATGATTCAACTGGAAGAGTCTAATCTGTAGAAATGTTCCAACTGTTAGTCACCTAACATTGTCTATGGGGAGAATGAAGTGGGTGCGCCCAAAATACTTTGCAACTTGATAAAGCTGCCCAGAAAAAATAATAACATGAGTAATAAGAGAACACTAAAGTTAGATGAGGAAGTTACCAAGTGTGCAAGTCAAAGAAAATGTTGAAGTGTTCTTCAGTGAATACAAATCATCTCGATTACCTCAGCTTGAGCCCAGGTCAAGGTTCGAGGAACGAAGAGGAAACAGCGGCCGTTGTACTCAATCCAGTGGGAGGGACAAGATGTTGACCTCTTGTCAACACGATGCTCCTCTGAACACAAATGGTGGAGAAAAGTGGGTCACATTGACTCTCCAGACAGTGTGATGCACTTAAACCCTTACATTCTGACAGTAGCTATCCTACAACATGTTTGAATAGTGATTTTAGAATTTTTGAATAAACATGGATCAAATTTAACCCAGAAAATCATCTATGTACAGAAATATGTATCAGCTGCATAAAAAATATTTCCAATTTTGTATATTCAGGGTCATGTTAAGAAAAACATTTCTGGCTAAAAGAAAGATGTTTGTGGTGTTTTTAATGCTCTCAAATGTAAACATGGGTCAAATTTGATCTGTAAGTGTTCATTCAGCTAATATTAATCTGAATAAATAAATGTATTCACCTTCTTGAATTATTGCCTCTGTCTCCTTGTCTTTCTCTGCTTCTTGAAGAGCTGGACAGTTAAAGACATCAGTTAGAGGTTATTATTAATATTATTATTATTATTTATTGAGGTCTAAAGACAAAAACACACAAATTCAGTCAGATACTCACCAGCAGCTCCAGCCAGAGCCATCATGGAACAAAGGAGTACAGACACGGTCAGCAACTTCATGGTGGAGATGATGCAGACCTTATATGATCCTTTCCTTCAATAAGTATAGAGACAGACATGTTAGTGATATTTAAAGCAGATAAACTTTAGTGAATGATGAGAGAGAACCAAATAGAAGAAAAGAGCGTGAAAAGAGAGAAGCAAAGCAAACCTGCTTTTGGAAAAAAGTATTTGTCCCCGCTCTGACCAACACCAACATGGCTTCTAAGTCACTCTTAGCTTTCTTTTTATATCCAAATATGGTCCTCTTCTTTACATTCTTACATCCATATATGGTCTATCATTAGGACATCTGCCAGTTACATGCTGATGTTATATGACTTAACACAAAATAGTCACATTTTCTTGAACTGTCACTTACAACATACCCCGTGGAACATTGTTTTTTATGTTTGAGGTTAAAATTTCAGTACATCTGCTAGGTGCAGAAAACCACAGCTTCTCTTTTGGCCTCAGGTTGTCTAATGGTTTTCTATGTATTTGTTGTTTGTTTGTGTTTGTTTAGTTACTCTTGACAGTTTAGATCTTGTCAGATATTGTACAAATTGTGCAAGTTCTGCACAAATGGTGTAAAACATTTGACTGTTTTCTTTATCACCAATTAAAACTGAATAATGAACTAGCTAACTGTATATAAAGTAATAATACTTTAAGTACATCAAGCTCATAATACTTATGTACTTTTACTGTAGTAGGATTTTTCATGCAGGACTTGTACTTGTAATGGAGTATTTTTATGTTGCTGTATTGGTAATTTTACTCAAGTAAAGGACCTGAATACTTCTTCTAAGTTCTTTATCAGATGAAATGAGACAAGAATTAGATGATATGTGATCAGATGACCTCGGATGTCGCCATAAAGATGAAGCACACAGGTAACGTCAGCTGAGATAAGGAGGAATGTCATTAATATATATATGTGATCATTTATTTGATAAGTCTGCCTCTTCATCTGCACGCTTTAAAGTGGTAGCATCACTCAATAAAAACAATAATAGAGCATAATAAGAGCACACATTGTTTCCTCTGACAGCACAGTCATGAGATTTTCTCCAGCAAGACAGAAGAGGATGTGAAATATCTGCAGATGATAAAGTTACTGCTCAGACAGTGAATGCACATGAGACGCAATGTTGTTTTTAATGTATTCATTATTTCAGTCTATATGTACTGATATTCTATATGTAAATTAATTATTTAATAACACGTTATGATGCAAATGTCACGTAATTTATAGGAATAATTTAGCTAACTCGTGTCAAAATAGCAGTACACTTTCTACTCCCCTTTTTTCTCACAGAAACAGACTCTCCTCCTCTCCCTGTAATATTACCCATGATGCAAGTTAAAATGTGAAAAATGAAAAGAAAATCATTCTGATGAATGATGAAAGTTGTTTTATACTTCCTTTATTAATCAGAAGTGAACGCAAATAAAACATTTTTTACTAGATTGGTAATCAGAAAACAAATAAAATCTAAACTTGGGAGTGACATTACATTCGAGTTGGTTGATATTTGTCTTGGTATAAAACTGAGGTGATGTAGTATCTAAAGCTGCAACGATTAGTCAATTAATCGATTAGTTGTCAACTATTAAATTAATCGCTATTGTTGACAATCAGTTAATCATTTGGAGTCATTTCTAAGAAAAAAAAGTCAAAATTCTCTGATTCCAGCTTCTCAAATGTGAATATTTTCTTCAGTCCTCTATGGCAGTAAACTGAATATCTTTGTGTTGTGGACAAAACAAGACATTTGAATACGTCATCTCGGGCTCTGGGAAACAGTGATCAACATGTTTCACCATTTTCTGACAATTTTAGACCAAACAACTAGTCAATTAATCGAGAAAATAAGTCAAAAGTTAAAGATGAAAAAAGCGAACTGACAAAAGGCCTCACGTGACGACCCAAAAACAGCCTCAAAAAGCCTCTCAGTCACTCTTAGCTTTCTTTTTATATCCAAATATGGTCCTCTTCTTCACATTCTTACATCCATATATGGTCTATCATTAGGACATCTGCCAGTTACATGCTGATGTTATATGACTTAACACAAAATAGTCACATTTTCTTGAACTGTCACTTACAACATACCCCGTGGAACATTGTTTTTTATGTTTGAGGTTAAAATTTCAGTACATCTGCTAGGTGCAGAAAACCGCAGCTTCTCTTTTGGCCTCAGGTTGTCTAATGGTTGTCTATGTCTTTGTTGTTTGTTTGTGTTTGTTTAGTCACTCTTGACAGTTTAGATCTTGTCAGATATTGTACAAATTGTGCAAGTTCTGCACAAATGGTGTAAAACATTTGACTGTTTTCTTTATCACCAATTAAAACTGAATAATGAACTAGCTAACTGTATATAAAGTAATAATACTTTAAGTACATCAAGCTCATAATACTTATGTACTTTTACTGTAGTAGGATTTTTCATGCAGGACTTGTGCTTGTAATGGAGTATTTTTATGTTGCTGTATTGGTAATTTTACTCAAGTAAAGGACCTGAATACTTCTTCTAAGTTCTTTATCAGATGAAATGAGACAAGAATTAGATGATATGTGATCAGATGACCTCGGAGGAGGAATGTCATTAATATATATATATGTTATCATTTATTTGATAAGTCTGCCTCTTCATCTGCACGCTTTAAAGTGGTAGCATCACTCAATAAAAACAATAATAGAGCATAATAAAAGCACACATTGTTTCCTCTGACAGCACAGTTATGAGATTTTCTCCAGCAAGACAGAAGAGGATGTGAAATATCTGCAGATGATAAAGTTACTGCTCAGACAGTGAATGCACATGAGACGCAATGTTGTTTTTAATGTATTCATTATTTCAGTCTATATGTACTGATATTCTATATGTAAATTAATTATTTAATAACACGTTATGATGCAAATGTCACGTAATTTATAGGAATGATTTAGCTAACTCGTGTCAAAATAGCAGTACAGTGTGCAGGATGTAATGACAGATTTGCGCCGCTCCAGCAAAAAATTGTCAGACGTTGGTATTAAACAACAAACGAAACAAAAACAAAAACCGATATCCTGACTTGGCGAGATTCCTTAAATGTCTCAGGAACACACAGCTGAGTCTTTACTGGGATGAAAGTGAAGCTTCATAGTGTGTTCATAGTCTGCTCACTTTCATCCATTTGTCACAGACAGATCTCTGACCAAAGCCCCATGTCCGACTGGGAGGCAGACCGGATGCATTCAGCTACACAGACAAGCAGGCAGATGCTTCCTAAGCTCACGTGTCCACCATGAGAGCCTTTTACACATTTTCTGTATTGCCGTTAGTTCATACAGGTGTTTGCGCAACAAACTTTAAAAGGCTTCTTAAGACAACGTGAGCTGCCGTCCCAGAGTTGTTCTGGTTGAGCAGATCTGAAGTGACTTGATTGGATTAAACAAACGTGAGTGTCAGTTTTAGCACCTTTACACCGAGTTCTCCATGTTGTCGTCCTTTCTATAGCGCTTTCTATAAATTAGATAACACCTTCAAGAACCACAGAAATGGTCGAGGAGCAGGAGTTCGGGGCCAACATGGCACACGCCGCATATGGCGCGAATGGTGAAAACAGCTGATTGGTCAGTTGGTCAGTTCGGGGGAGCGGTGTCACTGTCCAGAGCGTCGGAGATCATTATACAGATCTTAGAGAAAGACGGGCGCTCCTCCGGTCTCTGGAGAGAGAAACACAGGCCATAAATACACGTTATTATTTCAGACTAGAGCTGCAACTAACAATTCTTTTTAATCTGTTGATTATTTTCTTGATTAATCGATTATTTGTTTGGTCCATAAAATGTCAGAAAATGGTGAAAAATGTTGATCACTATTTCCAAAAGCCCAAGGTGACGTCCTCAAATGTTTTTTTTTTTTTGTCCAGAATCCAAATATATTGAGTTTACTGTCATAGAAGACTACAGAAACCAGAAAATATTCACATTTAAGAAGCTGGAATCAGAGAATTTAGACATTTTTTCAAACTAATTGGCGAACAAGTGAGATAATACTGAAATAGGTGATTTCTCACAACCCTCACCTCATGCCAACAGCGCTGCATGATGTCATAGATGGCAGGTGTGGCCATTTTGGGCCTGTAGAGGCGGTGACCCTGGGTTATGAGTGTAACGACCTCATGGTTGTGACTCTGTTCAAACGGCATACGGCCCTCAGTGAAGGCTTCCCACATCAACACACCTGGACACAAAAAACATTAGAGGTTTAATTGTTAAAACACTTAGTTCATCATTAATGCGTGGTAAAATAAAGAAAAAAAGGTAAAAACGAGAGTTGAGCCTCTGTTTTTTATGATTATACTTCATTTTCCTAAATGTTCCAGTTCCGGTATTGACGTTAAAGTGTGCTCACCGAAGGACCAGACGTCAGACTTGCTGCTGTATTTGCAGAAGTTAAAGACTTCAGGAGGCGACCACTTCACAGGGAACTTAGCACCCGATGAACTGGTGTACTGGTCGTCCAACACGTATCTGCATAAAACACATTAGCATTTAAGTTTCACAGGAAAAGAACAGATAAAAACGTGCTGTGTAAATGTCTAGGAATCAGGGTAACGCTTTATTTTACAGGTCCTTTGATTTCCGGGAAATATTCTGAGTAATTTGAATGTATTTAACAGCTGAGTTTTTACAGAGCAGGAGGTGCAATTTAGTACAAACAATAAGAAACAATTTCAAACAGTGTTTAGTTGGTTTAATTAAGTAGACTTTTGACAATTCTTTTACTGACAGAAAATACTTAGTTTTCGGTGTGTAGTTTTGTGTGTCAAATTACATATTAGAATAATAGGTTGTTTTAAAAACTATAACAAGCACATTTCATGTGTAATTACATCACACTTTCAAAGAAATGCCCCAAGAATTAACATAGTAGCTACTTTTAGCAAATCACTGAAAAAACTTAATATGCTAATATTAGGTTTAGCTTGCAAAACTACACACTGAAAACTGAGTACTTTCTGTCAGTTAAAGTACTGTCAAAAGTCCAATTTATTAAGGAATTGTGAAAAAGAATATTGACGTGAACCAAAATAGCATATAATGACTGGATTCTCATCAACTAAACTAACTTAACCCTTTTTTCATTTTTTTCTTATAATTTGCACCAAAAGTCCTAAAAAATAACCGTTAAATACCTGCAAATTACTCAAAAAACTTCCAGGAAATTAGTATAAAATTAGGGGATGTGTGAAATAAAGCATTACTGAAATCGGACTCATACCTGGCCATGCCGAAGTCAGACACCTTCACCACCAGAGCGTCATTCACCAGACAGTTTCTGGCAGCCTGCAGAAGAGACGGAGGGAGGTATGAGATAGACAGCAGACAGCAAGACATGAACAGAAAAAGAAACATATTTTGGAACAAGCACATAAAAAAGAATATAGTAATTGTATATTTCTAGATGGATTACAGGATTCAGTGTGGTATCCTTTTTTCCTTATTTTCTTCTTGTTATTAGAAATAAAGACTGTTTTCCTCCTTATGTACCTTGTTGAAGATCAGGAGGATATGAGTGAAATAAATAAATTAGACCTCAACAACATTCTTTTAGAAATGCTGTTGTTGAAAAGATTTTGTGTTGAAATCCAATCCAAATCCATCTGCTGGATGGGCAGGGTCACCTCAAATCACATTTAATTGCATAAATTTGTGTAACCATCCCGAGTTCAAGATGAGTCATCAAAAATATTTGGTAAAATTTTATACTGATTTGAGTAATTTTCAGGTATTTAAGAGTTAATTTCTAGGAAATTTTACAGAAAGCATGGTCCAATTTGGTACAAATGATAAGAAAAAAAAAGAGAAAAGTGTTAAGTTGATTTAGTTGGTAAGTACCCACTTTTATAGGCTATTTGGGCTCATAAGTAGATGTTCTTTTTCAATATTTCTTAATAAATCAGACCCTTGACAGTTCTTTAACTGACAGAAAATAGTTTTCTTAAGAATTAGCATATTACATTAACACATTAGTTTTTTTCAGTCATTTCCTAAAAGTAGCTGCTGTGTAACTGTTAATCTTAGGACATTTCTTTGAGAGAGTTATGTAATTTGGTAGTAGACATATATGCTCATCATAGAGTTTTTAAGAAACAACCTAATATGCTAATATGTATACACAAAAAAACAAACACTGAAAAAGTATTTTCTGTCAGTTAAAGAAAAATTACTGACTAAACCAACATAACAAACAACTTTAAAGTTGTTTCTTATAATTTGTACCACATTGCACCACCCTCTCTGTAAAATGTCCTAAAAATTATTAATTGTTAAATACCTGAAAATTACTCAGAAAATTAGTGTAAAGTAAAAGGACTTTAAAATGAAGCATTACCAAACATTTCTATAATTTACAGTAAGAAAAGAGAGATTTTGATTTAAAAAAAAAAAAACCCTTTTATAACACATATTTAGCATGTACTGATAAATTAATAATTAACACAGAGGCACAAGGGTAGATCTTAGAAAATGTATTTTTCATTTCACTGTGTCTTAAAGTTTATTCCTTTGAGGGCATGTTAATAACTGAGGGCGACCCAGAATCTCTTCCTCAGATGGACAATATGAAAACACTGTTTAGAAAAATTTTAGTGACTGAATCAAACTGTAGCTGTAAGAGGCAATAAAACCTGTGACCTTACTTGTTGTAAACTATAGTCAACAAGGCAAAACTAGAACTTGGTCCCTCCACGAGTTTCCATTTGAGGCTAAAACACACCTCAAACCACAATGAAAAACTGCAGTTACCAGGTCTCTGTGGATGAAGCCGTTGCTCTCCAGGTGCTCCATGCCCTCGCTGACGTCCAGGCAGATACTCAGCAGGGACCCCAGGCTGAAGCCGCCCCGCCGCTGCCTGAGGTAGTTCAGCAGGCAGCCGTGCTCCATGAACTCTGTGACGATGTAAATGGGCCGCTGCTGGCTGCACACTCCATACAGCTGCACCAGTTTAGGGTGAGACAGATTCCTGGAGAAAAAAAGAAGAACGTTTGAGGCCAATTCTCTTATTTTCAATTGTTAGCATTGCATTGTAAGAAAAATGTAACCACCACAGTTTTTTGAGAAAGTTTAGTAAGGAAACTAGTAAACATATAAGCTCATCATCTCTGTTTGTAACTCTTATGTACATGTGTATATACAGTATGTACTGATGTTCTGATGTTAATATTATTGCTGATGCTTCATATTATATTTGTTTTATGGATTTGATGGTAGTACGATGTCACCTGTCACCTGAACTCCTTCATTACAACAAGAACCACAATGGAAATAAGTCTTAGACTTTATCAGAGCTGCAACTAATGTTTATTCTCTCGATCACTCGTTTGGTCTATAAAATGTCGGAAAATGGTGAAAAATGTTGATCATTGTTTCCCAACACCAAAGATGCAACCTCAAGTGTCTTCTTTTGTCCCAACCAAAAGTCCACAAACCAAAGATATTCAGTTTACTGTCATAGAGGCCTAAAGATACCAGAAAATATTCACATTTAAGACGCTGGAACCCGAGAATTTTAGCGTTTCTTCTTAAAAAATGACTCAAAACGATTAATCAATTATTAAAATAGCTGGCGATTAATTGACTGATGATTGCAGCTTTGGACTTTATAGTGTTATGTTCGACATTTTGTAGATGTGTGTGACCTAGAGTCCTCTCTTTAGTTGTTTTGTAAGATCAACTAAACTAAAAAATGAATCACAAGAATACAAGGTGCGCAGAGGAATACATTTACATGCACACAAGAACAATGTGTTTAAATCCACCTGGTTACTGTAAAATCAGTGTTTACATGTCACAGATTTCTTTCCTAACTTTGTATCTTTTTGGAACAAGTTTACTGATTTTTACTTATCTGTTGTTGTTGTTGTTGAAGCATTTGGACTGAAAGGCTCTGAAGTGAGAGCATGAATGAGCCTGGATTTTTACAAACAGTTTAATTATTGCAGGGTATAGCATGTTTTTTTATGAACTCATCTAACTTTACTGCTCTACAATGGAAAAAAATGGGACTCCATCGTTTGTATCTATCACAGGCTGTTGTTGCAGTTCCCACTGCTGACCAGTAGAGGTCAGCAGAGGTCAACAATGACTTCTTTGCACTTTATATGTATCTTTCTGGATAGAATTTGACACATAGGGTCATTGTCCTTCAATGCAAAGACTAATCTCTGGCCACTGCTCCCTCTCCTTCCTTACATCATGACCTTGGCCTCCTCGATGAAGTCCTCCTCGTACATGGCTCCCTCCCTGATGGCCTTGATGGCGACTTTGTGCTGGGCCCTCCATTTGCCGAGCCTCACCTGACCGAACTGACCGCTGCCCAGCTCCTTCATGAAGGTCAGCTCGCTGGGGTTGATCTCCCACTTCTCTGCATGGAGGGACGGATGCAGAGAGGACGAAGGTAAGAGGAAAACTGTGAGCTTTGTTCATGAATTGAATAATGCAGTGGTGTGTTAGGACTCACCGTAGCTGAAGCCAGCTGTGGACGGAGCAGATTTGTCCTCTTTTCCTACAGGGTACCTCAACCTGGCTACAAGACCTGAGACAGAAAAGATCAGATCAAAGAAAAGAATTATCTCGTAATTATGACTTAAGTATGTCATTATTACAGGATAAATGTTACACCATATTCTTTGACCTGATGAGGAATTTCCTGCAAACGTTTTTATCATACTTTATTGCTCTATTTTGATAATTGTGACCAAAATGGTTCCGTAGTTTTTAGAGAGTGTTACAAATTTTGATATCTTGGATGCATTACATTACTGATGAACGACGTCGTGTATATGATAAAATATATAATAAATTAAATAAAATAAAAAAATTTGGCCCCCTGATGAAAGCTGAAGTTTTGAATTTCATAGGTTACATCAAACCTTCTACAGAAATCAAATCACAAATCTACTGTAGAGTGTCTAAAGCTTCTTTCACACATAGTTCCTGGTAATTACTGGGATAACCTTTCAGGCACTGCTAGTGATTTTCAAATGCAGCTACATTCAGGAACATTTCCGTCTTACGCCTTTTCACACATGCCATGGCAATGCCGGAACAGACGGGGCCAGAGTCAGTCCAGCAGTTGGTGGTCAATACTTATGGATGCCAGACGCTCTGGTCCCTTATTTCTGAATCTGTCCAGTTTCTGGTCAGTCTTGAAAAAAGGAGCTTGTTTGCAAAAGAAAAGAACTTGTATCGCCTCTTAGTTATCAAATCACAGGTGAAAGGCAACCAAGCCGCGCATTCAAATAACGTCATCAGCAGAGTCTTGTGATTGGTTCGCTCGCTCGACGTGAACGTGTCTTTCGTCAGACGGATGTAACCTTTTACGTGTTTGTCCCGGCGATGTTACTGCCTTCATTCACAACACAGCTGTACCCGCATTTTCCTTGAAATGTTACTTGGTCTTGAGGTGGGAAATTGGCGACACGGATTTCCCTGCACCCATTCACACATGACCCCATGCAGGAAATGTTCCTGAACATTTCAGGGATAGACCACATGTGTGAAAGGGGCTTTAGTGTCTCATAAACCTGCCAGAAAGCCTGTTGGACCAGACCACTTTTGTTCTTTACAAACACAAATCGGTGGCAGTCGAACAGAAATGGTGTCATGATACCATTTTTTTCTGAGGCAACAACAACAGAACTTTCAATCAACCATAAATGAAGCCGGCCACTGTTTATAGTGTGTGGATAACCAATAAAATATGTCTCCCTTTTTAGCCAAATGAGCATTAAAATAAGCTGAGTGAAAACTATCTCTATCCCCAGATACAATCCTAAATGCTGTTATCAATCAAATGTATTCTCCAATGAATTAAAAGAAATAAACAAACGGTTCGGTACGGTTGTATGTGTGTGATCTTTACCTGCTGCATTGTGTTTATGGTACTCGATCAGTTCGGGGATAGAGCTGAACAAATGTTTCTCCGCCAGGTAATACTGAATGGGCACGCCTGTAGTCTCCTTGATGTGATAATGTTTTATAGCTGCACCTCCCTCCCTGCAAACATTTAAACAACATCCACAATGCGTAACGTTATAGAGTGTCTCAGACAGATTAATCAGATAATGATGTGTAGTTTTCTGTCGTTTGTTTTGTTTCTAGCAGACTGTGTGCGTGCTACCTGCAGACACACACATATAGTCTCATTACCCTCCGACAGACTTGACGTAAAGAGACACTGTGTAGGTTCCTTCAGTGCTGGAGTCTCTGACAATGAAGGATCCTTCTTTGTCCTGCAGGAGGCGACAGAAACAGATAATCTAGATGGAAATCTTTAGGAGCATTTTTACCTTTATTGGACTGTTGATATGATGGAGGCAGAAGGGAAAGGAGGGAAGCAAGAGTTGGGTATGATGGTGGTTTTGTTGACATGAATAGACATGAATGAACAGACAAAAGGACACACTGAAGGAAAGGAGGAAGATGAAGATGGAGGGAGGATGTAGGAAGGAAGGAAGGAGTGGAGGGGAAATATGTTTCTACTGACCTCCTTCCTCAGGAGCTCCTCTGCCTTGTTCCTGTTGACTTGTTTACTGTACCAGCTGCAACACACAAACAAATGTACCATGATAATTATATCTTTATTTATATCTCTGTGTGTTTTTGTTAGATTTGATTATTTCTGGGTCAAACTTTTTTTACTTGACAGCCAATCAAATGGTTGACTTCGGAGTTCAAAAGAAGAGATTTTGGACTGAAATATCTGAAATATTGGATGGATTGTCATGAAATTTGTACAAACATTCATGATCTCCGGAGGACGAATCCTACCGACTCTGTTGATCCTCTGACTTTTCCTCTAGCGCCACCATGAGGTCGACTTTTGTGATTTATTTGATATCCTGACAACTATTGGATGGATTACAGTGATATAGCTCAACATCTACTTAATAGATTGGCGCAAAAATTGGTGCAGACATTCATGGTTCCCAGACGATGTATCCTAATGACGTCATCCTCGGACTTTTCCTCTTGCGCCACCATGAGGTTGAGTTTTTGGTTCTTTATTGATAATGTCTTGACAACTATTGGAGGGATTGATGTGGAATTTGGTTCACACATCATTTCAGACCTTAATGATATGATATATGCTAGAATATTACATAGGGAGGTAATTATGTCAATTGATAATGTGCTTTAATGGTGCATATTGTCATATACTGATAATCAGAAAGAAGAATAAGCTGGACTTAAAAAGATACTTGGATAAGCTACACAAATGTTATATTTACGTTCAGCTTTAATGGAAGTATTTCATGTTTCACTTTTATGAGAGAAAACGCTTTAAGGACTAATAACCGATGTCCTATATTCTGGCCAAAAAAAGCATTCTAACTTCATTACGACCGCTTTCTGCTGCTGATCTACACTGAAATGATAAACGAACTCACACAAACTGCACCAGGTTTCCAGATGTCTTCTCTGTTACATAGTTACTTGGGATGTAGCCTTCCTCACTGTAAAACACACCAAAACACAGAAAAACACACAGAAAAAGGTTATGAGCTGGGCATTTAACCATTTTTTTTAATCAAATTACAACAACACAGCGAATCTCTTATTAGCCTACTCTCATAAAGAGTTGTGATGGTTAAAAACACTTTGTATTGACATTGTCGCACTATATTGTTTGATGTTGTGTTTAATTACAGTGAACAACAGGCTTTGGTTAACATTAAGTATCTTTATTTGCCTTTTTCAGGCACTTCTATATTATTGGAGCTTTCAGAGAAATCTGAGTTTCTTAGATTTTGATATGAAAACTATTTACAATTCAGAAACTTTAAATCTCCATATTTAGCTTTCCATAAGCAGTAAATAAACAGTTAATAAATGGTTTATAACACACTATAATGTGTTATCAGCAGATAAAAGACATTTTAAGTGTTTATTAATGTACAGTACGTGTAAACAATTATAACTTCTCTTATGAAGACATTGTGTTTTACTACATTGTCATTCATTATCTGTTTATACAGCAGCCTCCACTTATGGATAACTATTTGCTTACAACTACATTACTGTGTGTTATAAACCACTTATTAACAGTTTAAAGGACCAGTGTGTAGGATTTAGTGGCATCTAGCAGTGAGGTTGCAACCAGCTGAATATGGAATATAAATATATTGCATTTCTGCCAAGTTTGTTCCACTAGATGCCACCTACACACTGCACCTTTAAATACTGCTTATAAATGCTAAATAGGTTCATTTTAAAAAAAGAGTTTTAAATGAAATCTAAACTCTATGTTGTAACTATCATGTATTGTGCAATTCGTTATGGCGCAACTCATACATTATGTCCACTGTAGCTGCATTTGAACCTTCACATACATGTAGTTTGTCCAACAGCCTGCTGAATCTTTAACAGGTTGCACTGGTTAGTTTACAATAATATTAATGTCATACAAGGAGAATAAAAGTATTGTATTTTATTTATTGTACCTGATTTAGCTACTAGCTCATTTCCATCTACAAGTAGACACTAATACAACTAATGCAATTGATGCAAATACATAAACTGTAATTAATCCAGACAAGATACTTAGTTACATTTATAGTTATCGACATAAATGTGACATCACACCAGGAACTCACCCACACTTGTTGCGCGCCTTGTACCAGTTAACGTCACTTCTCTCCAGAATGACGTACTCGTCGCCTTTGACCAGACTCAGGTCGTGTGGTTCGGTGCCCGGGAAGTCATACATCGCCACCACCACGTCCTCCTTGTCTTCGTCTTCATCGTCATCTTCGTCTTCGTCTTCGGGGAGTGGAGGAGGGGGCCGTCGCTGCTGGACGAGGAGCAGGAGGAGCAGGAGGAGGAGGAATGACCGTATGTTTGTAGTTTTTAGCTGAGCTTGATATGTTTCTCATAAATGTGTGCGTGAGAGTGCGTGAGAGTGTGTGTGTGTGGTTAGTGGTTACCCTGCCTTCTTTACGTTCCTCTCCAGGAATCGGGGGTAAAGGTTTTCTGGAAACTAGAAAAGAGGAACAGAAACAAACAGCAACCCAAGCAGAAAGTTTTAATCTTTTCATTGTTGTTTTTGTTAACATCTCTACTATCAGATCACTGTGATCTCTGACCTCTTGATAGATCGCTTGTAATATCGGCGATCAAGAAGGGAAGGTTATCATGCTGTTGCATTAATTGCAAGTCAGTCTGAATGAGTCAGCAAACAACTTAAAATTAACATAACTGAAGTGATTTCCTGTTTTTCTGTTTCAGATTCAACACTTCTTAAAGGAGCAACGTATCGCTACAGTATGGACCATGTTTTACCAAATTTACTACAAATCAAGCATCTTTATATTACTGCTGACTAGAGGTGGAAGTAAACAAAGTACATTTACTCAAATACTGTCCTTCATGTACATCTTTGAGGTACATTACTTGTGTTTTTCCATTTCTGTCTTTCCTTCACTTCATTTCAGTGATCTCTACATTTATCTGATGGCTGGAGTTACTGGTTACTTTGCATATAAACGGTTCAAATTCAAATCATAAGACAAGTTTATTGAGGTGCTGTAGCTTTGACTGTCCAAAAAATATAAACAAAGCTTCAGCACTACGTGGACCACTAAAATACTGTTTAAACATTAATGCATTCATGCTTTAATGGCACAAAATGCAATTTAAATGCACCCATAAAACAAGCATTAAAAGTGCTTATGATACCCACACCATGTCTACATAGGAGACATGGTGTGAGCAGCACATTAGCAGAGCAGCAGCAGCTATGGAGCTCTGTCTGTTTGTCCACACATGATGAATTCAGGTTAAGTATTGTGAGTAGGTCACCCGCGGTTTGGCAACGTTCAGAGCCAAACCTACAACCACTGCAGTTACAGCAATCACTGTTGCGTACAATGGAAGACAGAAAATAGATTTGAGGCATGAAAGTACGCTTTCTCACTTTCACACAAATAGCACAAGTTAAACATGAGCTGTTACGCAGCTGTACAGATGAATCGGGCGACTGATTTATGTGCTGCTCTCTCAAGCGTCGCCACCATCACTGCAGTGAGTGAAACTGGAGAAATTTACACTCAGTGGTGGAAGAAGTATTCCGATCATTTGCTTAAGTAAAAGTACCGATACAGCAATGTAAAAAATACTTTACTGTAATACTTCATTACAAGTGAAAGTTCTGCATCAAAAATTCTATTTAAGTAAAAGTATTTAGCTTGATGTAGTTAAAGTATTGCAGTAAAAGTACATAAGTATTATGAGCTTGATGTAGTTAAAGTATTGCAGTAAAAGTACATAAGTATTATGAGCTTGATGTAGTTAAAGTATTGCAGTAAAAGTACATAAGTATTATGAGCTTGATGTAGTTAAAGTATTGCAGTAAAAGTACATAAGTATTATGAGCTTGATGTAGTTAAGGTATTGCAGTAAAAGTACATAAGTATTATGAGCTTGATGTAGTTAAAGTATTGCAGTAAAAGTATATAAGTATTATGAGCTTGATGTAGTTAAAGTATTGCAGTAAAAGTATATAAGTATTATGAGCTTGATGTAGTTAAAGTATTGCAGTAAAAGTATATAAGTATTATGAGCTTGATGTAGTTAAAGTATTGCAGTAAAAGTATATAAGTATTATGAGCTTGATGTAGTTAAAGTATTGCAGTAAAAGTACATAAGTATTATGAGCTTGATGTAGTTAAAGTATTGCAGTAAAAGTAGTGGTTTGGTCCCTCTGACTGATATATTATTATATATGACATCATTAGATTATTAATAGTGAAGCATCAGTGTTAGAGCAGCATGTTACTGTTGTAGCTGCTGGAGGTGGAGCTAGTTTACACTACTTTATATACAGTTTGCTAGTTTAGTCCAGTGGTTCCCAACCTAGGGGTCGAGGCCCCTTCAAAGGGTCAGCAGATAAATCTGAGGGGTCATGAGATGATTAATGGGAGAGGAAAGAAGAAAAAACAAAGTGCTGATACACAAATCTGTTTTCAGTTTTTGAACTTTTTCTCTAATCTTTGATTTTTGCTGAAATATTGGATCATTTGAACATTTATTGAAATGAAAGCATGTGAGAAGTTTAGAGGGAAAAAATCACTATTTGGTGGAGCTGTTAACAACTCATAGACATGTGAAATGTGACCCCGACTACACACTGCTTTTTGTAAGACATCAAAAGCCAAAAAAGGTTGGAAACCACTGGTTTCATCTTTAACAATGTGTTGTATTTTAAAAGCTTGTTATATTATCCATTGTGTCAAATCTTCATCTGAAAAGTAACTAAAGCTGTCAAATAAATGTAGTGGAGTATTAAAGTACAATATTTCCCTCTGAAATGTAGAAAGTAGCATCACATGGAAATACTCAACTAAAGTACAAGTACCTCAAAATTGTATTGAAGTAGTGAAAGCAGAGATGCAATCAAAAGAAATGCATTAGTTCATAAAATCCTGAATCCTGGTCCCTGATCTGTCAGAATGTGATTGAAACATGAGGATTTCAGTCAAATTTATTTTTTCCAAATGTTCAGTTGTTGTTAGAGCAGCTGATAACAGCACAGAACAGACTAAATTTTGTTAAAAACTTAGGTTTAGTAGAGTATAACCTTTGATTTGATGAACTTTGATGACTATATGCTCAACATACAACCAGTTCTATGGAATCTCCTCGACATATTTCTTAGCAAAAGTGCTTAAGAAGTTAAATCCTTTACATAAACAACAGTGTTCACGTTTACAAGTGAGATGCCACCGCAGTACTGGCGACTTGTTTATTTCCGCCTGCAACCTGGATTCATCAATTGGTTGAAAGAGAAAGCGTATCTGAAACGTCAGACACGTGTGAGATGGACGACTGAAAAAACGAGGTTGAAAGGCCTCCTGTGTAGACGCACCGTCCTCTGAACTAACACTTTATCTATCTGTGAAACCAAAACTAGGAGCTAAAAGAGGCTAAAAAAAGCTCTGTAGAGCTACAGAGTCGCAATTAATTCTCTGTCACTATGTCATTTGATATCAAAAATGACACATTTAGGTAAAAACACTACGATTTTTACAGTATTATTACAGTGTGGTATTGCTTCCACTACTGTTTTAAATAATAGCTGTAACAATGGTGAAATTAGTGTGAACTGTACAATAATAAAAGGCAACAGCTGAGTGGTCAGTGTGGTGTGTTTGAGTGTCTCTGTGTGTCTTACTATCTCCAAACAGGTTGTACTCCTCACAGCCCATAGCCTGTTTATCCACCTGACGACAGCAGAGCCACGCCCCCTCCTGCCAGAACTGAGGGTGGAATTTCGCCATGATCACCTGGTTGTCTTTGATCTCTGCAGACACACAAACACAGAGAGAAAGGTGATTGACACGTCATGAAGGGGTCACTCAAGCTTCCACTGAAGAGCTGAAAACATCAGATCAGGTGTGGAATGATGAGGAGACTCAAACTTCCCGCAAACGAATACATGAAACAAACAGAAATGTCATATTTCCGTCGTTTTCCACATGGTTTACCATTGTTTGAGCTTTGGAGGTGGATGGGCCGGAGGGATGATTTGTGAAAGATTTGTACGCTAACTTTAACTTTAACCCCAACCACTCGTGAACGTTCATCCTTCCTGCTTGTCCAATCCAGCATTTAAAGACATTATTTCTTCTTCTGCAATGATTTAATGGCACCAACTGTTTATCTCCTAACATTCACATAACAGTACAGCATTACTTCATATTTACTTTTGCAGATCTTCTTTTTTCATGTAAACAGACATATATATATATTTACATATAGACATTAAAATTTGCTCTGACTTATCATCAGCTTTTAGGCTGATATGTTAAACTTGTTAGCAAACAGTCAGGGCTGTGTGGTCCATTAATTCCAATTGTGAAATATATATTTTAATGAAAAATAATTTTTGTGATTGTTGTGTGTGTGTGTATAAATTTCAGTTGTTACTCTCACATAAATCATACATAATTACAGAAACGTGTGATGACTGATGAAAAAGTGTGTACAGTTGCTTATTTTCCACATTAAGCAACATTATCATTCATTTGGAGTCGTGTTTCTGTCCACCTGGTGAATGTAAGTCCAATATTCACTCTCTTTTAGCTCTGTTTTTGTTCTCCACCAACTCCTGAGGGAAATATCTGGTTCTTTAGCTGCTAAATGCTCCACTATGTTCACCAGCTAGTCTACAGCTAACTGTGTCTGTTTGGTACTGAGCAGGTAGTGAACAGTGGCTTTTTAGAGCTTTTTCTCTGAAAACAGCTGCCTGCTGCGGCAGAAAACGACGCTATGAGAGCGCTGAGAGTGAAGCAGAACAGTAAAGTTGCAGCCGGACAGATAAACAATCAGCTGAAACTCACTATAAAGCTCCGTAAAGCTGCAGAGTCTCTGATAATTCTCTGTAGGTTTATCACCACGAGCCACAACCAACACATTACACACTGACAGCTCAGACATTAAAGAATCTATACTAGTCGCTTTAAGGTTGATGTTGACTTTTACATGGTTGTTCTGACCTGACCTCACCTCTCCTGTCTTAACACCTCATTTCATCTTGCACAAAAAGCGACAGCAGCCGCAGTGGAAACAGTGGGGGCTGCTGGAAAGTTGACCTACAATATGAAAAGCTGTGGTTTAAGTGTGAAGACAACACTGCTATAGTTCAAGGTCTAAACTATATATGTGATCTGTTAGTCGTGTGTTCTTCTTCTGTTATTTAATAAAATAAAACAAAATAGAAGAGAGACTGACCGTCTTTGAGGCTCTGAACCCAGAGACTTCTGCTGTCGTGACTCGGAGCGAACACATAGAGAGTGTTGTTATCGTACACCACCTACACACACACACACACACACACGCACACACACACAGATGTTAAATTTTCCCGCTTATTTTTAACATTATAGCATTACAGCCCTGATAATCTTTCATTTTTCAAACATTTGATGGTTCCAACTTCTCAAATGTGATAATTTCCTGCTTTTACTTACTTTACTTTGGACAGTTAGACAAAATAAGACATTTTCATGTCGTCACTCTTTCCTTCAGGGAATTGTGATGAAAATTTTTCAGTGTTTTCTGATGTTTTATAGACTGAACAAGTAATCGAAAATCTAATCTGCAGATTAATTGATAAGAAAAATAATCATTAGTTGCAGCCCTACTATCTTGATAATCAATTAATTATAATTTTTCAAGTAAAAATGACAAATATTTGATGGTTTTGTTGCTTTTTCTTGTCTTAACCTTGTTATAAACTGAGTATCTTTGGGTTTTTCTCTGTTACTCGCAAAAAACATTTAATGACATCAAAAGATGTTTATTTATTGTTTTCTGACCAAACAATGAATCAACTAATCAAGAAAATAATCTTTAGATTAATCAATTATAAAAATAATTGTTAGTTGCAGCCCTATAAACAAACAATCTTCATACAGATCCTTTAGATTTTGTTTTTTTAAATCGTGACCAAGATACAAACTCTGCAGTAGAGTTGCATTGTGGGTAATGTAGGCGCTGGAATAAAAAAAAAAGACAATATCTCTGGTTCTGCTGCATCAGTTTAGATACTTTTTGTTTCAAACTGTCTGACAAATAGGAGTGTGGTGCTAAATCAGCGGAGTCCTCTTACACATGCATGTGTGTGTAGATACCTGGAAGGGGTATTTGTTCTGGCAGGGGATAATCCCGCCTCCGTTCTTAACGATCTCCGCACATCTGATGCGGCTCAGCTCAATCGAGCCTCTCTTGAACTTCTTCTGTTGGTGGAAACAACATGAAAGTATTCAACTTTTTTTTCCTCTTTTTGTTGTTTTTATAATTACGGTGTCCACTGTGAACTTCCATATGGAGACGTTCGACTTTTTATTGTGTTGTCGTATATTTTATTCTGTTCTGCAGATGAAACAGAATTTGTCTGCATAAGTGATTGATTAATTTCATGAAATGTTCAAATGATCCAATATTTTCACTGAATACTTCTTCCGCTCCTGCTTACTGTACAAAATGTAAATCATTCAGAAATAATAATGATAATAAACTCACAAAAACAGTTGGGTTCTGATCTGAAATGTAAATAACGCCAGTATAAGTAATAAAAATGACCTCGGCTTTCCCATCATAGTAGGTCAGCGAGTTCTTGGTCAGGACAAACAGTCTCTCCTTGTAGTTCAGCGGCGACGTCCTCTTCTTCTGCTGCGAACGCTTGATCAGCGTCTCCTCCAATAGCTGCTCGGCACTCATCCTGGCCCCGCCCACGCCCTCAGCCCATTGGTGGATGTCGTGGTCAGAATGTTGCAGGCTGGAACTGAGCTGTGAGTGAATATTGGACACAAACGGTGCAACATTACGGTGGCCCAAGAGTGACACATGAAATAAATAAAAAATCAATCACCGTGATCGCTTAAAAATAAGTAAATGCATTTCAAATTGGCCAAAAAATGATTAATAAATGAATGTGCAAATTATTATTTATAAATTTTCATATTCATCCATTTCCACGTTTTGTATTCATTTCCACATTTATTGATTTCCATATTACATATACATGCTATTTGTGTAAATAAGCAACTTTTTGCTAACAAGTTCACTTTATCAACTTCATAAAGCAAATCAGTGTTAATCCATTAATGCGAGTTTAAAAACGGCTCCAAAGACTAAAAATAGTGATGAGATAGTAATCCACCACTGTGCATGTGTGGAACCACGGTTCCATGGGCTTGGTTCTTTCTCCGATACCACACACAGAGTGAACTGTATCCTTCGGAGTGTCCACATGCTAATGACAACCGTATCTCGGTTACTAAAACCCTTTTCACACATGCAATCTATCCCTGAAACTTCAGGAATATTTCCTGCATGGGGTCATGTGTGAACGGGAGCAGGGATTGATATTCAGGGAAATCTGTACCGCCAATTTCCCACTTCAAGACCTTGTAACATTTCAGGGAAAATGCCAGTGCGGCCGTGTTATGAATGAGAGCAGTAACACTGCAGGGAAAAACACATCAAGGATTACATCCGTCTGACGAAAGACGCTCTCGTGAAGAGCGAGCAAACCAATCAAAAGACTCCATTGATGACGTATTTGAATCCGTGACTTGTTTACGGTTGCCTTGCCAATGCTTTCGTGGGTGATTATAACTAACAAGTAGTACAAGTTCTTTCTCTGCAAACAAGATCCTTTTTTCAAGAACGGCTGGAAACTGGACGCGTCTGGAGACGTCTTCCACCACCTACACGTACATCCAGCCTTCCCCCGTCTTCTTCTTCTCTTGTTGGCATCCATAAGTGTTGTATGACCGCCATCTGCTGGACTGTCCCTTGCCCCCGTCTATTCCAGCATTGCCATGGCATGTGTGAAAAGGTCTGAGATGGAAATGTTCCTGAATGAAGCTGCATGTATGCAAAGTGAAAATCACTAGCGGTACCTGAAAGGTTATCCCAGTAATTTACTGGGAACTATGTGTGCAGGATTTCATTATGAGTTAAAAGAAAGTAGGACTTGATCAATTCATTCAAATGTTCAAGATACAGTCTAATGAGTCAAACACCTTTCTTGTTATAACGGGTATTTTTTCATACTATTACGAGAAAATGTACATGTTTTAACACAAATAAGCATCTTGTTATAATGAGACATTGTTATAATGGCAAAATTACGTTCCTGTAGAAAATGAACCACGATGTGACCGTAACACGTTTTGTCTCCTGATGTGAACGATGTACCTTCTTATTTCAGTCAGTCAGCCTGTTTTGTGAAGTAAAACTATTCAGCAGATTTCCCTCCAACTAATTTTCCCTCCAAATCTGACGAAACTGCTAAACTTTGAGCAACGGCTTCTGATCTGCGTAAAGATTATCTCAATGAAAGAACACGAAGCGGCTGTGTGTTGTTTTTTTTTTAGCTGGCATCGATCTCATAGAAGAGCTTGTTTATTGAGACTAAATGAATTCCTAGAATCAGGTCTTCATCATCAGTGTGGTCACAGACAGGAAGTCCTTCCCACACAGGAGCTTACTAATTAAAACTACAACGCAAATTGAAACTGTCCTCTGAATTTGCTCGGCGGTAGTAGTGAAGAAGCACATCTGTCAACATTGGGCTTTGAAAATAAGGGAGATTTTCCGGGACCCCACCTGACCATAATATTTACATAATGAAAAGGGTTTCCTCTCTCGGCTCCAGAGATCTAATCATCAGGTGCCTTTACTGCCTGTCCTGCTGTAAACCAACTGCCGGCTGATGTGTTCTTTGTGGCTTCCTGAGCACACTTATGTTTAACAGACCTAGCATACTGGTTTATTTTTCTCACCATGACCGACACTAAAGTCCACCTGAACACATCCTGAAGCAATGGTTGTTTCCTAACATGTCTTTAGTCAGAAACGGGAAAGTATTTTTATATATTTACACAGAATTTTTTTTTTCTTTGCTGGTGTCTCACCTGTTTTGCACAGTTACTGAAGTCAACAGCATTTTAACAGCTTGAGAAAACATCACGTTTATAGACTTGTTGTGTCGAGTTAGTGCCTGCATTAAAAGATCTGTAAGTCCTTTTATCACAGGTTTCAATCTTGTGCTTTGACTTTTGATAGTGGGGATGCCCTTTAGTTTACATTTGGATTTGCATTTGGACATTTTGCAAACAGATTGTGCCTTCAAAGATATTTATCAGAACAGTAATTCATCTAGATGGTGAAAGGTGGAAGTTCCTTACCAGTTTTTCCTGCTTTGAATGTGTTCATGTCTCTCCATCACCTGACGCCTGGGCTGCTTCACGTGTTTTTCTCACCACCATTCCCTCCTCCCACTAGAACTTTAACTTGTATCCAAACTATGAAGCTACATTAACATTACTGTGATGTAATGCAGCAACACCAGATAAAACAACACTAATGTCAATTTAAACGCTCCACTGAGACGTTTTTTCTTGCTACTTACTTCGTTATCTTTTGTCCAACAGATTATTATTCGATGACGCACATGTCAGTTAATGTCACATATGATCCTCTGAACTCTCATTCATTCGTCTGTCTCATGAAAGCGGCTCCAGTCTGCCTGCTGGCTCCAGCACGGAGGGTTCGTTTGTTTTAAACACCCGCGTAGCAGGAGCAGGCGGTGGTTTGTTGATCTAACGGATGTCTCTCTGTATCAGATTGGGATACAATACGAAAACGGAAAGCAAAACAAGCTCTACCAGAAGCCACAGCAGAAATTGCGGTAGGAAGCCAGTCTGAGACGCTGACAAGCTGTATTGTGATTGAAAGTCTGCATAAAGTTCATGTTGGACTGTAAACGCTGTCTGAGTCTGAGGTGAGTAAACATGCGTTTATGCGCTTTTAGTCTCCACCGCAGCCCTGTATCTAACTTTAAAAAAAACAGTCTGTAAAGCTGTAAAAAGGGAAATACGGGAAATTTATGGGCAAAATTACGAACAAGGAGCACGGCAGGAGAGGGGGTGAAAATACGGGAGTAACCCGGGAAAAACGGGAAGGAGACATTCAGACGGCTGCGTTATGTTTGCGTTTTTTTCCCCCCTTTTTCTTTCCTTTTCCTCCTTTTTGGTTTCTGGACTGTGGGTAGAAAAGTTGGACTGGGTGAGGGACTGTTTTTGCAGCCCCCACAAAACTGCTCGAAGGCATCAGTGTAAATAAATAAAGTTAGAATAATTTCCTGATTTAGATAGGACATATCTGATCAAAGATTAAGGAAACAAGTGCAAGAATCTGAACAAGCATTTGATGCCACTTGATGGACGCATTGTGTTGTGTTACAACCAAGACAACGATTAAATCTAAGTTATGAATGTTTTCTGATGCAGGTAAAGATAGCTGTATGTTTGTAAACACAAATAAATAGAGTAAAATCATTATTTGGTTCTATTGACTAAATATTGCAAAATAACCCATCTTAAAACACATATACATGAACCCATGAGAGAAGGTCTTCCTACCTGAACATACGTTTTACTCTGTGGTCCGAAAAAATATATAAAAAACACCGATATATTCACACGTTTATCTTATCAGCTGTGTTTCCGAAAGCACGTGAATGCAGCAGAAGGAAGCTAAACGTGTCGTTGCGCTCGGCTCCCTGTCCACCTGCTCTCAGGTGGTTTATGTCATTTCTAGTTGACTATTATCTTATTTAAAACTGTTCCCCAGATCAGACATAAACACAGGATTCCTAAAGTATATTAATAAGCTGAAAAGCGCCTCTATGAAACTGTGAATTACTTTTTTTAATGCATTTCTATATCCTGTTTCACTGCAAGATACTTTCCTGTCATGTTACATCGACTACTTATAGTTTTCTGCATTTTGATGTAATATTCAGATTTTTGAAGTAGTTTAGCACAGTTGAACCTCAGGAGTCTGTCATTTTCTTTGGCGGTTTGACATCTGACACCCGCAGGTTTTGCGCAACAGCAGTTCGTAATTAAAGACGTTATGAAACGACGTAAGTGTGCGTCACTTAAACTGAGTCTCTCTTACCTTCGTGCTTCATTTTCCAGATTTTAGTTCATTAGCGTGCGTTTTTGTCTCCCATGTCGCTGCGTGTCGGAGGAGCTGGATTCAGGAAATGAATTGAGGGAGGCGGACACGCAACCGACCAACACACACACACACACACACACACACACACACACGCACACGCACACAAACACAAACGCTTTAATACACTTAAACTTCCTCCTACACCGCTCAATCCGCAATATAGGCTATGTGTGCGTGTGTGTCTGACACACACAGAGAGAGAGAGAGAGAGAGAGAGAGAGAGAGAGATAGAGAGAGAGAGAGGTCAGTGGTGGATGACATCATTTGAATAGTCAAATCAGTAAGATAGCAGAGTGGAAAAATATTCGTATCTATCAGTGAATCACCAATCTGTTTCATGTGTGTTTGTGTTCAGTTCTGTCTTTATGAGGACCACTTTGACTTTTACACCTTTTAGAAAACAGAAAGTCAGGACTTTTTTTTTCTTCTTTTTTTGGCAAGAGTGACACATTTTAAAATTGTGGACATTTCTGTTAAATGAGGAGTTGGGTTTTTTTTTTTGGAAAGTGAGAATAGTTTTTTAATTTAAAGACGGTTTTGCAAATTGAGCACTTTTTTTTTTTCAAAAGTGAGGATGTTTTTTTAAAAAAAGTACCGACAGTTTTCAAAAGCGAGGACACGTTTTCAATTGTTTTTGAAAAGCAAGAACATTTTGGAAAGAGGAAACTGTTTGAAAAGTGATGATGTTTTAGGAGAGTGTGAACTTTTTTTTTTTTTTTTTTAGAAAGTCAGAAGTTTTCGAAATTAAGTAAAAAGTATGGACAAAAGTGAGGACACATTTTTAAATTGTGAACATTTCTGTCAAGCGGGGACATTTTGAAAAGTGATGAAATTTTTCAATTTTGGGGGGGGGCGACGACTTTTTGACAACATTTTTGAAAAGCAAGGACATTTTGGAAAGAGGGCACTGTTAGTTAAGACATTTTTTGAAAAGTGAGGACGTTTTTAGGTTTAGGATTAATTATAGGTTAGAGTTAGCGTTAGCATTTAGTTGTTGATGGGGTCTCAACAAATATAGAAAGACCAACATACGTATGTGCGTGAGTGTGTTTAGCCACTCAGACTGAAAGACTTCGCGGTATTTAAAAGTTCTTCAGTAAGTTCATATGAAACCTTTGAGCTTAATCATAAACACCTGTTCCTCATATTCCGTCCAGAAGGTCATTATTTACAACCAGTTACTCCTTTCATGCCAGACAGCCACTGGTTTCAGTTCTTGTCTGAGAAAATCAACCTGCAGAGACTTGAAACTACAGTTCATCACAGTCACCACTAGTGTTATTGTTAGAAGCAGCAGCAGCAGCAGCAGCAGCGGAGGTAAAATTAGAAGCAAATATTAAAAGAAAGGACTCATTTGAAAACTCTTGTGGTGTGTTCAAGGACGTTCTGACTCTTAATGCGTGAAACAATTAGACATATTATCTTTTTCACATTGTTTATGTTTGTTTAATGTTTGATTGAATCACAGAATAATGTGAGTGTGACCTTTTGACCCAAGTCCCCTAATTTATTATTTTATCAACTTATATATCACAATACCAAAAATCAATTAACACTAAGTCTAAACAATATTCCATTTACAATCACGTTTATTCAATGCATAAATAAAACTAACGGCACGGCGGTGCAGTGGTTAGCGCAGTAAACCCTCCGGGCATCTGGGGCCCTTCTGAGTGGAGTGCGTTCTCCTCGTGCTTACGTGGGTTCTCGCTGGGTTCTCCAGCTTCCTCCCACAGAACAAAAATATGCAGGTTTGGTTAATTGGTGACTCTTAATTGCCTGTGAATGTGAATGTCTCTATACTGTATGTCAGCCCTGTGATTGACTGGCGACCAGGTGAAGTCCGCCTGTCGCCCAGAAAATGGATGGATGGATAAAATTAACCTCGTTGTGATGTCTTGAGGTCGAACATTATGAATATATGGTCTATTTTTTTCCTTGTCTTTTATAATTTTGCATGTGTTCTGACTTTCTGTTGTTAAATATATTTGCATTAATAGCAATAAGAAGAGGAAGAAAAATAAGAATAACAGGGTTTGAATGTAGAATATTCTTATGAGGATGTGAACTTTACTGTAAGAACTACGGAACTACAGAAAAAAGAAGTGATCTTGCCACAGTGGTCTCACTGTAAATGAGGGGGAAATTATTTCTTCCAGTTTCGAACAAGTTAGGAGGTTAGGAACGAACACGTAAACACGTAGGACACCGTGACTATAGCGTGTTAACATTTTACCTTCTGACCAAATGTCGTGTGATATATTTACAGTCTGAACAATCTGGCATGAAATCATAACATGTAGATACACCTGTAACTTTGGTCTGCAGAAAAGTTTATAATAGTATTAGCATATGCAAAATGTGTTAAATATTCTTGTCTTGCAGCTTTTAATCTATAAACTATTTTCATTTGAAACTGCAAAACATTATCTTAAAATAATTTTAGAGTGAAACTTAATTAATTACGCTTTTATCAACATGTTTTTGTTTTTATCATTCCTACAGTATCCACTCTCTTGCTGAGAGTTAGCTGAGAGGATTAGCTTAGCATAAAGACAAACAGCTAGCTTGGCTCTGTCCGAAGATTCAGAATCTGCCTCCGAGCTCCTCTAAAGCTCAATAATTAACACTTTGTTTGTTAAATGGCGGATTTTGTTAGTATAGGACACAGTCATGCTAGCTACTTCTCTGTCTTCATGCTAAGCTAACGTACACATTCATGCAGGTGAATGTTAATCTCATCTCTAATTTATCTGCATATTAACCTCATTCATTGGAAACTGAGTCATTGTTTATCTTCGGGTTTGAAAACTGGTAGAAAACACTGTGAAAGGATCCCTGTTAGCTCACAAATACATCATGACACCATAGGAAACACTATATGAAGGTTTATGAAAATATGAGCCTTCTGGTGGATCACACCAGTGCTGGATTGACACAAAAACTTTGATGATATCAGAAAAGGTCAGAGGTCACGTTCTACAAAGCTCCACTGTTTGAATGTGAGGATCAAAGCACTAAACTGACATATTTCTGTACAGAGTTTTGTTTGACGTCACCTCCCGCCTCTCACTTTTGAGTCTGTTGAGTGTTAAAAACAAGATTCTGGAGAGTAAACTCAAGTAGCAATGCATGCTGGGAAGTCAGAGAGCACATCAAACTACAAATATTCCTCTTAATTTCTTAAAACAAGTGACAAACTTTTTTAAAATTATGTTTTCTTTTTAGAATATTTTTTTTCATACATACTGATGTTACCATTAACTTAGTACAAATGTAATATCAGACATTTCAGAATGTTTAATATATATAACAGCTCCGCCATAAATTCTACTTTTACAAAGTTTATACATTTTCAGTTTTTGTTGACATTGTCAGAAAGGTGATAATTGTACTTTATGTTTATTATTGAGGTCGTAGTGGGTGGTGTTGGTGTACTGGAATGGTGTTCCTGATTTTTTGTCCACTCCATCAACATACATAAGAGGGGCAAAATATTAGGAACACTTTTCAATATAACGCACTCCAGTACATCAACGCCGCCCACTACGAGGTCACTAAGGAAAAAGAGAAAAATTACAAATGAAAAAGAAAATGAAAATGATAAATGAATAAATAGAAATTAGAAAATAAAAAAAGAAATAAAAGAAAACATAAAGATATTGTGACAGCTATGAAATTGATTGCCATGAAATTTAGTTCCTCTCGGGATGAATCGTAATAATTTTGGTGATCCGCTGTAGCGCCATCAGATGGTCAAAGCTTCAATTTGACTTCAGTCGAATACTTGAAAAACTCACAACGGCCTCAGCTGCACTTTGTGTTGAGTGCTACTTAGCTAAGGTTAGCATGCTAACACGTAAACGTTATACCTGCTAAACGTCAGCATGTTAGCATTGTTATTGTGAGCTTGGTAGCATTTAGCTCAAACAACAACAACAACAACAACAACAAAATGACCATCACAAGCTGAGATTCAGTTTAATGTCTTACAGTTAACATTTTCTTCAGGGAGTCACTTCCTTTAATTTAATTAAAATAAAGGAAATAAAATGCTCTTCATGGTTCATCAGATGCAACTTAAAAATGTTAAAGCTGATTTTTTTTTTTTTGCATTATGAGTTTTACAGTGCGTGCTTTCAGTATGTGTGTGTGTGTGTGTGTTCTTCCTGGAGTTATTCGCAGAGACGGATGCTTTGTGGTTTCATTCACGTCAGTCTTTCACTTCCTCTCCATCTCTTCGTCTTTATGTCTCTCCCACTCTCTCTATATATACACAGACATAATAATGACATGTTTTCAACCCGGACGTCAGAAACTTTTATCGATGTGGTCGACGCATAAAGCATCACTAGCAAGAAAAAAACATCTCCTCCCCTTCCTCTTCCTCTGCATGTCTTTCTCTCTCTCTCTCTCTTTTCTTTGTCCTCTCATCTTCTTCTTCTTCTTCTCTTGTACCCTTCATCTTCTCTACTTCCTCCACCCACCTGCCTCTCTCTCTCTCTCTCTCTCTCTCTCTCTCTCTCTCTCTCTCTCTTTCTCTTTATCTTTCTACATCTATTGTCGCTCAAGGTTTCCCACCTGTGGCGTCGTACCAGCCCAGTCGACGCAACGGATTGCAGAGAGAAAATTGGCGCTGAAAAAAACTCGAGCTGAAGCAGAAAAGCTGGAGCTGGAGAGGAGATAGAAGAAGAAGAAGAAGAAGAGGAGGAGGAGGAGGAGGAGGAAGAAGAGACACAGTCGACCATGATTCACTCAAGTAAGTGAACACAGACACATCTGCACAATAAACTAACTACATCTTACAGAATATAACAGACACACACACAGCGTTATGAGATGAAATTAAACTTTCTTGACATTCGGACACAGAAGAAAAACCAAACATCTGTAAATGGAGTTCGACAAATCTAAACAACTCGACACTTTCAGCACAACATCAGGTTGAGTAGAAGGTATGAAAAAAAAAAACAGTTTCGGCACTGTCGAGGTGTGAAAAGTAAGAATAAACTGCTAAGACTTTACTGAGTCAAAGTAAAACATGTACAGTTCAGAAATGACAGAACAAACAGAGTGAGATCAATTAAAATGTCAACATATGTGCTGTGAGTCAAAAGAGAAAGATATATAAATATGTGAAGTAAACAGTGCTTATAAATGAGTCTGAGTGGAAGTTATAAACATCTTTTAAAAAATTGTCTTTGAATGTTTTTTTTTTTAAAATCCCAAAATGTGAATGTGGAGCTAAAATCTCCTTCATTTAGCGTTTTCCTCTAAAAACCATGAAAACCAGTCAAATTTAGACCAATAAGAGATTTTGAAAGTTGGCGGTTTGATTTGAGATGTGACAACACACATAGGCTCATCTGCGGTTCTTTTTTTTTTTTTTCTACTGTTTTAATTAATCTTGATGTTGGAGACGTGCAGAGAGGTGGAAATGGAGAGATTGAAAGCAGCAGAAAGGCAGAGACACCTGTCTGCAGAGTAGCACCTCCGATCTGCTGACTACACTGACACATTTATCAGATTGAGTGAGGGTTTCGGTTCTGTTTCTGTCACTGGCACAAGGCGGGCATTAAGATCAGCTCCACAAGACTCTTAACGGCACACTGAGGTGTTCTCTGATCTGATCAGCAGAGCGACATCATGGGTGTGTGTCACCCAAAACCGTTACAGATCACTGGTGAAAAATAAAGGTGTTTTATGATGTGACAACACTATGGTTAAGGTTGGGTTTGTTAAACGGCCGGTCTTAAAGCAACAGTCAGGAGCCCAACTGAACATTGAAACCTGTTTTTCTTGCTGTGATCCTCCTGTTCATACTGACTGGCCTTTTAAACCAGTTTAACCCCACCAGGATCAAAGGAAAACAATGCAGTTTTTTTCCAGTATACACCTCCCTACAGCAGTGCTTCCCAACTTTTTTACCTTGTGAGAACTTGAATGAAGGATTGTCTTCTTGCTATCGTCAATGGTTGTTTGTGAGATTACGACAAGCTTCTTCTAGCAGACTTTAATATGAAAGTGGTTTCTTTCAACCTCGACCTTACCTTAACCCCAACCCTAACAAAGTACTTATGTAAAGGATGGGTTCACAATTTTTCAAGACGGTTTAAGACAGCAGCACAAAATGAACATTGAAACATGTTTTTCTTGCTGTAATCTGTAATCATTCCTCCTGTTCATACTGACCATTAGATCCCTTCATAATGACCTTACAATGGAAGTGATGGGGGACTAAATCCACAGTCCTCCTTCTGTGCAAAAATGTATTTAAAAGTTTATCTGAAGCTAATATGAAGCTTCAGCGTCCAAATGAGTCAAATCAAGTAGATATCTTTCAACGTTACATCTTCTTTGGTACAAATTTGCCTCTTTTTTTTTTTTTTTTAAATATCCCTCCAATGCCGCTCAATGGGGAAGCACAAAGAGGAAATTCTGCACTAAAAAGAAAGAAGTCACTTTGGAAGATATCCACTTGATGTGACTAAGTCAGACTGCTGAAGCTTCATATTATCTCTGGATATAATAACTTATTTTCACAAAATGAGGACTGTGGATTTTGTCCTCCATCACTTCCATTGTAAGGTCATTATGAAGGGATCTTCTAATGGTCAGTATGAACAGGAGGAATGATTACAGCAAGAAAAAACAGGTTTTAATGTTCATTTTGTGCTGCTGTTTTAAGACCGTCTTGAAAAATTGTGAACCCGTCCTTTGAATAAGTACTTTGTTAGGGTTGGGGTTAAGGTTGAAAGAAACCACTTTCGTATTAAAGTCTGCTAGAAGAAGCTCGTCGCATGAATGTAAATACAGTTATGTTGTTTTGTTGCGTTTGCTGAAACAAGTGATTTTGTCGTTTTTCTTGGTAGGACAGTCTCGCTCAGTTTGTCTAAAGTGGCTTTTTAAACCAGTTTAACCCCACCAGGATCAAATAAAAACAATGCAGTTTTTTTTCCAGTATACACCTCCTACAGCAGTGCTTCCCAACTTTTTTACCCTGTGAAAACTTGAATGAAGGATTGTCTTCTTGCTATCGTCAGTGGTTGTTTGTGAGATTATGACAAAGTCAGCAAGAGTTGTGTGATGCTCCCAACAATTAACCTTAACCATAGTGTTGTTACATCATAAAAGGTTATTTTTCAACAGTGATTTCTGTCTTTTATCATTTATTTTGGAGGACTTGTTTATATAATAAAGGTGTAAAATGGCCGAATAATATTTAAAAAACATTTTTAGAGAGGCTGCGATAAGGGGGTCAGGATATGGACTTCCTTGGATGGGGCTTAAATGATGAGCAAACATGAATGAGATGAAATAAGTGAATAATACAGCTCTTATAGACTTTCCAAATGTTATTGGATTGAATGACTCAAATTCTGAAGATAGAAAAGTAATTTTGGGGCGATTTGTGATGCAAATCTCATCCAAATTGACAAATCATAAAAAGATCGCTAATTTGTGGTGATGCACCCATTTACTCGTGCTGTGGAGAGCACCGACTGTATATAACATTGAGAAATGTAAGAGCTCAATGTCTGATGACAAGAGAATAAGGAAGCTTCCAATTCTCAAGACTATTTTCGGCTGTCTTGAGGTGCCCGGTACAGATGAGTCATTTAAAAGAAAAAGAGATGTGGTTACAATGAGCACCATCACAGCGAGAAGGCGAGAAAAAAATTAGTGCGACCAGAGCATCATGTGAACAAAGGTTTCAGTCGTTTGGCTTACCCATTAGGTGTAAATTAAGAAGTGTCAAGTAGGTTCTGTGAAGAAAATTAGAAATAATTTGCTGGTGGTCAGATTTAAGAGAAAAGTCTTTCATATTTACACATGAATGATCAGGGTCAAGATCAGGGCAATCCCGCCTCCACTTCCTGTCTGGTGGAAGAGAGTCTTGAAAGTCCTTAAAAGGAGCGAATCATTGCACATTTCCAGGTCTATATTTATATTCAAGATTCATTCATTATGATCATTTTACAGCACAAGGTTATATAACAGAATGTGATTTGGAGTCCATTTATGCTACTCACAAAAACAGAAATTATATAAATGGATTAATAAATAATAAGTCACAAAAATAAAATATTTTTTATATTGGAGTGCGGAGGATGAATCGAGGAGTCTGGTGGTACGACAGCAGATACTTCTTTATTTCGTGCCAGATGGCAGCAGGCTGTGGCTCAGTATTGTGTTTTAGTGTCCTCTGGACTCAATGCAGATTCCTCACCTCACTGATATCACTGATGTTTGGTAGATGTGTGGTTTTAATCACCCGCTGCAGAGTCACTTTCTGATTTTTCCAGTCAGGATGCTTCCTATTGCTCCTCCGTAAAATTTAACAAGTTATTCTAGGGCTCTACTAGAATATCTTTGCATGATTTACAGTTAAAAACTCCTTATTATTCTTATACTGGCCCTTTAAGCAGCCCCTCAGTTCAGCCTCTGTCTGAAACAGGCCGTTTTAGTTCCTGTCTCTTTAAGACCCCCCTCAGGAAGCTTCCTTCGGCTCTTGAGGCTACATAAACAAACTATAGTAGCAGGATTTTACTGCTACTGATTTTATCATCCAACATCATAACAGTATAAAAATGACAAAAAAAAATCACAAAAAGCAGAATATTTCCCCTTTAAGAAGGCATTGATACAACATAGATACCAAACCATTATTACTGTTGGTAGCATGAAACCGTGGATGTGATGGATGGATAAAGGACTGTACCATTGGATTCTTTTTTAGATGACTGTAAAACAGGCCTTCCTCAGTGTTTATGGATGTTTCTACTGCTCCAAAAAGAAGGTGTAATAGGTCTACCGCCAGTCAACAGATCTAGCTGAATAAAACAAACAAAAGTCAGTGTTGCAAAAAGTTTTTTCTATGATAAGCAATTTATTAGCTATTTGAGCACTGACATTAATCTTACATTATATATACACTATATAGAAAGTGCTCATACAATAATAATGGCGAGTCGACAGAATTTAATCACAAACATAAATAAGACATCAAAGAAAAACAAACTTGTGTAAAATACTAATAAAAATAGGAAGAAAAATATGTATAGTTAGTTTGAGTTTAAATAACTTTGAAGGGTCCAGTAAATTTGGTTAATTATTCTAAAATTGAATAAGTTTAGTCTTCATGTCCCTTGATACCAGTTTGGTGTTCAAGTCATTTCCCTGTACTGCATTTATAGACTCATTTATCAAGAGAAGATAGCATCTAGATACCTTGTGACCAAGTCCTAACACACATAATAGCTGATCAATAACTTTAATCTCTGGTTGGCAACATTTACTCAAAATATATGCAATAAAAACTATGAATTTGAATGTATCGCCGTGATTGATTAGCTGCTAAATTATATTCTTGACAGAGATCTTCAAAGGGCTTCAGAGTCTTATTATTATATAAATCGCCCACGTGTCTTAAAGCCACAATGTAACCAAACCCTCCATATAAATGTCACTAATAGAGAGTTCAGGGCTTGACCACAAACTTGATGAGGTATTTAAATATGGACTGAAGTCAAACTACCTTGATACTCTGCCCCACACCCACTTCAGATGTGCGATAACCAGATGTAATTTATATTCGCCGGATCTGACTGGAGGAAGAGGACAAACAGTTGTTTTGCATATATCCAAAACCTAAATGCCAAAAATCTGTTTCTAATCTGACTTGGGAGCCTGTGGAGGAGGGAAGTTCTCGGTTGGCCTACAGAAACATCAGAGAAAGTGTGTTAATTGGATGTCGGTTCACCACAAACCACCAAAACAGTTCATCACTCCTGATGGCATCGAAACACATGACACGAGGATAACTAACATATCAGCCGCCACATAACGATCATTGGTTTGCAGATGTGTTCACCTGCACACACACACACACATAGAAAACACAGCAGGAAGACATACTGACTTTTGTCTTTGCACACACACACATACACTCATACAGTACAAATGCTGAGAAAATGACCCACACTCTTTCTTTTTAATCGCCCACGGAAAAACTCACACGCATTTACAGAGAGACAACGAGTGTGTCAGTTCTATAGAAAAGGAAACTATACTTCCGGACAAAGACCTCCCACTCAAAACCACAAAGAAAGAGAGAAAGACAAAGAGACAATGAGAGAAGAAAGTTCAACTAAAACAGACGTAGAAACAATCAGAAAATGTGAAAGATATAAAAAAGATGTAAGTCACTCTTTATTTTTGTTTTTTCCCTACTTAAAATGATAAAATGTCCATCACAAGAGCTTATGTAGATATTAAAGCGTCAGTTCACTCAAACAATAAAACTACTCTAGTGGCGGTCAGCGTGCATGAAATGCACTAAACGAAACTGATATTGTACTAAGCTGTTTTTTTTTTTATTATGACCACAGTAATGCAGTGTGAACATGTTCTAACTGTTTCCTCCTCCAGATCACTCCATCCACTCAGTCTTCTGCTGCTGCTGTGCCGTCCAGACCAGGTACAGTCTGCCGATGTTTTACAGGCTCCGACGTCAATATAAGGAGCAATTCAGTTCCCTAAATGTATATTTTCAAAGCAGCAATTAAATTATTTCACTTCATTTTCATGATTGACAGATAAAAAGATGCATATAACCAGTGCAAAAGGGTGACTCCAGTGGGGTTTTAGGGTTTCTTTGTCTGTATTTTCTTATATTTCATGCTTCATCTCCCTTTAATATTAATTCTGACAGTTTTTACCTGCTTGCAAAACCAGCTCAGCAAAATGTGTCAGGCTCTTTCAGTCCTATTCAAATCAAAACTGCTTAACAGACACTTGTGATTCACTCAAATAAGGCGAATCTTTACAGTGAATAATTGAATCATACAGAATATTAATATCAGTCCACATGTATCATCCACTAAAAGTAGATAAGATTTCATCTGAATTCATTTACATGTGTTTCATTAGTTCACACGCTGAAAAACAAGACTAAGAGTCTACAGCTACACTAGTGGCTCTTTGAGGCTGTACTAAGGCACCGTGGAGCTTTGAGCTAAACGTGAATGTTAGCATGCATTTTTAAAATTAAGATTTTACAAGTCACCTTGTTGTAATTTTGGTATTTTACTTGTATCTTGGCGTGAGTCTTCCAATCCATATTTACCATATTGTGAGTTTGTCAATCACTTATGAGGCACTGTGAATTGCATTCGACTTGTGAAAGGTGCTGTATCAATAAAGGTTGA
Organism: Thunnus albacares; assembly: GCF_914725855.1. Lineage (NCBI taxonomy): Eukaryota > Metazoa > Chordata > Actinopteri > Scombriformes > Scombridae > Thunnus > Thunnus albacares. The sequence goes on along the minus strand of NC_058127.1, from coordinate 4,016,497 downwards.
TTTGATTGATTGACTGGGAGTAAGTTGCTGCCTCAAGTTGAGTTCAAGCATGTCGGGGTATTGACTGTATTGACGAGTGTGAGGTTGACAGGCAGATCAGTGCAGCATCAGTAGTAAAGCAGGCGTTGTACTGGACCATTGTGGTGAAGAAAGAACTGAGCCAGAAGGCAAAGCTCACGATTTACTACGTCCCTACTCTCAGCTGTGGTCACGAGCTTTGGGTAGTGACTGAAAGAATGAGATCCGGATACAAGCAGCTGAAATGAGTTTCCTCTGGAGGGTGATTGGGCTCAGCCTTATTGATAGGGTGAGGAGCTCGGACAGCCAGGGGAGGCTTGGAGTAGAGCTGCTGCTCCTTTACATTGAAAGGAATGAGCTGAGGTGGTTTGGGCACCTAGTTAGGATGCCTCCTGGACGCCTTCCTCTGGAGGTGTTCTGGGCACGTCCAACTGATAGGACACCTCGGGGCAGACCCAGAACACACTGGAGGGACTATATATCTCTTCTGGCCTGGGAACACCTTGGGATCCCCCAGGAGAAGCTGGAGGGCGTTGCCAGGGTGAAGGATGTCTGGGTTTCCTCAGTCTGATGCCACTGCCACCTGGTCCAGGATAAGCGATGGAAAATAGATGAATGGATGATTGATTGATTGATAAATACAGTAATGGACAAGTTAAAACTTTGACGTGATGATGGAGTTGGATGAAAAGTTAAGGTCAACAAAGTTATTATAGTTCATCCTGAGGAGAACATGAATTTCTGTACCAAAGGTCATGACAATCCATCCAATAGTTGTTGAGACGTTTCACTCAAAAACATAAATTTCAACCTCACATCAACACTGGACAAAAAGTCAGAAGATCACCAAAGTTGTTGTGATATATCGTCTGGGGACTATGAACGTCTGAACCAAATTTCATGGCAATCCATCCAAAGGTGTTGAGACATTTCACTTAAAACCCCAAAGGGACAGCAGATGAAGATGAGCTTTAAGCTAACTCTGGTACAATAAATCAAATTGTAATATTTATGTTTAAAATTGTGCAACGTCCCATAAATGTTGGACCAAGAATGTTTGTACAGAAACTGCAAATATGGTAGATATTTCACCGGAGAAGTGGATTTTTTGAGAAAAAGTGAATAGAACAATAAATTAATTGATTTGTTGAATGATTTCAGGGAGTTCAGCACCCGCATGGAGCTGGAGGGAAGCACCTCCCTGTGTTTTCAGAGCAGACGACACCCAGGAAATGCCTACCGGGTAAGACAGAGCGTGTGTTCGTCATGAAAATAGAAGGTAACTGAAGATGGGGAATTTATTTGTTTTTATCTGTTCATTGTTTTTCTCTGTCTCTCTCAGGTCGACAGGTCGAGGAGGAAGCTCCCGCTTCCCCCTCCCGAGGGTGAGGATGGTGAAGCCGAGGGGTTGGTAAGTGTTGTCGCCATGTATGACTTCACCGCCAAGGAGGACACTGACCTCACACTCAAACAGGTACTCACCCAAACACAATTAGTCAATGAATCTATTAGAAACTAAATCACCAGCTATTCTGAGTCGATTAAAATGTCAATGGATTGTCAAGAAGGTTCCAGCTTCTCAAATGTGAAATTGTGATGGCCATTTTTCACTATTTCCCGACATTTTGTAGTCTAATCATTAGACAAATACTGATTGAGTGAAATCAACATGAAAATAACTGTTATTTGCAGCTCTAACACTCACACATAAACTTCTATCTAATCTACAGGGAGAGGACTACATCATCCTCCACAAACAAGACCAGCTGTGGTGGAGAGCGCAGGACAAACACGGGTAGGTGGAATTAAACCAGTTTCATACAAAAAGATACGAATCTGTCAGTTGAGATTCACAACAAAATGACTCGTTCGACCAAACCCAGTTTAAACACGTTTCAGACACGTCTTTGGCAGCGCTACAAAAGGCCAGAAAGACCGAAGGGTGTCATTTCTTATTTTTAAGTTTCAGTTTCTGTGACTCTATTTTTAATGTTCTCCTTGCTGGGATGTCATATTCAAAATGAAAGAATGAGACTTTTTGCGAACTGGCAATATCAATATTATCATTGATCTACCTTTGACTTTTAAGAATCATTTTGTGATGAAGTGATCTTATCATGTTACTGTTCTACAAATTACTATTGTCCAAATTAAAAAAAAAAGCATCAGTTTGGTTGTTTTGTAATATAGATATTATTCTAACACCGAAATTTAAATTTAAATTCATTTTGGTCTGTAACTAATTACATGAACAATTGTTCAAAAAAGGGAATTAGTTCAAACAAAACAGTACAGTAAAAGTCATTAAACACGGCATATACTGTGCATTTTGTACAGGCTAAAGGTGTTGGCTGAAGCTACATCTTTGTGCACTTTGTCCCCTTTTAAAGTTCACAACCTACTCAATGTCAAAACACAACATGAGAAAATAATAACATCAGGAAGTCACTAAATACTTTCTTTCTACTGTGTTTCTATCAGGAATAAAGGCTTCATCCCCAGTAACTACGTGACAGAGAAAAACAGAATCGAGGCAAACTCGTGAGTCTTGTAGTTTGTTTTTTTCATTATTCTGTGGAAAACTAAAACATCAAAGAACTCAACATTTTGCTTTCGGTGTTACAGAGGCTGGTACTACCACTCATAGATGATTTAACTATTATAAAAAATGACTGTTTTCCATTGATCAATTAAGTGCGTTTGCTTGTTTTGTTTTCCTTCCTGAAGGTGGTACTGCAAGAACATCACCAGAACAGAAGCTGAGCAGCTCCTGAGACAGGAGGTATCCACCTGCCTGTCTACCTGTCTCACTGTACATGCAGCAGTGTAGCTATCTGAAAGAAACAGTGACAAACGCCTCTTTATATTTGTTATGACTGTTAAAGTCTTTGTTTTTTTTTAGTCAAATGATGTATTTCTGGTTGTTTTCCAGGACAAAGAGGGTGGTTTTGTGGTGCGGGAATCCAGTCAGAAGGGAGTCTACACTGTGTCTGTTTACACTAAGACATTAAGGTGATTCATATCCCAACACCTGAAAGTTAAAATCCCAGACTAACATATTCAGTAAATTGTTGGCTGTAAATTGATAAACGTTTCAACTTCCTGTTTGTTTTTGTGTGATCAGTGCTACCGGGGATATTAGACATTACCAGATTAAAATAACCGACACCGGACAATTCTTCCTCGCTGAAAAACACACCTTCAGCTCCATACCTGATGTCATACACTACCACGAACACAACGCAGCAGGTACATACACAAATCATCTTTCTGTGCATGCTACGGTGGAGACAACAGCGCTACATATAATGCTTCATTAGATATGATATGTGTGTGTTGGCATGTGTCTGTGTGTAGGTCTAGTAACCAGGTTGCGGTATGCAGTCGGGCCAATGGGAAGGTGTGTTCCCGCCACGTCAGGATTCAGCTCAGGTAAATAAAGAAACAGTACAGCTGCTCTGTGTATTATTTCACATTAATAAATCAATAATACCTTTGCTACATTTACACTAAGTGAACATACAGAATGTCTCATGACACAAGAGATGCTTCCTACAGGCAAAAACATTCTTTTTCCAAGTCTTTGAGTTGAGAAGTCAGAACTTTGCAATAATTTGACAAACTTTTTGAGTTAAAATTGACACCTCGTAAAGTCTACTAGACTTTTTTTTTAAGTTAATCATATGTAATGTTACAATACTTCCAACAATATTTTAAATTGGTAATTTGGTTTCATGTATTCAATAGTTTCCCTTAACTTTAGTAAGCTATAAAAATCAACTTGTAACAACTTGAAGCTGCAGATGTTATTTTCCTTCATTTTTGTCAACTTGTGTTATTATTATCACATGGTGATGAAGTTCAAAGTACTTTACCTGCATTTAAAGTAGAAGTTTCTTAGATTTATTGTGTCTATTTAATAAGTTTCTTAAAAGTGTTATTAGCCTGTCTTCAGTGATGTAAAAGTACATAAGTATGTGTGACTCAGGTTCATCAGTTGGTCTAAACTCTAACCCTAACCCTAACCCCTTAGCAGCAATAGTATACTTGCAATAAAATAACTACCCAGCAACTGTAACAACTGTTACAGTTTAGAAGGGAGTTGTCGTTAAGGAGTGAGGGTGATAGTGAAAGGGAAGTGGGGACGGTTTTGGGAGGAAGACACTAAACATGTCGTTGATGCTTTGATGCATGCAAACCAGCTGTGGAGGCTAAGTAATTAACAACCAGGAATCAATAAGCAGAACCAAATAGTACGTTTCTCAGTTCTCACAGATACATTCAGAGAAAGTTTCAAGTTTGTACAAGATGATTTTTATAGCCCACTAAATTTAGTGGAAACTAATGACTGCCTGAAAGTTTTAAACACAGTTGGAAGTATTGTAGAATATGTGATGTGTAATAAATAAGGTAAAACTTGCTTAACAACCTCAAGGGTCCTGTAAAGAAAAAGGCTTTAACATGAAATTAACTGGAGACCTAGTGTATCTTTCTTTCTTCTATTTATACTATACTTATATCTCTTCCTCTTTTCTGCTCATTCTCCTCTCTCTCTTCTTCTTCTCTCTTTCCCTCCCTGCAGAGAAGTGGGAGATCAACCCCAGCGAGCTGACCTTTATGAAGGAGCTGGGCAGCGGTCAGTTCGGTGTGGTTAAGCTCGGCAAGTGGAGGGCTCAGCACCGAGTGGCCATCAAGGCCATCAGGGAGGGAGCCATGTACGAGGAGGACTTCATTGAGGAGGCCAAGGTCATGATGTAAGGAAGGAGCAATGGAGGGAGTAGAAAAAGGACAAAGAGAGGATGGAGGAACAGAGCAAGATGTAGATGGAAAGAAATGAGACGGAGGTTGTTGTCACCACGAGGAAGTGAAACTGTGTGTTTATTGTCTCTCTCAGGAGGCTGTGCCACCCTAAATTGGTGCAGCTGTACGGCGTTTGCTTGCAGCAGCGCCCCCTGCTGATCGTGGCCGAGTTCATGGAGAACGGCTGCCTGCTGAACTACCTGAGGCAGAGGAGCAGAACTCTGAGGGAGGCGTGGCTTCTGTCCATGTGTCAGGACGTGTGTGAGGGTATGGAGTACCTGGAGGCACATAGTTTCATCCACAGAGACCTGGTGAGTCACCACATGTGTGTAGTGAAACTCCCACTAGAAGATACATGAGCAAAAGTTTATATTCAGCTGTTTTGTCATGTGAACATCAAGGACCGTGCTGGTGATTGTCTAGAAGTTTTAGCCTATTAATTAAAAATCATGCATACTTTCCATTAATTTTGACCATTTTCTAAAAAATAGCTCTTGTTTCCATGCAGCAGTGTGTTAAGTAAAGTAGCATTTACTTGAGTACTTGAGTATTTCCATTTTCTCCTACTTTCTACTACATTTATATGTGCATGGATGGTTCTGAAATGTGGTGGAATTAAGTATAAAGTAGCACAAAACGGAAATGTTTGGATATTTTCTCTCATCCAGGCTGCCAGGAACTGTCTGGTTAATGAGAACAGCGTAGTGAAGGTCAGCGACTTCGGAATGACCAGGTAAGGCCGCCATTTTATCTCAGGTTTTAAGAAAACTTAACTAAGGTTTCCTGGAATTTGTATGTTCAAATTTGAAGCTGTACAAGAAGTTGGACAGTTGGTATCTTTTGATTGTGTGTTCATATTTGCAGGTACGTTCTAGACAACCAGTACACCAGTTCTAGTGGTGCTAAGTTCCCTGTGAAGTGGTCGCCTCCTGAAGTTCTCCACTACAGTAAATACAGCAGCAAATCTGACGTCTGGTCCTTCGGTGAGGAACCACTTCATGATCCACTCAGTCTTAACAGTAGCTAATTACTACTAAAAGTAGCATAATTAACAGTACCAGCAATTCCTGTAGCAGTAGTACTTTTAGCAGTAGTTTGGTAGCAATAGTTGTATTTGACCCACACAGATTTTTAATGATCATTACAACTGATTTTTTAATCTGAAGCTGCTATAGCCAAAACTGATATTCAGTATCTTTAAAACTGAAACGTATAAGCATAAATATACAAAAACAAACAAACAAAAAAAATAATAATAAATACAAATACACTGATGAAGCACAACAGCTGATAGGTCTTTTTTAAGCACTTAAATATGAAGTACTTTTGGACTAAACCTGAATCGATTTTAAGGTATTTTAGCCAATTCTTTATAACTTCATCCCTGTTTATATATTTTAAATATATTAGATTCATTTAAAATGTAATTAATACAAGAGACATATAACATATATAAAATGCGCTTTAAAAAAAAATCTTTGAAGATATATGGGTGTCTACAGATAAAGACGAGAAATGATCTCCATCTAGTGGTGAGAGGTTGTAACTACAACAACACAGAATAAAACGGGAGATTCAGATAGAGGTGAGCACATAAAATCCAGCTTGACATAGAATATAGAAAAATTACACATTAAACATTTGAAAAAATGTAAATTATACCTATCTTAAAAAGTGTGTATTATTTTCTCTTTTAATGTGTTTTTCCTGTTTCAAATATTCTATGTCTGATCTATGGATGACTGGATTTTCTGTGCTCTAAATTGAATGAATAATTGTTAGAAAAAGGATTTTAAAAACTCTGTAGAGGTGAATCCGTCACCTCTTTTGTACAGGAAGGTAAGAATAACCATGTTGTGCCTAATAAAAGTGGATATTTTCCCAGCTAAAACACGAAAATTGAATCTAAAAGTAGTAGTAACAGCAGTAATATAGTAGTATTGCTGTACGTTTTCTACCAGTTCTGACATGTGTGTGTGTGTGTGTGTGTGTGCAGGTGTTGTGATGTGGGAGATCTACTCGGAGGGTCGGACTCCGTTTGAAAACAGATCCAACTTGGATGTGGTCAATGACATCACCAAGGGAATCCGGCTGTACCGACCGCATCGTGCCTCGCAACCGCTCTACGCCATCATGTACCGCTGCTGGCACGAGGTACACACTCATCCACTCAGTCATTCATTCATGTGTTCATTTAGTGGTTTTGTTTCACCATGACCAAAAAACATATTTGCTCAGTTTCTCGTTATAACGTAAAAACGTTCTTGTTTTAACACGTTCCTTTTCACATTATTACAAGGTATTTTTTAATGTTATTATGATGTTTTCTTGTTTTTACTACATATCAGATTATTCCATTTTTACAAGAAACTCTTCCTATAATAACATATTTTATTTCGTTATATCACAAAACTTTCCTGTTATTTCACAAAGTGAACTAGAGCTGCAACAATCAGTCATACATACATACATAATTAAATATTGTTTTAGTAATTTTGAAAGCAAAAATTCTTAAATGTGTTCTTTTGAAGCTTTTCTGTGTCATATGTGACAATAAACTGAATATCTTTGGATGTTTGACAGTTGATCAGACAAAACAAGACATTTGAAGATGTCACCTTGAACTCTAAGAAATTATAAAGGGCATTTTTAACTATTTTTCTGACATTTTAAAGACAAAACAATTAATCAAAGAATTGATTGAAATAACGAGCAGATTAATCGATCATGAAAATATTTGTAAGTTGCAGTCCTAAAGTGAACAAACATCTCCGTAGGGATGTGCTAGAGACTAAACCTTCCTGAAGTTTTCTCACACTGCCAAAAAAATTCTCATCACAAGTTCCACTTACTTGCTTCTGAAGCTTTCAGCTACATCTAATGGCCTTCCTCTGCAGATGTAGTTAGTTGACATGGAAATGCTTTCATTGTTATGATGTGAGCTGAGCGCAGAATTTCGCTCGTATGATAATATGTATGGAAACTCCAAAATAACTGATATCCTCTGAGGAAGGCCACAAGATGTGGTTGAAAGCTTTGGAAATACTGTAAATGGAGTTTAAATTTTAAGCTGACATTACCGCTCAGTTATTTATATTGCAATAAAAATGTTATTTATATTGTCACACATCATCTGGTATATTGAGAGAAAATCAACCACTGTATCACACCTTCTTCACTGTTTTTCTTTTTCTTCTCCTCCTCCTCAATCCCTTCTGTTCTTCTGTCCGTCCTCCACTCTTCTTCTTCTTTGGTGGTGAACTATAGAGGCCTCAGGGTCGTCCAGCTTTCTCGGAGCTACTGGAGGAAATCAGAAAACTGGCAGAAAACCCGGATTGACACGGACATAATATTTGTGTTTTTCAAACTATGTTTACTGTTATCATGAATGTACACAGACTGTAAATAATTATTTGTTCATTAAATGCTTTTATAATAAAAGAGGCCTTTTTGATACTCTTTTTGTTTTAGTTTGGATTTTTTTTTTACCTTGATACAAACACATATAATCAAAAATACATGTAAAACATCATATTAAAAATATCATGTACTGGTCTTCATACTATATGTGAAATGTTAATAATAAGTGTGTAGTCGGGGTCACATTTCACATGTCTATGAGTTGTTAACAGCTCCACCAAATAGTGATTTTTCCCTCGAAACTTCTCACATGCTTTCATTTCAATAAATGTTCAAATGATCCAATATTTCAGCAAAAATCAAAGATTAGAGAAAAAGTCCAAAAACTGAAAACAGATGATGTCATATATAATAATCATATATAGCCTAATAATATATCAGTCAGAGGGACCAAACCACTACTTTTACTGCAATACTTTAACTACATCAAGCTCATAATACTTATGTACTTTTACTGCAATACTTTAACTACATCAAGCTCATAATACTTATGTACTTTTACTGCAATACTTTAACTACATCAAGCTCATAATACTTATGTACTTTTACTGCAATACTTTAACTACATCAAGCTCAGAATACTTATGTACTTTTACTGCAATACTTTAACTACATCAAGCTCAGAATACTTATGTACTTTTACTGCAATACTTTAACTACATCAAGCCCGTAATACTGTGTATGTACTTTTACTGTAGTAGGATTTTTCATGCACGACTTTTACTTGTAATGGAGTATTTTTACATTGCTGTATTTAGTAAAGGATCTGAATACATACATAAGTAAACTGCTTGAATAAAAGTAGGAGCGCGTGGCGGGGGGCGTTACCACGGCAACGTGTCGGGTGACACACAGAGTCAAGTTAACGTCTCCGGTGACCGCGAGACGACACGCACATAATGTTACTCCAGTGTTTACGTCGATAACGGAAGATAAAGGAGCTTGTAAGGTCAGTGTGTTAAAATCTAACTGCTACACGTCAGCAGACATTATCTAACATGTTGTTGTTGTTCTGTATCTCTGTAATATTTCTCTGATATTCAACACTGAGCTGTTTTCTACCTTAAAGTTCTAGTAAAAGTTGAAGTAGTTTATATATGACTGAAGGCTGCGTTATGTTTAACCGCTCCGTGTAGATGTTCTGCTGTTAGAGGGTTGGTATGCTTTTAGTAGGAAGGATAAGTTTACAGTTTTCAAGACTGCCTGAAAACAACAGTCAGATGAACATGTCAGTCCCTCCAGGATAATTGTGGTAAAAACAATCTTGATTTTGCAGCGGAAAATTGTGATACAATTGGCGATGCTTTATCAGCTCTCTTTGCTGTAAAATTGCGGGAATTGGGGAAAATTGCAAGCAAAGGAATATAATGCGATTTCTTTAGAAAAACAACTACCAATGAAAAGTCATATATCATCACTTCCTTTAATAAAAAATCATTCTGCATATAACAGAAACAACTATATTTCAGTGCTAATTTTTAATTGTATTTTCTGAACATGAGAGCTATGGGCTCAAAGTTATATTAAGAAGAAAATACTGTACTTGAGTTCCATTTAAAAGCCTTTATTACATTTTTATTAATAAGTACAATTAATTTTACTTAATAAATTCACTTTTTGTGAACATCAGGTCACTGTGCTTTTTCTCTTTAGAATTTATTTCAGAATAGCTTTTATTTATAACACTGTATGGGATTGTATCTGTGGGCAGATTAGTAAGTGAGGGCCAACAAGAATCACAGCTTAATTTAATACAATACAAAATCATTCATTAATATATAATCTGTGTTGCACCTGGAGACGAGACTTACTTTATTGGTTATCCACACATGATAAACAGTGGCCTGTTTCGTTTATGGTTGTATAAAATCAGGCTACTTAGTGGTGTCTTTGGAAAAAAATCCGTTGAAGTCAGTCTGCCACCTAGTTGTGTTTGAAAAGAACAAATCTGATATCATCAAATCAAATCAGCATAAGTTGTAGAATTAAAACAGTGTTAGAGTTCACACGTTAATAGCTCATTTCTGGTAAGTTTATTAGATGTAATTTCAGTGCAATGCACAGTTTCAATGTCTCTCCTCATCTGTGGACAGTATTGGATGGAAGAAGGTTAAATAAATTGAAATTTACAGGAGATCTACAGTAGATTTGTGAAAAGTTATGTAGCAGTGTTGATGTGAACTATAAAAGTCAAAACTTCAGCTTATATTTTGGGTCCAGATATATTTGCTGGACAATAATTGCTAAATATATTTTGAGTGATACTGTATTAGTGATGTGTTGCTGTAATTTAATCCAAAAAGCAAAACAAGACACAAGAATCAGTGCGTCTCAATTGTTTCAAGCAGATTAGACTCTTCTCTTCTCACCTTTCAGTGTGTAGTCTAATGGAGCGTTATGAGTCTCTGGGTCTGGTCGGGGAAGGCAGTTACGGCACCGTGCTAAAGTGCCGTCATCGAGACTCCGGCCGCCTTGTTGCCATCAAGAAGTTCATGGACTCAGACGATGACAAGACGGTGAAGAAGATCGCCCTGAGGGAGATTAAGCTGCTCAGGGTACCTGTTAATCAATCCATCAGCCAATCAGTCAGTCAGTCAATCAGTCAATGAGTCACTGAAGTCGCCTGAAACCTGAGTGAAGCACAACACAAAAGCAGCCTGTCAATCACAAGACAAACACAACCCAGAACAATCCTGAGTCATTCTCACATTTAGTTTGCAACTTAGAGTAAGAGGAAACATTAGAGCAAGAGAAATCAGCTGCTGAGATCATATTCAAGGAAAACAAACTGAGCAATAAGTTGTGCTGAAATCATTGATTTGTGAGGAGATGGTTGGGGATTTCAGGGATTTTATAGAAATGAGTGTCAGCATGCTGAAACAGGACAAAGATAGTCTGATTTATAAGCACTTGATCCTTGAAAATAAGGCTTTCACCATGCAAAATATATCTGTGTCCTTTTATTGAAGCAGTGATGAACTTGTGTGATTGTGGGCTCTGTGGAACCATCTCTGCTGCCTTTAGTACTAGCTTCAAGGTTCACACATGGCTGTGGCCAATTGGCGTAAACACAAAAATGCTTTTACATGAGGTTAAGGACATAATTTGCTGTTTGTTTTGTGCGGATAAGTAAATAAGAAACCACATCCAACTTTAAATGTACTTATTTCTCCACTCGTTTTCTAACCATCAAGCAATTGCGCCACGATAACCTGGTGAACCTTCTGGAAGTGTGGAAGCGTCGACGCCGTTGGTATTTGGTGTTTGAGTTTGTAGAGCGGACACTTCTTGATGATTTGGAGCAAAACTCGAATGGACTGGACCTGAACACCAGCCGGCAGCACCTGTACCAGATCCTGAGGGCCACCGCCTTCTGCCACCAGCAAAATGTAGGGATGTGTAAATATGCAACAACATGGTCAAAAAAAAAAATTCCATATGTTGAAAAGACCCAATATGAACAATTTAAGTGGGCTACTTGATTACTATAAGCAAATTATTGAAACAGCATTTGTACAGGAATGATTCTGTCCCAAGCTTTTTGATCCATACAAATGGTTGATCACTGTAACCATGATCACTACAAGCGGTTTCCTCTGTATAAAGTAGCATCAAATGGAAATACTCAAGTAAAGGACAAGTACCTCAAAATTGTACTTAAGTACAGTTCTTGAGTAAATGTACTTGGTTACTTTCCATCACTGTTACACTGTGATTTAAAAAGAATAGTTTTAAAACATTTTGGAACAATACCATGGAGTCAGGAGTCTATTAGCTTAGCATAATGACTGAAAGCCATGGGAAACAGCAAGCCTGGCTCTGTCCAAAGTTTCAAAAAAATTCCTACGTAGTTGTAACCAAGTTGTGGTTTTACAGGGAGTTATGTCTTAGAACCATTTCTTTGCACCCTAAGATAAGCTGTATTTGAAAAACACAAAAATTCTTACAGAAATACGATGTTAAAAGAGCTGACAATCTCTAGTATGGCTGGCAAAGGTAGGATTTTTCCTGTATTTTCACTTCTCCTCCCTTGCAGATCATCCACCGTGACATCAAACCAGAGAACATCCTCATCTCTCAGGGGGGTGTGGTCAAGCTGTGTGACTTCGGATTCGCCCGCACCATGGCGTCACCTGCTGAAGGCGGCATCTACACCGACTATGTAGCCACTCGCTGGTACAGGGCCCCTGAACTACTGGTGGGAGACACCAAGTACGGCAAGTAGGTGTTAGTGTGTAGACCTCAGGATGTGTTAGTATAGGTTGTCTGTTGATAAAGATGTTGACAGGTGTGTATTTGTGTGTCTGTGCAGACCAGTAGATGTTTGGGCTGTAGGTTGTTTGTTAATAGAGATGTTAACAGGCCAGCCTCTGTTTCCCGGAGACTCCGACCTCGACCAGATATACCACATCGTCAGGTTCTTTGGTAAGAACATCACACTCACATGTGTCTAGGTGTGGTTTCACAAGTGCAGACACACAAAAAGCCAGAGGGACTTCCAAAAAAATTGTGTGAATGCTATTTCTGGCATTTTAAATATTCATATAAATCTAGAGAATAAAACATTATAAAATTTGTCATGTCATGCTTTCCAAAGTAATGGTAGTCTTTAGTAGAAATCCAGTGTAAATTGCTGTATTTATGATACATTACCCTTTAGAAAATCCTGTTTAGTTTTTGTTGATACTTTATGGTAGATAAATATTCTACATCTTCACAAAAAAGAGCACCATCCTTTACTGCCATATCTAGTTTTTAATTTTTGATTGATGTTCAATTCTAGCATCTTTTTAGGGGAAAATTGGCTGTAAAAAATATAGATTACATGGGAGGTGTTTTGCCCAAAAGCATGCAGAGGATTTTGCAGTATATTTGAACCCTGGATAATGCCTGCAGTCAATCATACTCTATTTTACTGTACTCTATTGTAGGTAACCTGACAGCTCATCACCAGGAGTTATTCTACAGGAATCCTGTATTTTCTGGAGTTAGACTGCCAGAATGTCCCAGCAAAATCCCACTGGAGCACCGCTTCCCTACAATCACACCCACTGCCCTGGACCTAGCACAGGTACACACAAGCATACACACAGAGACTATAAAAAACAAAATATAATGTTTGTGACACTAATATGTTTCTTTGGGTGTGTTTTGAAGCTTCAAATTTGCCACTTTGTCCCTTCTTAAAAGTAGAAAATCCCTATTTAGAGCAGAGTAACTGCAGCTTAAGGCACTTGCATATTGGCATCAAAAACCAGCGTGTGGTCTATGCATGGCGCTACTCCTATTTTACGATATTATGCTGCTTGTCCTGAATGGTGGCACAAGCTGTGGGTTTGTTCAGATGTTTTTCAGGTAGACGGTAATATTATCTGTGTCGTCTCTATAAGGACTGTCTTCAGATGGATCCAGATAGAAGAGCTCAGTGTTCAGAACTGCTAGAACATCCTCTGTTCACACATGACTCTTTCCAAATCAGGTAACTCTGTGTGTTTGCAGTTCAGCAGGCAGTTTTAAAATTTTGTGTGGTTTATTTTTACAAACAAACTTAATTGTATCTCTCAAGTTGTTAAGATTCATCAGGATTTTAGGCAACATTAACTAGTCTCCGAGTAAGGTAGAGTCCTCAGAGTAAGTTGAAATGTATGTTAGCCAGGATTTGCTAATTGGAACTTTTCCAGTATTGAGCAGTAGTGATACCCAAAATCAAACAAAATCAAACCATCAACCTTTTGACAGCTGATTAACCTCCAAAATCAAGTTACTAACTTGCTGCTATCTCTGCTTTCTATGTATCTATGCAGGTTTTTGGATGAGCTGAATGCTAAGATCCAGAAAGACCACAGAGAGAACTCTACCCTGCCCAAAATAACCAAGGCCCCAAGACGAGAAAGGGATGAAGAGGATGAGAGGAACCGGAGAGGCAAAGACAAGAAACAATCGGAAGACCTGAATGAGAAAGCCATGAAGGAAAAGGAGCAGAGAGAGAAGAAGGAAGAGGAAAAGATGGAGAAAACAAAAGGAAAGCAACCTTCAAAGCTGTCTAAAACAATTCGGAACACCTCAGAACCCTTGATGTCCACCAAACAATCCAAAACTTTAGGAGCCAAGGTTATTGATAATGCAACAAAAACAGCTGTGACCATGAAAAGTAAATTGGTAAAAGCCACTGGTGCAGAGTTGAGGAAGGAACTTGAGATTTCAAAATCAACCAAAACCCTAAAATCCAATTCATCAGAGGCTACCAAGAATACAACAGATCTAAAGGACAATAACATAGTGGCAGCTAAACCTAAACATGGGAATGTTACTTCTCCAGAGCCAAGGGAGGGCCATTTGAAAAATATGGATACAAAAGACATAGATTCTAGTTGCTCAAACAAAGCTGTGTCAATTGATTACATGATGATAGTAAAATCAAAACCTTGGAGATCTTCTAACTCAGAGTCAAGTCAAGAGTTTAGGAAGAGTTGGAACAACACAAACACAAAAGTACCCAAAATGTCTAAAAGCTTGACCACTGATGATCCAAATGGGAGTTCATCTCCAAAAGCTTATTTGGAATCATCTGTTGATGGTACGGACACCAATATAACACTAAAAAGTGTGTCAAGCAATGACCATACTGCCCCAACTATGTTTAAGGCACTCAACATGACTTCTACCTCTGAGCATCAGACAGATCGATTGACCATGGACACAGAGCAAAGAAAGGCCTCTGACTGCCCAAAGGCGTTGTCCTCAAACCCCAAGCCAACTAAGACTACCTCGAATTCTGGCACAAAAATGTCCAAAAACAACACGTCTTCCTCCAATAGCCTTTCAAAGACTCTGAACACGGATCTCTTAACGCAGTTGTCCACAGTTCATATGGAGACACTAACAAAAGGAACCTCAAATGCAAAGTTCTCCAAAACTAGCTCAACTTCAACTGCTAAACCTACAAATAACAGCACATGTGTATCTAACAAACCTTTGAACCTTCCAACGGACAGGGAACATACAGAAGTATCGGATGCAACCAAAAATCAGCAGGATAGTTGTAATACTCCAAACAAGAACATCAAGAAGGACGGATGCTTGAAGATGAGCCCAGCAACCAAAACACCTGAATATCAATTTCGGATATCCCATGCTGCAGGCAGATATTACAAGCAGGATCCTGAATCTTCTGAGCCCTCCAGCATCCATCAGCAGAGCACTTCCAAATCTAAGATCATCACAGAATCCAGAACAACCTCAACCTCCACACTGAATGAAATCCCTAAAACCAACACATCAGTAGGGTCTACTATTCCGAAAACATTAAAAGTCTCAGATAAAGAGAACAGAGAGGATTTAGCGCTTTCCTTGTCCATCAGTACAACAACTAAGTCTTCAATTAATCACGCCTCAAAGGTTTCTAGAAGTTCAAGTAACGAGCAAAAGAATAATAGCAGTGAAGCTGAACCCAACATGAAATTCCTGAAACCCCCTCACTCCAAATCTTTGGTCAGGGAACCTAAAACAAAGCTTGGGACTTTTAGCATTCACACTAGGTCAGTTACAATGACCCCAAAGACTCTGAAAACGACATTTCCTGCAGAGGCAAGCAAGAAAAGTGTCAATCCAGAAAGGAATGACACAACAAATATATCCACCATTGCAGATACAACTTCAATCACGTCCACAGCGACGTTAGACCACAGACCTTCAACTAGAAGCTCTGTCTTTCACTCAAACATGGACAGTGCAGACATTCATGAGTTTGATTTCAGTGAAAGCACCGTACTTCCTCCCTCTCCACCTCCTCCTCCTCCACCTCCCTCCTCCACTCCTCTCCTCCTCCCTCCATCCTCCAACCCCCTCATCCCTTCCATCTCTGCCATCGGCACCAAAAGCCCCACCGCCAGCGATCAGCTCAGTCTGGGCTCAACACTTCAACCTGGAACTCACAGCCTTAGGTACTAGAGTGACACACCAATTCTGATCTGACAAGAGATTCATTTAGATTCAGGTTGAAGCAGTATGTCACCTTGGTCTCAAGTCAAGTTTCTGCTCTTCAGCGCCATAATCCCAATGGATCTATTGCAAACCTTGTTTCTGTTGATCAACTGGTGTCTAATTTGATATATGGTAGAATGCATTTGTGTGTGTGTGTTTTACAGGAGTGTAGACAAGCCAAGGCATCATGGTGGTATTTATAGTAGACTGACCCAACAGTCTCAGTCCAACCATGTTACAGGATCACTCACTGCACAGGTAACATGCTGTATCCATTATTCCTCACAAGCCACTTTTCACTCGTATACAACAAAAATGGACAAGTTACCATTGTGTATCTCTCTGTCTCCCCTCAGGCTTCGTCAGAGAGGAGTGTGACCTCTGAGCGATCCTTCCTGTCTGACCGCTGTAACCTTGGTAACAGCGGCAGTGTTGCGGCGCCCAAAAGGAAATCGGACATTCATTTCCCTGATCTGAGGAGCTCAGTGTTGCCAGACCTTAGAGGAAGAGAGGGTATGCAAACTGCACACAAGTCTTTACATAGTACCAACAATTCAGCAAGGCAACACATCAACCCCCATTATTGATGATGGCCCTGTCTTTGTCTTAATTGTTAATACTTACCCTTTTGGCTAACTAGGGTTCAAAAATAGCTACCTAGGTGAAATTCTTTAAAATTGAATCAGTGTTGTCTGACACTTCATGACACGGGGAAAAAGAAACTAAGAGATGTTTTAGCACCCCCATTCAGATAAATCAAAGACAAGTATAATTTCTTCAGTTGTTTTCAAATTCCAGTCAGGCATTTAAAATATGATTTGTCACACATGAAAAATGTCCTCATTTTGTTGTGCAACTTAAACATCAAACTAAACTTTCCCTTATTCCAAAATATGCATAAGAGCACCACTATTTAATGCGATACTTATCCAATTGCATGAAATGAACATGCTAATACGCTAAATACTAACTGCATTAACAACAAACACTGAGAAATTCCAGGAACATGTGTTACAGGTGATGAATTGAAGGACTTGTGTCTATGTACTCCCTATATACACATTATTTAATTATACTTACAACAGTTGAGCTAACTGTTGAGATACTAATTTAAGTAATAATTGCTCTAATGTTTTCCCAGGTAAATACGGCAAATGTGTTACCAAGGATCAGAGAAAAGACAAACATCCAGTTTCCTCCATTCCTCCATCAGAACAACAGCAGCATGAACGCAACAGTACTGACACAAACAAATCCTAATAAAAGTCATTCATTCATTTAGCATTAGCAGTGGCTAAATATAGCTAATGTTTATGTAGCACTTAGCAAAAAGCCAAAGCATATGTATGTATGTTCTAGTTACACCTGGTTATTTGTCAAATATTAGACCAAATATTGATTTAAATACAACAATGCAACAATTATATTATTGTATTTTATAATATTTTTGAACAAGAGGCACACAAAAGAGTTATGTTATTTTTATTGAAGAGGTAACATTTTTCAGGTTTGTTTTTGTTTAACTTTTTAAAACAGCAGATAAGTCATTTATATGTAAATACTTTTTCAAATAATTCTTACACAATCAGAACATTAATGCAATTGTTTTACTTGTGTATTGTAAAGAATAAATAAGGCTTGTAAAAAGGAAGATTGCTTGCGTCAGTTTTGATTTATGACAGCAGTTAAATTAACAGCTCTAAACTAACATATATGAATATTCTTCTTTTTGAGATTACTAAAGGAATGTACATGAATGTATGTTTTAAAGGGAAGTCCATACATTAGCTCATAATGTCACAGCAGCGATGCAGGTAGATACAACATTTATCATCTTATTTGGCTGTTAAACTAACTTTAATGGTAACCAAGGGATGCTACTAAATTGTCATGAAGAAACATTCACAAAACTGTAACTTATATCAAACCTTTTCCAACTACCGTACAATGATAAAATCAGAATTTAAAAATACCAAGATCATCAAAACATCAAGATTCGTCACTCGAATCCTCTGAAGAAAACGATCCTATTTTCCATCTGTTCCCATACGTCCTCCCTGCTCTCTTCAGCAGCGTTGCCCCTAACTCGTCGCTGTGTGACGTCGAACTGTCCCCTCCAAGAGGCAGCCCTCCTATTGGCTTAGAGATAAAACTGTTCAACCCTGGGAGAGAACCAGCTGCATGTCTTCTGCTATTGACCAGGAGATAGTACAGGATGTTGGCAGCAGGGTTGTTGAGGGTGTTTGTGATTGGTCCTCCCGGGACGGGCAGCTTCCTGATTGGTGTTCCAGTGTTTTTGGTTTCTGGCTTCCTTGGTGGCGATTGGACGACTGGCTTTTTGGTTGTGACCACAACCTGCTGAAAAATCAGAGATTAGAGATAAGATGAGGCAGCTCTCAAACACAAAAGCATTTCATGCTTTACGTGTGAAACAAGCAAGACAGACATTAGAGCAACACTTAAAAAACACAATGAAGAAAATAAAATCAGTTAAAATAGCGGAACAACATTTTTAGAAAGACACTTTTGTGCTTTTTTTCTGAGAGTGAGAATCAATCCCATGTCAGGATGTGGTTAGCCTAGTTTAGCATACAGACTGCAGTGAAAACAGCTAGCCTGGAACTATCCAAAGTTTTTTTACAAAGCATCTTAACACCCATAACACATATCTCCATTATTTGATCAAGCAGAGGTGTAAAAAATCAATTTGTGGTTTTAGTATGAGTTAGCTTCTCTAACTATTTCTTAAATTGTGACTTTGGGCAACTTCACAAAGTCTTTTTGCTCCAAATAGCTCCAACACGTGACTCCACTTAAAATCACAATTTTGATATTTCTGTTTTCTGTTGATGTACAGATTAAACAACTGAGATAAAACATGTTAGTTAGTGAACTTTAGAGGTGTCGGTAGACTTTTTTTTTTTTTTGCTTTGGACACATCCAGGATAGCTGTTTCCACTTGCTTCCAGTCTTTATGCTAAGCTAAGCTAACCACACCCTGACTTCTGCTCCAATACTCAAGACGACCGTGGTATCCATCTTCTCGTCTAAGTTTTTGAGAAAAAGCAAATACGTTTATTTCCTGAAAGGTTGAACTATCCCTTTATAGTAGTATAAAATAAGACATAAAAGGACATAAAATAATAAGCATAAATGTTACAGTGCAGTAAAGGTGCGTCAAATTTAATGAAGAAAATATATATAATTACAGTACAGGAAATTAATGAATCACAGGGACAGAAAAACTGCAGCTGACCCATCACCAAGGACAAAAACAAGTTTTATTTCATGTTATGTACAGATACCTTCCTGGTGATGGGTGAGGTTGTGGTTGTTGTGGTGATGGTGGTGGTAGTGATGGGGTCGGGTGTGGCAGAGAAAATCTTGCAGATGTCATCCACAGCAGAACCATCAACTTCTGGAAGATCAAAGTCCGATGGAGAGGGGCGGGATCGAGCTGAGAGAGGAAAGTTAGAGGTAACATTTAACATCTGGTATCCGTCAGTCTTCTTTTATTAATATAAAGTAACAGAAGAGGCTGAGATCTCATGATTAAAGCACAAAACAGTTTGACACTGAAACAATAGATGACATGACAACTGAGAATTAAACAAATAAATCAAATCAAACATTTCAAGTCGATGCGAGTTACAAGACATCAGGAGCTGGTTGCAACGGCTGTTTGTACATTAGCCTTGTTATAATATAAGTGTTTACTAAGTGGAGATTTTCTAATCACTAAATTTAAACAGGTGTCACCACAGAATCTAGTTCTTATGTACAGTAGAGATTAGATGTTACTTAATAGATGTTACTGCCAGGTGGAACATTAGCTTGCTAATATATGTCCCTGTTTAGAGTGAAGAGTAAAAGAGATGCTGTGGAATACGTATCTATTTATGCAAAAGGCTGTTTAATAATGATGTAAACATGTAAAACATTTCACAAAAATAACACAAAATCCCTTAAATTACAAAACTTTACACCAAAAATGTTTTGCTAAATGACCTAATAATGTTGGCTAGGTTAGCATAATCACATATTCATTCTAAACTAACTCTGAAACACACATTTGTCCATGTAAGCAGATGTAAACAAAGTCATACCTACATTTACAAAGCATTGCTGTTTAAGTTGAAAATATTATTTGCCATCCTAAAACTGTTTTTTTTGGAGGTATTTTCTGGGGATAATGATACCAAAGAGTCATTGGACAGGGCTACAGATAATCCATAACAACCAATTTACAAATGACTGAAGATGTTACTAGCTAAGACAGTCATAACCTGATTTAATAAGTCACTAGTGTGAAACTAGCTAGTAGTAACTAATAACTTAGGAACGACTTTACACACAAACTAATGGATTTACGAATAGCTAGGACAACCTATTCCAGGTGTGTTGGTGCTCATAAGGAGCACGATAGAGTTTCAGACCTCCATGTGGAGGTCCATGGCATGTTGTTTTCCCAAAAGAACTAATCAATTAGTCCATCTTAAGAAAAGTATCCATAACATTTTTGATCATATCTTAAATCATGAAATAAAATTCCTCAAATGTGAAGAATTGGATCCTGGTCATTTGTGATTTGGCATAACCTTTGACATTTTATAGTCATTATTGATATATTTATTGATAATGAAACCAGTGTAGCCCTAGCATGTTGATGGATTCATTCTTACAGACCACAGCTGCTTTTCAAAAAAAGTTTGTATCCTTAATTTATATTTTCCTCTCTTTTACTTGTTTTGTTTACACTAGACAGTAAACCTTTAACTTTAGGTCAACAGGTGCTGTAGCCTTTATGTGCATGTGCATCGAGGTGTCTGTGCTGCCATCCGATCTGTCAGTCTGTGTTGCATATTTAATGATAAGAGGTCTGAGGTGTGTTTTTCTTTTGTCTTTGTCTTTTGTGCACTGCCAAGCCGCCCTGACAAGATGCTAAAAAAAACCTTACATATTTTTTTGCGTTTTTTTCCTGCTATAGTAAACAAATCACATCTGGTTATGAAGCATTTTTGTGGAAATATTTTAACACAGTTTGATTTGAAATGAGAAAAAAACATATTCAAATTTGTTGTGAGTTTTTCAGATTTAGATGAGTATTTTTGTACTTACTGCGAGTCAAGTCGATGCTCTGAACTCTGAGGAGGAAGAGGAGGAAAGAAACAAACAGAGCTGTCAACCTGCAGGACATGACTACTGATGGAAAGAAAAATTAGAGAAGACCAAAGCAAGGAGACAGAGTACAATAAGAAAAAAGACAGAGAGAGAAGAGAGCAGGAATCAAGGACGACAGACTCTAGAATGAGCAAAAAATACTGGAGATGAGCAAGGTGATGGAAGATAAATGGGGAGGGAAAGTGTGAAGAGGAGGGAGGGGAAAAGATGTATAATGTCTAGACTGTGAGCAGATCTGACGGTGTTTGTGGTTCTGAGTTGCAACAGAATAAAACCAAGTTAATCCTCTGCTTCTTTAAACCTTATTCATCCAGGGAAGGTTTACGAAGCAACATCAACAGTGTCAACAACGCCCTGCTTCACAGAAACACAAAACACTAATAGCCAAGCCTGCATGTGTTCTTTGTGTCTTCTTTGTTTGGCAAACCACGCTATAAAAGATCTTTATTCATTGAAAAATACAATTAATTTCAGAACTCCTGTACAGTGCTTGCAGGTAAAAGTAGTCAGAACCAAGATTAATGTGAAAGACATGAGATCATGTTGACAGCAGTTGTTATGGAGAGAGAGTCACAGTCACTCCTTCCGCCTGGACTTTCCCTGTTTTGTTTTGGGTTTTTTTATCCTTACTAACATCTTACATAACAGCTTGTATAATTTTATTCCAGCAGAGATTAGTGACACATTAAACCTCTACTATCTCAAGAGGAGTGAAGGATCCTTTCTACATCAAAGTAGAGAAACCACCTCTCAACAGAGGAGGAGGTCTACGAAACCACTTATCGTCCCCCCACAGTGCTGTCATCCCTTCCCAGGAGATTTAACAGCCATTCATATTTGGCCTCATGAAGCTGTTTATACTTTGTTTTAAAATGTATTTCGGTGATCTGAACACAAGTGGACAGCTGAGACACATCGCCGTTCACACCTGGTCTATCATGCGTCTCCAAGGTGTCCAGCTGACCACTTGTGTTCAGTTTTTTGTTACTGCCCACATCACCTCACTTAGAAGGTCAAAGGCCCCCATGCACAGTTATTTCGTCAGTCTGTCTGACTTGTTTTGCATGGGCTAACTAAGAAAACAACAATGGTTCAAGAACTAAAACACATGTACAGGCTATTCCAACTGTTGAGATTGGCAGGACAAAGTCATTTGGCGTTGGTGCGCTGTCACCAAAAGCAACCACTACGTCCTGCATTGATGATGTATTTTCCTGTTACGTCCTTGTCGGGGACACATCAGGACACATTAGCGTTTACACTACAAAAGATACGTGGTCAAATGCGGCCCAGACCACCTCGGCACATGGTTTGAGCGATCAGATCGCAATGTGTCTTGGTGGTCATTTACACTTATATTTAGCACTGTCCACTTGTGATCCGATCACACAAGACGCATTTTAAAACCAAGTGTAAACAGGGTCCAAGTGACAACTCCAACCACTCTTAACATCTGTTGTTAAAACAGCCTGGAGCACCAATGAACCAAGTGGTGTCAATGACCTTGATAATGACCCCACAGAGGTTAAATACCTGTGACTCTCCGAGGCGAAACGTCTTCAAGTATTTATGACTAAGTCCAGTTGCCCTTGATTCAACCCTCCTTGGATTAAACCCTTCTGTTGGCTCATATCATGTTAATAAACTTAATCAACTTATTGTTGCAGTTCAATTCGTCTAGGATTCAGTCTGGTCTTCAGATATCTACCTGCCAACATCATGAGATTAACAAATGTGACTTTTTTTGCCTTTATTGGATAGTGGGCAGTGAAGGAAACAAGGGCCTGGCTGGACTGAAACTAGGGACGTTGCAGTTATGTGGCAGCACAGTAACCCTTCAGCTACCAGGGTGCTCCCAAATGTGACATTTTCAACCCCAGCCAAGCAGATGAATAGCAAAAGAACATACAAAAAAACCTTTAAATAATCTTTAAATTACAGAAAATTAACATATTTGGATAAACGATTCATTTGTTTCAGTCATTTTTCAAGCAAAACTGCCAAATATTTTCTGGTTCCAGCTTCTCACATGTGACAAATTGCTGTTTTTCTTTGTCATATTTGACAATGAATTGAATATCTGAAGGTTTAGGACTGTTAGACAAAACAAGCAAACTGCAGACACCACAAATATGTGAATGCAGTTTTTTCACTAGTTTTTTGCATTTCATGAACAATTAATCAAGAGAATACTCTGCAGATTAATCAATAATAAAAATGATTGTCAGTTTCAGCCCTACTCTCAACTGCTTTTTCCTCTTTTTCTCAACTTTAAAATTTCCTTTTTTATTTAGTGTCTTATTTTGCCTTCATGTTTTCACACCATATGTAAAGAAAGTAAGTTGTATCTTTGTTTCTCTTGAGTCTTGTCTCATGTTTTTCAGTTTGAGCTTGTTTGAAGAAGTTCAACATCACATTTGTGTTTGGACTTGTGTTAAAAAGCCTTTAGAGAGATAAAGCTGCTTTATTGTCTCAGTTGATGTGTCAATGCCTTGCTCAGGGGCACATTGAACAGTTTAAAACTGTTACTCATTCACTTCCCACACAAAGATTTCCCCGTCACGCACCAACACAAGGTGTGTGTCTACCTGTACACTTCCAGCCATTACTGGTATTAGTTAACTGGAAGAAGAGATTTCATAACATCACACACACTCATGCTGTGAGGGTTTATAGTCACGGTTGCTATGGAAACAAGTGTCTGCTTACATACACACACCTCCTGTACAGTCAACCGTAGCGCTCTAATCTTGTGTGTAGGTGTGTGTGTGTATAGGTGAATGTTTATTCATGATCCTCTCCCATTATCTTGTCATAAACAAAAGACAGGTTGGTTTTGTAGCCAAGCTGGCAGCACAGACTGAAATATCTCAACATCTGTTGGAAGAATTTCCACAAAATTTGGCACATATGTCCACTGTGTCCAGAGGATCATCTTAATGACTTTGGTGATCCTCTGACTTCTCCTCTAGTGCCACCATGAGGTTCAGGTTTATGTTTTTCAGTGAAATGTCTTCACAACAGCCTCACAGAGCCAGTAGCATGGCTTTAGACTCTTAGTCGTGTTTTTCATCTCTGTTTTTAACTTTTTCTACTCTGCTGGAATCATCATTTCAAACTGAAGCTGAGCGACAAGTTTTGGTCTGTTTTAAAATTTAATCAACGACTCAAAGTTTGCAAAAATACCAAATATGTTGAGCTGAAAAAGCAAAAATATCATGTTTAGCAAAATAATATGAAACTCAGAGTCTGGTTACTATTGTTTTCCAGAGCTTTCATCAACATTTCATGGACTTCACCAGTGGATGAAGTTTGTTCAGTGGTCACATGACTGCAGACGGCGCTTCGATCATGTATAACTGCCAGGAGGCAAAACCCTGCAGCTGATAAAGACACCGAGATGTGGTTGAAAGGTCAGGAAAAAAGCTTCTGCGTGGACCTTGAGTTAAAATGATTTTGTCAAAGTCTTTCAAGGGTCACAAATCAACTTTCAGGCTCAAATAATTCTTGTGTCTTGTGTCATTTCTGTTTGTTTCCAGTAAAAAAAATAATCTCAAACATGAGATTTTTATGACTCAAATCTTGACCGTCAACATCACTGATGTGATTAAATATTTATAAAAATCAACAGAACTGAGATTCAAAATTTACATTCAGTACTTTATTTTAAAAAAAATCATAAATATAAAATTCTTGTATTTGTGTGATGAAAAAAATACTTATTTAACTCTGAACTTTAAAGTGCAAAATCATAAAATAGATCATCATTAGTTAATAGACTGAAGTGCTTCTGTGTTAGTAAGGAGTGAACAAATAATTAATAACACCTCCATGACAATGAAATATCATCTTACAAACAAATAATCTGGATGATTACATTTCATCAATTGAATTAATTGACATCAGTTGGGAAAAATAGTTACAAATCACATCTGCATAAAGCTCAGTGGTTCAGTGCCTTGCTCAAGGGCAACGCCAGGGAGGTAAGAGTGTTTCCTGCTCACATTTTTCAGATTTTTCACAAAGTCTGCCTCTCAGATTGTACTAATATGGTGCTGGTGACGATGATGATGATGATGATGATGATGATGATGATGATGGTGATGAAAATCTATGTGAACTTCCTGATGAAGCGCAGTTTGAGGTATGCGATGGTGAGGAAGCTGATGGTCATGATGCCCAGAGCGAAGTGGTTCTGCCAGAAGCCCCAGACGGAGTAATCAACACCCTGCTCCTTCAGAAAATCTTCCCCTGTGCAACTGGACACAAAGCACAAAGGTTCCTCGATAACCGAACAACCAACCAGTTCACTGACTGGTTATTAACCCAGTACACGATGTCACTGTCTGACTAAATAATGAGCATAATGAAAAGTCTGACAATGTAAGTATCAACCTAAAACTATCTAACTGGCCTTTTAAATAAGTATGAAAGCCACAAATTTAATCGTTAACTAACTGACCCACATTAAACTGAAGCAATTTAAATATGTCAGTAATCAACCATCTAACTAAACGTTCAGGCTCAAACTGGAACAAAGTAAGTAACTAACTCGTTCACCCTTTATCTAAGTAAGTAGCCAATCATTTAACTAACAGTATCACACTTTAACTAATTAACTAACTCACTAACAGGCAGTGAAAGACGCCACCTTTTAAGCAACTAACCAACCAATCAACTAATTATTTATGCAAGAATCCACAAAACTATCAAACTTTTTTTTTAAATTTATGTAAGTAACTAACCACATAATTAGGAAACTAACAGGCTGACACTTTAACTAAGTCATTGCATAACTAGCAGTGTATCAGTTGGCTAATAATTTAATTTACTGACTAAATTTATGTCAAAAAGTTGCACTAAAACACTAATTTATCCTGTTGTATGACTTACTGACTAATGATATTGAACTAACTGACTGTTTAACAGACTAACAGACTCTCTGACTGCTGAAATATACTATACTGTACTTCATTCCTCTTTTAGTCTGATTTGTTTTCAATCAAATCAACGAAACAGGAGGCTGTAATGTGTCATGATGTCCAGCAGATGGAGCCATCAGTGCAGCACAAACTGAATGTGCATGTTGTTTTATTGTAACTCTGCCACTGTGATCATTTTCATTCATTAAATCACATCAAAATTACACATACAACTAACATCTAAACATGTGTGTGTGTGTGTGTGTGTGTGTGTGTGTGTGTGTGATGGTGTCTTACGCAAGTCCAGGTGGAATGACGCTACTGTTAAGCGATTGACAGAACTTCAGCCCAGAAAACTCATTAATCTGCAGAGCCTGAAGAGACACAAAGAGCCTCATCAACACCTTCATCATCATCATCATCATCATCATCATCATCATCATCATCATCATATAACTGTCATAGTTTAAAAAATATTTTTACATTTCCAGAAATTCAGAGCCACATATGGTGTCTAAAGTACTGTACTTAGGTTTTGAGGTACTTGTTCTTTACTTGAGTATTTCCATGTGATGCTACTTTCTACATTTCAGAGGGAAATATTGTACTTTCTACTCCACTACATTTATTTGACAGCTTTAGTTACTTTTCAGATGAAGATTTGACACAATGGATAATATAACAAGCTTTTAAAATACAACACATTGTTAAAAATGAAACCAGTGGTTTCCAACCTTTTTGTCTTTTGACGTCTTACAAAAAGCAGTGTGTAGTCAGGGTCACATTTCACATGTCTATGAGTTGTTAACAGCTCCACCAAATAGTGATTTTTCCCTCCAAACTTCTCACATGCTTTCATTTCAATAAATGTTCAAATGATCCAATATTTCAGCAAAAATCAAAGATTAGAGAAAAAGCCCAAAAAACTGAAAACAGATTTGTGTATCAGAACTTTGTTTTTTCTTCTTTCCTCTCCCATTAATCATCTCACCACCCCTCAGATTTATCTGCTGTATATAAAGTAGTGTAAACTAGCTCCACCTCCAGCAGCTACAACAGTAACATGCTGCTCTAACACTGATGCTTCACTATTAATAATCTAATGATGTCATATATAATAATATATCAGTCAGAGGGACCAAACCACTACTTTTACTGCAATACTTTAACTACATCAAGCTCATAATACTTATGTACTTTTACTGCAATACTTTAACTACATCAAGCTCACAATACTTATGTACTTTTACTGCAATACTTTAACTACATCAAGCTCATAATACTTCTTTACTTGCCTTCAGCCAAGTATCACAACTTGTTTTTGGCATTTTTCTTTCTTTTAAAACTTTTAAACTCTTTCACTCACAATGACTTGCAGTAGAAGAAGGAACCTACTAAGCTGAATGAAGCAGATTTGATTGCACTGTCACTGTGTGTGTGAGTGTTTATGTACATACACTGAGGCCGTATCGTGGTATACTAAGGTATTTTAACCAAGCCAGCCAGCTGACGATGGAGGGAAGATTCACCAGCAGACCTGCAAAGATCTGCAGAACAAGAGAGAGAAAGAGGTTTAAAGATATCAAACATATTTCTTTCTATTACAAAAAGTGTTTTAATGGCTTTGTGTTTGTGTGTGTTCTCATGTTGAGGGTTGATGTAGATCATCACGATTATTTGTCACAGTTATTCCTCCGAGTTCATTTTAAACTACTTTTATCATCTTCACTCCTTCACACATGTTGTCTTAAGCTGCATCTGGACTGGATTTATGTCTGTAAGGGATGTGGGCAGATTTTAATGCAGTCTGCAGCACATATGTGGGTTTATTTTTTACCTTCAACCCAGTAATAGTTACAGCTGCAACGACCGGCTGTTTTCTGTCTCCTGTCATTGAAATCCCATCTGGAGCGCCGTCCTTGTGTTTTAAAGCGGATCTTGGCGGTTTTTTATTCTACGTTTTTTTCAGCTCAGTGGAAAATTTTGTGTGAAAATGAAGGAGATCAAAATGTTTTTGGTAATCTGACAAATGGAAACACTAACATACATTATGGGCCTGTTTGGGAACAAGTATGATGACAGAAAAAAATGAAAAATCTGTTGTCATGTCAGCTACAGGTGGCCCCGTTTTTAGCCGATTTTTGTTTACATTTTGGCAAATTGGCGCCTTTAAAAGTAGCTGAATTAGCTGTTAGCAGCTCCTGTTAACATGAATTTACAGACATCTGTCACTAGATTACTTTGATAATGAAGAAAACTGAAGTTCTGAAGCCTCTTTTTTCTCTGTGGATTTGTGGAGGATTATTACTGATGGACATCAGAGGTAATGATATCCTCAGGAAGTGTAAGTCACACTGAATGATATCAATATGTGTTTCATGTCTGTGTGTTCACATTTGAGTTATGACTCCGAAAAAGATTTTTTTTTTCAACTAAAATCCACCTCATGCAGTATCTTTGCCTCAACTTTTAACTCTAACTCTCTAGTTTTCAAAACTCTCAGGCGTCCCCTTGAGGAGACTTGTAGCTTTCTCTTTCTCTTTTGTCCTGGTGAAAGTCCATGTCCTTTAAATCTTATCTGGAACGATGACTTAAATTACTGATGAGTACTGTGAATATTTTGACAAACAAATTGACACTGTTGTGCTTTTTCCAGGTAATAAATGTCACCAAACTCAAACTGTTCCTCTCATTTAATGACCTGAAGATTGTCACAGATGCCTCGATCCCTCTCGGATGGATTACTGTAGTCCTCTTTATTTGTTTATCAGCCAGTCGTCCTTGTTTTGCTTTCAGCTGGTGCAGAATGCTGCCGCTAGACTACTAACTGGTACCAGGAACAGAGACAACAACACACCTGTACTGGCGTTCCTGCGTCGGCTACCGGTCAAGTATAGGACTGAGTTTAAGTTCTATTATTTGTTTTTAAAGCTTTACACTGGCGCCCCAGTGCATCTCTGAGCTCCTCTGTCCCCTTTCCAACCCCGGATCTCTCGTATTCATTTGTTATGCTTATGGGATGGTATTACTGTTATCTCTACTGCTCTTTTGTTGGTACAATGTTATGTTATTTTATTTTATTTTTGTTATTTTATTGACAGCACTTTGGTCACTTTGGTTGTTTTTAAATGTGCGTTATAAATAAACTTGATTTGAATATTTAATTTCCCACATCCCCCTGTGATGTTCATCCTGTCTGAATGGAGCTTTAGAGCTAAATATTAATACAAGGACAAATTTATGAATATTAAGATAATTCGGATTATTACAATTAATTGTGCTACCATCACTCATCTGAATGTTTGTGCTGATGTGTGTGTTACCATCATGAAGACGCAGGCGATGGTCATGAAGATGTTGGCGATGGCCACCACCGTCTGGTCGGCTGAGATGGCCAGAGCCATGGCGGTGGCCGTGTACGCGACCAGAGTCACAGTGAACCAGAAGAGGAAGAAGGCTTCAGCTGTTGGCTTCAGACCTGCACACACACACACACACACACACACACACACACACACACACACACACACACACACACAAACACACACACACACACACACAAACACACACACACACACACACACACACACACACACGTACAAACATCAGAGAACCAAGGTTATAATCGTTGCAAAAATTTGGTGGACAAAACCTGAATTATTAAATAACTGATGAATGGATTTCTTAAAAAAATTTATAAAAACAACAACTTTCTCACAAAAACAAATGAAAACTACACATAAAGTTGCTTTTGTGATCATGTTTTAATACAAATAGAGTTTATTCAGTGTTAGTCTCGCGATACCAGACATTGGAGATCTCAGTCTACTTAAGTCTGTGGGTTTCTAAATGCACAGTAGTTGCTTGAACAGTGGTGAGAACAAACTTAAAATACTCTAAAACTAAAACTGACACAAGATAAAAGTGCTAAAACTATTTAATTTAAGAAAATACAAACCCAAAATGTAAAAATATCTTGAGAATAACTAAAAACAGGATAAAACTGAAAGAGAAACTCTGAATAAAAAAGGGTTACGGTCTTAAATGTAGCATATGAGCATATGAAAATATATAATTAGGATTGCAACTGAGAATTAATTATGTATTATTTGTTTATATATATATTTTGATCCATCATTTAATCTAGAAGATGCCAGAGAATAGTGGAAAACACAAACACAGTTCCCATTTTAAAACTTAAATTCAAAAATAATCAATTTACAATGATATAAAAAAATTAAAACTTGAAATTTGTCACATTTGAGAAGTGGGAACCAGAGAAATTTTGGCATTTTACCTTTCAAAATGACTTAACCGATTATTAATATTGCTGATATAAACATAAATACACAGCATACTGTAGTGTGTGTCTCCAACCCACCGATCATGAAGTACGCCACGCAGCTGAAGACCATAGCGGGGATGGTCCTCAGCGTGATGATGTCAGACAGGATCTTACACAGGAAGTAGACGGACAGCCTGTAGTAACCGCTGATATACTCATGACTGGAGAGAGAGAGACAAACACACCATCAGTTACATCTATAAACCTGATCTGTGCAGTTCCTTTAAGTACAACTGAAATCACATTTAATCGTCCCTCTTTGCAGTCAAAAAATGGTCTGTAGGAGGTTGGATGGTATCAGGTAGTGGGACAGGAGTCAAGCAGAAGGTTGGAGACTTCCTCTTTGATCAGAGGGGAGAACTGGTTACCAGTGACGGAAACCTAATCAGTAAAGAATGAGGTGTCTGCAGTGGGCAGGGTGGAGGAGGAGGCAGATCGAGTTAAAAGCAGACGACATTGTCCAAACATCTGAGGTGCCACAGATCTTCTCATCTCATTCTTACAAACGAGGTGAATACACATACGTCCCAAAATGTTTAATTACCTCTTTAAGGTTTGGGTTTAGCAGTTAGAGGATGAATGAAAATCAATATATTATCCTCAAATATATATGTGTGTGTGTGTGTGTGTGTTTGCACATCGGACCCACATGAAGAGTTTTCTCTCTGAGATGAAGAGTTCAGCAGACGACAGCGAGCTGAAACACTGATTCACGGTGATGAAGAAGAGAGCACCGAACCTGAAAACACGACAACAGCATGATCAAACTGATCCACAACCCAGCTCACAAGTCTGATACAGAACTCTATACAAACTGAGAATATCGTAATGTAATAATATAGAATAATATACAGAGTATGACAAACGATACTATTACTGCTCATAATATGAAACATACTTTTACTGCTGCTACTACTTCTATTATTTATACTATTGAACTACTAACCAGAATATAATAGAATAAAGTAGAATACCTGTTCTGCATTCCACTCTGATCGTTCTGGACGTCAAAGAAAATAGCTCCGACGACCAGAGCGAGGAACATCGTTACTGCAACCTAAAGAGATTAAAAACACAATATTCAGCAGTAATCAATGGTGGATGTTTATTGCATGTCACATTGAGACTGTACAGAATCAGTTTGAGGCAGTCAGATTGTTCGGTGAATGTGTGGTGGATCGTACTTATTTCATGTTGTGCTCTGATTGGTTGGTTTGTAGACGTGGGTCATAACAGCAGTCGCATTGTAAGAATTTGGTCTTAAATTTATGACTTTCAGAATTTTGCTGCAGGTTGTCAAATTTCTAAATTTGTGTAGGTGGACATGTCTCATGGTGAAATCTAAGAGGAAGGTTTGGGATTAACAACCAAAGATTTCTTTCACAATAATTCAACTTTCTTCTCAGACAGCCCTGAGTTGCGCAGTGTGAAGGGGCCCTTACACGCAGGAAGGGAATATATGAACAGCAGGAATGATGACAGTGAGCATAACCTGATTTAAAGTTTATTTGGGCGCCTGAATATTGTTTTAAAAAAGTTCTGGGAATGTGTGACCCCGTCCTTTAAGTGAAGCTGCAGTTCCTCTAATGGCCACTAGATGTTGCTAATATGAAGCTTCAGCGTCCAAATGAGTCAAATCAAGTAGATATCTTTCAACGTTACAGTCTTTTTAGTGCCAAAGTAAAAAAGAAACTCCTCGGTGTTCTCACCTGAGCGAAGGAGGTCTGAGGGTTGAGCATGAGGTTGCGAAACGTTCTCTTGAGAACCCATCTGAACTGCGTCAGGAAGCTGGTGTTGTAGGTGATGGTTCGGGAGCGAGCTGAGGTGGTTGTCGGCTTTCCACTGATGATCCTTTCTGAAAAAATACAGGAGACAGAGCTTCTACTTCAGTATTCACTCTTATTAACTCTCTTTTCTTTATTAAACCTGTAGTGATTAACAAGTAGTGAACACAACACTGACATATCATCATCTTTTAAGTAGATATGTTGAACTTGTTAGCAAACAGTTGCTCATTTCTACATCCAGCAGTTACGAAGCAACATTATCATTCATTTGGAGTCGTGTTTCTGTCCACCTGGTGAATGTAAGTCCAATATTCACTCTCTTTTAGCTCTGTTTTAGTTCTCTACCAACTCCTGAGGGAAATATCTGGCTCTTTAGCTGCTAAATGCTCCACTATGTTCACCAGCTAGTCTACAGCTAACTGTGTCTGTTTGCCGTTTGGTGCTGAGCAGGTAGTGTACAGCGGCTTTTACAGCTTTTTCTCTGAAAACAGCTGCCTGCTGCAGCCCAAAAAGACGCTATGAGAGCGCTGAGAGTGAACCAGAACAGTAAAGTTGCAGCCGGACAGATAAACAATGAGCTGAAACTCACTATAAAGCTCCGTAAAGCCGAGAGGAGCTGCAGAGTCACTGATAATTCTCTGTAGGTTCATCACTACGAGCCACAACCAACACATTACACACTGACAGATCAGACTGTGGTAGAATATTGATTATAGACACTTTAAGTCATGTCTTCTGCTCATTTTGTTGCCTGTAAACTATCACTATGAGTGATGTTAATAATAATTAATATTATTTATACAGCACATCTATAGACCAAGATGCAATACAATGTGCCTCACAAAAGTAGCATAAGATAGATGTAAGAAATTGAAACATTAAAAACATTTTCTCAAAGAAACAAAAGATTTAAAAACCTATGAAATTATGTCTTCATGAATAAATACAGTGAGTGACGTAAAATACAGTAAAAGTTTCTAGAAAGTTTGAAAAGATAAGTTTCAAGTTTTCTTTTAGAAGTTGTAAGTGTGAGTCTGGGTGTGTATGAACTAAAACATCACATGCTCCTAGACTCTTAATGGGGACTATATTGTATCGTGGCTTGATAAAACAATATGAGGACATGATAAAGAACAATATGTCTCAACTCAACTGTTCTATTTTAGTGTTGTGTCCTTTTTTCCTCCCTTAACTTAGTTGCATTAGGTTTTCTGAACATGTCAATTTAAAACATGTTAAATGAGCAGCTCGACCTTGTTATACTGTACGTACCCAGCTCTGATTTAGTCTGTCTGAAGTAGTAGCAGTTTCTGTATTCCTCCATCAGTTTGTCCTCGATGCCCCGTTTGGACGCCAACACCGCGTCTGAATCTGGATCTGGAGGAAGAACGAGGCGAGAAGACACATCCAATTATCCATTAACATCCATTAATAAAACCCCAAAACTTTATTAATAATGACCCTGTCTTAACTCTTGATGCAGGAAACTGTTTTAATGAAGATAACTGATGTGTTTTTATCTGACTTTTACCCAAACTGACCATTAAAGAATTAAGAATCAGTAAAACCACGGCTAATTTGGAGAATGTTCACCACCTTTTTCCTCTTTTGGTCTTCTTAAATAATTATAAATAAACATACGCACCTTCTCTGTCCATGTTGCTGATGACTGCGGTCGAATCTCCATTGATGACGTCCAGGAAGAAGTCAGCAGGATTGTTGTGAGGCTCACAGGTGTATCCTGGTGGGAGAAGTATTCAGATCATTTACTTCAGTAAAAGTACCAATACATCAATGTAAAAATACTGCATGTCCTGCATGAAAAATCCTGCTTAAGTAAAAGTACATAAGTATCAGCAGCAGTCTTTGATTTTTGGTGAAATATTGGATCATTTGAACATTTATTGAAATGAAAGCATGTGAGGAGTTTGTGAAGTCTGAAAAGTAACTAAAGCTGTCAAATAAATGTAGTGGAGTAGAAGTATAAAGCAGACTTAAGTTAAGAACTTGAAGTTAATCTCATGTTCCTACCGATGTCTGAGAAATACTCCAGAGCGCTCTGTGCCGGGCCGTGATAAACCTGCAGACGAAGAGTTTCCATGAATTTCTACCTTAACAACACAACATGAAGTCATGACAGTAGCTGATGTGTTTTCCCAGGATGTGACGTAGCTTGACCGGTATTTCATTGACCTGTTTGCCGTTGACCAGCAGGGTGAGGCTGTCGAACAGGCGGTAGATGGAGTAGCGAGGCTGGTGGATGGACAGGATGATGGTGCGACCGTTGTTCGCCATCCTGGAGAAACAGAAGGAGGAAGATATTCAAATATTCTCACTCATGAACGTGTGGATTTATCTTCAAGGACAGGTTCATTTCTGTTTGGTTAAAATGTGTGTGTGTGTGTGTGTGTGTGTGTGTTCACCTCTTGAGCAGCAGCAGCACAGAGTTAGCGGTGCTGGCGTCGAGGCCTGTAGTGGGTTCATCCAGGAAGAGGACGGGCGGGTCGATGATCAGCTCCATGCCGATGTTCGTCCTCTTCCTCTCGCCGCCGGAGATCCCACGAATCAGCTGAGTGCCCACCTGCACACACACACACACACACACACACACACCAATGTTTCTTTCCTCTATACTTGTGAGGATGATGTATTCCCTCATCCCTGATCCGAACCAGAACCATCATCTCCTGCCTGTTTCTTTCCTTCCTTCACCCCTTTTCCTTTTTATTATTTTCATCCATTGTGTTTCTATTATTGTCTCTCTATTTCTCGCTCCTCATTATTTTTTTTTACTCCTTCCTTGTTAGTTCTTCCTTGCTTTCCTTCCTTGTTTCTCTCTTTTTCTTTCTGTTTTGTCTCTTTTACTGTCACGTCCGTCACTCTTCTTGTCGTTCTTTATTTCCTTCTTTCTGGTCTTTCTTGTGCTTCAAATTGTTTTTTACATTCTTTCTTTCTTAATTCTTCCCTTTTGCTTTTACCTCATGCTTCTTCTTCTTTGCTTTCCCTCATTTGTTCTTTCTTTTTGTTTTGTTGCTCTTTCTTGATGCTCACTTTCTGGTCTTGTTGCTCTTTACTGTCTATGTGGTCACTATTTCTTTCTTTCACATCTTTCTTGTTTCTATCTTTCCCTCTTTCATCTCTTTCTCGTCGCTTTTTCTTTCCATCTTTCTTGTCTTTCATGTCACTCTCTTATTTGTCTTTCTTTTCACTCACTTTTCTCGTCTTGTTGCACTTTCTTTCCCTCTATCTCATCTTTCTTGTCATCGTTTCTTTCTCTCTATCATCTTTCATATCTCCTCTATTTCTTTCTTCCTCACTTTCTGTCCTTCTTTGCAAATGCTTGTGACTCATATCCATCCGTCACCCTTTCCTCCCGCCTCTCACCCTGGAGTCGGCCACTCGGGTCAGTCCCAGCTCCTGGATCAGTTTGTTGACTTTCTGGTCTTTCTCCTCCTGAGTGACGGTCGACGGGAGACGTAACGCCGCCGAGAAGCTGAAGTTCTCTCTGACCGTCAGAGTTCCCATCACCACGTCGTCCTGCAGACGTTATTAAAAACAACACAACAGTTGATACTACTGGCAGTTTGACTCAGGATTTCTAAAATCATTTAACATATACTGAATGTGACTGAAACAGATTTGGTCTTATTGTTGCATGCAGCTCCTTCCTGCCCGGACCAGGAAACTCTCCTGAATCAAAGCCTCTCTATTGGCTCCTTTCACTGAGTCGGCTACTGTCGGTCTGTCTTCCTGTCTGTCTCACTCACCTGCACCACATATCCAGACAGACATTTGAAGTTTGGAGGCTGAGGAGCTCCGTCGATCAAAACTTCTCCCGACAGACCTGCAGGATCCTTCCTGGCTGCCAAAACATCCAGAAACCTGAACGAAAAACAGCAAACTTCAGTAGAGATCAATCAGCCCGCTGTGATGAATCATGGAGCTTCCTGCTTTTCAGAGTTTGAGACACCTTTCACAATCAGAATAACGAAATAACTTTATTTATATAACAGTGTTGTCCATGACGACAGCAGCAACCGTCCTGTTTGATAACTGAAACCCAAATTAGGTTTTTATTTTCATTTTGATCAGCGGTGGAAGAAGTAACGAGATATTTTACTTTAGTAAAAGTAGCAATCAAACAGTATATAAATACTCCATTACAAGGAAAAGTCTTGTATTCAAAATCTTAGTTAAGTAAAAGTACAAAAGTATTACTTGTAAAATTTACTTAAAGTATCAAAAGTATTTATTCTGCACTCGATGTTATATTTATTTTATATATACAAATATGCGATGCCATTAGTATTCACTCATGTTTTGTCCTACAACATTGAATCATAAGATGATTTAATGTGTTTTTTTTTACTTCAAGCGACAGAAAAAGTCCCTAAAATCTTCTCTGAACTTGGTAAAACTATGTGTACAACAATGCAACTATGGAAAAAATGTGCAAGATAAACAGTGTCTGGAATTTCCTTCACATCAGACAATCAAGCATCACATTCAAAAAATATTTCATGAGTAATACAATTGATCTTATCATGTCCATGTTTGATATGATTGTTGTAATGAATGATGTGTGGTTTTATGTAACTATGTGACCTATTTTATGCTTCCATTTTGACCAGGTGTCCCTTGTAGAAGAGATAATGTATCTCAACAGACTTCCTGGTTGAATAAAGATGTTAAACTCTGACACAGACTTTTCTCTTACGCATCATCTGAATAAGTAAAAGCAGCAATGTTTGACGACTCTCTTTCTTGCTTTTTCTTTATTTACACACACACATGTGCAACACTTACGATGACTTGCCGCTTCCTGTCGCTCCCATGATGGCGTTGAGACCCGGCTTCATGATCCCACTGAGAGAGAGAGAGAGATAAACAGAAATGAAATATTTTGGATTCAACTTTATTATTTACACCAGTGTTTAGCCAGATACTAGCAAGATGTCTCAGCAACCATTTGATGGATTGTCATGAAATTTTCATACTCTCCAGAGGATGAATCCCGCTAGCGCCACCAGCAGGTCAAAGTTTTCACAAAAGTCTGTGAAAATCTCAAGATCTGCTTGGTAGACACGAATGTCAGCATTTAACTCAAAGATAAGATAAGGCTTTATTGGCTCTGTGGGACAATAAAGTCTTATCAGTACTGCTGTGCAGCACCGAATAATTCAACAGTGATACACATCTTACATCATACGTCCCATTAATATCTAGATAAAAAGTAGATGTACAATAAATACTAAAAAAATCAATAAATACTCAGAATTCTGAAATACTCAAAATAAAACACTCAAGAATCTCATCTAATCTCCATAATCTCTGACATCATCGCTTATTACACAAACATCATCAACAACAATCAACCGTTGTTACTGTCGTCTTTTGGTGTGTTTGTTTACAGCTTTAATGGCCTGATGGATGAAGACGTGTTTTGTGTCTGTTGAGCTTCCCTGAGGGGAGGAGCTGGTGTTCCCAGTCAACGACATGAGCGACATGAGTGGAGTATGTGGTCTGGAGATTTGATTTTCACGGTTCTCTGTGTGAGAGCTGTTGTTGTTGCGTAATAGAAGAGAAGGTGGATTGTTTGACTCACATCAAGCACTGTGCAAAAAGTGTAGGAATTACAGTCTCATAGAGCTGCTAGAATGGCTGCAGACTCTTAAACTGTCTCCCAAATCAAATTTGGTAATTGTATATTGTATATCTCTTCACAGTATACTGTTAGTGTACAAGAAATCAACATACTACGTTGTTTTATATTAGCAGGAAATGCTAAAGACCAAACAAAAATACAGGAAAATGTTTCAAAAGTTTAATTGTTATTTTTTGTTTCCTGGAGCTGCTTCCATCCATTATTACCTAAGTTTGTCCATATTTGTGCATAGCATTGTGAAAGAATAGTGTCCATACTCCAGACTCCACACAGAGATTTGGGTTTTTTTAGTCTGTACACTGACCAGACTGCCCACTCACTCTGAGCAGGTTTTGAGTAAACATCATTTTGTCATTATTTTAGTCTGGAACTGGGAGGCCGCTTTAGTCTTGTTTTTTTTATGATGAGGAAGTTTCAGTTCTTCTTTCAGAAATCAGAAAAAAATGTCTTGAGTAAACATCATTTTGTCATTTTTCCAGTCTGAACACGCCACAGACTCAAAAGCTGCTCAGAGTGAGTGGGCAGTCTGGAACTGGGAGGCAGCTTTCTTCTTGTTTTTTTATGACGAGGAAGTTTCAGTTCTTCTTCGAAGGGAAAATTTTGCTGATAGAAAAACTGAACTTCCAAAAAAAGTTCAGTGACTGTTGGTGAACTGTGTGATTGCAGTTGATATATTTTTGAGGAACTGAAAGAGTTTTGTTTTTTTTTTACAAGCCACGTAAAGAGTGACTGTTGAGAAACAATTTGATTCATGCTTTTGGTCTCTTTTGCTGACAAACTCTGGGAGTGGACTTCCCCCCATTCATCATCTGTCAGGTCATTAGTCAGCAAAAATTTTGCTGAATAACACTTTGGTTTATTTTAACAACTGTAACCATGATGCTGCAGTTTTGTTTTTTGCCTCATGTATGATGTTTCTTTCTTTCTTTCATCTTTCCTTAATTTTTTATTTTCTTCATATGTATTTTAAGCTATTTCTTAGGAACTGAAAAAGTGTTTTTTTTGTGTTTTGTTTTGTTTTTGAGTAAATAGTAACAATTTTTAATGCCTTTTGACATGCCAACAAGGCTCAATATGGGGACATTGAGGTTTTTGGTCAATGCTTTCACTCCATTAGCCAACATTTTGGTTTCTGATTCAACTGTTGAGAAAGAGTGGACTTCCCCTTGTCCAACATCTGTCGGATCATTAGTCAGCAAACTTAATGAAACATGACAATGTGGTTTATTTTTAACACTGAAACCATGATGCTGCAGTTTTGTTTTGTCTCCTACGTGACGGATCTCCCTTCCTTCCTTCTTTCCTTCCTTCCTCTCTTTTTCTTATTCCTTCTTTTCCTATTCTCTTTCTATTACTAGAAGCTTACTCTGACCTTCCAACCAAACCAATTTTCTCAGAAGTTGGGGGTAAACTCTGGGTGATTTTTCAGTCTCCCAGTTGGTTGACCACTAGTCTAAATATCTCAACAACTATTGGATGGATTACCCCGAAATTTGGTACAAATATTCATATTCTCCTCAGGACGAATTGCAATAACTTTGGTGATAATCTGAGTTTTTTTCTAGTGTTGTCATGTGGACAAAAGATTGTTTTGTCCAGTACTTAAGTTTATGACCACACACATATACAAGATTGAATTGTTTCTTGCTAAAATCTGCCTTGGAAGTCGTAGTAAACTTCTAATCCAATGTCTCTATGTACACAGTCTTGTATCTTCAACTTTTTATCACAGAACCGGATATATAAAACACTCTAAACCCTCTAGTATGCATGAAGCCAAAAAATAACAACCGAAAGATAAAGAGGGAAAAGGTTTCATATCTTCCCACACGCTCAATGTGAGAAAAGAGCCCCTCCACACATTTAACCAACATATGCAAACCAAATGTTTAACTTCCTGCCTCTTCGAGATAACAGATAAACAGCTGCTCCTGTCAAACTGCTGTCAGGTATGTGGCACTCACTGAGGCCCCGTTTCTGAAATTTCAGTAGTTGAACCCAGATAAGCGGCGGTAGTTGCAACAGTGTGATTGTTCAATGCAAATTTAAATAGGATCGGGTTTGAAAAGCAGTGATTTTGACATTCTTACAAGCTGCGGGCATTGTTCACACGTGCGCAGATTAACTGAAGCTGCTCAGAACAAACCTATTCAACTTTGACTGAAACTGGTCAATGATTACACAAACGGAACTATAAAATACCAGAGATACCACACACTATAAACTCTACACATGCAAACACACACGTGCTGCACTTTGACCAATTGAATTTTTCATAACAGACATATAATCGAAAGACTTTGGTCATTTTCATAACATAGCGCGATGAAAGACTTTGATCGTTTGTCAGGTGAGGTGATGATCTGACCTCTTTGTGAGTGCAAACGGTAATAGAGAGAAAGGTTTTGGGTTGACTTTCATTTGCTTGAATAATCAGGTAAAACACTCCAGCGAGCTTAATTGGAAAAACAATTAATGAGTCAATATTTGTGTACAACCTGAACACCAGGATTAAACTAAACAAACAGGATATGGCTTCTCTAGCAGCCCAATCAGGCTGCGATGTTCATTACATACCAGAAAAGATCTTTACCACTACCAAACAGGTAAAAGTAACATTTTGGACTTAAGTGAAGGATAAAAGTAAAAATCCCTCACTTTTACTCCTACTCATAAAGTTACGAATAAAAACTATGAAACTTCTTTTAACCCTCCTGTTGTCCTCCGGTCAAAATTGACCCGAGGACAACAGGAGGGTTAAAAGAATATTACTGAACATACAAATACAAGACTCTCCTGGGTAATGTAATGATCTGGTAGGTTTATATCATGACTGCCAGTTTCATAATACCCATGAACTTCGGCCACTGTTGCTATGGAGAAGAAGCCAGTCAGCGGCGCGAATCAGAGCAGTAATGAATTGAAATGCTTCGTTGTTACAGTTATAAACAAAATGAGATTCTGGAGAATGTAAAATCAGTTTTCTCAGCATCGTAACCTTTAGCTTCTGCTCACCGTTGGCGTCACACATGGTGGTTTTCAAGCTTGGTGATTGGCTGCTTCTTGCCAAAATGCACATTGGCAGTCGTTCAACTTCTACCCTGAAATTTTTATGCTGACAGTCTTCCACCTTCCAGAAATCTTCTAATGCAGTTGTTCATCTTTTGTGTTGTTGATTCAACAGGGAGAGTTTCATGTTGATCCGAGCTATAAAAGTGCTCCAACTGTGAGTGATGTAATGTTCATTATGGGTTTCCTCAGTTCATTAGAATTCGAGAGCTGAATTTAACACCTTGACTTTTCTCAGTAATTCAAGTTTCAAAAGAATTGAGGCAGTTCAGCATCCTGCCACTGTATCTGTTTGTCGATTTAAGCTGAGAGTCATTGTTTTCCCTCAAGCTTGTGTGTGTCAGAGACACAGAGGGAAAATGGGACCCAAAGCAAACTTCCTTCCTTTCCTCCTCCAAACATGTGTGTTTGTGTGTGTGTGTGTTTGATCCAAGCAAGCCTTGATCGTGTCACTTCGGCCTCCCAGGTGGGCGTCTGTCGGCACGTAGACAAACACACACACACAATAACTGCACATGTGGACCATGCAGCTTCAGTTTACTGAAGTAAATCTGAGCTCAAACTTTTAAACTTTCACCTGAGGGCAGCGGCGGAAGAAGTATTCAAATCCTTCACTTAAGTAAAAGTACCAGGACATCAATGTAAAAATACTGCATTACATGTAAAAGTTCTGTATGAAAAATCCTACTTAAGTAAAAGTACATAAGTATTATGAGCTTGATGTAGTTAAAGTATTGCAGTAAAAGTACATAAGTATTATGAGCTTGATGTAGTTAAAGTATTGCAGTAAAAGTACATAAGTATTATGAGCTTGATGTAGTTAAAGTATTGCAGTAAAAGTAGTGGTTTGGTCCCTCTGACTGATATATTATTATATATGACATCATTAGATTATTAATAGTGAAGCATCAGTGTTAGAGCAGCATGTTACTGTTGTAGCTGCTGGAGGTGGAGCTAGTTTACACTACTTTATATACAGTTAGATAGTTTAGTCCAGTGGTTCCCAACCTAGGGGTCGGGCCCCTCTAAAGGGTGAGATGATTATGATCTGCACAAATTTGTAGACAGTTATGAGACAGGAGTTGATGGTACAAATATGTCTTTTTATAAGAAATAAAAAGATGTTTGTTGATTTGGCAGTTTTAGACACCTCAGTGTACTCACTTGAGGTCGATGAGGATGTCTTTGATCGTCCCCTTCTTCCGACACAAACAGCTCCCTCCCATTGTCACCTTGTAGTGAATGTTGTGGAAGCTGACAGTAGCACCGTGCAGCTGTTGGCCCGAACCTGCAGACTGAAAAACAATTAATTCATACCAAAACCATAATGATGGATTTCCAAAATGTGTAATGTTACTATCAAGGAAGGGAAGTAGGAAGGTACCTGGTGTTTGGAGGCTCCATTCAGCCTCGGTTCCATCGCCACTCGGCTCTCTGACATCCTCTACCTCTCTCCACCTGAACAAAACACTGAAGAAACAATGTAACTTACTCTTCTTATAGAAAGCTGAATCCTTGTCACCTTTTCATGTTAGCTAAGCTCCTTTATGCATTTTATTTATTTAGTCTATTGGAATCAATATATTTCTCAATGTGTTTAACCTTTGTCAATAATTCTTTAAAGTTTGATCCTCCAAATAAAGTCACAGTTTTTTTTTGTAAATGTTTAAAAGGTTCAGCGTGATTGATTTGCTGTGCAGAGTTGAAAAGTTTCCATTATCAAAACTTCATGGATTGTCTCTGGGTACTGTGAACTCAGACTTTTGGTCCACTCATGACCAACTGTAATTAGTTGACAATTTCATTTATATAGCACATTTCATACCAGGGCAATTCAAAGTGCTTTACAGAACATAAAAATAAAGAATATTGTAACAGAACAATTAAAGTTGTTAAATAAAAGGTTCTGGCTATGGTTATGAAACCGGTGCAATAATTTACCGACTACTCACATGGAACTGGATTCCGTGCCAATAGTCCACAGGCTCTTGGTTTGTCCAAGTATGTTTTTCTATTCTGAGCATTTTTAAGTTATCATATTGTACCAGTATACCAGGACTGAGTAACACCTTGCAATACTACATCTATACAGCAGTTGCAGAGTTTTAAAACTTAAAGTGATAAGGATCTATTTAATCAAAAGCTCCAGAACAGCTACTAAGTGGACTTTGTGGTGAGATTGTTTTTTTTCCAAGTGGTGTTTTCAAGGTCAAGAATAAACTCTGAACTTCAACTTGTAAGCCAACAAGGATGATTAGTCTTTAACATCCTCAGAAAAATCGAAATTTGAACATCTACTATCCCATGACAGCTGGGCATCTGCTGATGAAGATCATGTGACATGACTGAAAGCTCAAGAACAGCTAATAAATGGACCTTGTGGTGAGATGGTTTTCCCAACAACAACACGGGTCATTTCTCATTGCTTTTCAAATGGATTCATATGAGTTTTTCCATGACTGTTTGATTTGATTACCTTTAGGCACAAATGGTTAAAACAAACAGTGCTGACTGTGGTACGGGACAGGGTGTAAATAATTATGCTGTGCCAAAGTTAAACATTTTGTTGATCCAACAATTTTTGACATTTTGGCATTTGACCAAATGACTAGTACTGTTTTTCTGGTGAGGATAGTTTTGGCCTTTGGCTGCTTGCTTACAGTTCTGCTGCTGAGGCTCAAAATGAGGATCAGTCTGCTGTAAACGTGCTAAAAATCACATCAAAAGTCTACTCCCCCAACACCCTGATGATCCGGTAACTAAAGTCAGATCTGTTGAAATCAACATAAGTAAGTTAAACTTACTTTTTACTTCTTTTTTCTGTTCTACAAACAATCCACTTTGGTCAAAATCTCTATTTATAACTTCAGTCCACTAACACCTAATGTAAATGACTCTTGTTCAGATCAGTGCAGCCTCAAGATTTATCTTCACAATAAGACAAAATTGAAATAATGATAAATTAAAAACAAGAGTTGATCTCTCACCTCCTGAAGCCAGAAAATCCCCCTGACAACAGCTGTTGAAGGACATCCAAACCACAGGACACTGAGCAGGAGAGAGTGTGGACAGACTGCAGAGATCAATGTGTGTGTGGCAGACAGAGAGAGCAGTTTGTTTAGTGTTCAGTGTGTGTGTTGAACTTGGTTTTATGACTGAAAGCATGATAACGGAAGTAGGGAGAAGGGCAGCAGCGTGTGTGACTCTCTTTCTCTTCCTCTGGCGGGGGTAGATACTTAACCTCAGTATGAGTAAGACAGCTGCAGTAAAAATCTTAACTCTTGTAGTATTATATACTGTATATTACAGGATTATTATCATGGATTTATTAATATGTATCATTTAATCTCACCGGTCACAATTTATTTTTTCTGGAAGCTGTAAAAGTGTTGTTGTTAGCTTTGGGCAAGAAATTCAACTTTTAAATGAAAAAAAAAAACAAAATAGATTGTCTGGATTAAAATTGATCAATGTCATGTGACGAGTGTTAAAGTCACATGACCAGATCAGTTTACTTCCTGCTTGCAACC
The DNA here is from genome assembly GCF_914725855.1 of Thunnus albacares. Taxonomy (NCBI): domain Eukaryota; kingdom Metazoa; phylum Chordata; class Actinopteri; order Scombriformes; family Scombridae; genus Thunnus; species Thunnus albacares. The sequence continues at coordinate 3,971,777 of NC_058127.1, read as the reverse complement.
TTGGAAGAAGATGTCTTCCTACAAAAAGAAGTAAGTAAAACACCTTAATTAACAGATAGAACAATCGTATTTTGTACATATAGGGCTCTATCTTATGCCCGGCGCAGAGCAGCGCTAAGCACAGCGCAAGTCTCTGCTATTTTAAGACCGACGCAGTTGCCATTTTCCCGTCCAGCGCCCATGTTGTTAAAATAGCAATGGCACTTGCGCCCATCAGTGTGCCCATGGGCGTGTTGGTCTAAAATTAAGGTGTGGTCAGGCGCATTGCAGAGCAGAGAGCAATTGCGCTATTGACCAACAAAAACCTGGTCTAAAGTCAATGGCGCAGTGTTTCTAGAATATTTTAAGGGTGTATTATCAAGATGCGCCTACACAACGCCCGTGCACTCTGCTTGTTACACACACAGGACGCACAGGACCTATGGCCCAACTGCAGCAGGTTGCATAAAGCAAACCAAACCTGATCCAGTCGATGTGTTCCTGTTAATGCACCCTCCTACTCTGAGGGAGCTCTCTGTTAAGATGTCAAACACCTATTCAGTGCAAACCAAAGGGAATTTACAATTTACAGTTTCATTTAGCAGATGCTTTTATCCAAAGCAATGTACATGTGAGAGTTGATACAACACAAGCAGTGATCTAGTCAGGAGAGGACAACGTGAGTAAGTGCCATTAAGCTAAGTTCAAGTCTGATAGGACATAGGTGCCAACTTGAACATACTTGATCTGAACATGGATGAGTTGCTGACTTTCTATGGGGTTCTTCTCACATCTGGCTACAGTTCTGTGCTGCGGCGCCACATGTTTCGGTTATATGACCTTTATGTTTACAGTGAAGCTATCTCAAATGCAATGTGAAGGAATCGCTTTGATGAGCCTCAGTCTATCTCGTGGATAACTCAAAGGCCACAAATCTTTAGTGCACTGAATGAGTCTTACAAAATGATGCCATACCCAAAATGGTTGACGAAAGCATGATACCTTATAATGACAGGCAGGGTTACAAGCACTTCATCAGGGGCAAACAAATCCGGTTTGGGTATAAATTGTGGAGTGTTGCACCTACAGGGTACATGTGTCATATGGAGCCTTATTGCGGAGTGCACACACATCTTCCTGAAACTGGCCTAGGACTTGGTCCAGCCGAACAAGCGGAAGTTCCTCCAAGGTGTAACTTTGTACATGACAACCTTTTCACCTCACTTAGCCTCCTTGATGAAATGACAAAACAAGGTTATAGATGTCTTGGCACTCTGAGACAGTGCTACCTGCATGATGTCCCTTTCACAGATGTGAAGAATTTCCCAAAAATGCCTCACAGAAGCTCCAAGGTCCTTACACAGGGGGGAAAAGGTACTAGTACAGTGGAAGGATAACAATGTTATCACCATGGCAACCATTGCTGCTAAGAAGTATTCTGAGGTGCCCGTAGACAGGTGGAACTAAGAGAAAAAAGCCTAAAACAAAATTCCACAACCCATGTGTATCCTCACATACAACCAAAACATGTGGGGCATGGATCTGCATGATCTTCAGGTGTCAAGATACAGGGCTACAATAAGATCAAAGAAGTGGTGGTGGCCAGTCTTTTCTTGGTCCCTTCACAGTGCGTGGTGAATAGCTGGTGGTTCTTCAGAGATGTTGTTGGTACTGAATATAACCTCTTGGCCTTTCAGTGATCTGTGTCCCTGGGTCTCGTAAAAAGATATGAAAAACTACCTTTTGGCCATGTCAGAAGATCTTCAATCGCAACAACTGTCACTCAAGAATCTGCAAAAGGTGATGGAAAATCTCACGCACGTGAGAAGTGTGATGCACTTCTCCACATTGATTGCGTCACACATTTTCATGGAGAGTGAAGTGTAACTGATGAGCTGTGGTTTACTGTTAACTTGCTGACTCAGTGTTTGGCAATAATGTTAGTCACTGTTAGGTCAATCTCACTCAGTTACTTCTCCATGTTGATGTTTTTGTAAATGACTAGGCACTTTTCATTTTAAAAAGAAAACACTGTTAAATGTTCTTTCATTCTGATATTTCATCGGCTATGACTTTTCCACCAGATGGATTAAAATAAAAACATGGTTCACTTTTATGTTCACTGTTAAAATGCAACATTATTGACAATACAAAATGAATGAGGTTTATGATAAAATTGTTCAGGAATGGTTTAAGGAACATTAAAAAGAGTTCAAGGTGTTGCCTTGGCCTCCAAAGTCCCCAACGCTCAATCCGATCGAGCATTTTTGGGATGTGCTGGAAAAACAAGTCTGATCCATGGAGACCCCACCTCACAACTTACAGGACTTAAATGATGTGCTACTAATGTCTTGGTGCCAGATATGAGAGGAAACCTTAAGAGTCCATTCTTCAATGGGTCAAAGCTGTTTGGTGGCACAAGGGGGACCTAGACAATATTAAGCTGGTGGTTTTAATGTTGTGGCTGATCGGTGTATGTTAATTTTATACTTTCTCTCCCATGTTAATTCAGTGGATTTGTTGTTCATCATTGATCTTGGAATATTGTTAATATTTTATTAGATTTAAGCTCAACTGGAAATTGATTTAAATAGATGGTTTGTGTGGATGTCTTCTTGTCATTATGACATAGTGAGGAACCAAACCGGTAGTTTACTGACACTGTAGGGACCAGCATCTGTTCTGTGTCCCCACAAGGTTTTATTTTGTGACAGGTTTTACGGGTAATGTAGATTTGGGGATTAAAAATAGGTTAATTAAGTTATTTAAATGTAGCGAGGACTGAATGTAGTCAATGGAGAGTTGAACTGGATTGGAGAGAAGGATTTTGTCTGTGAATCAGGTTCACCTGTTGTGCATTACAGCAGCTTCCTCTGCTGGTCAAACCACAGTACTGCAAATCTGGCTCTTTGCTCAACTACTAATCAGCCTCAGCCTGTAAATCACAACAGTATTATAAGAAACCAACAGGGTGAAGAAGTTCAGAGGTCAGAAGTTAAAACACCCTGATAACAGACTGAAACTGGTCCTCATTAACCAGTTAAGTCAGAAAATTATCACTTGACTACATGGTGTTTAGTGGGGACCATATTAAATAAACTGCTAAAAGTGAAATTTTGGAGTAAAAAGATTGTTTCAATTTTTGCCAATTCTTTATAACTTCATCCCTACTTTACATATTATAAATATATTAGCTTGTTCATTTAAAATTTAATTAATAAAAGAGATATTAAACATATAAAATGTACTTTAAAAAAATAGAATTGTCTTTGGAGATAGATGGATTTCTGTAGACAAGAAATAATCTCTATCTAGTGGTGAGAGATAATAACTACAATAACACGCCATCTTTTTTTCTGAGTGTCTCAATATACAGAATTAACAATCTAAATGACAAACTAGTTTTTACTGGTAAAGTTAATGTGGTCAAACATTTTTTAATTCACGGTAGGAGATTAGTGATCAAGTAACTTGTGTCCAAATAAAGAAGCTGATTGGCTACACAAGCACACACGTATACAGGCACAGTTACTGACATCACAACATTTTGTGAAGGTCAGCACACACGCAGTCGGTCATGAGCTTGTCAAAGGTCAGCACACACGCAGTCGGTCATGAGGTTGTCGGGGTCAAGTTCTAGTGTGAATGTGTGTGAGAGTCACTGACATGCATCTTACTTTGTGTGTTGCTGCACTTGCAGTGTCAGCTTTTGGTCACGTGAAGGAATTCGAGGAATCTCAATGGTTTCTATATTTACCCAACAACACTTGAACACCTCGTTATACACTGGGGGTGTGGTGTGGGGGTGTGCAATATTCCTGTGACGCTATTGGATGTCTGAAGAGGAAATCAGGTGTCAATCAGCCATTAGTACTTTTCCACAACACTACCTCCAGTTTTTTTAGTGTCTATGTATGTGTGTATATCCACAGTCCTCCTTCTGTGCAAAAATGTATTTTAAAGTTTATCTGAACCTAATACGAAGCTTCAGTCATCCAAATGAGTCAAATCAAGTAAATATCTTTCAACGTTACAGTCTTTTTAGTGCCAAAGTCCCTCTCTTTGTTACTATACTTCCACCATAGCTCAACAGGGAAACACTGTCCGAGGAAACACAAAGAGGGAATTTGATGCTAAAAAGACTGTAAATGTGTCAGATATCCACTTGATATGACTAACTCAGACTGCTGAAGCTGAATATAAGCTTCACATCAACTTTTAAATGACTGTGTGGACACACTGGATTTTGGCCTCCATCACTTACATTGAAAGCACATTTGAAGGCTCTTTTAATAGCCAGTATGAACAGGAGGAATGATTACAGCGAGGAAAACCTCTTTCACTGATCATATGGACACCTGACTGTTATTTTAAGACACACTTGAAAAATTGTGACCCTTTCCTTTAACTGTACAATAGTTTATTAGTGTCACAAGACAAGACAGAAAATGTGCAAAAAAAGTTCAACAAACAAAGTGAAGTTTCAGTTTAACATGTCAAATTTTATTCTTCCCTGTATACAGATCCTCTCATGGATGGTCTGAGAGAGGTCAGGGGTCCAAGGTCAGACCTCAGAGGTCAGAAGTCTGGAGCTGGTAGGATACAGTGTGCTGTTTAAAAACACTTCAGCAAGTCAGCTGATAACTGACACAAGAGATGGTAAAATTATAGTTTTAGATACATTTTCAATAGTATTTTCTTTCATTTAACTACAAAGTCTCTCTGAGATCTTTTAAAGAGAGACCTGGCAAAAAGTATAACTGTAAGTACAGAAAATACTTGTCATAAAACAGCTCTTCTGCAGTTTTGTGGTCACTCCTCCAATATGAGGCAACTTGTTCCTCGTTCTTTTAACATTGCCTACAGAGCAGACAGAATTTTACATTGCCAAGAGCAAATTACTGCAGCAGAGCAGATGACCAATAACGACTTTGAAAACAAAAAACAACATATTTATTTGCCCCAAACACCCAAAATATCAACTTTACATTAGCTTTTAAGTAACTAAACGCACCGACCGTGTCTATGGGACGCTGAGCTCTTGGATACACCCAATTTTTTCACTCTAATTGAAACATTCTCAAATCACACATACGCATCTTTCAATTGACTTTGTATGAAATCACATTATGTCTAAAACTCACTTTCCGTTCTGTCTGAACACAGTAATAAAGCTAGTTTTTGTTTTTATGAATACATTTAATGTGAAAATCGTCCTTTGTGGGTTAAAAAAAAAGTCTTTTTACACTGCTGGTTAAATTCAAATCAACTCTGAGACCAATGTGAAACTATATTGTGCTTCATACTTCTTGACAAGTCAACATTTTGAAAATTTGTAGTTTTCACACAGTAGCAAACTGCCAAAGTTTGCTGTTAATTTGAAAAAAACACAGGAGATATGTGAAAATGTTTTGTCTAAACATACAAGCACACTGTTTTACAAACTTGACATACAAACACTGCAGAAAACTTCTTTGAATGTACAGCATATTAATATACACTCTATATACACTGTTGACAAGTCATCTGTGAGCTAACACAAGGACGTTAACACTAAAGATGTGCACAAAGCCAACATTGCCCTTGAGTCTCCGATGGGTCATGGGTGTTGTCAGATGAATTTGGGGTAGTTGCCAGATCATTTGTAAAAGATCCAAAATGTTTGTCCTTCAAGTCAAAGTCCTGTTTAATTCATTTTGGCGACAGCTTTAGAGCTCTGCAATGTTTTTGTGTGTGTGTCCTCTACGCCCATCTCCCACTTGAAGCAAAGTTCCTGATCATGCTGTAGGCGGCGGTGGAGCTCTGGTGTTTCCCCCAGGCGCCGAATGGGACGACAATGATGGTGGCGTTGTCCTCTGAGCCGTACTGAAGCGCCTTAAAAACAGAAATTTGTTTATCGTTAATGTACATTCCTCTGAACTTATCTTTTTTCACAGTTACTGATTTTCTACATCTCCCAGAATGCCTTTCAACAATCATGCTTATGTGGCATCCAGAATGTGTTACCACAGAGAGTGAGAGCAATAGGGATTCATGAGTATCTGATACCTGCTCAGCAATGACTTCTGCACCCTCTGTGGGGTCATGGCACTGTGTGATGACATCACAGATCTCCTGATCACTCAGCAGGAAGTTGATGCCGTCGGTGGTCAGAGCCAGGAAAGCGTCATCGGCGTGATGGATCTGCAGAGAGAAACAGAGAGTTTAGGATCTCCTGTTTCCACGTAGCAGTCAGTTCTCTCAAGTTATCCAATTACAAGGAAGAAGTTAGATAGCAACACTGTGATCCAAAATGAAATATCTCAACTACTGGATGGATCTCAATGTGCATGTGTGGAAACGCGGCTCCATTTACAGCTTCAGCTTGTGCCACATATCACAACCTCTTGACTTTGTACTACATTATATTTCTCAAAGAACTTCAGTGCAAAGTTAAGAGGTTGTGATATGTAACACAACAAGCTAGTGAAATTCTGTAAACAGAACCACATTTCCACATTGGCACGTTACTATTTTTTTTGCTATTTTTACCCTTTGGAGCCATTTTTTAAACAAGCTAACAGTAACCACCGTCTTCATGGATGAAGGTCACCCAGTGCAGCGGTGTGGCTCATTCATATGTTTTTAATCATTTTTGGACAACAAATCCCTTAGGGAAACTCCAATATCACATGAACATGGCAGAAACCTTCTGATAACAACATGACAAACTTTACATTTTTTGTCCCACTTCTGATAAGTATCTAAGAAGAGTAAAATTGTCTCTCCATTTTTAATATATCCACCAGTTTTGTTTTCTGGCGTGTAATTCAATTAATTTATATCCAAAATACTTTGTTCGTCCTTCAAGTGGAAATGTGAGGCAAGCAAGTTTGCAAACACACACAAACAGTTATTTTATATACCTAAAAACATCTAAAAATACAAATGTGACAATGTTAGAAAGAGTTGAAATACCCAACTCTTTCTTACAACTCTTTCAAAAACAAAATGTGTCCATAACAAATGTCATTAATCTAATAAATCACATATGAACCTTCACTGGGACTTACGTTGAGCCGCTGTGTGTCTGGGTCAGCAATGACGCCGCTGGTTTTCAGGTGGAAGTCTCCAATGCTGCGAGTCATGGCGAGCCGCCCATTAACGTTAGCCTGACCCACACTGTTCCACGTCACGAAGCCGCCAAACTTCCGGATCCTGAACACAGGAAAAAGCATTCATATCCTTTACTTTCGTAAAAGTAGCGATACAGCAATGTAAAACTACTCCAATAAAAGTCCTGCATGAAAAATGAAAAAAGTACATAAGTATTATGAGCTTGATGTAGTTAAAGTATTGCAGTAAAAGTACATAAGTATTATGAGCTTGATGTAGTTAAAGTATTGCAGTAAAAGTAGTGGTTTGGTCCCTCTGACTGATATATTATTATATATGACATCATTAGATTATTAATAGTGAAGCATTAGTGTTAGAGCAACAAATCTGTTTTCAGTTTTTGTACTTTTTCTCCAATCTTTGATTTTTGGTGAATATTGGATAATATTGGATACTGTAGTAGAGTAGAAAGTACAATATTTCTCTGAAATGTAGCGGAGTGGAAGTATAAAGTTAAGTATTGCAGTAAAGTAGTTAAAGTATTGCAGTATACAGTGGAAATACTCAAGTAAAGTACAAGTACCTCAAAATTGTACTTAAGTACAGTACTTGAGTAAGTGTACTCACTCAAGTACTTTCCACCACTGGAACACACACAAACACAAAATGTGTTACTTATTAAAAGACATGTCCAATTTTGGTCATGGGGCTGCTGTTTTGTTTAAATATAGATCACAAATTCTAAATTTAAAGGCCTTGAAAACCTATTTACTCAAAAGGTTTGTTAGTATGAACATAAAATTTTCTCCCAAAGTTAGAACAGTTTTGATTGTTTCATAAGAGATTTCTGTATTTTATTTATTAATTTTTTTGTGTCTGTGCTCTTGTCAGTGTTTTGAAGTGGACGTGACACAGTTTTGGAATAGGTCAACGTATCCCATTGCGCTGATGATGATTTAGCAACAGTCGATGGGTTGTTAAGTCACAGATCAAACAGTCCTGATGAAGAAGATTAACTGAGTTAACTAAAACAATTAAATTAACAGATTTTTTGCGATATTTGGAACTAAATATTGGACAGTTCAAGACTTTTAGGGACCTACATTCACAAAAAAACTCCAACTAGAGGGGCTTGACTTTATGTGTCTATAGGTCACAGAGTCAGAAAATAACTGACTCTGTGAGTAAGTGCTAATATGTGTTCGGGTGATGTTCAGAGTTAAACATAGCCTCGTCCTGCTGTTACATAACATGACCTGCTATCAGCTGAAGGGAAACCCAAACCTGTCCATTTGCAGCTGTGCTCGCATTTCACTTATGCAGAAGTGTCCTTGAGCAAGGCAGTGACTCGCTGTTTGGCCGACAGCCACAGTCTAACATACTGTAGAGTTTATTTATACACAACGATCTGTAGGGAAACCTGAACCCTGCTGCTCCACTGTTCACTCTGGACCAGAATTACCTTTGAACCAAATCTGTCTCCCTGTATAGTACATCCAACTAAAATGCAATTAAAGCTCTCATTACTTAATTTCTACTGCTGCCTGCATGATTCTCTACAAGGAAGAGGAACAAAAATGTCAGCCTTCATAATGTTGTCAGGTCGCTTTCATCTTCTGTCTTCCTTATTGTACTTTCCATCTAAACAGCATGTGAATGCATCACTGTTAAGCTGCCAACAGGTAAAGTCCCTGATGTCAAACTTTCCCACCAAACACACATTTAATCTAATGAGTTTAAGTCTTTTTCCTTTTTCCCATGTGGTGTAACCTGTGTGTTGTATTCCTCTTTAACAGCAGCAGTAATAGTCTTTGCTCTGTAGCAGTATTGATTGTAATAGCAGTGGTAGCAGCTACATTTCAAAGAGAAAATAGTAAGTGAACTAAAGGAGCAGAGTGTACCGTTGTCTCTCGTCCTCGCGGTCAGGTGTGTGGTCTTTGGTCAGCTTCACTGCTTGTCCTTTCCTGCACAGCAGCGCCCGACTGTCACCGGCGCTCCCGACAACCAGCTCCACGCCGTCCCGTAACAGAGCAACCGTCGCCGTGGTGCCGGCTGTTAGGAAGGAGGCTGAGGAGGGAGAAAGTGATGATGATTGATGAGTATTTACAGTAACAATTGTAAGCACATTTTATTTTGCTATATTTTTACTTTTACTTTATTGCATTCTTGTATTTCTGTTACTTACATTATAGTATTTTTTACTTTTTTACAGTTTTCCTCTATTGTTTTACTCTTTAATTGTTTACTTCCATCTTATTTTCAGACTATTTTCCTGATTTCATTTTCTTGCCGCTTTTATCTCCCTTAGTGCTACTTCTGCTCTACTTTCTCTATGTGTCTCTTGTACTTCCCCAACTTAGCAACTTAAAATGTGTAATTTCAGCAATAACGTCACATTTTCTGTACAAAATGTACCTACAGGTTCGTATGTATAGTGTAGTAGTTTTGTGTGTGTGACTTACGGTTGTTGAAGTAGCTGAGGTGTTTGAATAGAGCTTTGTCAGCATCCAGAAAGGCTTTCTTCAAAACTTTCTCCAGATCATCCTCCTCCTCCAAAGCATCTCTGTTCAGGAATAATCAATAACTGTATCAGTATTGTATTAGAAACATTTATCAGTTGATATGTCATTTGAAAAGCAATTTTTATAAATTTGAACCTGATAAATTTCTCCATGAAGGTGTAGCAGTAGTCGGCAGCGTGCGGGCCGCCGTGGCCGTCGAACACGGCAAAGTATAGCAGGTTGTCATGGATACGGGCGACACGGAGACGGTCCTCGTTCTGCTTCCTGAGACCCAAAACAGACGTGCTGCCGACCCGGGAAAGACTGACCTGAGAGAGAGAGAGAGAATCAGTTCATTATTTCATCCATTATCCATAATCCATCTATTCATCCACTCATTCATTAATTTATCCATCCATACATCTATTCATTCATTCATTCATTCATTCATCCATGTATCCATTTATTTAACCACTCATCCATATGTTCAGCCATTTATTATTCACCCTATACTCAATAATTCATCTACTCCTCCTCTCATGCACTGATTCATCCATCTGTTCATCCTTTCATCCATACATTAATAATCCATTCATCCATCCCCTGTTCCTCCCAGTTACCTGTGGAATGGGTTTTCCATATTTGATACTGGAGGGCAGGAGGACCGGTTCTTCTATCCTGTTGTCCCAGATACCAAATGAGTCCCAGGTGACCGGCCGGCCGCTGCCGTCACTGTCAAAGCGGGTCGACCCACTGGCCTGCCGCACGCCCACCACCCCGAACAATGCCCCGCCCATCTGCAGGACCATAATTTAAAAAAAAACAAACAAAAAAAAAGGTTAAAATCCGATTAATAGATCAGCTACCTAAAACGTGATAGAGGATTCATCCATATCTCCCAATCTTACAGTCTGATACAGTTTCTGAAATAATATACTGTATCTCAAAATCAAAACTTGAATTGTTTTGTATCCCTAAAGGAGATCTGAGTCTGTTAATATGTTTACGTTTGACAATCAAGGACTTAAATTCTGCTCTAATCTTCAAAAAGCAGCATATATGGTTTGATTTTGTGGTATGAATCACTTTCTAAAGTAATAAAAACACATTACCTGCCCGGAAGCTGTGGAGCTTTCTGCTGAGGAGCGTACTGTGAGGAAGGTCTGCCTGGTGATGGTGGAGCGACCACAACGCAGCAGATTGAGCAGCACTGTAGACGACATGGCTGACTGTCTTTAACAGCTGTGGAGATTTTAAAAAATGAGGAAACACCTGGCCAGGTGGCGGATTTCTGAAATAAAAGAGAAAGAACAAAATGCATTTAACTAGCGTTGGAGCTAACAATGATTTTCCTAAGAATTTCTCCATTAATTGTTATGTTTGCAAACAGTGAAAAATGCTCAAGGTGACATCATTAGATTGCTTTTTTGTCCCACCAGCACTTGAAAACTCAAATATGTTTAATTTGCATTGATATAAAACAGAGAAAAGTGCTGCTTTTTTCTCACATTTAACAAGCTAGAAGCAGAGAATGTTTGACAGTTTCGTCAGATAAATTATGTAAATGATTAATCTAATATCAAAATCGTTGTTGATTAATTCTTGTCTATCCACCTATTGTTTCAGCTTAAATTTAATAAAGCATAATAAAGGTTATGAAAGTGTAAATTTGTGAGAACAAAGTTCACGAGTGTTTAAAAGAAAAAGAAGAATAAAAGATTGCCATTTTTGAAACCACATTAACAACACAAACCTCAAAGAAAAGTACATCTTTTTCAAATATTTTTAAGGTTTTTGGGTCGGTTTTGCAGATGTGAGATCCTGATGAGACACAAAGTGAGACAGGGAAGAGGAAAATGAGAGAGGGGATCAGCTGTTGGCAAGAGTTGAAGGAGTGCAATCCTTCAAGTTGGCTGACATTAACAAGTATTATCTAATCATTCTCTCTAGCTTCCTTTCATCCTATCCATCATACCTTCCTCTGCTCTGTATGTGTTTGTGTGTTTAGTCCACAAATAGCCCTCCATTCCCTGCTGTGTTTTAGCAATGTGTGTTGTGTGTTCCATCCATTAGATGTCAGAGTTTTGCTCCGAAGAGACATAAAAAAAACCCCCAAACTGCTGACAGAAAAAACTAAGCAAAAAAAAAATGTTTTAGCCATCTGTGACTCTGAAGTTTTCACCTTTCACCCAGTCCCCCATGGCAGTCTTTGTCTTTTGCAATGCCATCACTGTAAAAGTTTTAGCCAGAGTAAATAAAGTTGTATTGGTGATCAATACCGATAACAACCAACCAATAAAAACAAACTCTCTAGCCTACAGTCGCAGATAGGCACGTGAGGTTTTAACTTTATGCAGTCAAATGACCTTTATTACCTTCATTTGGCATTCAAAAACAGCACATACACGTCCAAACATGTGACCACTGTTGTTGGCAAGACATAAAATTGTACATGTGTGTTTTGGTGCACACACAAGTGGATCGAGAGGCTATAACACATACTGGTATTCAAGTTCAGGCTAATAGACTAGCTCTTTCTGGAGCAGATTTTAAAATTGAATGAATGCTGCTGATCATATGAAAGTAGCATTAGCTGTTGTGAAACCAAAATCATAAAAATAAATAGAAATTTGAAGAAAATAAACATTAGACAAGTCTGAAAACAAACCTAACAGGATGTAAATATTCCTCCAATTTGTTTTCTTGTTTTTTTTTAAGGAAAATATGCCCCCTTATTTTTCATTTGTCTCCACAGTTTACTGTTTTTTATTACTGTACTTGTAGCTAATTGTTTTCCCAGATTTATTTTGTTTTGTTTTATTCTGTTTGTTCTTTTACTTACTTTTCATTTATTTACTGTAACAACTGGTCTTGCATTTCATTATGTTTTGTTTATATTAATGAATAAAAACTTTAATAACAAAAAAGTCTGAAAACATAAAAAACTAACAAACATACTGTATCTGTTATTGCTTCAGTAAAAACTAGTAAAACTAATAAAAACAGCAAACAATAAATACAAATAATGTGGTAATATCAAGATACCAGTTAAGAGAGAAAAATAATAGATTATGGATTACAATGTCATTTTAAGGCCATCATAGCTTTAAAATAACAATCACTGTTAAAAGGACAGCATAGTCAAAATGGCAGTTGCAAAAACGAACCTTCTTTTATTTCTTTTTAATGGTAATTTTCCCGCCTCGTCTGGTCTCCGTGGCAACAGGTGTCCAGAGCTTCAGCAGCTGTCTCGAGCCGTCAGTCGCCCGCGCTGTGGCTGTTGAGCTGGGAGGCTCGGCTCGAGGGCATTTAAAGCCGAGCTACAGCCGGCCAATCAGAATCCAAGCAGTCCTGACGTCAGCGCCCAGCGCTCTGGAGAGGGTGTGTCTGTTTTGGGCGCCAAGCCAAGTCAGGAGGAAGAAATGTCTACCATCTCTCTGCCTTCCTCCTCACCTTTCACAACTGTTTGCTTCTATTTTTAACTAAAACTAATTCTAGTAACTACAAGGTAAGTGTCCTACTGCTTTAATTTGTCACTAGTAAGAAGTAAAAGTGCTAATTCAAAGCAATATTTGTCACTAATGCTAAAGCTACTACAAAAATTCATTCTAACTTGTTTACATGTCTGGATTAACCTCATAAAGGTTTGTTGTTGGGCCCCCATTGACCCCAACTATACATGGCAGTACTCTGGAGCTGAAATGACTGGCTCATTTTGATATTTGATTAATTATCCCCCAAATAAAACACTGAATATTTTCTAGTTTTGCATGATAGCAAGCTAAAAGTCATGTCATGTTTTTGACTGTTGGTCAGACAAAACAAGTCACTTGAATATGTTACTTAGGCTTAATAATTATCTGTATTTTTCATCAATTTCTGGCATTTAATACACCGAACAATCAAAAGATTATCAAAGTGAAAAAAGTGTCAGACCTATTGATAATGAAGTAGTCTAATGATGATTAATACTACCTTGCCCAGGTTGTCTGTGTGCACTTTGATAAAACAGAACTTAACAACAAATGAGCACAATATAAACTAAACAATTAATGTTTTTAATGAGTCTGTCTTCAAGTTTAGGACCTCAATATGGTGCAAAGGTGTAACAATTTTGCAATTAATCAAATTGAGTATGTTGGGGCCTTTGGGGGCTGGTTGGTAATCCAGCCTTGCTTGTATGTATTTTGCAAACAGTATAAAATTACAAAAGCAAACAGTATTATTAAATAGCATTTAGTAATTATTGACTAAAATACCAGAAATATATCATGTAGCAATCAAATTTCAAGATGTTTTATGTTATTAGATTATATCATCAAATCCAAGAGTTAAATAAATATCAATAAAATTAAGGTTTATGATTTATCATTACACTAAAAACAGTAGCGTTGTTCCAGTTTCATTATTTAAGTACTAATTACTAATGATTAACATGCTCAGGAACTGATAGAGCTATTCCTATATTTTGATACATATATAAAGGAGAAGCTCCATCTAGTGGCTGAATTCCCATTCCCTAAAATAAAGGGGAGCCACACAGATGTTTTACCCAGTGACTGGTCCAATGGAAGACGGCAACAGCATAGTAGTTTTAAACATTAAATTGAATGTAAAATTTTAATATGGTGTTGAGTTACAAGTGATCTACTTTGGTATTTTGGAATAAGTTCAATTAGTGACTCATCATTATAACTAACAATGTAATAAAGGTGGAAGCTCTGTGCTGCACAGCACTGTGATCCTAGAGGTCCCTCTACAGACCAGCTGACAGCACTGCACATTAAACAGACCCATTCCAGCAACAACATTGGTGGCAATTACAAGTGCATGTACTCAAGCACTACTGTATACTTAGTGACAATTTTGAGGTACTTCGATTCAGTTCTACTTTATATTCATACTCCACTACATATCAGAGGCAAATGTTGTACATTTTACTCAACCACATTTATCAGCAGCTGTAGTTAATAGTACCTTATCAGATTAAGATTTTACATTAAAAAAAAACATATGTCACCAGATTAATCTTGTGACCCTTTGGAGGGGCCTTACCCCTACATTAGAAACCACTGGACTAAATGTCTTAATTGTAAATAAAGTAGTTAATTCAACAGTAAAATGCTGCTCAGACATCACGCATTTCATTACATTCTGCTGTACTTCAGTAGAATTTTGAATGCAGGACTTGTAATTGAGTATTTTCACATTTTTTACAAGTTTTACAAAAGAATTTGAATACTTTTTCCACCACTGGACAACAGTAGTAAGCTTTTAGCATTTAGGTGGCAGTGAAACCTTTATACTGAGGCAAGTTTTAATTACTCAAAATATTTTGTAGGTCTTCATTGGTTTTCTCATCTCACTGAGAGACATTGTGAATGTACATATGGTACATTGGACAGCAAGTTGGGAAATTGGGACAAACAACACTGTAGTGGCTGTCACCCTGTTTGTTTAACTGATCCAACTTTAATCCCCAGACTAAATAAATATCAGACCACCAATCTCAAGGTTGGGAGATCACAGGACTTGCTGATAATACTTCAGGTATTTAGGTCAGTCCCCCAAACCTGGCCCTTTACAGAAATGTAAAGTTTGTCCTGAGGGTGGTGCCAGAGGAAAGGTCATGTTGTAACCTGAATCAAATTAGTTCATCTATGGTACAGTGGCCATTTGAGGGCATCTCAGACTCAGTCTGTCAGGATCAGCCTCACATTGTAAGACTTGCCTCAGCTTTCATCAGTATGAGCTGTTCTTCCACAGCTCACAGTGAGAGCAGTAAAACGCTTTTGGCCTTGTTGGCAGTAAAACGAGCACGTGCAAAGATTGGACTTTCAAGCTTCCTGGTGCCATCACATTATTTATTTCTAACTGATAGTGAGAGAGAAAAGATGGGGTAAAGGCAAGTCACTCAGATAACACCAATCCACCTTTATCCCCCAAGCCCAGTATTTATCAAACACAACTGCCAACCAATCAAAAGGCTGGAAAGGGAGGTCACAGAACTCACTGGTCAATGACATTTAAAAACTGTTAGAGTTGGGCCTTCCATACTGTAGCTTTTAACTTTAAACAGCTGGAATTTCAGTTAACATTAATTTATTTATACTAACATTACTTTTCTATTTTCTACTCTAATGTAACTTGTTTGAGGGGTGCGTCTGTGCTTTTAACCCTTGTTGCTTGTTGCTATTTCGGACACACACACACAGGTCATTGCTCACTTACCTGCAGAGCTAGCTTTGTGTAGGTTGTGTTAGCGTTATCACTGCTATAGCTGACGTTTCTCACCGGTTTTCCATCTGTTATGTTAGCTAGATAAAGCCAACAGATATCTATCAGAGTCTTGTGTGAAGCAAAAACATTTTGGAAATGTGAGGATACAAATTTATCTCTTAATCATCTCAAACCAAATGTTACTGGTTTCTAGTAAGTAGCTTTTTTCTCTAGATATTGAAAAATGCTATACATAAGCTATCATGACCTTTAAAGAGTGTGTATTATGCACATTTCCAGGTTTATACTTTTGTTCTGGGGCTCTAATGGAATATCTTTGCATGATTTACAGTTAAAAAAAAATTAAAAATTTATTGAACTCATACAGACCTTTTACGCAGCCCCTCAGTTCAGCTCGTTGGCAAGGTAGAAAAAAACAGTTGCAAACAAAGCGTTCAGAGCAGGTTGAAGCCCTGGCTTTTGACTTGTGGGGAGCATTTTTACATATATTAACCTCACACTTTGGAACTTTGACCATGTTTAACATAGATATCCGACATCACAACAGTGTATAAATAACATAAAATCACAAAAAGCTTAATATGGACCCTTTAAACACACAGACACCTCATCATGTCCATCTTTTGACAGCTTGACCTGAAGAAGACAAGAGGAACAGTGATGATGTTGTCAAGAAACCATGGCAACCCTCCACGTCCAGACCCAGTCACCTGTTCCTGCTCTCTGATTGGTGTTGGTTGCTGTCAATCTAATTCAACTTGCTCTCAGAACAGTGGACATGAGAGGATTCAAGACTTTAAGTCAGTATATGTGCGTCAGATTTATAAATATACACGTTCCTCTATGCATGTTTCTGATTTATACATCTCAATGTTATTTCCACTCCTACAATTAGACATAAATAGACATATACACACAGTTAATCAACTGTGTATGTCCTCAGTGTATCTTAAGAACAGACTGAATAAAACATGGCAGAGAGATTCTGTTGTTAACATGAGCGTGGCTTTAATGTTTCTGAATAATTCAGAGAAGCAATCCGGTGCTCCATCAGCAACATGACGGCACTACAGGAGGAGGAGGAGCGAAGGAGTTATGAAAGACGGGTGAGATGGATAGAGAGGTCACAGATGGAGAGACAAGAGAAGGAAAATGAGATGAAGAAGGTAAGAGAATGTGTGCATATGGAGGAAAAAAGAAGAGAGGGAGAAGGAAGGAATAGAGGAGAAAACAAAACACAGAGAGAGGTGAACTAAAAGTTATTGTGTACTCAGTTTCTAAGTAGGACATGCATTCCCACATGTCCTACTTAAAAATAACAACATGAGAGAGACAGAGACAAGTATTTAAAGATGATGTGAAATTCAATCTGATATTGATTCATAAACATCATTTGGTGTTTTATACAATGTTACAGAGTAAAGCAAAATAATAAATTTAAACAGAAATACTGTGTTTGTGTGTGTCGCCCCCTATCAGACTCTTGCTATTAATTAATATGACTGAAGTGTAGACACTGGGAAGGAGAGGAAGCAAAAAGAGAAGGAAAAGAAAGGAAAATGGATAGAAAAAGTAAGGTGACATGCTTATTGCAGAATACAATTCAATTCTCTCTCACAAGCACACATCCTGACTTTCTGAGTTCCCCAAGTGCTTGAGTGCTTTGTGCCGCATTTCATACAAAAAAGGAAGTGGATGAAATATTTACTACCAATGAGTAAAGAGCTGCTGTCCTCTCTGCTCCACTTCAACAACCACCACTGTTTAAAACTGAACCTGAAACTGAAACACAGCTGCCACCCACCCCCATACCCCAACTGGAAGAAATGCACACAAACTGAAGTATTACTGACTCTCACACTGCTGAACCACCACAGGGTAAAATAAAGGATACGGACGGATTCATCTTATTGTTATTACGGTTGCAGCAAATGATTATTTTCTTTGTTGATTCATTTTATGATTATTATCTCTATTTACTGATTCATTTTTAATGTTTAGACACCCAAAAATTGTGAAAAATGTCCATGACATCTTAAATATTTTAACTGACTAACGGCCCAAAACTGAAAGATATTTAGTTTATAATTATATAAAATAAACAAAAACAGTAAATTATCACATTGGAGAAGCTGAAAACAGATATATTAGATTTTTCTTCTTTAAAAAATTACCATTTTGATTATCAAAATAGTTGAAGATTAATTTTCTGTCTATCAACTAATCCATCAATCAAATTGTTATATGTCTCTTTTTTTACCCTGTATTTATATGACAATTTAGTATGTAAAACTGCATAAAATTTAGCACATACATGAAGTTGCTTTGCTGAGCCCGACACAATTGAAGGAGTTTTATAAGCAATAAAAACTTTAGTAGATGTTATGTGAACAGCAGTTGCAGCAGTGAAAGCAGTTCCAGTAACCTCAGTATATAACTAGAATTAGCAGCAACAGTAACACTGGCAGCAGTAGTAGTAGTAGTAGAAGTACAGGTGTAAAAGTAATAATAGTGAAAGTGACATGAGTGGTACTGTAATAGTATTTATATAGCTTTTGACAAAAATAGTACTTATAGCTGTACAGGCTGCAGCAGTATTGCCTCTGAATAAAGTGTGTGTCAAAATAAAATATACAATATAATCACATATATGATGACTTTGCAAGGAAAAAATAAGCAGTAATAACTGCAACAGATTGTCTAAGTACAAATCTGCAGTTTAGTTGGCAATGTAACTTGCATTTTTCATTTGCACAATAGTAACTCGTGAGAAATGTGTAAAAAAGAAAAAAGCTGCAGTTCATGTTCAAGATAATGAACATGAACTTAGGTTTATAATTCAAGATAACCCTAACCTTAACCCCGTGGTTATTATTGTAGCCATGTAAACAAAGGTGGCTTAAGTTTAAGGAAGTGGTAACTTTAACCCACACCACATGTTTCTCTAAGATTAACAAAGTGATCATTTTAACCCAAACCATGATCTTTCCCTAAACCTAACCAGACTTTAACCACAGTGTTGTCAAATCATGAATCATTGTTATTTTTTAACAGTCATGTGTAACGGTTTTGGAAAGCACAGACAAATGATGTTGTCCTGCTGATTACTGCCGATAGGGGCGCCAGATTAGGAAACGCTTCTATGTGTCGTTCTGGAGTGACATGGTCAAACCATGTTTTGGTTGTTTAATTTGGAGGACTTGTTGGATTGTGCTCTATCTGCAAACAGTGTAGACACCTCCTTGATGAACATTTGTGCTTTACAGGTGTGAGCAGGGTTTCTGGACCAGTCTCAGTCTGCCACAGCGGACGCCTTCCTGCAACATCCCAAAATCCCTGCTCTCCTCTTCCTCTTGTTCTTCACCTTGCACCCCCTCAGGCTGCTGTCAGAGCAGATGGACATCCTCAGAGTCCTGATGTGTTTCTTCTGCTCCCGAATCTTTGACTCAAGGTGGGACTGGATCGCTGTACCCAGGGACTCCAGATCCACCGAGGCACCGTACACCTCCCATGTCATCCCCTGCTCGTCCCACGCCACCTCTTGTGGCTTCACCATGTCGTCCCTTTCCTCTTTGTCCTCTTCCTCCTTGTTTTGCTCCCTTGCTTTCTCCTCCTCCTCCTCTTCATCCTCCCAGATGCTGTCAGCGCTTGCGTCTCTGTCTTGTTTTTGTCCAAGATGTAGCTCTGATGCAAGTGTGGGGCTCTGCTCAAAGCTGTACGTACGCAGACAGGCAGGGAGGGATTTAGCCTTGTCTGTCACAACAGAGGGAAGCACTGATTGGCTGTACATCTCAATGTCAATCTTGCAGACATGCTGGAGGGGCGGTTGGTCGGCAGGGACGACGAACAATGACGGGACCATTGGCGAGGTCAAACTATCTGACTGACAGCTCGAAGAGCCAATCAGAGAGGAGGTGGGAGCTCCCCTGTGCAGGGTGGGGCTGGTGGAGGCAGAACGTTCGACCGACTCCACCTCCACCTGGACGCCCACCTCCCTCTGCTCCACTTCCTGCAGATGGAGCTTCTGAGTGGGTTCGGTCATGGTCGCTGCCTCCCTGTTACTCTTGGAGCTTGCTGGATGAGTGGAAGGGGGAGGAAGAGGAGAGGAGGGAGAGAGAGAACTCCCCAGACCATCTTTCTGTTTACTACTCTCCTGCTTTATCTTCTCTTCTTTCTTACTCTCTGCACCCATTGCCCTTGATGATGGGATGTTGCTACTAGCAGTGATGGCATTTGGGTCTCCCAGGTGACCTGGTTTGCTCAGCAGGGTGCACAGTACGCTCGTATCTCCTGGCGACCACCCTTGGTTGTCAGTCACATCGACCCCTTGCACAGCCCCCTGGGATATCGCCAGTCCTCCTGCAGCTGCCACTTTGGTCGCAGGCAGTTTCAAATGTTCTTCCTTGACAGCAACGCCTGTTTTCACTGATGTCTTGGTGATGGAGTCAAAGGTGAGACCCCGAGTCAGGCTGGTATTATGAGGTGTGCTGCTGATTTCCACACCGACAGATCCCACCGCTGCAGGCTCTGGTGTGGATCCTCCCCTTGTTGTCAAGGCAACAGTAGTTCTGGTTTTGGGGCTGGAGGTGGCCAAAGGACCCAGGGGGCTTGAAGTCACACTGGAGCCTGGAAGAAGAAACAACTGTTGGAAAACTGACTCACTGGCAAAAACAGAGCATAATTTATTCATCTTATTCTACATTTTATTTTATTCTTTGCAATTTTCTTAATAACACTTGTCTTTAAATTTGGGAAAACAAATGACACTCCTAAGTCTGTTTACTAACTGTTATTCCAGTACTTAGTAGCGTCTTTACTTTACTCTCTCAAATCAGGATCAGGGCTTGATGATGACATTCAACTCATTCAAAATAACTTTTTTTGTCAACTTAAAGATAAGAACCAGAAAACATTAACGAGTGCTTGTGGTAATGACTCAGGCCATAAATGTAAATGATCAAGGGTCTTTTATTAAAGGCTATAATTCAGCAATTAAGAAAAGCTAGGAGACGTCCAAGAGAGATTATAAAAAGAATGTCTCAAATGGAAGCAGTAGAGGCCGAGATATCATGACTTTCAGTCACTATTATCATTAGTCAAGCCCCAAAAGCACTGGATCCACATTTCCCATGATGCAACTAAATAGCGTTTTTAATTAGACCCTTTCTGCCCCCTGAACACACATCTTTCCACTCCACCCCTCCACCTGTTCATAATGCATGATTATTAAAAATTGTAACAAAAACACTCCATTCTTTGATCCAAACAAACATTGCTACCACACAATTGATGAGCCATATAATTTCTATCCCAGAGATAATCTTTCTTTTTTCTTTTCTTTTTTATACAGTTCCAGCTCTTTAAATAACTGAGAACCAGGTGATCTCAGTTCTGGGTCAATGCAACCTTTGATTAAACTGCATGACGGTAGATTACCTGGAGCAAAACCAGGACTCTTCTGGACCTCCTTGTTTGGTCCACAGCTGAGACCTTTATCAGGACCAGATCCAGGACTCCTACTTGCCGAACCAGGTCTTGGAGAGAGTGTCAAGGAGGAAGACAAATCTGCCAGAGCTGACTTTGAACTAGACCGAACTGGTCCAGGCTTAGAAGAATTTGAACTGGCTTTAGGATCTGGGCTGGGCTTAGCACTGGTGTCTGCATTCTTGAGGTGGTCGTCTTTGGACCCTGATAGACCAGTTCTAGAGGACAATGGAGAAATGGATGCAACAGGGTTGATCTTAGAGCCAGAGGCTACCAGAGAAGGTTTAGAAGTGGACCGGGTCGGACCAGGTTTAGAGCTGGAATGATCAGATTTAGAGCTCAGATTAAACTCAGATCCAGGTTTACAACTTGGACTGCTTTTAAGATTTTTAGGATCTAGATCATCCTTTGACCCCATGCCAGATTTAGAACCCATACCCATCTTAGAATCAAGGCTATCTCTAGAGTCCATCCTGGAGCCAGTTTTAGCATCCAGACTGTCCGTGGACATTGTCTTGGCTTTAGAATTTGAACTGGATTTGGATCCTGAACTAGTGCTTAAATCTTTACTCTCAAAGTTCTCCTTGGACCCTGACATGTTACTGGTTCTAGCTTTTCTCTGCGTGGATGGATTAGGACTCAGGGAACTCGGTTGGGTGGTTTTGGTACTGAGCAGTGCTGATTCAGCCCTCTGATTTTGCGATTTTGGACCCACAGAGGACATCTCGGAACTGTGAGTCCTTGAGTCATGTCTGGTCTGCTCGTTTAACTTTGTTGTTGTGCTTGCTGGTTCTGATTTGGGTGCTTTGGGATTAATTGTTGGGGTTCGATTGGCCAGTTTTGGACTGATGACGTGTAAATCTCCTCTCTGACTGTGGACAGTCGGGCTTACAGGAGGGTGTAGCGTTTGAGGTGACTGGGTCACATCTTCTTTCCTGTTTGTTTGCATTTTTAGGCTTACTGTTATTTTGCTTGTAGTTTTTGTTGTTGGTTCAGTCATCACTGCAGTATGTGGTTTGGGGTTCAAGATGTTTGTAGATTCTGATCTCAGTATTTGTGTTTTGACTCTTTCGGTCATTCTGGGGTTGCTAGTGATTGTTGTCTGCTCTACCCGGAGTGGTTTTGGACTTGTCATGATGAGTGTTGGGTTTGGGGATTTCAGCCTTTGTTCGCCTCTGCTGTTCACTGACGCCTCGGCTGTTAGTGAGCGAGACAACGCTGGAATTTTGCTTTTTTGCCGTGAAGGATCATCTCTCTCCCCTGGTGACATCACAGTGGTTTTTAGGGTGCTTGCTGACTTGTCAGTTTCCATAGTAACTGTTCCTTTCACCCCAGGTTTCCCACCTAATTTACTCCCACTGTCTTTTTTGTTCCCACCATGCAGCTTCAAGCGGGGGTTGCTCGGTGAAGTCAGATTGAGGTTGAGGTTGAAGTTAGGCTCTGCCCCCCTGTTGGCATTAGGATCTATGTTGCTGAGGGCTTCTTCAAGCCCTTCCTCTCCTGGGATCTGGCATTCTGATTGGACGACATCCTTCTTGCGTTTAGAAAGATTTGGGGATGTTTCCATGGTGATGGTAACTGTCTGGCCAGTGGAAATCAGGGAACAGAAATTTGCCTGTAGACTTTGGCAATCAAGGGTCGCACCTGATTGGAGAGAGAAACAAATGATCAATGCAAAATAAATATAATTCCTAAACTATATACAACTGATCAAACCAGACGAAAATAATGAATTGATTTTATTCAAATGAAATTATAGTATGTACTTGATATTATTCATATCATAAAAAATACCTATTTTCAGTACCAATAGTTAAGATATTGTAATCTGTGATGCCATCTTGTGTCATTATAGATGAAATCATGACAGAAAAGAAAATGTTGAAATTTTGAATATATTTTCCTAGCTGCTACTATAAATATCAACTTCTTTCCGACAGCTATTTTCTATGAAACAGATGAAGCCTCTCAGGATCAGATTTCACTATTGTTTGCCTTCCCCTGCTGTGCCTGACACATCGGTATTCATGACTAGATTTGTAAATTGTTAAAGTGTTTCCTTGTCTGAATCAAGAGTCTAAGGGTGGAAGATACTGTGCACTGCATAGATCGTAAAGTCATGTAAGACAAATTTAAGATTTTGGGCAACATAAATAAACCCGAATTGACTCTATGTGCTCATCAATTTATGAAGATCCCCAAAACTTTGTTTTATGAGGATGCTACACTTTTATATTCTCTGTGTCTGAGATGTGATATGTTACCATTACATTTGGAAACAATGTATGATTATATACATATATGATATGATATGATATGATATGATATGATATTTGAACAGGATTGGCTTTTTCAGTTATGTGAGTAAAATGAAGTAGAAAAGGAAATGCATTTTGCTTTATATTGTCCTTTATATTGTAACTCCAGAGTTAATAAGTAAAACTAAGAAAGGTTACTTTCTTATGGAAGAAGCTGAAATTATGAAAACACTTTTGGTCCATGTGAGTATTTGGATAATGCCTGGTCATTAGCAAAAAATGTTTTGTATAGGTATCTTTTACATGTATGTGTATATGTGGGTTTTTTCTGTGTAAAACATTCCTCCTTTACTAAACACAGTATGTAGTTTGCAGATATGATTTAGATTTCTTTTTTCTTTGGATTGTCAGTCGCTAGAAGTTTTCATTTATATGTCGTATCATTATGCGTCATGTAATCCCATGTGGGATGAGAGGAATGTAATTTTAATGGTGTGCCACGAAAATAAAACTGAATTTAGGGCTGCAGCTAACAGTTATCTTCATTATTGATTAATCTGCTGATTGTTTTCTTGATTGTTTTGTCTATGATATGTCAGAAAATAGTGAAAAATGACCATTATAATTTCTTAGAAGTCATGGCGATGACTTCTAAATTAATTAAGCCTCAAATTCCACTTATGAGAGGCTGCAACCAGCAAATGTTAGTATTTTTTGCTTTAAAGACTAACACAGTCATTACATTATCAAAATAGATGCCTAATAATTTTCTGTTGACTAACAAATTGATTAATTGACTAATGATTGCAGCTCTAATTCATTCATTCCTTCATATATCATCAATCAGCAATAAGCCTTTTAAGCACCATAAACATATTAAATCACTATCACAGGAGCATCATGGTAATGTTTTAATAAAGTAAAGTAATAAAAGATTAAATACCATTAAGCATGACAAACTGCAAGTCTTTAAATTGATCGATTGATTACAGAATTAATTAATGATTCATGTAATAATAAAAATCCTGTAGGAAAAAGGACAGTATATTATTTAAAAACTCATGATAGGAATGTTAAAGGAATATTACAGTGATACCTCAATAGAAACACCATTAAAAATAACGAGCTCATCATAATGTAAAGACTCATAAATCACAATATAAATAGAAAGATTTAAATACCACAAGTCAGCATTAAATCACTGTGATCTCACTACTGGGTATTATACTGTGGCAATCTTAAACTCATTACATTTCATTCATCCCCCTCTCTGTCTCTACGTACCTATTCAGGGTCCACAGACAGCATCGGTCGACAGAGGCGTTGTCGACGGTGGAAATCCCATCCTGCTGTCTGACGACTGCCTGCCAGGAAAGATTCAGCTGCTCCGTCGCTTTTCCCTCCTCAGAGCTCAACCAGAGGATGGATTTATGAATAAATAAAAGGATGAGAGAAAGGGAAAGAGAGAGGGCAGATGGAGATACTGTCTCTCTCCTCTTTTTGCTCCTTTTTTTATGATTTCCTCTTCATTTGTTCTCTATCAATGTTCTGTAATTTCTTCTTGCCTTCTTCTTTTTCTTTTTCTCCGAGTCCCTCTTCATCTCCTCCTCTTCCTCAAGCCTTCACCTCCATGTTTGTCTTCTCTTCCTCTTTTTTTAACCTTTTTTCTCTTCCTTTCTTGTTCTCTTTCTAGTTCTTCTCTTTATCCATCTTCTTGTCTTTACTGCTTTTTCTTCTTTTCCTCCCTCCTTTTTATTTTCAGACCTCCTCTTCTATCTTCCTGTCAAACGTCCTGTTGTTCTCTCCTCCTAATAATTATTTTTATAAACCCTCTTTAGTCTTTTTCATCCTTGTTTGATAATAGGAATTATACCAAACATACTTACAAAATCATTTACAGAGAAATTTTAAAACAGTAAAATTTGAAAACCGCCATTAGCACTGCGTGAAAAAACACAGTGTTCTCATTCATTTCAATGTGACCGCTGCACTGGCATCTGGTTGTGACAACAACAACAGAACACAGAGTGGTGCAGTGTTTGAATATTTGATAAGAAATTAATGGATTTAAAAGCACTGACTTTTTGGATGACTGAAGCTTCATATTAGCTTTAGATAAACTTTTAAATACATTTTGCACAGAAGGACTGTGGATTTTGTCCCCCACCACTAACACCGTAAGTGCATTATGAAGGGATCTTCTAATGGTCAGTATGAACAGGAGGAATGATTACAGCAAGAAAAACATGTTTCAATGTTTATTTGGGTTCCTGACTGTTGTTTTAAGACAGACTTGAAAAATTGTGAACCCGTCCTTTGAGTTTTTCTCAGGTGCATTTTTGAGTAAAAACCTGAAAAAGGTACTGTAAATGTTTTAGAAGTCAGTGATATTTCTAATGTGATGGCACCTTTTGATTTATGTGTTGCAGAAAGCAATATTAGTGAACCAATACACACAATCACCAAACCTGGAACTGGGACACCTAAAGTGAAAGTAGCCATTATTGATGTTATGAGTTACACCTGTGTTCAACGTTCAAAAGGTCTGCCATAAAGAAACTGTCAATCTCCAAGTGTCACAGTTAGTCCCATCTGCAGACCAAATCTCATAAAGACATTTTACCAAGGGCCAATCATTTTCAAAGGGGACATATCATCACACATCACTTTTTGTGATTTTCTTTCATTTTTATACTGTTCTGATGTTGGATGTTAAACAAAGACAAAGTTCCAAAATGTGAGGCGAACAGATGTAAAAATGCTCCCTGAACGACAAAAATCAGGGCTTCAACCTGCTCTGAGCAATTCGTTTGCAATGTTACCTCTACTTCCACCTCGTGATGACATCAGATTGTTTGTAGATGCCCACAAACAACTGTCCGTTCCGTAGGCTTTGTTGCTAAGGTTGTTCCATGTGTTGTTCATGTTGTCCTCTCTCATATCTTGGATTGGATTCGGGCTCCAACATGTACAGATATATTTGAGAAGTTTATATTTTGAATAAAGAACAAGAAAAAGAAGTGAAATCCTGCTACTATAGTTTGTTAACATAGCCTCTGGAGCTGGAGGAAGCTTCCTGAAGCTGACTGATCAGAACAGAGTGGGCTCATTGTGAGGGGGGCCTTAAAGAGACAGGGGCTAAAACAGCCTGTTTCAGACAGAGACTGAACTGAGGGGCTGCATAAAGGGCCAGTAGAAGATAAAAAGAGGACTGTAAATCAAGCAAGATATTCAAGTTAAGCCCCAGAATGAAATATAGATCTGGAAATGTGCATGATATGTCCCATTTAAATGATCAGTTCCAGCTTTGTTTGCTTTTCTTGCTACATACATACATAGTTGTAGCTATGCCTTCATCCATTGGAATCAAAGACCTGGTGAAAAAGCCAAAGAATGAGGCTTAAATTATGACTGAGATCGATCTGCAAATACTCTACAGCAAGTTTTAAGCTAACTCTCAGATTCTAGCAAAGCAGGTAGAGATTTACACATTAACTACCAGAAACGTCTCAGACTTTTGCCAACATGTCACCAGCTGAGACTGCCAGCAAATTCATGACGTGACTGAAGCCTCGATGGATTTAATTAAATTTAAGAAAGAAAGATTTTTGACTCTAAATTCTGTCTTTCCTCTCGTCTGTCACGCCAGCTTCACCTGTCTCAGCCAACAGGACACTGCACCAGTGATGCTACCTGACAACAACAGCTGACGAGGTATTGTCCTGTTGTATGTTTGTGTGTCTGTAGTTGTACACCAGCAGTCAGACAGCTCCCCTGGTTACTTGGTCGATGGATGTGGGACTTGGTAGACAGGAGGAGGAACAGCTCTTTCTGCTGTATAGTGCTTATTAAGGAAAACCTGCTTAATTACCTCTTACACCCAGACGCACCCACATATACCAACACATATACACACACACCAGACTGAAGATAACTAGCTGTTGTTTGGACGTCTTCCTGCTGAGACGCAGCATGTGGGAGGAGAACTTTGATACAGAGCAGTAAGTCATCTCACTAAAACACCAGAGACACTTTTTATCTGATGTTTAGGCTGATTAGTGACAAAAACTCAGTTAATCTAAATGGCCTTCTTTTGAATCTTTGTGGTTTGAACTGATTAAACGCAAACACAACTTGAAACTGAATTGGGAGATTTTCTCTGAGGCTTCAAAAGAATCAGACCTAATGTTTCCTTGCAAATAGCACAAAATAAAAGTTGAAAGCCAAAAGTTTTAAGAAACAATATTACCAACCATTACATTCAGTCTTAGATTACACAACATTGATACCAACTCAACTGTTGTATTGTAAACTAAAATTAAAGATATTCAAGTTCATTTTACTGGTGAAAGTATCTCATTCAACACTTTCATTCAATCAGCCAAGGATTTAATCTCCCTTCTCCTGTTTAGAAAATGTTATTTGCTGTGTAAGCAGTCTTTAGTACAAGCTGTCAACAATATGTCCAACTTTGTGACTATTTCAGTGAATTTAGAACTTTTCAGAAGTCCTGACGAGTTTATTTGTCAAAGGAAAGCCAAATGGTTAGATACCTAACTGCATTTTGTTGTCTCAGTACTTGTACTTTGTGCAATGAAAATAACGTTGAATCTAACCTAATCTAATCTAATCTAATCTAATCAACAGATTAGAATCAACTTCTTCCAAACATAGTAAACACAGTTGCAAAACCTAGGCAAGAGTGAATTTGTATAGAGTCAATTTGTGCTACTTGTTTGTCCAACTTGTCTGCAAAAAGTTTTAATGTAGGAAGAAGTGGAAGAAGGCTAAGAGCCGAAACTAAAGCTGTTGTTTTTCTGCTGGCTAAACAATGAAAAGTCCAATATAAATACAGTTTTGCTATATACATGTATAAATAACATTCAATCTGTTGGTCTACTAGCCAAACACATAGCAACATCATCTACTGGATCATGGCAGCTTTTTGAGCTGCTAGTTGTTGGTTCACTTTTTCTGTTTTTTGGACTCTTTGTCCTTTTGTTATCCTTCTGATGCCCTCAGACTTTTTCTGTTTTTAGTTGGACTTTTTGAGGGGCTCTTTCATTTGTGTTGCTTTTGTTTCCTGGTTTTAGTTTTCTCTGTTCCCTTGTGTGTTCCTCCTGTGTTTTTTTGTGTCACCTGTTTGTTTACTTTAGTTCCTGTTTTATTTTGTAATATTTCCTCCTTGTGTCTGGTCACTTAACTTCCTGTGTTTGATTATTTCATGTGTCTCACCTGTGTCTTGTTTCCCTCACCTGTGTTTCATTTGCAATCACCCCCTGTGTATTTATAGTCCAGTGTTCAGTTCAGTCTTTGTCAAGTTGTCTGCTTCTGTTCGATGTTCCTGTGTCGTCTGCGTTCTGGTTCGTTCCCATGACTTTTTTTCTTTTTCATTAAAAAATATCTGCATCGGATTGTCTCTGCATTTGGGTCCACCTGCTCCACTCACCCACCCTGACAGTACTGACAAATGAAAGAGCCCCTCAAAAAGTCCAACTAAAAACAGAAAAAGTCTGAGGGCATCAGAAGGATAACAAAAACCAAGGAATTCAAAAGACCAAAAAAACAGAGTCCAAAAAACAGAAAAAGTCCTGGTATGACATGACAGGTTTACATGGAAACAGTTGATAAACTTGGTGGCACTCTTCTGAAGTGGTGGAAGTTTAAGCATTAAACAAGCTAGCTAAGAAACAATTGCTTTTTCCCATTAATGTTGAACATAAACAGGAGGAAGCTAAAATTATAATGCATGCTTAGGCTAAAACGTAGCCACACTGAGTTATAGGTATGCTAGTTAGCATTGCTAAGTCCCCATGTTAGACTAGCCATAGCATTTAGTGAACCAAATAACATTCCTAATCCTGAATGCCACAATTAAGAGGAAGGAAGTTAGTATCATATTTTTAATTTATATTTATTTACCAGAGCTCCATTTTTTCCCCCACTTTAGCGGTTAGCTAACTAGCAGTCCAACAAACTATGGTTCTTTGGAAGCTTACCTTGGAAGCTGTTTCATAGTTCATCCAGTTTGTGTAGGTAATAAGTGTTTGTTTCTGTGTGTCTCCATGTTGACCAGTGAGGTTGGCCGTAAGCTAGACTACTCACCGGTGTCTTGGCGAGAGTATTTTGACCAGATGGAGGACGTGAGCGTGGGGCTGGCCACCAGCAGGGACGTTTTCAGGGTTTATAAAGCTGGAAATGAGGGACCTCTGCTGGTTCTGCTGCATGGAGGAGGACACTCTGCCCTGTCCTGGGCTGTCTTCACTGTGAGTATCAGTCGATAACTTAATCAAATGCCTGACTGATTGACTGATTGATTCATGGCAGCTACATCATGAATAACGGCAGCATGTCTTGGTGTTTTTCTGTGTTGCAGACAGCCATCACCAGCAGGGTGACCTGCAGGATACTTGCCATGGACCTCAGGGGTCACGGTAAGGTTTCAGAAAACTTCAGAAAATATGCAATAATGAATTGTTGAAATCAAAGACTAATTGTGTTTGAAATTGGACTAAAATGGATTATTCTATGTGGAAAACAACATAGGATAGTTAGGGTAAAATTTCTTGTATGGAAATACTGCACGGTTTGGATAAGTCTTGTGATCTTTGTTAATGTTATTGGACTTTGCGCCAAACATTATATATTTATAGGTATGATTTAAGAGGGAACTCTTTAAAATTATACCCACTTAAATCTTTCTCTAAAAAGAGAAAAAACTTTGTGTTGTAAATGCATGGAATGAGCTTCCAGAGGATGTAGTGCAGGCTGGTCAATAAGGGATATTTTATATAATTATAAAGTTGATTTGTGATTATTTGTGGAATTATTGTTATTTTAAATAAGTATATTGTGGTATTGTTTTGTAGTATGGTTTGTTTTGAGTTGTAGAGTCTTGTATGGAGGATATGTATCCTGTACCTGAAAACTTCCAATAAATTTCAATTACCCATCTGTAATTTATTTTAAAATCAGTGACAAATGCAAGTTTATCTGCCACTTCATTCATTTTGAAGTCTGGTTTCTGTTGTCCTCTTGTGATCTAAATAGTGTTTTAAAGGTATTTCCTGTCCGACAAAATTATGACTTTAAACTTTTTTGGCATAAAAAGACAATGTATTAAAGGTTATTGGTATCGTACCAGATTTACACACAAATACTCCTTGATTTTTATACTTTGATATTTCCAGCTGCTGTAATGCCTCTAATGTTTGAGTTGCATTATTGTGAGAATTTGTCCTCTGTTAAGGTGCCACACTTGTCCGCCAATCAGATGACTTCTCAACTCAAACTATGTCCAGGTAGCAAGACACACAAAAACACAAATGATTCATCTCATCTCAAATTAACAATACTTTGCAAATGTTATGTTACCAAAACAACTCTTGTACTGTTACTTGTACAAACTATACTGCTGCTACTACTACTGGTGATGTTACAAGTGCTGCTACTCTTACTATTATCACTGCTCCTATCTGCTTCTCTTCGATGTTTGTCCCTTCCCCATTCAGTGATGTAGCCAATGTGATTCAAGCTTGCTACGGTCAGACTGCTCCCCCCATCATCCTGATTGGCCATGGCGTCGGTGGGGCGATCGCAGTGCACACAACCAGCAACATGTTGCTACCGTCCACTGTGGGCCTGGTTGCTATAGATGTCGTGGAAGGTAAGAATGTGTTTGTAAACCTCTTTACTCACATTTCTCTTGTTTTTTTTAATGGGCTATTTTGATTTATATTAATTTACAAATATCTTCTTCACTCATCTTCTTCTCATTCAGGCAGTGCGATGGATGCACTCCACAGTATACAGAACTTCCTAAAGGGAAGACCCAAGTCCTTCAAGTCCATGGACCATGCCATAGAGTGGAGGTGAGCTTTGCAGTTCAAAACCAAACCTTGCTGGAAAGCTCACATGCATGTTTCACCAAAATTCAGCCTTATTCCACAGGGCAGAGCTGGCCCAAAGTCGGCAGTAGTACTCCTAACTTCAGCTGCTTCTCCACCTAAATCCAACAAAGTTAAAACAAAGTTCAAAGGATTATGACTTAGTTTTTACCATTGGCTCCTGACTTATATACAATATTTTAACATGTGTTGAATACCAATTAATAACTTTAACAACTACACAACAACTACGTGTGTGTTCAGTCAGAATACACTAAACGCAATTAGAATTTATTATTATTCCTGTAAATTTGACTGGTTTGGTTTGGTTTTATTCTGTCATCAAACAACTGACACATAACACTTTTCTGCATATTCACAAAAAACAAAAAAAGTAAAAACACATAAATTCAAACCAACACAGAATATGGACATGCAGAAACACAAAACAAACTAACAAACTGTAAACAGCATATAAAACAAAGTGTGATGCACAAAATTGAAGCAAGACAGAATAAAAACATTAAAAGACTTTCATGAAAATGTTCATGAACATTTCCTGATGAAGTTCTGGGGGCTGAAACATTATTAATAAAATGAGTACAAGTGTGTGATGTTGACATTGTGCTGGACTTTTTGGTCCTTTCACAGTCACAGTTTATGATCTGACACAGCTGTCCACAAGATTTTCTGGAGTGCAAGAACTTTGTGTGTTTCTAATCGAGCTGCTTCTAAAATTCACTTTGCGAGAACACCTTTAGACATTTGAATATTTTCATGCTATTCATATGAACCAGTTAGACACAGCTAGTATCAAATTAGATTCAAAACCTTAGAACAAGAAATCCCTCCCAACAAGTCTTTTCCTTGTCTTTCAGTGTCAAGAGTGGACAAATCAGGAACCTGGAATCTGCCAGAGTCTCAATGGTTGGCCAGATCAAAAGGTAGGCTGGCTCTGATTGGTCAGTTAGAGATGCAAACTTCACCATTGATTTCCATCAGTTTCCACCATCATCTCCGTGTTTGGAAGTAGATTACAGATGATTGTTGGAGTGCTATCATGGGCAAATTGTGTCTTGAAATTGTTACCTATTAGGGTGTCTATCTTAGAAAATTAGAGGAAAACATATGCAGATTATTGACTTCCAGTTGGAATTTGTCTATTTTACAAATCTAACATCATGAAGTTAGTCTTTGAATACTATATTTGCATAAATGTAAGAGCATATTAATGTAGTGTTTTTGATTATACAGTTGTAGCCCAATCCCAACATAATAAAATGATTCAAAGCTATTCAAAGACACCAAAGCTAAATAAAAGTGGATTGAACTTGACATGACTAAGGGACTCTGACTCGCTATGATAAAGGCCTCTCTTCTGCCTCTTACTGTGTGTTAGATGTGAGGTAGAGGAGGTCGATACTCTGGAGCAGGCCAGCCCGGCGCCTGATTTAGTCACTGAGCGCAACGAGGAGTTCTATGATCAGAGCTACGTCAGTGACAAAGAAAATGCTGCCTCAGAGGTGAGCCTCAGTGAAGGCCAGGTATGAAAACAACTGCACAGACACACTGATGGTAAAGTAATATTCCATTGACTACATTCATATCAAGCATCTTACTTTTCCGTTTGTTTTATGCTTTTAAGGATGTATTATATTAATTACCAAAGCACTTATTTTATCAATGTGTGATAATGTGTTGTCATTCCATTGACTTTTATTTTTGTGGAACCATTATCATTTAAACTGTATACACACAAATATGTAAACATGTTAATTATACTTGCAAGGACATTGCGTTGACTTCCATTCATTTGCACCAACACCCAAGCTTACTTTCTAATCGTTCAGTTACTTGCATTCATTCCCTCAGCTCTCTTCTAAATAAACATATATGTACAGTATGTACAAATGTAACAGTACTTCAATTGACTTTCTTTCATTACCAAACCCCAGAATGTAACCACAACTCTTAAAATGTAATTTTTCTCATAAATTGAAAAAACAGACGTACATATTGACATGTCTAATAACACTTGTGTGACTTCTAATTCCATTGCAAGTCAATGGAATCAGAAGTATACACACAAATATGTAAACATGTTAAAAATACTTAATATATATAATAAAACTTAATAATACAGGGCATTGCATTTACTTCCATTCATTTGCATTAACACCCAAGTTAAACCTTAAATTCTAATCATATAAATATATTCCTTACCTGAGAAAAGTCACCATTTACTTGCATCTTAAGATGTCTAACAATAGGTTATGTCATATCCGATTCCATTGACTTGCATTCATTCACCAACTTTTACCCCTCCACCCCAACAGACAAAATGTATACACTATGTCCTGCATTAGTAAAAATATCATTGATCAACCACCCTGTGTCTGTCTGTGCATCCATGTCAGAGTGTGTACAAGTGGCGTATAGACCTGTCAAAGTCTGAAAAGTATTGGGACGGCTGGTTTAGAGGAACCTCCAACCTCTTCCTGGCCTGCAACCTGCCCAAACTCCTGCTATTGGCCGGTAGGTATTTAAAGACATTTATACATTACTTTTAGGATAAAAAGTTTTACCATGTGTATATTAGCTGCTGTAAAATATTACCTTACCTAAATGTCTGTTTTATGTAACTATTCATTTTGTTACTTGTCTAATAGTGAAGTAAAGCATTTTAATATTTCATACATAGCCAAAGCTGCTTGTGTTTTCAGGCATCGACCGGCTGGACAGAGATCTGACAATTGCCCAGATGCAAGGTGAGAGCCATATAAATCTGTCAGTTTTGGTACAAAAAGTTGTAGATGGTGCACACAGCCTTAACTTTTTACACAGTCATTGCAGTTTTGTCACAGACTTGCATGTAAAAACAGCTATCGCTTTTTTATATGTCACCATGGTAATCTGCCTAATCTTTACAGGGAAATGCAGAAAAGTGATATCATTAATTAATCTTTTATCTTATCCTGCAAGAGTACTTTGAGACTTAAAGTTGCTGGGAGTTACATAATCTGACAAAT
Source organism: Thunnus albacares (assembly GCF_914725855.1). Classification (NCBI taxonomy): domain Eukaryota; kingdom Metazoa; phylum Chordata; class Actinopteri; order Scombriformes; family Scombridae; genus Thunnus; species Thunnus albacares. The sequence continues at coordinate 3,937,305 of NC_058127.1, read as the reverse complement.
TCTTTTAGGGAGTCAGTGACAACATTAGCAAATTTAGTGTAAATTTCAACCAAATTTCCCAAAAACTGGAAAAAGAAAAGGACACCGTGAGATGATGTAATTGAAAGAGCGGTAGTCAAAGCTCAAATGATGGAAAATCATGTGGAAAACGTGATGGAAATATGACATTTCTGTTTGTTTTATGTATTCATTTTAGGAATGTCACAGTCTCACACTCTCATTGCTGACCACAGATCTGATGTTTTCGTCTCTTCAGTGGAAGTGACGTTTAAGTCACATTCTTCATATACATCATTATTTATTTGCTTATTCAAGTCTGTTTCATTGCACTTTGTCACATTTTATTTTTATTGACATACCTACTTTGACCTCAGCCAAGCATATAAACTGGTGTTTTTTTTTAAATTTTTGAATTTTGTGTGTTTCCACTCAGGTTTTCAATGCACAAATTGAAAATGCACATCAAACAGGTGGATTTAGAAGGAAATTTCCTTTATGACATGAAAAGGCACTGTTCTGCCCAAACAAACCAAGCCAAAGAGTTGGTGGTTGGGAAGATGTAAAAATATCACCTCCAATGTGTTGGTCTTCTACAAAGAGGGGGGAGGGAGAAGCTGAAATTAAAAGTGGTGATGGGAAATGTAGTCCTAATTTGGAGAATCAAAATGCCACATGTAGAGTATGTGGAGAAATATTGTGATATTGGGAATATTTGACATTCTTTTCACACTGTTTCTACACTAACTGGGGGAAAAGATGAAGGACATCTTCACTGCTGCAGAGACATCTCCAGGGACAAACTCTCAGATGTACACAGATACACACACCTTGAAGCGACAGTTCCTCTCCAGAGACAGCTGGTTCTGTCAGTCAACAACCACACTGGAACTGACAGCCCAAGAGTGTGTGTGTGAGAGAGAGGGACAAAAAATGGCATATGTGTGTGTGTGAGTGTGAGTGAGAGAAACAGACATTCAGAATGCGAATCTTTCTTGCTGTCTGTCTTCAGGTAAATTCATGATGCAGGTGCTGCCCCCCTGTGGCCACGCAGTGCAAGAAGACAAACCAGACAAAGTAAGATAACCATTTATGTCACAGTCTATCCACATTACTGTGAATCTGATCTCTATACAACCATTATATAGCATCTATCACTGTCACTCTGCCAATTGCATTATCCTTTCAGGTGCTGAAAAGCTGAATTTGTAGAGATGTTTTTTGAGAACTGTTTTTCTAACAGCAGCCAGGATGGAGCATGTTTCCAGATTCGTTATTTTAAAAAAGTAAAAGTAGCATTATTAAAACAAAAAAGTAGGCAATTAGTGGGTCTTAAATAAAAAAATACTTCAAATTTTTCCTGAAACTAACATTTTTAAAGGGCAATTCTGGTGATATGTTTTTGTCTTTATTGTAAACAAATCCCAACGAAAAGATTGAAAACCAACCATGTCTACCCTAAAAATGTCTAAAAACTATTAAAAACACATCAACAAGCCACATTGTTACATTGGGTGACATGTTCCTTTATCACCATGAACACACATACACTGTAGTTAATTTTTACTCAATCCCACACACACACCATCCTGCATAAAAAAAATATATTTATGCCTTGTATCATATAAGACATTAAACCACACAAGACAGAAAAAAATAAAAAGAAACAAAACAGATAATTACATAAAGCTGCCAAACTGGAATTAAAAATAATAGCAGAGTTGGGCTTTGGCTACAGGTTTGTCTATCAGCAATAATTAACGATTATCAAAGATAATTATTACTTATTAAAATTAATAGAAATTATTAATAAGAATTAATAATAATGGGGCACCACCCTGGGGTCATGGAAAAAGTTAACTTAGGCTGGAATGCATGGCAGTAGCAGCCAGGTACAAGCTCTCTATGTGTCACAGGGCCGATGGCATGCTGTTTTTTTGATAAAAAAAGGAGCACTTGAATTAACAGCCAATTCTGACAGCTTGACTAGATTGCATGGGGGAACACTGTAAACACTTAAATAGTAGTTGCCATTGACCCTGCCTCACACGGGGCACCATTTTGTTGGGCACTGGCCACACATTTGGCTATCAGCAATAATTAATGATAATCAAAGACAATTATTGATTATTAAAATCAATAGAAATTCTTAATACGAATTAAGAATAAGAATATTATATATAATATAATATTATTATAATATAATAATTAATAATATTAATAACAGGGCACCACCCTGGGGTCAGGGAAAAAGATAGCCAAATTCAGTCTCAAAATTTACTAAGCTATCAATTTGGTACTTTAATATATAATAATTAACTACAAACAAAATCACTATATCAATAGCTAGTTAAGGTTGAAGGATTTTGGAGTTCTTTGCAGAGAAGAGGTTGGCAAAATTCACTCTTTTACAGCATTAAACAGACAGCATGTATATCCAAAAGCATTTATTTAAAAGGTAAAAGAACAAAACACACAATATGTAATCTAACTAAATGTACCTATATTCAGGTGTATGTGTGTGTTGAAAAACAATGGCAAGATGGCTGTAGTCACCTGGTGACTGAGCACACAGTATGCAGACAATATGGCCGACAAAGAGAACCACAGAGACAAAAGGCCAGACCATGTGGTGTCTTGAATCCACGTGTTGCCAGAAGGAAAGTGTGCAAGTTGGATTTTAAATCTCCCAACTGTGTGGGTCTCTGTTCAAGGCCAATTGGTGTAGGATAAAGGTGCCAGGTTAGGAAGAGATTAGTGCAAGTGGATGTAACGTGTGAAGCATGCCTACATCAACTTAGCATTGTGGCTATTCAATAACATGACCATGAAAAAGACATCACAACAACGTTTCCCTAACCCGTTTTCCTCATCAAATCGACAATTAGAAGGTATAAACACAGCCTTAGAGTCTTGAAACATGTGGTTGGCCGGTGAGACCCAAGTACTTCAGGTTTCTGAAACCAGGATACTCCAAAAACCTGATCATAACCAGGATACTAATGTTCATATAAACACTCTCAATGAGAATTAGTCTTTTTGCGGCCACCTTTCCACTTTCAAAACTTTTTAGCCCAGTTGCCTCACTGCCATCAATAAAGGTTAATCAGATAATATGAATAAATTGTTCTGCTGTGTGTGTGTAGGTGGCTGAAGCTGTGGCCGCCTTCCTGTTGAGACACAAGTTTGCTGAAGCCAGAAGAGAAACTAGGAGGTAAAACACTCAACTAATTGACAAAAATACAGTAAACCAACATTAAACAAATACTTAAAGCCCATAATATAGTCTGCCTCTGTCCCAATCAGAAGGCAGAATGTCTTGTTTTGACCCTTTTCAACTGTCATGCTTATTTTCCTTTTGACAAGCTACAGAGCCTTTGTAATAGTCACCAAGTCCTCCAACTGTTAAATCAAAAATGTACACTACATGAAACTCAGATAATGCTGTTTTCTCACTCCAGCTCCAACTCTTTCACACAATGAGGTCTGCAGGTAAGATGTTCAACACCTACACCTGTTTTGGATATAATATAAAAAGTACTGATTAATATATCTGCAGCTTAAGAAAAACGATTTTTGAATCAAAATTCGCTCAAGACATAATTTGTAGATTAAAAAAAAAGAGCTGGTAACTACTGCGGCCCTACATGTTGTTATGAATGCTCTGCGTCTTTCTGTTTTCTTTCAGACCAGCACAAATGAGCTCCAGATTTGGCGCTGAAGACCAGTACAAACCTTCATTTTTTCCTCCCAACTTCATACTTTTATCAGTTGCTGCTGAGGTCTCTAGTTTAAACTTTAAGACAAAAATGACTGTAAATCTAATAGTGTGTGAGTTGTGAGACATTTGTGACTGACTGCTGCTTTAGTTTCTGTTCCTCCGTAATGTAACTGGCCAACTTTTTTATTTAAGTCTGCAACTATTATTAACTATTATTAACATTGAAAGTACTGAATATAACACATTACACAAAAATAATCCTTTACAGATAAAAGTACATTTTCTTTCTGTCCCAATTTTACTGTATGTGGACCATTGAGCTTTCTACAGCTACTGTCCAGTAGCCCAGAGCTATGGAAGCCCAGTTCCACTAGAAAAAATATGGAAAAAACCCCCAATAAGATAAAGATAAAATATTAGGAATGACAAAAACATCACGGTAACTCACGAATATTACTTTTTCAGTAAAATATTTTAAGAAAACAGAGTCATGAGTCAGGCTTTCAAAATTATGAACATTAACATTACAGTAAATAAAAGAATAGGAGTTATTTATTTTGAATGACTAAATCAGCACCTCACTTTTTTCCATCTCAGACTTTCCATGGTGTTACTTAAAAACATTCATCATGCTAAAGTGACTATAGCTAGCCAGAAAACCACACCATGATAATGTTTCAATACACCCTTCCAAGTTCCATTCAGAGCTGCTTTTGATATTCGTGCCTTAACTCCACTCTGCAACATTGCAGTTATGTCCCCGTTTAGCTAAAAACAGCTGTCTGTGTTTGATTTTGCTAAATTAAACAATAATTATGGATCACCTTCTCACCTGTTATAGTCATGCCAAACAATGTCGATAAAACTTTACAGCTTAAAGACAAATGCCAAATACTTCCAGTTTTCACCATTATGGTCCAAGCCAAACTATTTTGAAAAAAACCCACTATCATTTGCTTAAAGTTATAAGTTTAAACAACCTTTTTATGCTCTCACTTCACTTTGTGGACTCAAGTAAAGCTCAACTAGACTGCTAAACTGGCACCTAGCTAGCAATTAAAATTACTGTAACTGTAGCTAGCGTTGGATTAAATGAGTAATGACAAAGAATATGTGAAGAATTGAAGTTTTATGGCCTTAGATAAAACACTAAAGATACCAACCTTGTTAGCTTTGTCCTCCATTTTATTTCTTTTCCTCACAAAGGGAGTAAAGGTGAACAAAAATCCTGCTCAAACTAAGGTGCAAGGCAAATAGTTTTTTTTAAAAATGTCAAAAATAAACAGAAGAGTATGTAACTTCAATTTACAAATTATTTCTTCAGAATGAATGAAGAAAAAAAAATCTTTTTATTACCATTAACACAGGGAGTAAAAGATGTTAATAGTAGCAAACAAGAAAAATATGACTGCCTAGGCTACCAATTTGCTCTCCACTGCTGACTCCTATCAACAATTAGATGTTCTGTTACTTCTTATTGATGATGATGAAAATTAATTTTATCTCCATTTGTCTGAGATACGACATTCCTGGATGTACCTGTTGTTTACATGTGTAGCATTAGTACCCAATAAGCGTTGTCATAGATAAATGTTTGTAGTTCAGCTCTGTCTCGGTCTTTTGATTTATCTTTAGTGATATTTCCATCAGAGTTTCTCGAGAAAGTGATGTGTGTGGAATAAAAACTTGAGCAACAACAACCACCACCATCAAAAAGTGCCCCTTCAGAAACTTACCAAAGTGGGTTGCATTCAATGAAAAATAATGTATGTTGTCTCTTGTAATTATGGTTTAGTGTTTCATGATTTCAAGTTCCGTGTCTTGTAATTACAAGATTAACATTGCATATAGCGTTTTCTTAATTATGATATATTTTTTTCATAATTATAAGACAGTTTAGTTCTTTTGTCTTTGGTAGAAACTAGGTTTACAGAAAACTCAAGGCCAGTAAGTTTAGTAGAGCTCTAATGATTAATCGATTAGTTGATCAACAAAATTAATCACCAACTAATCAATAAACCAAGAAAATAATCAACAGATTAATCAATAATGAAAATAATTGTTCATTGCAGCCCTAAAGTTTAGTGTAAAAATAAGAATGTTTTTACACTCAGTTTTACTTCAAATACATTTACTTAACCTACAACTCCTACATTGCTTCCCACAATATTAGTTTTTCCTTTCTTGAGTTAAAGTGCCTACCATCATTTTGAGTACATCTTATGATTGCTGTATGCTTAAAGGACAGGTTCACAATTTTTTCAAGTCTTAAAACAAGTCAGGAGCGCAAATGAACACTGAAAGAGTTTTTTCTTTGTTGTAATCAATTCTCCTGTTCATACTGACTAGACTGTCCGACAAAGATACCTAGGGGCCGATTGTTTATGTTGTAGTTTGTTATACACGGGGAGTAAGGTGGTTAGTGTAAAATTATCAGGATCAGAGCCAATCAAAGGTAGAGTAGGAGTGTGTCTTTCAGTCTCTCCCACAAATGATTAGGGTTGAAGGTCATAGTCATACCCACTTAATATGACTAACTCAGACTTACATCACTCACACTGAAAAAGCATCTGAAGGGGATCTTTTAATAACCAGTATGAACAGGAGGAATGATTACAGCAAGGAAAACCTCTTTCACTGTTCATATGGACACCTGACTGCAGTTTTAAGACCCTTGAAAAATTGTGAACCTGTCTTTTAAAAGCTCTATTGGCCCTTCTTGAATGACTTTTAAAAATAAATGAGGAATAAATCATGTTCTTCATTTTTTGTAAGTTGTAGACTTAAGACTGTAGACTTTTTACAAATAAATGGTTGTTTTCACTTACAAAATAGCAAATTACTCTCAAAGTCAGGGTAAAAAGTATAAACATGCAGATGTACAATTAACAGTTTCCAATCCCAGGAATTGTTCCAATTTTCCCCCCAAAGATGACACACAAACACTAGACTGTAATAAAAAAGAAAAACAAAAACTTGCAGTAAAATTTTATTTCAATTTTGTCCTGAATCAGAACACGTGCAACAACTGAAACACAGAAACAACATGGCGTCACGCCGCCTTGTATTTACACGTGTGTATGTAGGTGTGTTTTTTTTTTTGTGTTTGCGTGCACAGGACGATCACACAAACAGACGTTCTGTAAAACAAAAGTCTGTGTTAATATTGTAGAAACACACATGACACCATATCACACTCCGTTGTCATGGTAACCAAGAGGGTTACCATGACTACAAATGCATCGGATCATCTCTCAACTCTCACCATCTCTCTGGAAGGATCTGTTTTTTTCTTTTGTTTTGTTTCTTTTCTTTCCCCCTACACTTTCCTTCTCTGAAGCTTTGATTAAATAAGAACTTCACTTGAACAGAATTCCTTAAAGTCATGCTTTAGAGATGACATTGAAATGTATAATCCCTAATGGGACCACGTGGCTCAAGATTCACCTGCTTCATGAAAAAAGATCATGTAGTACAAGACAAATCAGAACAGTTGGTGTACAAATACATACAATGTGTAATTTGATGTTTACTAAACATCATTCCTTATTTTCCAGTTTCGTTTCAATTCACAAAATGTTAAAAACTGTCTCACAAAACAAAACCACACATTTCTAACAAAGAAATCTGAATAAGCAAACAGAAACGAGAGAGAAAAGACAAAAAAAAAAAGCAGAAAATGTCGAGAAAGGTGAGGGGAGAGACAAGAAGAGATTTTTCCAGAACCTTCCAGAGAAACAGAATTAAAGTGCATCAGCAAAATGAGGCTGAGCAACCAATCAAAACACAGCGTACAGGGATAAACAGCCAACGGGGCTGCGCAGAGGAACCAATCAGACGTCATTACTAGCAGTGACATGAGGGTCCCGTTTTTAACACATTGAGGTTCATCATAGCGGTCAGGATTGACATTAGCTTCTTGAAAATTTGATTTAAAAGGGGAATAACTAGATCTATTCACAAACTTTACTAAACCCATTAGATTAAAAATAAATAAATGAATAAAAGAAGACTGTATCTCATAATTATACCTCCTGAATCTCATAACTATGATGGAATATCTCATGATTACAGGAAAACATCTCATAATTATGAGAATATAGGTCATAATTATGATTTTTATTCTTGTAATCGTGGGATCTGTGTTTTATAATTATGAAAATACATCATAATTGCAAGATCCATAACTCAAAATTACAAGAGAATTATCTCATAATTAGGAGTGTAGAGCTGCAACAATTGGTCGAGTAATCCTTTGACGGAAAATGTAATCATCAAACATCAACATTTTATAGTTCCAGTGTGATGATCTGAAGCTTTTCTTTGTTATGTATGAAATTAGACTAAATATTTTTTAGTTTATCAGCCCTTTGGACTGATGGTCAAATAAATTAAGTAATTTGAAAATTCCAATCAATTTGTGCTGAGGGAATACATAAAAATTAAAATCACATTTTGAAGACCAAACAATTAATGAATTACCAGTGCTCCTGAAAATAACTGGAAGATTAATCTATAATGAAATTAGACATTAGTTGCAGTCCTAATGTCCTCATATTTACTAAAAATAATCTGGTGGAGCACCCCTATAGCAGAATGGTTACTGCACATGCCACATAACGGGAACGCCCCTGGTTTGATTCCAGCCAGGGACCTTTGCTGCATCTCATGCCAAAAAACAAACAAAAAATATCTAACACAATAAAAGAAAAAGAGATATTTAATTATAAAATACCAATCATATTTATGAGATATGAAAATCATAGTTATGAGATTTCAATGGAATATGCTTTTAGATCAAACTAAGTTACAAGGCAGAAAACTCTATGGTCCCTAATTTAGTGTTATGAACAATTTTTCTGCCTTGTAAACATGAAATGAAAATGTTTCCTCTGCTCTGAAGACAGCAGCAATGAACATTTCCAAAATGGCTCTCGGAGAACAGCTTCATTAATCGTTAAGTCTTGATTGGACAAAATGTTTTGTCATTAGATACTGTATGTTAATTCATTATAAACTGCTAATGATAATGAAGGAAGAGCAGGAATATTTAATTTGCATGACCAAAAGATTTTCATTGACCAAAATTCTGTATTAACAGTGTATGGGCGGTATTAGGGCTGGGTATCATTCTAAGTTTTTCTAATGCTGATGCGATATGTTTGTTTTGGTACTGATACAAAAACTATACATTGTTCCTATAGGTTACTTTGAAAATTATAAAATGATTTTTTACAAAATAATTTCAAAAACGTTCACATTCAATTTTGTTTAGACACAAGCAGCCAAATGTGAACTGTGTTCAAATAAAATGTGTCTAAACTGTCAACATTTCAATTTAAAGTTACAATCCCTTCAATTTTAAGCCTGGTTAATTTGGCGACACCTGTGGTCACCAGTGGTAACTGCAAATGCGGTTTAACACTAGAGTTACCACTCTTTGAGCAGATACTTTGTCAGAAATAAAACAGGAAAGCACGAAATATAACCTGATAACCGATATTTTTACAGTGCAGGCAAACAAACCTGTATCACAATTTGAATACAGGGCCGTAAGTGGACTCCGCCACCAACAATGACAAATACTATACAGAGAGGTAATTACAAAAAGGTCAACCATAAATTGTATTTAAAATGGGGTTTTGATTTAATGAAATGGTTAAGGATTATAACTTTAAATCTATCTATCTGATCAAAAAATAAGCACAGAAATTTCAAAATCTGACCAAACATTTAATACTAGATTTCTGTACTTGACGTTTTTCAACTTATTGTTATGGACCCATTTCAGTCAGTAACAAAGCAGTATTTTATGTTTAATACCCAGCCCTAAAGGGGACCAGCATGCCACAGTAGCCTCAGTCTCCACTAGAAGAAAAGCAAAAATTGATTCAGAGGGTTTAGTCGAGTTCATTTCCACTACCATGATGGTAGTATTGAAGTCATATTAATAAAAGTGAGAGAATGAAACAGTGCAAATGTGAAAATAAAAAGACGCCCAATAAAATTCCTGGAAAATAAAGCTTACAACACAAAGAAGTGACTTTAATTAAAACAAGATTCACTGAAAATTGGCCAAGACAAGGCATACAAATCCATCATCTTCATATATTACAGCAAATAAGCTATCCACCATTTTACTGGTGTTTAAATTAACTAGTGTTTATTATATACTTGGTAACAGACTGAACTGAGAGTGAACTGGTCCTCAGCCCTGATACTGAACTGCGAGGAGAGAAGAAAGATGAAGCTTAGGAAGCAAAGCAGGAAGAACCTTAAAAAATACTACAAGTATTTCTGTTCTATTGAGTCTGAGAGAAACTGAACTCAATGGTAGGACTTAAAACCACAAAACCAGTACTGCTTCAGACTCTTACAATTTGGTACCAATTGTAATCCCCCAAAATGGAACTTATCATTAAAACCAATTAAATTTCCTCTTTAATATCCATACATATAGTTGTACGGTAATATAAAGTCAACTGATTTACTGAAAATCACATCATGTCCACATTTGGATGCTAGTTGTACAATTTGCTTTACTTTAGAGCTGCGATGGTCAGTCCATTACAAATATTAATCAGCAACTATTTTGATAACCAAATACTTGTTAAAGTAATTTTTCAAGCAAACATGGACAATGGGAGAATTTGGTGCTTTTTGTGGTCTAACATTATTGTAGATTTAATATTTCAGGGTTTTAGACAGACAGTTGGACAGACAAGTCAAGTTACCTTTGACCCTGAGATGCGATGGGCATTTTTCACCATTTTCTGATGTTTTACCAACAAAATTATTAATTGTGAAAATAATCAGCAGATTAGTACATAAGAAAAATGATCGCAAGATGCAGCTCTACTTAAATTTATGGAGTCTGCAGGTCCAGGAAATTTCTTACAAAGGTCTGACATTATGTTATCTAGATACAATACAGTTGTGACTCGTATACTCTTTACATTTATTTCTAAACTGGTCTTATTTTCCATTTAGACTGGCGCAAAACACCAGTATCAAAAGAGATGGGAACAAAACCAAGTACAGCGTTGGTTCTCCGTCCTACACTCAAGCTCTATTCTCTCAGGTTCAATCTTCATCAGGCTACATAAACGATCAGATCCCAAATGTTTACGGACAAATTTACGATAGTTTAGGTTTGTATCTTTGAGGTCCTTTGCGTGCTGTATGTATGTACAATTACACGAATAATTAACACATAAATCCACCTGATAAATACTCAATCACATTGAGAATCACCAGGCTGCGGGGTCATGGGGGTGGGGTGGGGTGGGGGTGGGGTTAGAGGGGGGAATCAGTCCTTGCTGCTGGGTGTCTTCATTACAAAAATAAACGTCTCCTCTGGTAACAAAATAGACGACACTCTTTTATCTCTCTCAGTTTTTCAGGAAGCTCACGGCGCGACCGCAGCCCTGCGCAGTCTGCACACCGGTGGCGTAGTGAACTTGTGAAATATACATTTTATATTTACATGTTCGGCTTTGAGCTGATGCACATAGAGTGAACAACACTCACTAAAGCAGGGAGGGATTCTTTGTTAAACTCTTGTGTTTACAGCTATGAAAGTATTTCTACAACTCTAAATTGGGTACCTTTTTAAAATCGTCTTTCACGGCTTGTTTTGGTGGTGTTAATTAATACTCTGGAAATGGAAACAGCAGCTAACACCTACTGTGGTGTACAGACTGTGGGTTTGAAAACGCTTCTTAGGTTTGCTTAAGTTCAGAGAAAAAGATCCCTGACTGGAAAGCAAAAGACTTGATCCTTGATTGTCTGATGACAGGGTTAAAGGTCAAGGTGTTTTTTTTTGTTTTTTTTTTAAAAAAGGCAGCATGAGGCCATGGTAACGTGCGGTCAGGCAGACAGACAGAAGGACGGGCAATAAATCAAAACAAGGCAACACTACAGACAGGGTTCCTACCTGGCAAAGTTTGGATGATGCTTACCAAAGTTTAAAATCCAGGAGAGAGGGCCGTGATGGAAGACTGGTGAGGAAAGTCTCTCCAACACTTCTATCTTGCGGATCTTTTTCTCTTAATTGTATAAACACAAACTATTTAAAGAGGAGAACAGGTGGTGGTGCAGGTGGCATTTTTCTCACAACCATATCTAGAAAAGATCCGTTAATGCCGAGTTTCGAAAGGTTTTACAAACTGTTGTTAGTTTATATACCTTTTACTTGTTTTTATCTGTGCTTTACAGTCACAAAATCTGCATTATTGTTGTAGTGAATTTACATTTTAACAACGTTCCTCATACTTAAAAGTTTTCTGTGCAGCCCTGCAAACTGTCAAGAGTGTTTTGTTAGTGTTTCCAGTTTTCTGGATGTACCCGGGAACCCTGTTTAAAACCACAGCCAAGCACAAAGAGCATCCAAACTGAATACTGTCAGAATACTGTAAAGATAAAGAAGCCTTGAATTATACAGACAGGCAATAAGAGAGAAAAATAATACTGTTTCTATTCAATACTGCAGTCAAACTGTAGCTGTAATACTGCCAGGACAAAGTCCGACCTTTTAGCAAAACTCTAGAAAAAAGAAAAAAAGTTGCTGAATTGTCTGTTCAGAATAAAAGTCCTCCTTTCCAATATGAAAGTCAGTCACCGCACACATCAAGAAACAGCGGCAAAATTAGCTAAATTAAGCAGAGATGAACTCTTCCAAGAATCCAGACAAGGAACGAGAAGTGAGCCGCCATCATACCATGTCCGTCAGGGTTTGTTTAGTTGTGCCTCACTACCTGGAAAAACCAGGTAACAGAAAATATTCCAGAATAGGTCCAGAGGCAAGAGCACTCCTTACTGAAGGAGGAAATACGCAGGTTCATCTAGATTCCTGGTACTTTTGGAGTCCTCATGCACTCGTGAACTTGGTCCTCCAGTTTTACAAATCACGCAGAATATCGACCGACTTTGTTTTGGCAGCCGTGACTAAACGTGTGATTCGTTTTGGCTCGTGGAGATTTAGGTTTGAATCCCATCTGCTCTCCGAAAGTCCATCGAAATCAGACAAGAAATCTCCAGACAAGTTCCATAACATGTGAATGAAGGACTAGATTTATATTTGACCTTTCTGTCACTGTGGAATCTTGTCAGCAGTAATAACAGATGGGTAAGACCAAAAAAAAAAAAAAGTAGGTGGATAGTCTATTTCTGGAAACCGCACGAACTGAGGCAAATGTGGGTCAATGAAGACATCTGCACAGAGCCACGACAGATAGTTAGACTAAGTTTAATCTTGGTTAAACCGAGGAGAGGAGAGGGGAAGGTCAGACCAAGGTAAACACACTGGATAACACCTGTGTTGGTCCAGGTTAATTCCTGGATCCGACCTTGCCGCACCACAGAAACAGCGACTCCAGAAGGAGACTAAAAACGAAGCCGAACCAGGTCAGTAGGTTATCAAAACCAATACAAACCTTTATTCAACTTAGGTCCACTTCAGACAAGTTGGTTTGGTTTAACGAAGTTCTGTATCAGAAAAAAAAACAAACAAAAAAATTCCAGTCAAACACTGGTGCTGGCTGGAACCAGTCCAAACCAGAACCTGGTTCCAGTCATGCTCTGTCTGGTTTTAATGTCTGAAGTCTGTTTAAAGTCTGAACCTGATTGGAGCCTGTTTTTTCGGCCCCGGGTTCTGGTTTGGTTCTGTTGTGGCTGCTCTCAGGATTTGTCCCCCAGCTGAGACTGCTCCGTGGACCCCTCCTCGTCTGAAAGACCTGTTTCCACAGCGATGACCAGTGATGCCACCGAGGCGCTGCTCGCCATTGGCTGAAGCTCACCTGGAAGAGGGAGGGAAGGTGGGATCAGACAACTGGATCTGAATATAAGACCTGATGAGAAGATTAAAAAATACACACATACAATTTAGTTTAGGAGGAAATTAAACACGGAAATAAGATGAGAAAGTGATGTGAGGCAGCGCTTTAGCAGATTTGTCACAATAACCAATAAACTACCAGCTACAATAAGCCAACATGAGTCTACTGAAGATGACATCAATAGCCTGGTTTCTCCTTAATTGAAACGTTTGATTGATTCTTTCTTCCTTTCTGTCTCAAAAATCTAGAGCTGCAACCATTAATTAGTCAATTGAACAATTTGTCAATAGAAAATAAAATAAAATGTTTAACTTTGCTGATTAAAGCTTCTTAAATGTGAATATTTTCTGGTTCCTTTCGTCCTTTTTGACGGTAAATTGAATAACTTTGGGTTGTGGACAAAACAAAAACATATCAGGTTGCATCTTCGCCCTAGGAAACATTTTATGGACCAAACTCATCGAATAATCAAGAAAATAATCGTCACATTAATCGATAATGAAAATAATATTTAATTGCAGCCCTACATTCAGAAGAAGAGTTAAATTTAAACACCAGGAATAAAAAGTGTTATAGGCAGAAACACCACTGGGTGTCACTTTAACACCACAGATCTGCTTCCTGTATGACGGCGTGTTACCTGTGTGTGTATCAGTGGTGGCCGTCACAGGGCTGTCCCTCAGGGTGTCGGGGTCCTGGTAGTCCTGTGGGAGTCCCACCCGTCGCACGCCAGGGTCCAGCACCACAGAGGAGCCGCCCTCGCTCAGCGTGCCGTCACTGGATGCTCCAGACACCACAGCCTCCAGAGCCAGGGCCCCGACTCCTCCCACCCCACCCACACCGACGCCGCCCACGCCACCCAGGGCCAGGTCATAGTCCAACGGCAGGTCATCCAGGCAATCTGCATTCAACTGGATCCACACAGACAGCAGAGTTAGACCAAACAAGATCTGTTTCTCACAAAAAAAAGTAACTGGAGCTGAGTTTTGGTACCAATGTGTTTCTTTTTTACTTTACAAATCCAAAGTTGTCAGTGTTAAACATAACTAGAGTTGCAATGGAAGAATAATAAGTAACTATTTTGATAATTTAGTCATTTTTCAATAAACATGTCAAATATTCCCCAGTTCCAGTGAGTCATTTGTGAATATTGGCTGCTTTTCTTTGTCTTATATGACATTTTTCACTGGTTTCAGAGGTTTTATAGACGATTTAAATAGTAATTATGATTCAAAAACTAAATTTAGACATTTGTCTGACTTGAACGTGAGTCAAAACCTGGTGGAAAATGAAATAAATCTGTGACACCAACGGATACACAGGGTTTTATATCAGATTACGGTCATTCTGTTCACATGTTTGACAACAGTTTATTTGCTGGAAAACTGAATACATCCTTGGTTCTTGTCCTGCATATTTTCTTTTTTTGTGTTCAGTGCCAGTAAAACAACAAGCTGAATATACCGTGTATCAATGCTGTTCAAACTTCTCCATTTCTGCAAAGACCGCCACAGTCATGCAGGATGTGCAAGGTGATGGTCACATGACCCACAAAGCCAACACTGGTAGGTTACTTGTACTGTGAAGCTGCATGTTGCAGCATCTGCTATTATCTAAGAAGCAGGAAATTGTACTTTTGGTACTTTTTTTTTTTTTTTGTTTAGACAAAGTGAACCTGTTTACTCATGACCCAGCAGCTGGGAACCTTTCAACATCTGTACATAAAGGCTAAAATAACTGCCTGATCACCTTTTATTGGCTGAGAAGCAGAAACACAAGTTTTCAGTGGCACCTATTATTAGTTTAAATGTATCTGACACATTCAGTTAACAGCTGCAGCCTCTGATTCACGACTATGAAGCCGATCAGATTCAAACGTTGATTCTTAAAGTCAGCTGTTCGTTTCTTCACTCTGTGAAAGTGCAAAAACACTGGCGGTCGTACAGCGGTGTTACAGAGTGACGCGTCTTCTCACTCACAAGCGATCTTTGTCTAAATACAGACGGCAGCTGCAGAACTTTTTATTTTAGCCTTTACAGATTTACTTAGCTACAGCTGATCTAATCTGCTGCTGGTGTTTAATCAGAGACCGTCACCTTAATAAACAGCAAAGAGTGAAAAAAGTTTAACCAATCTGGTTATTTTGCAGCCAGGTAACCAAATTCAAAGCAGAACCTTTTCCTGGATAAGATACAAGTTAAAAACAAGCCAAACAAATCTTATTCTCGCTTCCTGTCAGACTCACAGCGATGCCCAGAGCCTTGAGGATGTTCATCTTGCACATGGGACACGTGCGATGGTCCAGCAGCCACGGATCCACACAACTCTTATGGAACAAATGTCTGCAAAGAAGAGAAAGTGGAATCACTTCTTCTGCTGTTTAATCTGCATTTACACAAAACACATTCGAAAAAAAATGCCGCAAGAAAAAAACAAAACAAGTAAACAGCTGTTTTCATTTTGTGCACTTACACAAGGAAAGAAAGTTTCTGGGTAAACATGCTTTTTTTATTTGTTGATATCTTGTGAAACTCATTTCATAGTCTCATACAATACATGAGTCTGTCGTCTTGGGATCACAGGAAAACAAACAAAAAGTCATTGTAGTCTTTTGCTTTTTCTGCACAATCCTAAAATATTTTCTCTCATCGTGAGAAAACAGTGAACTCCACAGTTTCCTAATAATGATGAAAACACAACAGTATTTTAATCACTTTGTAATAATTATTAAAATTTAAGATATTTTTAACTCTGATCTAAAGCCAAAAAAACTTAAGACACCTGGTTAATAAATCAGAGTGTTAATATTAGTCATGGTTCCCGTTAATAGCTTTGCTTATGAAACTGTTTCAACAGCTTCTATTTCTGTTGTCTGTTCGCTCCAGTCTGTGCAGAGTTTCAGCCAACTAACGATTATTTTCTGTATCTATTAATCAGTCCATTATTTTCTTGATTAATCGATTAGTTGTTTGATCCATAAAACTGTGAAAAAAAATGTTGATCACTGTTTCCCAGATGAGCCCAATGAGATGTCCTAAAATGTCTTGTTGTGTCCCGACCAACAGTCATAGAGGACTAAAGAAACCATCAACAGTTTATTGTCATAGAGGACTAAAGAAACCATCAACAGTTTATTGTCATAGAGGACTAAAGAAACCATCAACAGTTTATTGTCATAGAGGTCTAAAGAAACCATCAACAGTTTACTGTCATAGAGGACTAAAGAAACCATCAACAGTTTACTGTCATAGAAGACTAAAGAAACCATCAACAGTTTACAGTCATAGAAGACTAAAGAAACCATCAACAGTTTATTGTCATAGAGGACTAAAGAAACCATAAACAGTTTACTGTCATAGAGGACTAAAGAAACCATCAACAGTTTATTGTCATAGAAGACTAAAGAAACCATCAACAGTTTACTGTCATAGAAGACTAAAGAAACCATCAACAGTTTACTGTCATAGAAGACTAAAGAAACCATCAACAGTTTACTGTCATAGAGGACTAAAGAAACCATCAACAGTTTATTGTCATAGAAGACTAAAGAAACCATCAACAGTTTATTGTCATAGAAGACTAAAGAAACCATCAACAGTTTACTGTCATAGAAGACTAAAGAAACCATCAACAGTTTACTGTCATGGAAGACTAAAGAAACCATCAACAGTTTACTGTCATAGAAGACTAAAGAAACCATCAACAGTTTACTGTCATGGAAGACTAAAGAAACCATCAATATCCACATGTAAGAAGCTGGAAATATTCTTAAAAAATTACTAAAAAATGATTAATCGATTATCAAAATAGTTGGTGATTAATTTGATAGTTGGCAACTAATCGATTGATTTACTGATGGTTGCATTTTAGGAAACAGACTGTTTGGATGTTTTTCACACTTTCCTGAATATTTTTACGTAACTCTTCAAGATGTTAAATTAATTCTGTTTTCCAGATGCATGTTCCTCTGAATTGGACTTCGGAAACTTATATTATTGTCAAATTATGACGCAGCTGTAAAAATGTCTGTTTTGAGGCATGTTAGTGCACTCATACGTCTATATTTGAGTTTTAGACCTTGGAAGTGAGGATATTTCTGTCCTCACATTTGGTTTTAGGGTTTAAGGACAAGTTCACCGTCTTAAAACAACAGTCAGGTTCCCAAATGAAGACTGAAACATGTTTTTCTTGCTGTAATCCTCCTGTTCATACAGACCATTAGATCCCTTCATAATGCACTTACAATGGAAATGCTCCAGATCCACAGTCCTCCTTCTGTTCAAAAATGTATTTAAAAGTTTATCTGAAGCTAATATGAAGCTTCAAGAGTCAAATCAAGTAGATATCTTTCAACGTTACAGTCTTTTTAGTGCCTCTTTTTGTTACTATACTTCCACTGCAGTTCAACAGGGAAACACAAAGAGAGAAGGGAGTGTGTGTGTGTGTGTGTGTGTACCTGCAGGGCAGTATGCGGACCACGTCATTGGCCCTGTAGCCCTCGATGCAGACGGCACAGTTGTCAAAGTCGGCCTCCGTCTCCTGGTCGCCCTTCCTGATGGTGCGAACCTGCAGCTTACTGATGGCCTTCTTCGCTGCGTCGCCAAGACGACGCTGAAGAGGAAAAGAGAGGGAGGGAGAGAGGATGACAGATAGATTTAGTCCTGAGTGAGACAGCGGTGGTGGATGTCTGGAAAACAGATAAATCCCCCGGTGTGCTGTGAAGCTCCTGAAAGTGTGGCAGAGATATCTGTGATGTTTCATCTCGTTATGAAACACTGAGAGCAGTGACCGCTGTGTGATGTCACTTCAGATAAATGTGTTGATCTCATCTAAACAGACGCTCTGCTGCACAACACACATCCAGCTTCCTCTGAGAGTTTCCTCTTCCAGGTTTTCCCTCTTTTTAAACTCTTCTTTGTGAGCTTTTAGAGGGATTAAAATACCGTCATTAAAGAACAACTTAACATATCGTTTTAGCTTGAACACGCCTTAAAAAACTGATTTAAACCAGAACAAACTCAGAGCAGCTTCAGTCTCCTCTTTCACTGAAAAACAAGATGGTGGTTCAGAGGTGTTTGAGCTGCTTTAGGGCTGCAACTAAAGATTATGTTCACTATGGATTAATCTGATCATTGCTTTCTCGATTAATCGATTAGTTGTTTTGTATATAAAATGTCAGAAAATGGTGAAAAATGTTGTTTGCTAAAGTGGCATCGTCAAATGTCTTGTTTTGTCCACAACCCAAAAATATTCACATTTGAGAGGCTGAACTCATAACTCGAAGCGATTAATTGATTATCAAAATAGTAGCGATTAGTTTTCTATCAGCTACTCGACTAATTGACTAATAGTTGCAGTTCTTAACTGCTAGATTTACTTTAGTTTAGAGAAGCTTCAGCAGAGGTAAATTTGTTGTAAATTTGCCACAAAACTTGTACTGATCAACATTTAACCTACTAGCTTACCAGTCAACTGCTACAATGAGACAGATTTCTGGAAGTCAAGTGGACAAAATTAATGGATTTTATCTTTTTAAAAAAAGGAAAATAACTTCTATGATGGGACCAGGACCAATAGATAGTGTTATAAAATGACTGTTCATGTAATTTATTATAATTAATTATGACTTCACTTTACTTAATTTGCATGAACTGATCTTTTTGACCATTTGTTTTCAGCAGAAACAAGTAGTGAACACAACTCTGATATATTTAAGTTGATATGTTGAACTTGTTAGCAAACAGTTGCTTATTTCCACATCAAGCAACATTATCATTCATTTGGAGTCATGTTTTTGTCCACCTGGTGAATGTAAGTCCAATATTCACTCTCTTTTAGCTCTGTTTTTGGTCTCCACCAGCTCCTGAAGGAAATATCTGGCTCTTTAGCTGCTAAATGATCCACTATGTTCACCAGGTAGTCTATAGCTAACTGTCTGTTTGCTGTTTGGTGCTGAGCAGGTAGTGTACAGTGGCTTTTTACAGCTTTTTCTCTGAAAACGACACTATGAGAGCACTGAGAGTGAACCAGAACAGTAAAGTTGCAGCCGGACAGATAAACAATGAGCTGAAACTCACTATAAAGCTCCGTAAAGCTGAGAGGAGCTGCAGAGTCTCTGTAGGTTCATCCAAAAGCACTTCACAAGCTGTTTATTATAATAATCTTTTACCAATTTCCTACCGTAAAAAACTTGAACTTGATTGTCATATAAAGTAAATATGTTGGCGTGTTTGTGTACCTGGTTCCGGTCTCGCGCGTTGGCGTATCTGAACCTCTGGATGTAGTAGAAGACGAGCCAGGCGAGGGAGATGATCATCAGCACGATGAAGGAGATGGACACAAACACCACCGACGTCCGGCTGACGTACTTCTGCAGGTTCCTTGTCCCGATGGTGATCGTCATGGTGACCGTCACGTTGCGCTCCAGCAGCGATGCAACCTCGCGGCCTTTTGGCTCTGGGATCATGATGGCGACCACCTCACCTGTACCTGAAGACGAGGAGGAGAAACACAAATATACGAGTTCAAAGAGGTGATTTACCTCCATTTACATTCTACTTTAGTTAGTTAATTTGATATTTGATTTTCATACCTTTTGAATATCACAGACAGCAATTTAATATCAGTTTATGAAGTCAATTGACATTCATATTTTTGTCAACACTTCCCAGCTGTATTTACAAATAATTCCTGGTAATATAATGAAACAATACGATCTGGATAAGTGGAACAAACTGGACGGATGGATTAACCAATTACAAAACAATTAATTACTTTAAGTTGTTACTAAAATCTTCACTTGTCCATAATGAGTGGAAGAGCTTCCTTTTTGTGATTTTCTGTTATTTATGTAACGTTATCGCTGATGCTATCGCTGAGACTGACACTAAGGCCTCGTCTACACATATACGGATATTTTCCCCTCCGTTTAAAAAAAAAAACAAAAAACCTGTCCATATGACTGTTGTTTTACAAAATATCTCCGTACACACGATATCGCAAAAACGATTACAAGCGCTCAAACGAGCATGCCGGGCCAGTAGGTGGCGATAAAGTGTCCACACCAAGGATGTATAATAAGAGCTGTATAGGATGCCGCCGCTCAGCCTTGCAGCCAATTTTTCCCAGTGGCCACTCGCGGTATTGCAGCGAAAAATCCCCCTGCAGCCCCAAAAAGGATTTTCCCCATAAACCACCAGCATAAAAGAGACGCTTGTAAAACTGTTGACAGGACGCCTCGAACTGCAAACAACGTCAATTATGACTCTTTCTATTATGAACTTTTTATTCATGGAGGTTTTATGTTTGTAAAACTTTGCTCAAGCCGAGAAAAACTATTTAGAAATGTGTGACATCATCACAATGTAAAGTCTATGGGCCGAGCGGGAGCTTGTGGGCGGGGCCAACAGGGGAAACACTACTGTGCATATTCAGTGGGCCGCACAACGCGGAAGCAAACCCCAAACCTAGAAACCTTTTTTGGCGTATGTGCCAGGCGAGCAATTCCTATAGGACTGAATGGGCGCCATTTTTAGTCCAGTATCCAGCTCTTATAATACATCCATGATCCACACGGATACACAGAAAAAAAAACCCTGCACTTTAGAAGGCATTTAAAAAAAAAAATCTGTTTTAGTGACCTATAAAACTGTTAATGTGTAGATGAGAGGCCAATGGAGGAAAATGGAGGAAAATGTCTGTTTTGCAAAATATCTGCATCAATGTGGACTTGGTCTAAATGAGAATAGCTGGTCCACCTTAAAGGTCAGTCCACCTTAAATTGACATGCTCTCTCTCGCCACACCTCGCCCTCGCCTGCACCTCACCGTCACACACACGCGCCGATGTACGATTTCAAAATCCTGCTGTTTGTTCCTGAAACGTTACATTTATTTTGAAAAGCAACTGCACCGAAACTGATGAATGGAGAGTTTAGAGGAGGAAGATGAAAGCAGAAGAAAAAGAAGAAGTTTTTTTTTTGTGTGTTTCATTTGGAGAGAAAACAGCCTTTTTCTTTCAACTGAGGGGAGAATCAAGAGGTCAAAGGTCAGGCTGTGCAGCTGGTAATGATTCAGTGTGTTGCTCAAGGACACGTTAGCGGAGGATTGTCGGCTCTCGGCTCTGAGCTAAACCACACTGACCTTCAACGGCTCCGCACACAGACACACTTTGTATTTGTGTTTGTTCAGACGATAAGAACGAACGCAAACCCCTTCAGCTCGGCACGTCTCAGGAGAAAATGTGTGATGAGATTCTGTGTGTGTGTGTGTGTGTGTCCGCTACACTCAGGCTGTTTTGATCCAAATTTGGCAATTTGGTAATTTGAGGTTATCCTTGTGACTGAGGCCTGACTCAGTGCACACGCGGCCTCAAACAACCCCGAAAGGTAGACGAAAATACTCCAGAGGAAAGTTCATCTCCACAGTGAGATATTTAACTGAAAAAATTAAATGTTTATCAAAAAAAAATTGGTTAATCAGCAACCGTTCAGCGTCTCGTTGCAGCTACACACACACACAAAAAACAAAGTGTTGGAGGAGTTAAAAGTGCAGTAAATAGTTTCAACAGTTACAAATGGATCCCAGAGCGGCTGGGAATGTGTCGCCATGTCGACACAAGTTTACAGCTAATTAGTGATGCAGATGCTTTCACTGACGGGCTGCTCATTAACGACAGAAAACTCTGAGGGAGAAAAGCTGACTGAAAAGGAGAGTTTCTTTACTGTGTTTCAACAGTTTTGAATCAAGATCTTCTCTTTTTTGGATTAAGTAGCTTGTGAATGATTATTATATATCTTCATCTACTGCTGTAAATAAACAGTATCAGCAGAAACACAATATATAAACTCCTCACACTCTTCTAGATCTTTTATCGCTCTGGGGTTTTGATGCACACACACACTTTTTTGTGCTCATTTCCCTTTATTTATGTCGACAGAATAACAAACAAACAAATGTGTATGTGTGTGTGTGTATGTGTGTGGTCTGTCACAGGCTACTTGTGTGGACCAGTTGACTGGGGACGGTTGGTCCATTTGAGGACAAAAACCGTGACCCCAACTGGGAAAAACCTGACTTTTGGCTCAGTGGTGAAGGTTAAGGTTAGGGTGAGTCTCCAGGAAATGAATGTAATTCTATGTCATGTCCCTGAAAGTGACCTAGGACGTGTGTATGTGTGGTGGTTGTTGTTGTTGTTTGCCACAAGTTGGATAAATTCCCCCCCGAGGACAGCGCTGAACTCACACTCTCCTCTTCCAGCACACACACACCAACACAATCGATTTGTCTCTGCCTAAAAATACACCCATGGGATCAATGTCTGTCTCTGCCGCACACATCTGTACTTCTCTGTTTGTGAGACCCTTCACCGACATAACACATTCCTACGTCTTTAAACTAACCTTCACCTACTTGTAACTACAGACGTGTTGTATCAAACTGTCACACTACCATAACCTTATAAAAATATCACAATTATCATCAAAGTGTCCTGAAATCCAACTACAACTGCTGAAATATGGTTAAGTTATTTCACACAGTGAGCTGTATGTTGCAGCTTTGTTGGACTCTAAATGAGAAATAACATCAAAAACAGTTTAAACATTGTAGGAAAAAAATCAACTTTAAAGGGGACATATCAGGCTTTCTGTGATTTTCTGTTATTTTGATACTGTTATAATGTCGGATGTCAAACATGGTCAAAATGCTGCAAGTCAAAAGCCAGATTCAACCTGCTCTGAACAGCGTCGGGCTGTGAGGCCAAATTGACATAGTGGCCAAATCGTGTAATTATAACGTCATGTGACGCTATCGGGCCCATAGACTTACATTGTGAAAAAGACGTCTGTAAATCAGCGGATACATTTTTTTTAAGCATCACAACCTCCATGAAATGACTCGTCTCACTATCAGAGTTTGATCCGTTCGATCCGATCACATTTTGAAAGTCTAGAAGAGCCGCACGATTGAATTGTTTTATCCCCGTTCAAGTTAGCCGGAGGGCTAAACTGGAAGTAGCCGACTTGGCTAGCGAAAGCCACCAGTGCGCTGGCTCTATGGGCCCAATGATCCCAGAATACATCTGTGGTTCTGAAGGCCTCGTTTACCTCTACTTCCTCCTTGTGATGACGTCAGACTGTTCCCACATGCCGGCAAACGGCTGTCCGTTCAGTAGCCTTTGTTGCTAAGGTTGTTGCTAAGGTTTCCCCCCCATGTGTTGTTTACGTTGCCCACTCGTCTATTTCGGATCTGATCTGATTCAAGCTCCAACATGTACGGATGTATTTGATAAGTTTATATTTTGAGTAAAGAAGGAGAAAAAGAAGTTAAATCCTGCTGCTATAGTTTGTTTCCGTAGCGTCCAGAGCAGGAGGAAGCTTCCTGAAGCTGACCAATCAGAGCAGAGTGGGCTCATCGGGAGGCGGAGCCTTGAAGAGACAGGAGCCTGTTTCAGACAGAGGCTGAACTGAGGGGCTGCATAAAGGACCAGTAGAAGATAAATAAGGAGTTTTTAACCGGAAATCGGGCAAAGATATTCCAGTAGAGCCCCAGAATATAAATACAGAGCTGTAAACGTGCAGAATATGTGTCACATTTAACCCGAACCTTTATCTAAACCTGCTCATAACAACCACATGAGCCTCAAATAGTGTTTTTGAGGAAGCGAGAGACGGAAAAAATAAAGTTATTTGCCGTCAGTCTGGCTGTGGTTCATTGACGAGGCCACAGAGCAGACACAGTCAAGTTACAACACATCCTGCTTCTCTGTACAAACTGATGACAACTTCCTGCCCTGGATGGCATGAGACCAAAACGACCAGGTCCCAGCCAGGTTTTATCAGTCTTAGGAAGGCTTCCAGCATCTCTGCAAACTCACTGCTGCTGCTTCTATAGTTTATATGCAAATCACGCTACGTGTCATTATTCTAACTTTAGAAAAACGGTCGTGGTAGCAGAAACCAAACCAGCTCGTTGTTATCAGCAGCTCTAAACTGATCTGTGGGATGAACGCTGGAATGATAAAGCCAGCTGATTCCACAGAGACTGTTTTCAGGCGGATTAACACTCTTTCACTGCTGACAGGCCTGACTGGACCACAGAAGCTTTTTTTTTTCTCTCTCCCAGTATAGACTCTTAAACCAGTGCTTCCCAAACTTCTATTTGACTCTTTAAGATAAAGAAACGTCTCCTTGTGATCCGTCGTTACGACTGTCAGCAGTTCAGTTTGAAGAGATTTTAGCTTCTCAGATCATTTAGTTTGAATACTTTTCAGAAGCTTGAAGAGGTAAAACTACAGTATTATGCAAGAAAGAGAGAAGCCATAAAAATAGATTTAATTTATCGGAATTAAGAGCTGCGACGATTAGTCGATTACACCGTTAATGACGGCAAATGATGCTCTTAATCCGCTGAATGAAAAGATGATTGTTGCTATCAATATATTTTGGTTTCTTCTTCAAGTCATATGACAAGTATAAAGCAGAAATCAGCCCAAAAAGTACTAAAGAGACTCAATCTGATAATCAATTTCAGGCTGCAACTATTAATTATTTTCACTATCTGCTGATTATTTCCTCAATAATACTTGAAGTGAAAGTGAAAAATGTCTGTTATAATTTCCAGAATCAAAGGTTACTTCTTTAATTATTATTTTGTCCAACCAACAGTCCAAAAGACATTCACTTTAATATCAATATAATTTTGATAATTGATTACTTGTTGTAGTCATTTATAAAAAGGAAAAATGTTCAAACTTTTGCTGGTTGCAGCTTCTCAAACGTGATGATAGTAAACTGAATATCTTTAGTTTTGACTGTTGATTAGATAAAACTGGACGTCACTGTGGTTTCTAGAAAACTAAAACGCTCATTTTGCACTATTTTATTGACAAAACTATGAATCTAGAGAATAATCAGCAGATTAAAATCGATGATGAAAATGATTGTTAGTTGCAGCTCTACATGTCTGACAAATAAAAGCAACATTAGCAAAAATAAAAGGCTCCCATTAATAATTAGTCAATTATAAAAAAATTTACTGTAGATTTGACAAAACAAGACATTTAATGACAACTTTCTGCTCAAGGATGTATTGATTTTTCAGTTTTCTGATGTTTTATAGACTTCTTTTTATAGAATAATTGATTAATCTAGAAATTAAGTGTCAGATTAATCTATAATAAACAGTCTTTACTCGCAGTCGTAGAGTAAAGTGAGTTTTTGGGGGATTTTGGACTAATTGTCAAATAAAACGAAGAATTTGGCTCTGGGAAACTATAATGAGCAATTTTTGCAGACAAAATGATTAAATCATGAAAATAAGCAGCAGATGAATTGAAAATGAGAACAATCGTAAAGTCTCGTCTTAGAACAAGTATCATAACCAGGATTGGAGTAAGAACCAGAACTGTTAAAAAGCCTCATAATCCGGATCAGAATAGTTCAAACCTACGTTACGAAAGTGAACAAACAAAAGTACGAGTATCTGGGTTCAGCGCTGGATAACACACCGACTTTTGAACCCTGGTGCAGATGCTATTCTGGGGGGGAAATTATTTAATATGTGCACTCATGTGTCCAAAGAACGATTCCCAGAAAGTTCACCAAGGACATGGGGGGACGAGGGAAAAGCGCCAGATCAACTCCTCTGTAATAATCGACTCCGGCTCCTGTGGTGACACTGAAAACGTCCGGGTGAAGCTGCACATGAGAAAGAGGATTTAAAGTAAAACACACACACTCTTCAGTTCAGTATTTCCTGTTTTAATAGTTCCAAAACTGGCGTCTGGGGACCTTCAGGGATCCCTGACGGAGTTTCCAGCTGACAGAGAAACAGCTGCGTGTCTGACAGAGTGAATAAAAACAACTTCTCCCCTCTGCACAGTCAGTCTGTTCTGCCTTTCCACACTAAATCATGACTAATAACAGACGTCACATGGAGTTTCTCTGCACATAATCAAATTAGCGGAGAGTGTTTTCTCTTATCAACTGACTGTAGGTCTGGGAATCCCTGCTCCGCATGACAAGCTGTGTTTAAAAAAAAAAAAAAGTGTATCAAACAGTCAGAATATGGAATTTAAAAGCAAGCGAAGCCGCAGCAATTAGTTAAATTAATCTATTAGTTGTTTAGTCTTATAAAATTGCAGAAAATAGTGGAAAATGTCGATCAACGTTCGCCAAAAACCCCAATATGCCATCTTCAAATGTCTGATTTTGTCCCGACCGACAGTCCATAACTCAAAGATATTTAGTTTACCGTCATAGAGGGCTGAAGAAACCAGAAAATATTCACAGTTGAGACGCAGGAACCACAGACTCAAAACGATTAATCAGTTATTAAAATAGTTGGCAACTAATCGTCGCAGCTTTAAAACAGAGTTTCTTGGTTGTAGAGCTGCAACAATTTGACGTTTAATCCATCAGTTGATCGACAGAAAATGAATCGCCAACTATTTTGTTGATCTATTAATAGTTTATAAGAAAAAAATGCTAAAATTCTTTGATTCCAGCTTCTCAAATGTGAATATTTTGTGGTTTCTTTAGTTTCTGTGACAGTAAACTGAATATCTTTGGTTTGTGGACAGAACAAGACATTTGTCATGTTGGGTTTTTGGGAAACATTTTCATCATTTTCTACATTTTTTTTAGACCAAACATGTAATTAAGTAAATCAAGAAAATCACCAACAACTGATTGATAATGAAGATGATTGTTAGTCGCAGCCTTTGTTGGTTGGACGACAAGATATCAACTTTTCTGGAACGCTGCGATGGGGATTCTTCCAACTATTTCCTGACATTTTACAAACCAAACAATTCTTCGATAAGTCGAGAGAGTTAATCCGCAGATTAATCAATAATGAAAAAAACTTGTCCGGCAGTGGCCACAGACCTTCAGTCAGCAGTTTGTCTGTTGGCTCTTGGAACAAGTCTGTTAACCAGTTTAGACTGACTGGGACTGGATAAAATCCCTCATAGCAGACTGAGCATCGCCACAGCTTGCAGCCAGGGGGATTGAAATCAACTTAAAAATATGCTATTTTTAAAATTATTGCATTAAAATTACAGTCGCTGGTTTCTCTTGGCAGGTTTAAAGCTTTTTCTGCAGGAAATCTGTGCATCATCATCTATCAGCCAATGTCAGTTGGGGTTCTGGGAAGTTTTTAATGCCTCAATTTACTGCTGTTTAGTCCAATTCTAGTATCGCTTTTATTGTAATTTTATCATTATTTTATTGTTTTATGCTTGTTTTTATGTTGTTTGTCTAAAACTTTATATTGCTGCCTGTCTTGAACCAGGAAGTTTCCCTGATAAGATAAAGGTTTTATATAATTACAACACTAGATTATTATTGTTATGTCCTATTTTGCAGCTTAATAGGTAACATGTTTGGCTGTGCAATGAGGAAAAAAATAAAATATTAACCAGTGGAGATACTTTTATTATCTCCTTATATTTCACAATATCTGTCAAGGCCAAGAAATATTAGAAAATTCTGACTAATTGACTAGTTTTGTCTTATTATGATTAAGACAAAATCAAAACACCTTTATTTAATGAATGTGATAATAACTTGGGTTTACACAAACACATATTGCATTTGCATACAAGAAACTTAAATATAGTAGCTTCAAAGTTCATTTCAGTGAGCTAAAAACAGCCCAGCGGCACTTCACTATAATCACCATACAGTATTTCAATATATCATTAATATATAACAATGCATATGATATTAACATAAAGCCTACATGACAATCTGTGTTTCATAAAATGCATCAAACATGCAGAGTATGGATTTTAAGAGCAAGTAGAGCTGCAACAATAAGTCGATTAATCAATTAGTCGACCAACAGAACAATACTTGGCAATTATTAAGTCATTTTTCAGGCAAAAATACCAAACATTACCAGGTTCAAGTGTATCATTTGTGAAAATTATGTTCATTAATTGTTCTGCACCTGAACTCCTGTCCAGTATTTCCCTCGTGTATAGCAACGTGCGTGATATTAACATTAAATTCTTGATAAATATATATAAATGTTTATAAAGTGTCTCCGTACCTGAGTGAGGCATCGTGATGGTGTCGTTGGCATTAGTGGACCCCACGTTGAAGATGACCACCGCGGAGGCATTGTGGGCTGCAGCGTTGCGGATCTTCTCCTTGTAGGTGCAGTTGCCCCGGGCTATGAGCGCTATCCAGGCCCCGGCCTGAGTGGGCACCGCGAACCGGGTGTTGGGGTCGCAGGCATGGCGGTCGTGCAGGGCGGCGGGCAGGACCACCACCCCCTTGGCGTCCCGCTTCGGCGAGTGCTCCCCGTACCGGCCGCACTCCGTCTTCTCGGTGCGGAGCTCCGAGGTAGCGGGGTCCACGTAGGTGATGTTAACGAAGGCGGTGTACCACTCCTCCCTCTCGGCCACGGTGAAGTCCAGGCACAGCAGGTGGACGAAGCAGAAGGACAGCAGCCACGTAGAGAGGGCCAGACTGCGGCAGGCCGCCACCAGAGAGCCCGGGGCCATGATGAGACTCCCCGTTGAGAGCGAACCGTCCGTCGGTCGGTCGGTCGGTCAGAGGAGCGTCGTTAGCGTCGACCCCGGAGCCGCCTACTCCACCATGATAACCAGTCGTCCGACCAGGAGGTGAATCAATGCGCTTTAATCTTTTTTTTTTAATTTCGACACGTTTTCACCCTCCTTTCTTTCTTATTTTTCCCGTTTTTTTCGTGTTTTCAGCCGCTCCCCTCCGCCGCTCTTAGGCTGCCGTTAGCCGTCTCCGTTCCCAGCCATCACCGAGAACAAAACACAAACACCCACGGGAAACGCGTCCACGCAGACAGCTCAAGATTAAACTAACCACGAGAACGAAGCGACTAAACTTTACCTAAACGCAACACTGGCTCGACACGAACTGTTCGGCGGGGTTTCCCGTTAATAATTTGCTGAATATTAGCCGCTGGTCAGACGCAGCAGGCCAGCTAAGCTGCATTGTTTTGACTGGGCCTGAATGCTCCGCTGTGAAGCTAACGCTAACGGGTGAGAGGACTTCCTGTGAGCTCTCTTAAAATAAAAGCGGTTTTATATCTGGTGAAAAGCTTAAAAACGCTGAATTACAACGGCAAACACTCCCAATGTCATAGATTAAATACATAATTTTACTATTTCTGTTACTTCAGACCCCTTCACATACGAAACATGAGAAGTGCTACCATGGTTGTTTTATTTTGAAGGGCGAAACATCTCATCTCCGGTTTGATTTTGTCTCATTCAGTCTGACTTGACGCAGCTCTGTGTGTGTGTGTGTGTGTGTGTGTGTGTGTGTGTGTGTGTGTGTGTGTGTGTGTGTGCGCGCGCGCGCGCGCGCGATTAATCCCGGACAGCGACATCCGGCGGTCCGGCAGAGAAATAGCTGCTGCACACAAAAACAATACAAATCCATCAAATTTTATTATCATACCACATTATTTTATCACAAAGAAAGTTCAGTTTTACTTTATTTGTTGGAGTTGAATTACCAACTGGGAAAAGGGGACAACAAAGGCCCCAGGTTGTCTGTGTCTCCTGCATTTTATCTAATCATAAGGCAATGTCTTGAATATATGAATACATTTTTATTGAACGGTGCACATTCTTAAACAGGTATTATTTGTTTGATCACTGTTTATTATAAACTGAGGATAATACCAGTGTAGTTGACCCTGGTATTATTCTGGTGTATGAATACTGGTTGATTTCTGAAAAAATTGGAGGAATGTGTGTTGTCCTACAGATTTAATCCAACTAGAGCTGCAAAAATTAGTGGATTAATCGATCTGTTGATCTACAGAAAGTGAATCAGCAACTATGTTGATAATCAAGTACTCATTTTAGTGATTTTTTAAAGCAAAAATCCAAAACATTAGATGGTTTTAGTTTCTCCGATGTGATGATTTAATGCTTTACTTTGTCATACATGATAGTAAATTGAATATCTTTGGGGTTTGGACTGTTGGTTGCAACAGACAACATGCATTTTTCTCTATTTTTTAACATTAACTGTTAGTTGCAGCCCTAAATCCGACCCTGCAATAGTTAAGTATCATTATCTATTTGGTTTGATTTATTTTATATTTGACAGAAAATAATCAGGTAGCTCTCAAGTATTCATTTATTGCAGAAACACGTTTGAAAATCAAACATCTGCAGCCACAGTGAACAGTACAGAGGGGTCATTATTAACAGAAAACAAACGAACGGTGTGATGCTCACAAGCAGTAATACAAACAAATACCAGGGTCCAAAAACCATGTATAAATACACATTCCCCAGTGAAGTAGCCCACTTTGTGCCCAGTGTTCCCAGTCTGTTTGTGCTGGTCTACTGGTATTTGGCCAGCAGTATAACCAGGCTGAAGATGAGCCAAAGAACCAGGAGGTGAGAGGTCACCAGGAGAAAGGCCACTGGGTACAGGTGTCTTCTTGGAGCTTTGGCGGGCAAACGCTGTGGGAGCCACGTCCTGCTTTAAGGTCTTGTTTGGAGAAATTCAAGGACTGACAGATCATTTGTTAACAAGGGCAGCACTTTTAGATGTTATTGTTTCATAAAAACACTTTCAAGTCCAACCTTTCATTATTTTAAATTCATTTTTTTTACAGATTTTATTTCACAGAGTCAAGTCTCACCACAGCAGCGATCCACAGAACCTCCACGTTCTTCCTCTTCCTGGCTTCAACGCTGTGATCCAGAGACGACAACAAGTCTGACAGCGACTGGACACCAGCTGGAGAGAGAGAGAGACCAGTTCTGATCAGTGACTGTAGTTCTTGTCTGTAACGCACTGACTACAGTAAAATTGTCCTGATGTCTTCTTCATGTTGTAAGGTAATTATGGGACAGAAGTTAAAGCAATTCACAGAGGAACCACTGACAGGTTAAGATTATATATATAAAAAATCTCCCTCTCACCCCCCTCCCATGGTGATGGTGGTGTGTCTTCCTCAAGCTTGGGTCCTCTACCAGAGGCCTGCTGGGAGTTTGAGGGTTCTGCGCAGTATCTTAGCTGTTCCTAGGACTGCACTCTTCTGGACAGAGACCTCAGATGTTGTACCTGGAATCTGCTGGAGCCACTCTCCCAGTTTGTGGGTCACAGCCCCCAGTGCTCCGATTACCACTGGCACCACTGTTGCCTTTACTCCCCACATCTTTTCTAGCTCCTCTTTCAGCCCTTGGTATTTTTTGATCTTCTCATGTTCCTTCTTCTTGATGTTGCTGTCGCTTGGGATTGCTACGTCTATCACCACTGCCTTCTTCTGTTGTTTGTTGATCAACACGATGTCCGATTGGTTAGCCATCACCAGCTTGTCAGTCTGGATCTGGAAGTCCCATAGGATCTTAGCTTGGTCATTCTCAACCACCTTAGGAGGTGTCTTCCATTGTGACCTTGGGACTTCCAGTCCATACTCAGTGCAGATGTTCCTGTACATTATGTCAGCCACTTGGTTATGGCGTTCCATGTACGCTGTTCCTGCCTTCATCTTACACCCTGCTATTATGTGCTGAACTGTCTCAGGAGCATCTTTGCACAGCCTGCACCTGGGGTCCTGTCTGGTGTGGTAGATCCCCGCCTCTATTGATCTTGGACTGAGTGCCTGTTCTTGTGCTGCCATGATCAGTGCTTCTGTGCTGTCCTTCAGTCCAGCCTTTTCCAGCCACTGGTAGGATTTCTTAATATCAGCCACTTCTTCTATCTGTCGGTGGTACATGCCGTGTAGGGGCTTGTCCCTCCATGATGGTTCCTCCTCCTCCTCCTCTGCATCGTCAGGTTTCTGCTGCCTGAGGTATTCCCTTAGCAGTCCATCTTTGGGGGCCATCTTCCTGATGTATTCCTGGATCTTGGTTGTTTCGTCCTGGACAGTGGCTCTGACGCTCACCAGTCCTCGGCCTCCCTCGTTCCGCTTAGTGTACAGTCTCAGGGTGCTGGACTTGGGACGAAACCCTCCATGCATTGTGAGGAGCTTCCTTGTCTTGATATCAGTGGCCTCCTTTGGCCAGCTTATTATACCAGCGGGGTATCTGATGACCGACAAGGCATATGTGTTGATGGCTCGTATCTTGTTCTTCCCATTCAGCCGACTTTTCAGGACCTGCCTCACTCTGTGTAGGTATTTGGTTGTGGCTGACTTCCTTGCGGCCTCCTCAAGGTTCCCATTTGCCTGCGGGATCCCAAGGTATCTGTAGCTGTCCTGAACATCTGCAATGCTGCCTTCTGGTAGTTATATATGTATATATATCACACAACACACTGTCTCAAGAGGATCACAACAAAATAAAGGTTAATGAAAGTTAATAGGAGCAGAGCGGAGCAGAATGTGCAGAGAGCCCAGTATTTGTATCTGTATTTGCTGAGACACAAAAATGATTTGTATTCGAATAAAAATGGAAAGAGGCTTAAAAATCCTGTTTTTGTTTTTATTACGCTTTTAATTTTAGAAAATTAAAGTGTTACAATAAGTAATAGGTCTTTTTTGCTCAGGAAGGTTCCTTATCGAGTGAAATGACCCGGAAGTATCTAAGTGGCAGCCATGATAAGAGCTGGTCGAATTCTAACTGCTAAGGAAAGGTGCTTCAATGCTTCCTTTCTAATCTCCTTTAGTATAGGGTACATTTGACCATCCTTTACGAAAGGAAAGGAGATAATCTCGTCCCACAATTCCTTGCGGCAGTAAGCGACGCACCATTCGCAAATTCAAACGATTAAACCCACATTACACAGCGGTCCGGGTCCCCTCCTCCAAAACTGTGTTCAGCATGTTTGAAAATACAATAAACAAATGTACAAAGCGTTATACGTTTTTCGTATGAATTAAAAAAAAACAGAAATTCATGTGCTTTTCCCGTTTTCGTCAACAAGTCAACATTTCAAGGTGTTTGGGTTTCTATGTGGTGGTTCTTAAACTAGTATATGCATTATGGGCTAATAACAGATTATAATCGGCACATTAACCATAATTATATATATATATATATATATATATATATATATATATATATATATATATACAGTAGTAGATTTGTAGGCCTACCATGTGATGTCATACATTTAACATTTATTTTTATACAATAATTGGGATTCAGGAGGTTGAGTGTGAGCAAACATTGTCAATGTGATAGTTTCGTTTCAGTTTTGTGACTTACAGGTTATAGCCTATTCCTTTTTTAAATAAAATTCTGACCTGAACTTATTTTTCAGCGTGTTGTACACATTTATATCGAAACAACACCGTAAGAACGACCGGGGCGAAGTAAGGTGCGCTTTTTGTAGTCCATCTTCAGAACAATGTAGTTTCACCACAGCAGACCTACGTCAATAACATCCGCCGTCGCGTTATTACGTAGCCCGGTGTAAGTGCAGTCGCACTCTCAGCACCGCAGTTGTCTTTTTTCCTCCTCATGACTTCTCCCTCACATCTTTCCTTGACCTCGTGGCGTTTTCCATCGAGGTCAAGGAAAAGTGGTTAGAGAAAGACGACCACCAGTCAGAGAGGAGACCTGCTGGATTTCACAGACCAGGTCCACCAGAAGAGCTAATGGAGGAGAACCAGAACCCGGAGAACCGCATCGACATCCCCATTAAAATGGAAGAGTCAGGTTCACCCTCTGCTAGCGATGAACAGGTCAGTTCATGACTTCATGATAAAACCGGCTTCATAACGAGACTAAAGACACGAGGACGAGTCTCGAGGGTCCGTGTATCTCATTCTGTTGTTGGAGAGAAAGTCTGAAAAGAGGAAATGCACACTTCCAGGTTTTGTGTTCACGGAGTATTTAGGTAGTAAAAACTACAAAAAAAAAGGTTTCAGTGTTTCCCGATTTCACCTTGTTGCAAACAAAGCTAGAAAATAATCTACGTTTACTCTTTATTTAGTTTTCCATTCTCCGGCGCTGCGCATGTGCAGTACGCCACGTTTAAATGCCCGCCTCAGAAAAAACAGAAATCAGACATTTTAAAATGTTTCTGAAGATGATTTCTAGTTAATGCCAGATACTATGCTTTATTGTGGCTTTGTTTACTTCTACTATTATTTATATTAGTACAAAATATATAAATATTGTACAAATGAACATCATTATTTTACTGAACGGGAAAAAACTAATAGTGTTCACACAAAGGTCAGGAGAGGTCTAGATATTCTGTTTTAGTCTGCAGTCAGGGTCAAGTTTAAAACACTCCTACATTTCCCGCAGTGATTTTAGATAACATGCTCCACCATGCTCCACGCACCCACTTACTCTCTCTCTCTTCTCTGTATGTTTGTCTGTTGTCATAGAAACAAACAAGAAGAAAGGGACTCAAACATCACTGCTGTCAGCACTGTGACAAAGCCTTCACGACATCCAGTTATTTAAAGAGTCATCAGAAAGTTCACACAGGAGAGGAACTTCACAGCTGCGACCAATGTGGAAGAACTTTCGTTAGACACAGTCATCTTAAAAGCCACCTACGCATTCACACCGGAGAGAAGCCGTACAGCTGTGACCAATGTGGGAAAACCTTCATTAGAGACAGTCACCTTAAAAGCCACCTACGCATTCACACTGGAGAGAGGCCGTACAGCTGTGACCAATGTGGGAGAGCTTTCGCTCAAGACAATCAACTTAAAAGCCACCAACGCATTCATACTGGAGAGAAGCCGTACTGGTGTGAACAATGTGGGAAAACTTTCACTCAATACACTGGTTTAAAAAGCCACCAACGCATTCATACTGGAGAGAGGCCGTACTGGTGTGAACAATGTGGGAAAACTTTCGCTCAATACACTGGTCTAAAAAACCACCAACGCATTCACACTGGAGAGAAGCCATACTGGTGTGAGCGATGTGGGAAAACTTTCACTCAAGACCGTTACCTTAAAAACCACCAACGCAGTCACACTTGAGAGAAGCCGTACTTGTGTGAACAATGTGGGAAAACTTTTGCTCAATACACTGGTCTAAAAACCCACCAACACATTCACACTGGAGAGAAACTGTACTGGTGTGATCAATGTGGGATAACTTTCACTCAGGGCGCTAACTTAAAAGCCCACCAACGCAGTCATTCAGCATCGTGTTGAACATGTTTTAGAGGCAGGTTAGCGACTCCTCTTGAGCTTCTCTACAAACTGAGGACTGCCAATTGTAACTTCAGAATCAGCTTGTATGCCATTAGTGGCCCTTGTGACCAAATTTTAATCTCTTGATAGGTTGTAGTTCACTTCTACCCTGAGAGGTTGTTTTGTTTTTTTCACCTTGAGTTTCATGTCGATCCAAGTCGTAGAAATGCTTAAAATATGACTCATGTAACATTGTAACACAATCTAAAAAGATTTTGACCCAAAACATCTATCATGTAAACAGCCTGTGTAGTGTGTGCTGTCATTTGTTTATTAGGCTCCCCATTAGTTGCTACTTGGGTTGCAACTAT
Source organism: Thunnus albacares (assembly GCF_914725855.1). Taxonomy (NCBI): domain Eukaryota; kingdom Metazoa; phylum Chordata; class Actinopteri; order Scombriformes; family Scombridae; genus Thunnus; species Thunnus albacares. Next base: position 3,901,319 of record NC_058127.1, on the reverse strand, counting down.
TTGTCCCGGGGTCCATAAGTAGCTCAGGTCTGGGCAAAATGCTCCTTGTGATGAAATGGTTAGATTATTAATAGTGAAGCATCAGTCTTACTGTTGTAGCTGCTGGAGGTGGAGCTAGTTTCAACTACTTGATATACAGTTAGCTAGTTTAGTCCAGTGGTTAGACGTCCACCCCTTTTTTATTTGTTTACTTTTCATTTTTATTTCGTTTTTATTATGATTTAGCTTTTTTTTTTTTTTTTTTTTTAAATGGTCTTAAATCATCATTTTACATTTTGTATTTTGTATGCAGAAAGTTATGTTTTCCAAGTTTGTTGTTTCAATACAATAAAAACAGTGTTTGGAAATAAGAAACTACTATAAATTCTGTGACACTAATATTGAAACATTAGAGCATTTATTTTCAGGTGAGGAATGTTTGGGAATCATTTGAAAATCGGACACCTGAAAAGACACCTGTATGAAATTACTCGGATACAAAACTAGGAGTTATAATAGAGGAAGGAAAAGTGGAAATATTGTACAATTGCTAAATTATTTTTGGTAAACAATGTATTCAAAAATGTTGAGGTATCAATATTTGTTTTCTTTCAAAAATGTGCATCAAAACAAACTTCAATCATCGTAGAGGAGAAAGAGTATATGAAATATGTGGTGTATTTGTATTGAATGGCATATTTTACTTATTTTTATTTTGTTTAATCTTTATTTAATCAGGCAGTCTCATTGAAATTAAGATCTCTTTTCCAAGAGAAACCTGAGAACAAAAACACTCATAAGACAAGAATACAATCAGAAGACAGAAACGCAGCTACACAATGAACAAGGAATTAATATAAACAGTTATAAGAATCATAAAAAAACATCAGATAAAGCTTTTAAAATCTCCAAGGGGAATGAAAGCCTCTAGTTTGAAGGTGCATAGTACCTGAAACCAGTTCTGTCAACATTAGGTGAGGGATATATATAGATAGGGTTAAGTAGTTGCTGGATCATGTGCTGCAGTTACTAGATTTTAATGAGAGGAGAGATGTGAGGTAGTTTGGAAGCCCTTGGTAGCGCTTTATAGATGAATAACATGATGTTTTTTTCTCTTCTTGACAACGAGGATGTCCAACCAACCTTTTTAATACAGAGGACAATGATGAGTATGAAATTTGTAATTTGTTATGAGGCGTAAGGCACTATGATACACAGAGTTTAACTGCTGAAGTGTTGATGGAACAGCAGGACAATACAGAATATCTCCTTAGTCAAGGACACATATGAAGGTTGACTGCACAATAGTTTTACAGATGGAGGAAGACAGACATCCTTTGATTCTATACAAGAAGCCTAGTTTGATGATTTTTGGGTCAAATGTTGAATATGATGAATCTTGAATGATAGTTTGCTGTGAAGCCAAATTCGTAAGTATTTGTATGACTCAGCTAGAGTAATATGGGTGCCATTTAAAGTTTTAATGGCAGGATAGTCACTGGAGAATACTATGTACTTGGTCTTTTCTGCATTTAAAACTAACCCGTGATTAAGGAGTGATAATTGGAAAGCATCAAAGGCAGACGTAAGACGAGTCAGGGCCTGGGCTAGGGAGGAGTCTGGGGCATATAAAATTGTATGTCTGCAACAAAAATGGGAATTGAAGTATTAATTAGGAAGAATTATGTTATGTATGTATAATGTAAACAGTAATAGGCCAAGGATAGACCCTTGTGGCACCCCATTTCTGATGGTATGATGGCTTGACTGAGGACCATCAGCAACAACAGTCTGAGTTCTCTCTGTAATGAACCGTGGCTTCATCTAAACCTATAGACTGTAGTTTGTGGAGTAGGATTTTATGATTGACAGCATCAAATGGTTAGAGGTCAACGAAGAGAGCTGTGCAAAATTGTTTTTTTAACCAGGGAGGAGACAGTGTTGTCAATGACTGAAAGTGCAGCTGTAATTGTGGTGTAACCCACGCGAAAACTAGACTTGTAGCTGCAGTAAGTTTACTGAATAAATAAAGGTGTGCAATTGTAAATTGACCAATAATTCTAGGATTTTTGCTAAGAAAGGAAATTTAGATATTGGACGGTAGTTGAAATCAGTGACATCACTTTTATGTAAGGGTACAACTAAGGCACTTTTCCACGAAGCTGGAATCATGCTTGTTTAAAAAAGTTTGGTTAAAAATATGTGCTAAATGTGGACAGATTAAGGGGGCACCTAGATGAAGAAGATATAGGTCAAGATTATCTGCATCAGTGTTTTTGCATGCTTTTAAGGTAAGCAGAGGTTTGTGAACATCTGTACTGCTTACCAAACTAAAAAAAAAAGTGCAGTCAGAAGAGGCTGGGGCATTATGGACTCCCTCTGCTGGACAGATATGGTAATTGTCCACAGTTGAATCTGCAGGCATATTATCAAATAAAAGACCAGAGGAGAGGAAATGGTGATTAAAAGCTTCAACCACGGATGATCTATTGGAAATATGACCAGATACTTGTTTGATTAACATTCCAATATTTAGTGGAACTATCACAGGCAGAGAGAGCTGACTGATAGTCATTTGATTAAGCCTTCCTATCATGCTGGTCCAGATGTTTCTTTGTTTCCAAGTTTCAATTGTTAAAAGCATAATAAAAACAGTGTTAAAAAAGAAGAAACTACTACAAATCCTGGGACACTAATACTGAAACATTACAGCATTTATCTGTTTTTATGTGTATGCACTAAAGAATGTTTTGGGAATCATTTAAAAATTGGGTACCTGAAAAGGACACATGTATACTAATTACTATGATATAAAACTTATAATAGAGGAAAGAAAAGTGGAAATGTATAATTGTTGGATTATTTTGGCCAAACAGGGCATTCACAAATGTTGAGGTTTAAATATCACTTTTTCTTCAAAGATGCAAAGAAAACAGGAAATCACAGCAGAGGGGAGGGAGTATATGGAATATTGAGGAAAAAGCCTTTATTAATTACATGGCAGTTTGAAAGAGGACAGACTTGCTCCTTTCATCAACTTCTTTATTCAAACAGCATTACGTTGGAACAAAGCCCAACGTTTTAATTTACGCCTTCACCAAGGGACCAAAAGGGAATAATGGGTTGAAAACCACTTCTTATAAATTTTCAATCATCACACAAGGGAACCTGTAGCATAATTATATCATTCAGTAATCAGGCCATCATCTGAGTCATCTGAGAACAGTGTTCATCCCTCCAAAAGAGTTCCAGAGACTGTAGAATCAATGCCAAGGCTGAGGAACACCATTCTTCAAAAAGATATTCCCTCATTTGGTGTTTTGATGGTGGTGGCGGAGAGCACTGTCTAGCACATCAGTCCAAAATCTCCCATAAGTGTTCAGCTAGGTTGAGATCTCAGAAAAACTTTGTATTGATTTGCAGTGACCCTTCCCTTTAAGGGGACAAGTGGATCCAAACCATGCCAGCAAAACGCCCCCCAAAGCAGAACAGAGCCACCAGATCCCCTCACTGTAGGGGTCAAGCATTCAGACCTGGACCAGTTTTTCCTTTAATTTGTCACCTGTCTGTATATATACACATGTATACATATATACACTGCTCAAAAAAATTAAGGGAACACTTAAGATGTGTATAACACCAAGCCAGTTAAACCTCAGGGATATCAATCTGTCCATTTAGGAATCACAAGTGATTGTGAATGAATTTCACCTACTTTAGTGCAAATGAAAGTGACAACAGGTGCAATGGAGAGGCAAAAGCAAGACAACCCCCAAAAAAGGAATGGTTTTGCATGTGGTGGCCACAGACAATTGCTCTCTCCTCATCCTTCCTGACTGACTTTTCTCTAGTTTTGTGTTCTGCTAGTGTCCTTGTCACTACTGGTAGCATCAGGCAGTACCTGCAGCCCAATCAGGTTGCACAAGTAGTCCAGCTCCTCCAGAATGTCACATCCATATGTGCGGTCGCAACAAGGTTTGCTGTGTCTCCCAGCACTGTCTCAAGAGCATGGAGGAGATACCAGTAGACCGGCTGTTACACCAGGAGAGCTGGACAGGGCCATAGAAAGGCATCGACCCAGCAGTAGGACCAGTATCTGCTCCTTTGTGTGAGGAGGAACAGGAGGAGCACTGCTAGAGCCCTACAAAATGACCTCCAGCAGGCTACTGGTGTGCATGTTTCTGACCAAACTGTCAGAAACAGACTCCATGAGGGTGGCATGAGGGCCTGATGTCCTCTAGTGGGACCTGTGCTCACAACCCAGCACTGTGGAGGTCTCTAAGGATAAGAACATCAGTGACCCACTGCCAAACTGGTCATGCTGGATGATATTACAGGCAGCATAACGTTCACCAGGACGTCTCCAGACTCTTTCACACCTGTCACATGTGCTCAG